>NC_072854.1:9333925-9942425 GCF_028858705.1 Grus americana | reverse complement strand
TTCCAGTTCTCAATCAATCCAAATCTTCCTCCAGGAAGCAGAGGCTCCAAGGAAGCTTTCCCCAGATCAGCTTTGGGTCATGAAAATGCACCCTCACCCCACATGCTCACTCTTCCATTTGGATATCTCCTCTTTAGGAGATTCTGCATTAATCTCTCCTTGGACAATGGAAGAAAGCTGAAAACACAGCAAAAAGGGGTGAATTTTTAATTATAGTCATCTGGTTTGGTATGAATATCTTTTCTGGACACTATCATAATCTTTAGATTAGATGAGATTAGAATAATTGAGTTTATGACATAAAATGAAGTTCCTGAATTGAAAATGGAAAGGAATTTGTAACCTGACAGATGTATTTCACCATGGCATTTCTTCCTGTACTCCACTCACTTCGGGCCAGGATTTTGCACCATATGCTGCAAATGCTGCTTCAAAATTTCTGATTGTTGGACACCAAAGTATTAGGATTATTGATAACAGGAGCAGACATTTAATTATCCTAGCACGTATATTGAGGGACATGATCATGAAAGAAAGAAAAGACAACATATAGACTGTCTCTGCATAGTCTCTTCCATAGTAACTTCATTAAATGCAAATAAGACTTCAGGGATGACGCTCATCAGTGTAAGAAAAGTTATGACAATATGGTCCAAAGGCAATTGTACAAAAGTTTGTTGCAGCAGTTGAACAGGAATGAGAGGAGAGCTTAGTCCTTATAAAAATCAAAGTACTCTTAGTTTTCTGTCCCTTGGTTTTCCTTAACCATGTTTTACACTGAGCATATTTTCATCAGTTACAGCAGCTGTGCTCTAAAAAAAATAGTCATAAACCAAATACCTCACATATAATTCCCTAGTTTAGCAGTATGATTTCTGCAGACATGCATATAACCTCCTCTTTTTGCAATGCTAACTGAATGGGGAAAAGAGACAGTAACCTGGTTTATTCTGGAAACAGCAGGTAGTTTGATCTATTTTTACTGCAGATCATTTCCCAGGACACTGTGATTCTTATATTTTTAATCAAATGTGTGAATCGAAAACTGTGGTATGACCTTTGGAAAAGACACTGCAGGACATCGGCTGAAGCTGTGAATAGTTTAAGCACAAACAGGAAGTTGACTTGGTTGTTCTGTAACAAAAGACTGCGGTAATTTATGGAGTAGGAGTTGCAGTTTCAAAACATTTTTAATTGCTACATTTGATCTGCTATGCAGTATTGTGTGACAACAGCTAAGAATGAAATGTCAGTGCCCATGTTCCAGCATAAATTTATACAGTGTGAAAGCAAAGAACCCTGTTGATTCCAGCTTTTATTTTTCTAAGTGCTTCAGATTTGCCTGAATTACTTTCAGGTTAAATAAGGAGCAAAGAGGTCCTCAGTCTTGCAAAGCATTTAAGTAAATGCATAACTTTGTTCTTATTAAGTCTACTTATGATGAAAAGAAATTTTAATATATAGGGGAAATAAAATGGGAAGGGATTTCATAGTGACCTATGTACCTGGGATAACTCTCTTTGATAAATGGGTCACTCTCAGGATGGAAATGTATTAATACCCACTCTCTTTGCTTTTTGTTCATTATTATGGCAACTTAGGCATATGAAAAATTTCATAAGTTTCACTTACAAGAGTGAAGTTACACAGGTACTTAGGAGTACCTAACTTTTCTAATGAAGAAAAAAAATCCCTCGTCATATTTTATAAGGGATTATTTAAGAAAAAAATCAGAACTACAATTATGGGCTCAAAGTCTCATCGAAAGTTTATGGAAGATAGACTTATTTCCACAGTATAAATTTCAAAATATCTCACTTATTTACTTCCTTGGAGGACAATATACCATATCGGTAGCTGCATGCTGCTTCTTGATGATGTCTGTGATATATACTGTGGGCATCCAAGTCTTCCCATAAACTATGACAATGAAACATAAATCCTCTGTGAGCTAACTCCTGAGTGATTTCCAGAGATAACCACTGATCCAGTGTGATCCAGTTGATCATTTTTATGCAGTTGATAAAAGGATATGCTATTAACAACAAGGAACTGATTGAGTCCTGAAATATAATGTTATAATTTCCTTAAACAAGAAAGAAATATTGAAGATAACTGTCATTAATTATAGAGAAGATTACTTCTTTGTGGCTATACAAACTTTTATATTCCTTCATCAACCAGGAGCTACATTTTGATAGGATCACTAGAAAATGCATGTGAACATCAAATATGTGGGTATTTACATACTTATACTTACTTGTCATCCTCAAATTTCCAAAAGGAGCACAGCACTTTCTTGAACCAAAGTTAGGTGTTTCCTTATTTTTCCTGATGTCTTTTACAAAGAATGGCTTCTGCAAAAAATCAGATTTTACTCTATTGTAAATGTTTTGTCCCATATTATCAGTCAGTAAATAACGAGAACTTAGGCAAGAAGATTTGCCAATGGGAACCTTTGCGATGTAACACTGTAGGTAGGACCAGAAGGTTTCATCACTGTAGAAATTGCTTAGCTTTCAACGGGCAAAATTTACTCAAAATGCATTATTCAGAATTACAGATCCTTTTCATAGTTATTCAACTAACATTTAAATGAAAGAGTTCAAGTTAATTACTCTTTTTTTTTTGGTAGTATATTTTAAAATTCATTCTAAATGTACAGTTTTACCTGTCAATGTTTTGCAACTAATAAAATTGGAAAGCTCTATCTTTTCATTATGGTGTATTCTGCTCTATTATCTCTGTAATCAAAACATCTAGTTTCAGGAATATCTGTTAAAAACATTTGTAAATCAGTTAATAATGCTGCGAGTTATTTGCTTACAGCAGTATCAACATGAAATGTGTTTTAGGGCATCTTTCATGTGAAAATTCTGTAGCAGTGACAAGAAACTCATGTGTTAAATCTGTTTCAACAATTTCCTACATTTTTCAAATTTGGAGAGAGGATTTTTAGTGGTTTCTTCCATACTTAGTCTTAAGGACAGAATTGGGAGCCATGTTAGACACTTTCATTTTCTGCAAGGAGAAAGAGACAGTGAAGAAAACTGACAGTCAGAAAAATGAGATGAACTACTTAGTAATTTTCATCTCGCACATAATTGTCACAATGCTGAGAAAAGCTTTTTCTCCAGATGAATAACTACAAAACAATGCACCTGCATTTTTTTCCTTGGAAAAGTCACAGTAATAATTGCATGTGTTGTCAGTAGGCAGGATTGTCATTTTCAAAATCCTGACTGCAGTGAGAATTTTAATAAAAGAAGTAAAAGAAAGAAAGAAAGAAATGCAAAATAGAGATCCAAGCCTTTGACTGTCCCCTCCTTTTAAAGGAATCACTGCCAAGTCAGGTTTATTGCTTTTTTTGTGCTGTGTTGCTGTTGAAGGGAATGACTCGTAACTTCAGACTGCTTCTCAAAAATTGCATGGAACTTTCAAAATGAGAGTTTGTGGAGCAAGCAATCATAAGCCCACAACTGCTCCTGTAAGAGCCACTGGCAAAACGTACATTGAGCACAGTGGGGCACAGTCAGTCCCCATCATAGTGGGTGTTTTTTGGGTTGTTCTTTTTTGGCTTGAAGAGTTCAGAATCAGAAGGCAGAGGATTTAATTCAAGTGTCAGACTTGGGAAAGAATACTAATCTTCCATCAGAGATTTCCAGAATGACTTTGAAATGCCTTCTGTATAGATACCCCTACTATTACGGTCAGATCCAAGTACTTCAGAACCTTGCTTATTCTTCCACACTCATCTTACTTGCTTTCTTTTATTCTTTCCTTCGCTGCTTCTTGGTCTTCTTTTTCTGCCCTGAGTTCTTTGCCCTGTAGGTAAAGCACTCTGAGAGACTGGGCAAGAAGTCAGAATTGCTCAATCAGAATGAAAGGTCTGTTCAGAAAAGCCATCTACACTTTCATCATTGAATTCTGATAAGGTTTGCTATTGGAAAATAAGGCAAAGATCATTTCTGGCAGCCACAGAATTACTTCAGACTTGATTTTGGTAGTGCTATGCAGAATCAAGTTGATGTTCCTTAATTCTATGAAGATGGCAAAGACCACATAATAGGAAAGCATAAACATATCAGAGTTGGCTGGGCATTCTCTCATTGAAAAGCATTTCTAATTAATTTCATTTTCACAGACCTAATTTGCCAAAGTCTGAAAGACACAGTTTAGCTCCTGTTGAACACTAGACTCCAGAATTCACATGTGTGGGAGAGTTCACCAAACTTGGTGTCAGTGGACGCCAGAGCTTTCCATCAGCCTTCTGTAGAGTCAGGAGCCTTCAAGCCCCAAGTGTCTTTGCTGGAGCAGAGGTTCCCGAGTTACTCTCCTGACTCTGCAGTAGCGATGTCCGGAATCCGAAGCACCTCTGTTTGAGGTGTGAGTTTCCTATAGCTGGAGTGTTCTCTGACTCTGAAACACTCACATCTATTTAACTTACCAAAACTTCTCACAATCTGTGAAAGTTCAGTTAACATTTTTGGAACAAGAGAGAGACTGGAAATACATGAAAAGCGTAAGTTGAAGGTTGACTTTAGAGAAGAAAGCCAATGAAGCCTGACTCTTTTTTAAAGAAAAAAACCAAAAACTAAACAACAAAACAAAAAAAAGCCCCAACACCACACAAAAACCTCCCAAACTGCTGAAAAATATGTAATATTCTTTTTTCATTATAACTTGGGATACATTTGTTAAAAAAACTGAAATATCTCACTGGAGAGAAATTCCAAATTTCAACCATTTCAAGAACATAGAATTCACAAAGGAATTAGGCTCTTTATGAATAATAGTGTGTGACTAAGAAAAGACAGGACTACTTCTGTGCGCAGTCAGATCTACCGCATTAAGTCCTCGAGTACCTCCCATCACAGCTGGATACCACTGATTTGTTAGACACTATAGAATTTGAAAAGATGACTTTAAGGTATCTTGTAACAATTGCCTGGGCCATCCAGTCCCTTAGTGAAATATCTTTTCAAAGAATACTCCATCTCTATCTCTCCTACTGTTTCTAAATGTGTTGTTTATATTAAGAAATTTATTATACTGACATTTAGCATTTGGCAGTGAAATATAATGTTCTTTAGGTTAATTACCCTTCCTACACACAGTGACAAGTACTATAAGATATAGTATATAGAACAGCTGGGACATTTTTGTGTGGGATTTCAAAACCCTAAATCTCCTATGAGTAATGTGAACAACACTTAGTGTGGGAAATGCTTTATGACAGTATAGAATGATGTGTTTAATTAAGGACTGTATACATACACTATATACTCCTTCAGCCCCATTACAGCCTGTTCCTCATTACCAACTGCACTTTGTACATAAGGAGAGATTCAACATTTGCAAAACAACTTCAAGCGGTCAATGCCTTATGGACCGGATCCAGCTCCATTGAAATAATTGGAGTGACTTCCATTGACTTCAACAGGATTTGGATCATGGCCCTCAGTAAGTAATTTCAGTTCAGCAAACCTGCACAGATTGAAGAAAGGTTCTTGAAGCATGTTAAAGTCCCAACAGTTGAAGATTTGTTAAGAAAGCTTTCTGAATGACTATAAATAAGTAAGGAGCCTGACTGTATGATCCTTTCCTGAGTAAGCCCCTCAAATTTAGTCAAGTAGGATGCCAGCTAAAGAAGAGTAAAAAGGTAAATACTGAAATATGCAGTGGAACAAGTCATGTTGCTAACTTTGATTTTGTTTTGCTTTTTTATGTAACCCATAGTTTCTAGATTTGTGTTAAAAAAATGTAGAAACTGCAAGCACCTACTGAAGGATGAGTCTCCTTACTGCAAGGTTTTAGAAACAGGAATGACAGGAAGTTGTCAACCCAAAACTGCAACCCTTAGACAGAAGTGAGAGAGGAACAGTCGTAGTTCGTATGTTCTAAGGGTCTCACATAGGTCTTCCCTCCCTCCATCCCTCCCTCCCTCCACTGACTGCCCCTTTCTCATGTGCCTCCTCCATGTTTATTTTGTTGCCTTTCTTTCTGCAGCTACCAACTGCAACTCATTTTCAGTCTGACACCCAAGGTAAACCAGAAGTTATCAAAAAGCTACTACATGATTAGCGGTTTTGCTTAGCTTCTTTTTTACCCTTAGAAACCTATAAATGTGTTTGACCCATTCCCTTTTACTGACTCCCTCTGTCTTCTAAAGTAAATGCTGGGGTAATGTCATGCAATGCCCAGTTTTATGCCAGTCATTTGTTGTAACGTGAAATCCACCACATGATCAGACCCATTCCTGGGACTGCTTTCCTGCTTTCACTTCATTTCTTTTGTTTTATTGTCAAGTAGGTCTATGAAAGAGAGAAAACAACCGCTAAATGTCCTAAGAAAAGAAGGATCTTTTTATGTGATGACAGTCTCATTTTGAATCATGATTACTCTCTTTTGAACAAGGAACAGCAAGAAAGGTAAAGATATTAAAAGTCTTACTTATCAGAAATACCTAAATGAGACGGCACACTACAAAGTGATTAAATATAAGACTATTGCTCTAAATCTAAATCTTTAAAAGCTAGGATAAAGATTCAGTACTGAAACACTTGACTGGAAAACTTAAACAATTATTCACTGGTTAGCACAAAGGTGGAAATGTATTTTTTTAAACATAATACCTGAAATAGAATCTGCTTTTTTCCGTACTGGATGCAAAGGAAGAAATACACAATCATGTGAATCTTCTGACAGGTTTGTTTTTTTAGTATAGTAGGATTGCATTTTCACAGGAAATATTTACTGTGTGAAGGACATAATGTCCCTGAGAATGGTGGAGACTAATTGACAGCTCTTTGAAGATCCGCTTAGAAGAAGAATGAGATCTGCTCTATCATTAGACACCAACTTCCCCAAAAATCATCTAAGCAACTCCCAGCAAGGCATTTGAGCTGCCTAAGCCTATCTCTGAAGTCAGTAGACAGTGGCATCTCGGAAGAACGGGGCATAAATTCTATATATTAACTTATCTGGAAGTAGTCAAGTGATGCTATGCACAGGACTGTCTAACCTCCTGTCTGATTTACATGCCTGATGTAGCATAAAACTGGTTCTTTGACATTTGTTGGGTTTTTTTTAATGTTTTTTTGGGTGGTGTTTTTTTGGGGTTTTGTTTTGTTTGGTTTGGTTTTTTAATCTGACATTGTAGAGTTTGTTAGCACTGTACAGAGCAGGTCTACAGTTTGTGTCTGTCCTCCGTGTTTTTCTTTCCTCAGAAACATGTTCTCCTGGGACACGTGTTAAACTCAGGTGAAAGGTGACATTAATAAGGAGAGATAGACCCCCTTGTCATCCCCTGTTGTAGACACTGTTGCACTCTCCCCACTTCTCATTCTCCCTGTCATCATATTAATTCATGCTAATTGTCAGAGGCAAAGGGAAGATAGGTGCTCAGGGGAAGCAGATAGCTGCACCACTCACTTGGCCATGCTTAAGGCCAACGCAAAGCACGCTGTCGATGCTTTTCTTTATCTTTTGACTTTTCTCTGGCTTACCTGAACCTGCAGTCAGATCTTACTGCCATGTCTTACACTTGTACTCATGTCGTGTGGAGCTGCCTTCCTCAGCAAGGCTGTTACACTGCCCCAGAATTAGCGGAAAATGATCTTTCTCCCTTAGGGATTGGACACAAATGGATTGCACTGGGAGCAGAGGAAGAATAGGAGGGGGTAATAATAAAGGTGTGGACAATAAGTCAAGAAAACACACTTGCTGTAACATATAGAAATACTTTGGTGGTGTTTAGTGTAAAATAACTTCCTGTTTAGTGTAAAATAACTTCCTGTTCTCAAATATAAAAACATGACATTTGCCTCTCAGAGATGGACTGAGATTCACAAAGACCTCAAGGCCATGTTCAGCTGCCATCCAAGGATGTTCTGCCCCCTCCATTCCTGCTGGGACCAGCATGCTCAGTGTGATCAGGATGTGCAAGAACAAACCCAGAGGTCAATGCAAACGGCTCATAGGTCCTGGCAAACCTCGCACAATTCATACAAGTGTGGATCAAGTACAGATATCTTATTTTGTTTGAGGGCTTCTTGTAAGTCAAATAAATGTGAAGTGTTCTGGAAGTTTCTCCCCATAGCACTGCAAGGGTGCTTCAGAGGATGCATAAAATACTCCGTAGTTTGCCTCAGTTGGGAAGCTGATCTTAGGTGCACTGTACCAGGACTGCATGGACAACCTATTGGAATTGCTGATTCACTCAGGCTGCAGCAAAGAAATCTGTGGTCTTCATCATTCAAGACACGAAAAGACCAACATGACATGTTATAAAACATTGTTTCCAAAAGTAAATAAAAGTTACATGTAAATAATGAAATAATTCCAAACAAGGAGGCCTCCTGAAACCTTGGATGATGATTCTAATTTTCTGGTAAATTAGAACAACAAAGATGAAAAAGCAATGGAGCAACAGTGGCATGTCAAAAATTAGCTTTAACAGATGAATAAAAAGATGAGAAGATGGGATATTATGCCAGTCGCCATACTTGGCAGTGATAGTTTGACAGTACTGCTGGGAGGACAACAAAACAGAAAGGAATAACATTTTTCATTTCAGCTGCCAGGTTTACCATATTTTAGGAGCTCAGAATTTGCGGTGACAGATTTATATTTCTGTGCTTCTGATCCTGAGAAATCAGAGAAGCAGAGATGGGCTGAGTGGACAAGAGAGACACGGAGGAAGAGTGCAACAACAGCATTTCTGCCACCAGCTTTGGCTGAGTCCTGAAAGCTGGCTACAGCATGACACTTGTGCCCTTGGTATAATTCTCAGCCCAAATTTCTTGATTTTTTTTTTGTTTGTTTTTTTTTTGTTTGTTTGTTTGTTTTGTTAACCCTGTGACCAGAAAGGCAGCTAATAGTAATGTCTTAAACAGCTTGACATTAGTGCAAGCTTACCAGGTCTTGGAGCGGCTGATAAGACTACGTGCTGTGCTTGTCTGTCTCCAGCAAGGTTACAAATCAGAGTCAACACTACAAACAGAAGCTTTTTTTTTTTGTCTCTCTTGGCTATTTTCCCCACTACCTTTGTCTATGTGTTTGTCCTGTTTTATTTTCGAGGGAGCAGGCCCAGATTCCAATAAAAGAGACAACAAATACAGCTCCAGCCATCTCAGCTACTTTTTATTTTCTTTTTCTCTCCCAAAGGGGGAGTTAATATCATCTTAATACTGTATAAAAAGACACTATCAACCGGGGAATTTTCCTCATAAAAATGCTCTGCAGCTAAAAGGAAGGGGAATAATGGATGCTGTTAAAATGAAAGTCTTCTTAAATACTTTACATAACAAACACTGTGTCTGCTTGTCTGCTGTATCTTTCCTAAAAGACTTAAAATATTTTAATAGTGATCATTTGCTGTAAAACTTAGTTGGCCATGTATCTGTGCACCCAGTCTCATAGAGTCTACAGCCATTCTGAGCTCTTCAATGGGAAAGTCATGACAGCACCTTTGCCCCCCCAAGCTCCTGTACCCCAAAATGCAAGTAATTCACAGAACACATGTAATCCCACCCCACACCCCCCATCCAAGGTGTTTTGGGGATTGCATTACAGCAAGAACTGTTTAAAGAGTATTTAGTTCATATATATAATTTTTGCAATCTTGACACATGCATTTCCATCTTCTCGGAGGAGAAACACATGGCTCCTTCAGCTCTTTCGCTGGGGAAGGTGTTACAGCTTGACACTGTTCTCTACAGAAATTATCTCCTCTCAACAAGGGCTGGTGTGGCTGAGCAGGTCCCATTGTACGGTGGCAGATCATTGGCTAGAAAGGTTGTCATGCATCACTGTTGTCTATAGTGTTTCAATTCAAAGCTTCGCATTATCTCTAATAGCATAATAGCAAAGTGCTCCTTGGGATGAAGGGAAGTGAAATGTGAGGCTGTATCACCACCGCCTGTGACAGCATGAGATTTGCCTACTGTGCGAAAACACAGGTTATCAGCTCAAACCTGAAATAGAAAATGCAGATATTTAAGAAAATGTATAATTTATACACAGAAGCTGCTGGTGAAACAGGAAAAAAAATAGCTCTGTTTTACTTTTGTCTAAGAGATGTAGAGTATAATGACATTTCTTTTGTTCATCTTCCATTTTTTGGAAGGGCAATAGAAACCTACACAACTGTGACTCATCTTTGAAGAAGTTTTCAGTGCTGAAGCCCTTTCTACAAGGATGCCTTTCTCACAGAAGACACTATTTTGTCCTTTTCATAAGGGCCAGCAGCATAAATTGGCGGTACATACATTTAAAAAAAAAAAAAAAAAAGAGCTGAAAAGCAGTAATTTGATATTTTGACTTTTTTTTTTTTGTCTACAAATGCATAAACACTGCTTTACTCAGTCAAACCAGTCCAGTATAGACTTTTATAGTCCAGTATCCTGTCTCCAGCAATGGCCAAAACTGAATACTGAAAATAATCTTAGAATGTGATTTACACACACAGACACACACATATATATGTATGCCGCATCTGTGAAATTCCCACATCTGGCATGCCACATGTGTGATGATCTGCAGCTCAAGGCCTTCCACAGCCAGAATAGCATCTTTCACCAAAGTATTTGACAGTGAAAATACCGATTACGGGGCATTAATGATGTGAGCAGTAGAGACAAGAGGCAGTGTCGATGTATCATACAAGAAAATCAGAAAGAGAATGAAGATTAATTATAATAAAATCATAGTACAGTTACAGAAGTATATTTCTAGGGCAGTTTCTCACAGAGCTGGTGGGCATGCAAAACCATCCATCAAGTTTTCACTGTAGGAAATAGGAAAATTCCAGCTGATGGCAAAGATGTTCACAGACTCTACTGAACTGTATATTTCTCTTACTCTGTGTTGGAGAAAAAGATGGAGGAACATGTGACTAAGCAATGTCTTGAATCAGATGCCAGGAAGAGTTCATTTTTTATACGCTGCTCCCTTGGCCTTTTTAAATTGAGAAGGGATCCCAGAGGTACCCAGCCATGTAATCTACAGCAGAGAAATTGCTATGAGCCCCAAGACAAAACTTAAAGCACAAGATGTGAAGATGAACTCATTTCTTTCCATACTCACAGGGCTATTTCCAAGTCAAGCTGCACTTCTGTAGGCAGGAGCTGTAAAGGATTCAAGGCACATGAACTGCCATCTCAACTGCTTATAGCAACACTCGGGAATTTGGAAGAAGGTACCTGTGTCCAAGGATGCTGGTCTTTCCAGGATTGCCTCCTTTGCTGTCATTTCAGTTCCTGAGAAGACAAATTAGCAAGAGGAACACATGCGTTTACATTAAGAAATTTGACTGATTTTTAACATATTTAAAATAAGCAAAGCGCACGGGTAGGAAGCATGTGACGTTTCCATTTGAATTGAATAAGTTACTTCCTGGAAAGTCAGAGAATGGAAAATATGCTTTAAATGGGGTCTTAATGTTTGCTTTTAAGCTGGGAGTCCACCATTACTTGTCTTTGCATAGGATTTTTTTCTTTTTTCCCTCCACCCCCCCGCCCCAGTATAAGTGTATCTTAGGACTGTGAGACCTCAGCATCCATAGTGAGTAGTCTTCATAAGCTGCTTAGAGGGAGTCATGGACTGTTTGCTGTGGTCTCTTCACCTCTGCCAGTGCGGGGTCATTCCTGATGGCAGCGTGCACTGCACATGGCTAACTGTGAGCTCTGCACCCACGTCAGAGAGTAGCTGGGACTGGGCTGTCTGAGCTGTCATGGGAGCAGCAATTTGCTCGGCCTCCTTAGAGTGGGTGGACAAGGATTTAGCACAGCAAGCCTAAAATAATGGAACAGGGGCTGTGCATCTTTATGGAAAATAAATGTGGGCAGAGGAAATCATTCATTTCCCTCTTTAGAGTTCTACAAATTGCATGAATGGCCCTTGCAGGATGCAAATCTCCCCAGGCTGCTGTTTAAATACTAAGAAAGATATCCATTTTTCATGGACAGTTGACTATTTTCCTTCACTATGTCTTAAATAGGAAACCAACCAAATATATCACAATTCTGCGGTTTTGGGGTCCCTCAGTCACTTAACGGGAAGTTACTTCCTGGGATCTTCAGGTGAGTAAATGACATTTCCACGTGAAGACCTCCTTTCACGGACCCCCAATCTAGGAGACCTCAGGGACCACTCAGAAAGTTCACTGAGCTGATTTAAGAATCACTCTGAAAAAAAGAGAAACTTTTTCAGGTACTACAAAAAGAGCAATCTTACATCATTAGGCTGTGACGTGCTGGTCCTTTCAGAAATACTACTGGTCCTTGGGGGCCTTATGGTGAAGACTTCCTCTTGAAGAAGAATAATGTGAACTAAGCATGTTTTGGCTCTTGACAGCACAAGGTCTGCCTACTGTGCTAAACACAGGTTACTCATCCAAACTCAAAATAGAAAATGCTGATATTTTGGAAAATATATAATTTATACACAAAAGCTGGGTTAAAAAATTGTGATGTTTCCAGTATCTAACTAGAATCTAATTATCCTGAAAAAAAAATTGGCAGCATCAAGCTACCCAGCTGTGAGTAGCCTGTGACTCATTTTTGTAACACAGAGGATGCTTGTCTGGTGTGTTTTCCATTCAGAAGGCAATATATTTTGTGATTGTTCAGGATTACTGCAGGTCAAAGTGTGGTGCTAGAGCATATGAAGTTGATTTTTTTTTTAAATTATTTTTCTTAAGAATCTTTCTTTTTTGCAGAAGCCACATACAAAATCGTTTAAAATGTAATATAATTAAAATGTAGAATTACACTCTATTTGTTAGAAAATGTGGATCCTGTGTGCTCTGGTGTAATTGCTCTTAGAATATGCATTAAGTGATAGGTTCCATATGATGAATTTAGATTGACAGTAAAGCATAGAAGTTCTGTTTTATTGTGGTCCGGTCTTCTGTCCAACTTCTGTTTCAAAGAATAAGAAACCAGACTGTTCAGATTTTAGCAGAAGGCTGCAGTCTGTATTTTTATACATACACACGGAAATCTTCATCCATGCAGACTCCCATTTTGAAGTCTATCAAACTTGTCAGGGTTGTCTGTCTCTATGGCTCTGATCTTTTCTCTTGAAACAAGCCAACAGGAGAACACAGAGATGATCATCTTCCCTTCGTTAATAATTTCATTGTAAATTTAGTGCTGACAGTAAGCAAGATATAGGTATAATGATGGAATTAAGTTTATTGTTTAGTCACATGTCATATATGAGCAATGATAATTCAATCTCCAAAGGTATAAATGCCTGTAAACATGACCATCAAGAGCACTCCCTATGATGGGCCTCTCCAGCACTTCGGCTGTGTTCTTGTACAAGTTGAGTACTATTTATTAAGGTGGTTGATGTGATGTATGCTTATCAGCTACCATGTAGGCAGAGACAAATAATATGATTTATTTAGGTTACTACACAACCATAATGTAACAAAGACTTTCAGTCAGTGGTTAAGGATTCAGGACATTGAATGAAAATTAAAAAAAATCTGTATTATTAGTGATACTTTGAGCAACACTTTCCCTCTTTTTTTAACCTCATAGGCAAGTAGACTGCTTGAACCACATTCTGTCTAAGAGCATCTGGGGCAAAAATGGGAACGGAAAAGATGTAAAATATTATATATATTTTAATCTAGAAATTATGCACATTTTATTTTTAATAATTGTTATCCATTTTTTGTTACTTTCATTTTTGTCCTTTTTCTCCCCACCCCACCCCCCCCAGATGAAAAAAGTAGAATAAAAAAAAGAAGAAAAGAAGTGGAGCTGAGGAAAGACAATGAACTGGAAAATCACTGCTTTTGTTTACCTCTATCAAGGAAAACAGGGAAAATTAAATGGAAAGAATTTTCAACCTCTGAAGATGGTGATTTTTCAATAAAAAGAATGCACCCAACAATCCACTAACTCAAGAAATACCTCTACCTCTGTATCTGTATTGTTATTGGATTTTATTCAGATGTTGCCGTGCTTCACCAACTGAAATTGCTCTCCAGTTCTACAGTTTCAGGAAATTAGGGAATAGAAAGGAGAAAGGAGGGCAAAACCCACCCCAGAACAGAAAGCGTTATAACATAACACGTTATGCATTATAACATATTTATTTTAAAAGAGAAAAATGGAGAAAGTAGAAAAAATTGCTCAATCTCCTTTTAAAACTTACAATGTTATGATTTTATCAAAAGTTGAAAAATAATAAACTACTCTATTAGCAGTAGAGATATGTATTCACGCTTCACTACATATCTAAACATTCCCCTCACATTTCATCATTGGCTAAGGACAATGTAGTTCAGAAACATCCATCTGCAATAAAAAATTACTTTGCTTTCTTTCAAATCCAAAAATACTAACATAGTTTTTTCTGATTCCATTCCTAGTCTCTTCTTTAGAGCACTCTTCAGCACAGTTTGTGTTCACCTGAAGGAAATAGCTATTAGCTAAATAAGTATTTTAGAATTGCATTATCATAATGCATTCATAAAGCTACCAGAGGAATTGAGTTCTGGAGCAACTTCCAAAATGGGAATTAAAAACTCCTTGAATTAACTATTTTTTGGAAGATGCTTGATATTGTATTCCTGATTTGTCCTTTGGCATAGTTGCATAAGCCAGAAAGCAAGTACTTCAATGAACAGTAAGGTTTTCTTTAGTTTTGTGCTACATTCAAATATTTATTACCTCATAATTTTAAAGACTAATGTAGTTATGAAATTCTAAAGTACTTGGACTGATTAAGCAACCATTGTGCACTGGTGATGCATGCTCATATGTTCACGAAAGTCTCATTTCTCTCATGTGCCCATCTCATTTGTATTGAATAGTCAAATCCTGTCTCTTTTCTTGAATTAAGATTATAATCTTTTTGGGGGCATGTTTTTGTTATATATTTGTGCAATACCTACAACAGTACAGCTTTGATCTTCCATCTGTTACTGGGATGCAAATAAATGATAATATTCCTTATTGCACATATCTGGGGAAATAAAAAAGAAAAAAGCCATGTTTGTATGATATATATATATATATAAAAAATACAAAGTTTACATCTATCTCTCACAGTAATAATCTCAGAATAAAAACAAATCCAGGCTCAGTCACCCAGGGAATCAGTCTGTAGAATGTTTTAACTGTGATTCCAAGCTGCAGATAAAAGGACATAAATAATGTAGGCATGCACTGACCATTGATTTAGACATTTTTAACAGCACGGTTTTCTAAAAACAACAACAAAAAAAAAACAAGCAAAAAACAACTTTGGGGAAAACACGTTTCCTTAAAAATTTATTGGTGATGATTTCACTGGATACAATACTCGTGGAATTTTTAAATAGATCTTGCTATGGATGGGAAAACATTACAAGTCTCGGGCAGCTGATGCTCCTGCATGGAGCCTGCTATGCTCAAAATCTTTTGTGTAGGCAGAGACGAAACAGTCCTTATTCATAAAATCAAGAATTCATTGACTGTATAAAAGAAATCTTAATGGCTTCATCCAAGAATTAGTCTTAATTCAGATCTAATTATTATATAGAAAGAAAGAACATTTTTATGCTGAAAAAGTTTCAATAATAATAATAATAATAAAGTTAATATTGTTATACACACTTCTCAATTTCTACCCCTTTTCCTGGAGTTATGCTCACTCCTCCACTCCCCGCAGGGTCCTTAGCTCTGTGACTGGGATCCACTTGGGGTTATTTTTATATGTTTGCTAACACTCTTGAACATGTTGCTTTTTCTTCATTGGTCTGCAACTCCATGTTACATTGGTCTCTAACTCCATGAATTTGTTATATACGGTGGCTTTTATGTATGCTAGGTGGTATTTTTATTTCTTCTCTTCTTCACTCGTAAGAACGATGTAGCCCAGCCCCAGATCTGCAATTCTTTAACTGACCGTTGGTGAGTTGTGTATAGCAGCAGGATTTCTAGTGCCAAACCCCATGCTGTTACTCTTGTACACCATATCCTGCCTCTCCACTACTCAAAGCCTCTGTTATCATACCAGGTCTGTATTCCTCTATAGTACATCGTTAGAACCAGAAATACCTTGTTCTGTATAGAATAACTACTTATTACTCATATCTGTATGAAAATATGATTGTACTATACAAGAATGAGAAAAGCAAACCAAAACAATTTAGCCATAGCCACTTGGCCAGAAGGAAAAATGCTGTTACAGTGATAAGTTAACAAAATATTCTCCTAACAAGTCCTGAGACCTTGCAAATGTAGTAGAGAGCTTGTGGCTGTTACTAGCAAAAGCAGTTCTGGATTTCTGGGCTACAGATTTCCAGGTCTTTCAGCATTCAGTCCGTGCACCTCACTGCTCTTCATCTGTTTTGCCTTTGTCGTACCCCCACAAAGCAGGAATGCATTGTTGTTCCATTATCTCCCCTACTGAAACACTTGGTAGGTTACATTATTTTCTAAAGGTTAAACACAAAGTTTGGTGAGTTAAAATCGGGTGTGATACACTCGAGTGTCTTCCCAGTTAAAATATATTCCTACACAAAAGGAACTGAGAATTTCTCTGCCATCATATATCCCGATTCTGAAACTTAACAATTAGCTATTCATTTTTAAGCTCTGCTTCTCCTCTTTATTTTAACATTGCCTTAAATTTGACATGAAAGGTTTTAATGAAGGTGTGAAATACTTGGCAGTTAAATCTAGCATATGCTATAACACCTGTTAATTTCAACTGTTCATTTTAAGCTGTTACTTTATTCTTGGCATTTAGTCCAATTCACACTGTGATTCTTAGTTCAGGGAAAAAAAAAAAAAAAGTCCAAGCTGCTTATATATTCCCTTCTTCAGCAACTTTTACTTAATATTTTGTATTTCTGCCATTTTTTTAACATTGTGCATTTGTAAGGAAAGAGTGTTAAATAAGGCTTGCAACCTCATGCCACAAAAGATTAAACTGCAAGATGAGAAAACATGGAAGTTAATGATTTGAGATTTATCTTGAAGTTTCCTAGGAAAGCTTGGATAAGCTCAAATCCTTGGAGCCTCCTGGCAGTCTCCATCTATTTAAATTTGATTTAAACATAGGTCTGATTTTAGTGTTTAGATATTGCTAATATAGAAATCTGACTTTTCGCATTACAATTATAATTTTAGCAATAGATATGTGATTAAACTAAAGTATATAAAGCTTTATCTTTATCTTAAGGTGATGGTGAACATTGTGCTCATTGCAGTGTTAATCTTGGTGGTGGTCAGCAGCAGCTAGATTAGTTGTGTTAAGAATACCAGAACTGTTCCAGTCAAAATCAGTGAATATTTCAAATAAGGTAGTGATCCAGTATTCAAAGCTGATTCATAAGGATGCTTCAACTGGATTTTATAGAGTAGCCTAAATATGTATCTCTCTTTTCTGTCTATATCAAATACTTCCATTATTCTGTGAGTATAATGCCAAAAGATGTACCACTGTTAAAGTAGACTCTATAATTAAGTGTGAATCTGGCCGTGATAGTATATCATATGGGGCCAACAGACTTAAATACATAAATAGCATCATAATAGAGTCCTCCCCAAGGCCTCTATCACTTTTTTGGATTCCACAGCTGCATCACCTAGGGCATTAATGATCTGAAATTCCTGGTGTTTCTTTCCATTTCTCAGACTACAGGGACATAAAAGATTATATTTTCAACTGCTTGATTAAAGGAATCGGTATGTACTAGGCATTGAGACTAGAATTTAGAATGGTAAAACATAGATGTGTTATAGACTCTTAGGGTTGGAGAAGATCTCATGTCAATCCCCTCACTCTAAGCAACAATACCTGTAATTTTAAAATGTGTTGAAGATGGGGACATGATATATACCCAAAGAAAGTAACCCAGCAAATATCTGTGTTTAATGGACAAGAGACACTGTTTCCTCAAGAAAAAAATACATTTCCTTGATTAAGTTACTATCTCTTCTTCTCAATAAGTGACATATTGCATGTCAGGAACATTTTCTCCTATTGATTTAGTTGGTTATTTTTTCCTTTGTAGATGGTTAATTTATGCATGAATATGCACATATGTGTGTGTCTTAAATTTGCAGCTCTAGAAATATTTACTGCACTAGAAGTACTTTGGGTATAACTAGCTCTGGCCTAGTATTTTTCAAAGAACTCTGTAGCAAATCAGGAGCTACAAAAGCTTCAGTTACACTGGAAACAAAAGAAGTGTTGAACACTAGCTTTGTTTGAAACTATGGTCCACACTGAGAGATGAGCTCTGAAAATTGTGACCCTGGCTGTTGATTTACCCTGAAAACAAGAGAGACACCAGAAAGTGAACCCCACCATGCAAATTAAATTCCTCAAATGTCCCAAACTACCATAACAACCTTCTTTTTAAAATAACCACAATTCCAGTCTGATGATAGGTTTCACAAATCATAGTTCTCAGATTTCATTACTAATGAAATTTGTCGTCTAGGTTTGGCAGCTGTGATTGCCACGCAAATGTGAGCCACTAATTAGATTGATTGTCTATTTGATGCCTGCTGATTAGCTTATGAAAACCCTCTGTATTCCTGACTTCATGATAAAATGTTCCTGACTTCATGATTGCTGATTGATGCTCAGAAAATCTGATTACTGTCTTGAATAGCCAAGTAATGGCTCTGTCAGCTTTCCAAGGATATAGATATTCACCTGACAAGGATGATAGGGTAGGATCTTACATTTAGTGTTGACTATTACATGTTTAAAGGTTTTTTAATTAAAATGTTCATGATACTTTTCTGAGCTATGAATGGTAGATGTTTAGATATGGGTCCAAGATCTGCAGGGTAACCATCAGGTGTCTACTTTCTGACCTTGGACCTGGAGCAAGTGCAAGAGATTCAAGAACTATCACAAGCAAATTCTCTGATTTGCAATTACAGTGGGAGAGACATCTAGTGACATACCGTTCAGCAATCAGGTTATTTGTGGCAGAGAACAGCACGTTAATGGAGGTTTTTAGAACCAGTTTCTGCAGCGAGTTCAAAGAGAAGATGTAATGCTATAAGAGCTTCAAAGACCTTAAAACTATTTACTCGGGCTGTTATACACTCCACAAATTTACTGCTGCATGATATTTAGATCTTACACTAGTCTATGAAAGTGAATATGCTACCCTTGGACATACATTTTCTATGTGTGTCTTGTGAGTTCCTAAATTAGTTTTCCACTGGTTTCTGAAACACTAAGGTGTTATTTGATGTTAGCAGAGGAAGCAGCGATTTGGTCCAATGGAGGTATCCTAATAATCAAGAAAACTGTAACCTGAAATTAGGCATGCAGTGGTCACCTAGGTGTACTGAAACTGATGGCTTTTCTTTCACTGTTATTTGGGCATACATTTGTGTAGAGGTAAAATTGTGTTAGACTGATATCTACATTAACAACAGATACAATCTGATAATGATCATCTGATTGTTTAAAGTCTATAAACTTCATGATTACTCTTCAGAAAGTAAAGGGACTAAAGACTTTGTGCTGATTACAAATCCGATCTGATAAATTTGGCAGAAGTAATCCTACCCACCAATCAGATCCTGTCCCAGTCAACTTCAGTCTGTAGAACAGGTATCCTAAAAGTATCACACACAGAGGATGGTAAGACAGAAGGGATGAAAATGCAGAGATAAGCAACTGAGCTTCTCCCTCTGGAAATGGCTCAGTCACTGATTCACTACGTAAACCTGGGCAAGTTGTTTAACCTATAGTGTCTTCATTTTCCGTATGTCAAATTGGATATCCTTGGTGAAGCACTGCAAATGAATGTTGCCATGTAATTACTAACCACCTTTACTGATCTGATACTTGCCACCAACATAATTTTGGATGGCTTCAGTACATAGCTGAAAACCAGTATCTTGTTAAAAGTTGCATGGTGCTTTTATGGCTTATAGAGTGTCAGTGACTATTAAATTATATTGAAAGGCATACTTGGTTGATATTAGTGACATTTTCTTTGACTTTATTGGATTTATTTTAAAAGCCATTAACTTCAAGAAAAAGAATAAAGTAACAAGACTATATTATGCCTTACAATAATGTATAAACAATTATATGTAAATTAATTAACATACCAAAGGTCATGGAGTTGAAATGGTGCGACATTTGGAATAAATCCATTACAATAATCCTGTTAATAGCAAAAACCATTTCAAGTCCTCATTGCCCTTTTAACACTTTATTGTATATGTGGTAGGACTTTTGAATGAAAAAAGATGTTGATATTTAGATTTTATTACAACAGAGAGGCAGTTATGTGTAAAGCCCAAGCTACTTTAAAAAGGCTGATTCCATACATTGATTGATGATTGGCTTCAGAACAGTTTTCCTTCCCTAGATGAGAAAAGTGGTGGTTTTGACCCTGCTCATTCAATCAAAATGTTAATGCAACAGACAGCATGGCTGCCTGCAGATTCAACAAGCCAGGAGAGAATCTAAATTATGCACCATTTCTCTCTAATGTAATGTACGTTTATGAATAAAATTGATTGTCATCCACCCCATCCCCTCTGCCAGAGCCAAAACCGAAATACATTTTTGTCATATTACAGTGAAACAAAAGATTTTGAGGGAATAAGTAATTGTTTTTAATATTTAGTGTTTCACTTGAACTGCAATTATTTCTGTCCTTTAATATATTATTTTCTGAAAGAGATTCAGGTAAAATAAATGCATATGATTGGAATGCCTTCTGCACACAATGGGAAAAAAAAAAAAAAAGCATTGCTCAAAATATACCTCCTGAATGTTCCACATGACACAGAACACTGCATAAGTTACTTAAGAGTTCTCTTCGGGGTCCTTTTTTTATCATCCCTTTCCTTGCCTTTTCCACTGCTGCTCCTGCTTACAGACAAGTTAATGTAACTGTAAATCCTGTCTTTCCAGGAACAGAAGTTTTAATTTTCCAACTGAAACATTTGTGAAGATGGAAGATAGTCTTTTAATCAAGATAGGAAGTGCAGTGAAGAAGTTAGAATTGAACAGGAGTACAGTAAAAGTGTCTTATATAGTAAATATTAGCTGGTGACAGATTTTTAGCTTCCTACCAACACTGAGGGATGCATCAGTCATTGCCAATAGTTTTATTTGCTGTTATTATTTTCTGTACTTGGCCATGATTTGTATGCTTTTCCCTTTATGCATTTTCTTAGCTTTTATTTTTATAGATATATAAATAAATATATAAATATATATTTTTATATATAATATGACATCAAGCTGTGTGGTGTGGTCAACATGCTGGAGGGAAGGGATGCCATCCAGAAGGACCTTGACAGGCTGGAGAGGTGGGCCCATGTGAATCTCAGGAAGTTCAACAAGGCCAAGTACAAAGTCCAATCCCAAGCACAAATACAGGCTGGGTATTGAGAGCAGCCCTGATGTGAGAATTGAACATAAGAGGTTAAAAATACTGGTGTCCGCTTATCTCTTGTGCAAACATTGTGGATAGAGATCTGCAAGGTCAGCATGAGAAGCAGCGGAAGGAGGGAGTCTTAGGGCAGCAAGACGGCCCTGTTTTGGCTAGAGAATGTGGAATAAGCAGATAAATGGTTTCTACACAGAATCTTGAAGGCCACGGTGCCCAGACTGAGACCTTTTGCTCAATTATCCATTAAATGAATATCAAAGTTGACACCCCTGAATATGATAATGAGCTTAAAGAAGTACATGCTAAACATATATAACTATAGTGCTCGACTCTGTTTCAACTTTGTGAAACTGTCTCAGTGAAAGTCCTTTAGTGGGCTCTGACAAGGCAAACACTGACTCTGATATGTCCTTTAGACATAAACCGTTGACCAAGTCTGGGACTAAGACTGGACCTAACCACACCAAGGCTCCTCTCTGAGAAGGAGTTTAGAAAGCAAGGAGGTCCTTTCTGAACTTCATAACTCAATGGGAGGGCCTCCCTCAGCAACATATCAGACTCATATCCTTTACGTGACACCTGAGGAGAAGGACTTGGGGGTGTTGGTTAATGAAAAACTCAACATGACCTGGCAATGTGTGCTTGCAGCCCAGAAAGCCAACCATATCCTGGGCTGCATCAAAAGAACGTGACCAGCAGGTCAAGGGAAGGGATTCTGCCCCTCTCCTCCACTCTCACGAGACCCCATCTGGAGTACTGTGTTCAACTCTGGGCCTCCAACATAGGAAGGACATGGACCTGTTTGAGCAAGTCCAGAGGAGGGCCACGAAGATGATCAGAGGGCTGGAGCACCTCTGCTATGAGGACAGGCTGAGAGAGTTGAGGTTGTTCAGCCTGGAGAAGAGAAGGCTCCGGGGAGACCTTATAGAAGCCTTCCAGTATCTGAAGGAGGCCTACAAGAAATCTGGAAAGGGACTGTTTTAAAAGGGCATGGAGTGATAGGACAAGGGGTAAACTATGTACAAGGAAAAAATTCTTCTGTATGAGGGTAGTGAGGGACTGGAAGAGGTTGTCCAGAGAAGTTGTGGATTCCCCCTCCCTGGAAGTGTTCAAGGCCAGGTTGGATGGGGCTTTGGGCTACCTGGTCTAGTGGAGGGTGACCCTGCCCATGGCAGGTGGCTTTGAGGTCCCTTCCAAGCCAGGCAATTCTATGATTCTATGATTATTTCTGGACCCCACAGAAGAGCATGAAATCAACTTAACAGACCATTGTAAATAAATTTTAGTTGCCCAGGCTGCGGATTCACTTGGAGAAATTTCAGTTCTGGGTGCTTTTACTATACCTTTTTCATAATCAACAAATGTATCTTTTAAAAGTCCATTAAATACATCTAAATAAATGATCATTTCAGCATTTATGCCTCTGCTGTTCTTCAGGGAGATAGAATAGTAAAACAACTTGAAGCACCTATAGGCCAATAATGGTCACACTAGGAGATGCACATCAGAGTCTCCATGTGGTCAAGAGCCATAGCAGCCAACAGTCATATATGCATATGCTCAGAGAGCTCAAGGACAGGACAAATATGAGAAAGGAGATATGACAATGACTATCTAGCCTATCACAGGGAGGGTGGGCTAGACAGACAGCTGGCTATGAGCTGCAGCTCCTACCAGCTTCTTTCTGTCCAAAGTCACCCAGAATGACTACGATGTCACATGACTGATCATCTGAAATATAGCCCCAGTTTGGGAGCTACAAGGAAACCACAGGCAGCACAACTCACAGTTCACCTATCCACATTCATGGTTTAGAAAAAATTATTTCAGTTCAGTTAATTCAGTGAAGGCAAATCTACCTCACAAAGAGAACATGAAAGAACAAATAGACGTACAGATCTACAGGAGAAAAAATGCCATATTTGGCAGGGTCTGTTGATGAGAACTAGTGAAGATTTTTCCAGTGTAACAGGTTGCCAGAAGGAGATGCCAATTTAACACCACCTGAATGTTTTTCAAGAATGTACCAATTTCATTTCCTTGATGGGAAAATTACCAAAATGAAACATTTTGATAAGGTCAAAACATTTTATTTTGACATTTATTTTATATTATCATTTAATATATAGTAAAAGTAAAAAAGATGAAACAACTTTTCCAGCTTTATCAGAACAGCAGATTTCTACCTTATCAAAATGTAATGCTTCAGGGCAGTCGAAACAAAGTATTTTGGAACATTGTGCCTTGCAGGAAAACCTTAGATTTTGACTTTTGTTCCCCTTTAGAAATGAAGACACATTTAAAGTCTGAATTTTGTACGCAAAGAAGTTCCATTTGGAAGACAGTTCTAACATAGTGTTCACCTTTTGATCTTGTAATGTATTATTTCTGAATTGTATGAACTGTTGAACAGCTCCTGACAGCAGATGATGAAGTTGCATTAAACCTAAAGGGTGGAATTTAGTTTTTGATTAAGACATCTAGGTGTATGAGTTGTCTCAAAGTCAATTCCCCCAAAATGTGTTGAATTAAAATGTAAATATTAATAAATAAATAATGAGACTATTAGACTTCAAGACTCAAAAAGACAGAGTCCCATGTGATTACTGAGGGCAGTAATGAGTAGCTATATGTACCAAAATCATGATGTGGCTTGAAACATGATTAATAATAAGCAACCATTTAATCCGGAATTTTCAGAAGATTCTATATGTAGCAGCTACCGAGGTGAGGTACCTTCTTTGCCAATACTAGCTTAATTTACAATGCACAAGGATTTTAATTCATGTGATAAAGATCTCTGCAACAAAATTTTGAAATGTTAACAACATGCAGGCTATTGCTTTCATATAATGCAATTAATAAACTAAAGTTTCAGTCAGACAATGTGTTGCCTCTGAAATAATTCTATAATTACATT
Organism: Grus americana; assembly: GCF_028858705.1. Classification (NCBI taxonomy): domain Eukaryota; kingdom Metazoa; phylum Chordata; class Aves; order Gruiformes; family Gruidae; genus Grus; species Grus americana. Next base: position 9,918,105 of record NC_072854.1, on the reverse strand, counting down.
TGAATATTCCTTTATTTTAAAACTTATTAATATGTTACAGTAGAAATTCAGGGTGCAAATCAGAGATCACAGTCTGTATTTCAGCATAATATGTGCCAATAAAATCATGGTGATGAGGTTAAACTCTTTTGAAATTCTGGTCCATTATTTTTTCTTGTTTACACAGTGGTCTTGAAATCACGGTCTGCTATATATACTGCATAAACCTGCAAATCTGCACATGCTCCTCAGACTTGCATGAGACTTAGCAGCTCTTATTTCAAAAGCAGTCATTTATTGTCTTCCCTATCACAAGATGCAGGTTTTGGAAGTTGTTATCTTCTGGAGGTATGTAAGGAAAGAAAGAGAAGGCAAGAGCTTTTTTTTTTTTTGTGTGTGTGTGTGTGTGCGTTTGTGAGCTCTGAGTTAGAGGAATGCTGCTAGCAATTCTGTGCATCCACAGCATCAAGGATCAAGTAACTCTGTTGAGGGTGATGGGTACAGCAGATGTAAGGCTCTGTTTGCTCAGAAGTGCAAGTATCCAATGAAAAATCCCAGTGCCTATTATGGCTCACTGATATTCCCAGGAGACCATGGAAGACTATTTCATGTAAAACAAACCACTGCATGATTCATTTCATCGTTTCATTTCAAGTAGAGGAAAAGGTGCATTTTGATTTCTCAGAAAACCATGCCCTTAAGTTCAGTTAGTGACAAAGTAATAAAAACGCTTTGTTTTGTTTCTGTCAAATTTTGTCTTTGTGGTTTGTTTTTTACCACCTAAGTCCTGTGTGGTTCGTAGTGCAGGCAGCAGAACTAGGGTGGTACATCATGTAAAATCATATGGAATTGCTTATGATGTCCAGTCACACCTCACTGGGTACAGCACACTGATAGGAGGAGGAGGTATTGTATGACAAATTATATATCTGTATCACTATATGTCTGCATGAACAGGTAGAATTGTGGGGTTCATCTGATGCTTTTTTGAAAGAGCAGCTGTCTGGAGAAGCATTTTTTTTTCCCCTCTAATGAGAGCAAAATGAATATCGAGAGGAAAAAACCCAAGAAAAGAAACAAAATAAGAAACAATTCATACTATCCTTGAGCTGGTGAGATAACCAAGAGATAGGAGGGTACTACATTTTTCACCTCCTGAAGGACCATGTGGAATGGATATAAAATAGACTGGGAAAAAAGAAAGATAAGCTGTTTTAAGTCAGTGATTCTTCTCATGAACGTTCAGCTGTGGAGTGCCATTTTGTGGTAGATTTGTTACAGAGGTATCAGCTGAAGGGAACACCACATAGAAAACAAAAATTGTGTGAAGTATCTCAGGCTTTAACTGTATTTGTGGCTGATCTGGTTTTGGTTTTGCTTTTGCTTTTGCTTTTGGTCTTGGTTTTTTGGTTTTTCAGGTTTTTTGGTTGTGATTTTTGTTTTATTGTGGGTTCTTTTAAATGAGAAGGCTATCTTGCTACTCTTGATGAGTTATTTGTTAAGAGCCAAGAGCATGCTAAGACAGGACTCGGAACCTCTGGGCCTTTGTCACATAGTAATTGTCTCATCTTGTAAATTGGGTCTAATACATTTGCAGTATGGAGCCGCTAGTATTTTATGACTACTTTGCACAAGAACAGATGACTGATGCTGTAATAAGAGGGGATCTCAGGACCCCTAAGACTAAGACATTAACAAAACTCTTACTGCTGTAAGCTTAAATACTCACTGGTGATTTATTGTTTCAGGTCAAATTACCGTTACCTGTCATTCCCTTACAAAAGAAAAAAAAATCTGACAACAAAAGTAATTAAAAATTTCCTTCCTCTTTACTTTTAATATTTCCTGTTCCTCTTTTAAGCTCAGAGGAGTATCTGCCTGACATAGCTAAAGATTATATTCTCATTATTGCATAGCTCTTCTTTGCTTCTAATTTCTTCCCGTCTACACACAAACCTCTCTCACATGAGCTTCTTGATGGGTCTGTCTGGCTAAGTGGCTAGGCTGGGTTCTGCTCTCTCTTGAGCTGACAGTCCGCCATGAAGACAGCACGCAGGCCTAATAGTTCCCAGCAGGACAGGTGGGATCTTTCCTCATTATTTGGGAAAGAGTGGTATATGATATCTGTATCAGTGAACTTCCAGTGAACTTCAGGCACTTTAAGTCATCAGATGCCCATGCTTATGTCCTAGATGCGCTCATGCTAACATCAGTCTTCTTCATACCAGACTTCCATATAATCTGATTTCCACAAAAAGGAAACCCACATGTGTGCTGTAGACACAAACCAAGGTTTGCTGCAGAAGTCAAGATAAGACTAGGAGCCCGGGAGTGTCTCAGCAAGCTCCAACAATGAAATATAAATTAATCCACAAAGCATCCTCAATGTGCAATTGAGACACAGAGTATGTGCCCAGAGTACTGAAGGATTGAACAAGAATGGCCAATACTGCTGAGGGTGTTTGAGTGTGGTCTTGCAGCATATACACTCACTCACAGAGAGACTGGTTTGGCTGTTCAAGCCTGAAAACAAGCAACTCGTATTACCTCTGGAATGAACACATATGGTTAAAAGGATTCAAAGGTCACATTTGTTGTCTTTTTTGTTATTTTTTTTCTTTTCCCTTTGAAGGGAGAAAAGAAAGAGAGTTTAGGGCAACTTGAGATCTTGCAACTGAAGTCTGATCCTATCTCCTGTTAGATAAAGCAAAATAAATGAACATAAACAAGGAGAGAAAAGAACAGCAAAGATATAAAAGGCAGGTTCTGTCTCTGGGGCTGATTTTTGTTTCTGACTTTGCTGTGGGAGAAGCAGATCATGCACACCAAGGTTGACGCATTTGCTGGGTTGCCAGGCTGTACAAACTGGTACTTCCTTCTACTTTGGTCATAGGTTAGCAGCACTGGAAAAGGTGAATTTGATTTTAAGAAAACAAAGAATATTAGCTGAAGGGATAAGTGAGTAGAAATACATGGCTGAAGGAAAATTGTGGAAAAAGGAGGAGCCTTATGTTATCGGTGGCTTTCAACATTTAGCACAGGCAATGGAGGTGTTGCAGCACCTAGTTCCCTTCGTCTGTCCTGTTCCCATCAGGATGCATTTCATGACCTGCCTGATGAAGTCAGAGAAGTGTTGTGCAAGATCCCCGAAATCTGGGACACAAGAGCAGCAGCGATGATAATAAAAGTTGCTTCTTCCATCTTGATTCAGTCCCAGTAACTCACGAATACAGTCCAAGGCAGGACAGCAGTCTCACCTTACTATAGTCAAAATAATTTCAATAATTCCAGCTGTAAACATTTTCTTCCATGTATAGAGTCTTTCAGTTCATTAATGTACCAGCTCTTGACATTAGCAGGGGCTTGGATGACCTCTGATGACAGTTCTCTTCCTCTGAATGACCAGCTTCTTTGGACTGCTTTTATAAATAGTTTCTCTCCACACACCCTATAGGCTAACCTAGACTTTCATGCCTTTAGGTACCGGTATGGCTTTATCACCAGTGCAAAAAGTTAGCTCAGAAAGGTGCATCCAGATGATTTGATGAGCAATACAGGGCATCTGATCAGCAGAGTGCTGAATTAGTAGTGGAGGGCATGCAGCAACACAAGGGCTGTACCCCTGCTTGCACTGCTTTCTTCATCAGTGTCGTGTTTGAGCTCACTGTGGCACTACACTCATGTAAGAGCTGTTTGGATGGGAATGAAGATGACCATTGAGAAAACCCAGTTCCAGTAGCTGGGAAAGCTTTCTACACCTCAGCCTTTATACTGGATGCTAAGAAAAGGGGAGGAGAAGCACAGTTTTAAGGGAGTCAGTGAAGGTTAGATGCACAGCACAGTGGACACTCGGAGCGAGGAGAGCTCTTTCTCTCCAGGAAAAGCAGGAGAGTTTTACTGTTAGATCAGGGAAATTATCTCTCACTTTGAAGGTGAGAATTTGAGTCTTCTTCAGACTTGCAGACTGAGAAGCTTTTACCACTGTGAATTAGCATATGATCATTTGAGCTAAGGAGTTACAGGTGAGTGGCCGCTAACATTATTCGCCTCTCTCCCTTGAGTGGTTGTTAAGGCTGCTGTGCTTGAAAAACTGTGTTAGCCATTAGGTGGACAGGCTGGGGACTTACATGTTGGGTTTCTGACAGCATAATTACCAACCAGATTGATACTAGAATAAGGATTAAATATAGCAGGACTGATCTCTGATCCAATAGGAAGAAGAAAGGAACAAGAGGTCAGAGCGTCACATATTCAAAAAATGGGAAGAAAGTGGGAAGAAGAACAGAGTAAATCTATATGCAACCTGTAGTGCGGCTTTGTAAATAAGAGATATGAATGTAAGTGTAGAAATACATAGTATGTCAGGTGTCAGTAGATGTTCATGAATACACGGGTAAGTGCTATGTTTTGTCAGACCAAACCCAACTTTTTGTTATGCACTAAAATGGATTTTTGTGCATAGATGTTTACAAGCATCTTTTAAGAAGTGGCTATACTTGTCTTTTGTAGAGTAAGAAGTGAGATGAATTGTGACAGCATTCACAAGGAAGAAAGAGAGGTTAGAATGATTTTTATTTAAGCTATCTTTACAAATGCATTAGTCCTACTAAAACAAGAAGGAAGCTAAGCTGAATTTGAAACCAGCATATGGTTCATTGTTTGCCCATCCAAATGAAGTTGGAGTGGAGCTTCAACTTGTCAGATTATGTTATAGAGGACATCCAAGATTCTATTATATTCTTATTAGCTGTCCAGAACTTAATGAGCTCAATAGAGATAGATTGCTTAATAAGGCCCCTCAAAGTGTATTTTTTCTGTCAGGAGATGGGGAAGTAATTTGACCGATCTTGCTGTCCAGGAGTTCAATTTTTTAATCACCCAGACCTATGAAAAAAACCCTTTCTCAAGAACATCTACAGGAGTCAGATTTTTCTCAGTTATATCATTTATATACTTTCAGTAATTACACTCCATTTACTGGGTCATGGGAACTGACATTTAACTTTGAAGTGAAATGAATAACAATGAATTCACCTCTAATAGTTTCCCGGTTACTCTGACCTTGCAAAATTGCGTTGTGATTTATTTTTTGTTGTATGAATTTACCTATTGTTTAACTAAATACCTGTGTTGGTCAGAATACAAAATAAAAATCGTATAGAAATAACTACCTCTATTCTACACAGATCACTGATATGACCTTTGTAAACCACTCATTCTCTGGGTAGGAGTGCTTCAGTTTATCAACATATGAAATGAAAGACTACGTACCTGAATTCACTCTGTGGGCCCTTCCCGAAACTTGGCAAACCAACCAAATTTGCAGTCGTGGGCAAATCCATATAGATCATGTTTCAGAGTGAATTATGACATCAGCAAGTTGCATCCAAAGTTGTGTGCACATTCCTCCTCCCATGACAGAAAGCAGATAGACTTTCCTGGAATCAAAGGCTCTCTGGTTATTTAGAAACAGTAAAAAAAAACCCAAAACCAACAACAACCCTCCCCCCCCAAAAAAACCAACTAAAACATCACTTTTAAGATAATACTGCTTACAGTAATAAATGACTGGGTGGCTACTTCACAGTATTTGTAACTATTTTGCTATTGCAGTGAAAAGCACAATAGCCTGATAAACTTATTTTAATGATGACAGAGAAAAGCAACAATTGTGTGTAGATACAGATTAAATTTAGCCTTAAACTCACTAAGTGAAACTGAAATTTTGCTAGGATTTAGATTTAATACAGTGGCATTGATGACATTTAAATTTCCCAAATGACAGTAGTATCATAAGGTTGATTTTATGAAATGCAAACCTTTCATGGCAAGCTGTTTTGGATAGCCGCTGCTAACATCCTAGAGAGATCTACGCTTTTAGACACCTTCTGGACTTTGTTTGAACCTGAAAGTATGAAGACTAAGTACCACTCCCATATAAAATTTTGATTAATACTTGCATCCTCTTTGATTCATTTGTTTCAGAAAACCTGATATCTGAATATATTGCTAGAGAAAGAGATTCCTGCAACCTCACTGAAACATTTGGAAGTGATTATCACAGGCAGAATGTTAACAGTTTTACATACAATTGTGGTGTACATCTGGGTGGAAGGTTAACTTGAGACTGCAACCAAAGCCCACGGCTTTCAACTTCTCTAAGTAATGTGGTAAATTTCTGCTTTTCACAGGAGCTACATCATGTTTAGTCTCATCTCAAAAGTTGGGTTTTTTTAAACTCTGAAGTGAATCCTTTTTTCTTCTTTTAAGCACTTCATCTTAAGACACTGCTTGACTCGTGACATTGATATAACTTTAAAAAAAGATTGCATGTAGAAGACAAGACTCACTCAATAGCTGTTCTTTTTAATATGTGCTATAAATTTTAAAACTGTCTACCAATCAAGCAGGTCAAGACTTGAAGGCTATTCTGCTTTTTGAACTCTTGATTTTATGACCTTTGTATTTTTCTATGGCCCAGCAAAGACCACAGTTGATGTATTGTACAGCATACAAAATCAGGCCCCCAAAGTACTCCACCGCAGCAGTGCTTGGGGCTAACCAATGCATCTTTGGAAAAAGGCATAACATTTCACTATGCACTTATGATAATTATCCACTGGAACAAAGTCCTTATGTGTCATCTAAGAGGCCCTAAGGATAAAAGTGATAAGGTGCCCAACAGATGACTGTCAAAACTCAAGGTTCAATTGCTTCTTGTCAGAGTCTAATTTTCTCTTACATTATCTGTTATACTATCTAATCAAGCACTAATGGCACAGAAAGTGCTCCCCCCACACACTTAAAGAGCTTTGTGTCCTCTCTAGCCTCTCACAGGAGAGCTTTCAAGCCATATTTCACATGCATTTGCTATTTCCCCAAACCATTTGTCTTCTATCAGATTAAATCTTTTGATTTTTGACCATCGAGATGAAAGATTGAATGTGTTAGCAAGTCATTTTTACTTTTTGTTGGATTTTTAGTTTTCTTTTTTTTTCCTGAAATAGCTATTACTGACAGTAGCAAGAGAAATATGTTTATTGGTGATTTTAAAGCTAAAATATTTTCCCTGGCAACACAACAACAGGAGAACCCCCAAGTGGATTTAATGCTTCATTCTGCTATGTACTTTTTACAAACACAGTAAGAGACAGAGCACAAAAGAGTTTCCAATAAATAAATAAATAAATAAACACTAAAAAGAAACCCAAGACAAAGAATGAAGGAAATGAAAACAAGGTGCTCTAATTTTAACAACAGAGATCTATGTGTCAGAAAAATTAAGAATTCAGTTGAGATTTTTGTAAAGATAAAACCTTCGATAATGAATAATACAGATTTGGGTCTCAAAATGTTAAATTTTCATTGTAAATATACAAACATGGAGCCTTATAATTGTGGTACCTAAAATTTAAGAGTGAGTTTTCAAGGTGAAAGTAATAACTTCTACTAATAATTGTAATTGTTAGTCATTTAAATAATTATTTAGATGTGTTTTGTGCTTAGAAGAACAATGAGGACAACTTGTCATTCTTCCTTTTTTTAAAAAAAATGTATTTTGCTTAAGATATGTGAGATATAAACTATGGAGGAGGATTCAAGCCTGATTTGGATAAAGATGCAGAAAATAATAAACATAGAAAAAGGGAAAGAATGAAGGAGGTAATGAGAAAATTGAAAAAAAACTTATGTAAGATAAGGGAAATAACTCATTTTTTGAATCTGGTTCCTCCTTTTTTTTTATTATTGAAAAGGTGCCTGAACAGCATGGAAAATATCAGAAGTGATTTTTTGTTTAGCCTGGAAAAGAGAACATTAATGGATTGGCAATTCTTCAATTAAAAAAAAAAATATCTTATTTTTATAAAGAGAAAAATAACTGCTTGTTTTCCAAGGTTCAAGGAGAGGAAAAATCTGTTTAACGTACAACAAATATGGTCAAGCATTGGATCATACTGCATGAGAATGATACAGAATTTGCATTAAGAGATTTTTTTAAATAAAAATTAAACAAGCATCTGTCTGGGTGGTTAAGGTATTACTGACACTGTCTGAAAAAAAGTTATTGACTTGAGTTCTTTGCAGCTCTCTAATTCTCTAATTGTATTTCTTTGCCAGAGAAAGAAACTGTAGGAAGAAAGGAGAAGCTGAGGGCAGTGGTAGCAGGAAGGCTAATACAGAATCTAAGTGCTGATGGGGTATCCCGGGATAAATGCTTAGTTCTACAGATGAAATGAGGTTTCCATGCAGGGAGGAGGAGGTGGAGAAATTAGGAGTAAAGTTGAGCCCAGGAAGAAGGGAGGCATGGGGGAAAGGTGTTTCAAGATTTGGTTTTATTTCTCATTTTCCTACTCTGACCTTTGGCCATAAATTAATTTCCCTGAGTCAAGTCTGTTTTGCGCATGACAGTAATTGGTGAATGATCTCGTTGTCCTTATTTCGGCCCACAAGCCTTTCATCATATTTTTTTCTCCTTGCCCAGTTGAGGGGGGGGAGTGATGCAGTGGCTTGGTGGGCACCTGGTGTCCAGCCGGGGTCAACCCACCACACATGCATAGAAGTCCCCTCAAGTAGTAAAGAATTCTTCTAATAGGGATGTTAGAGCTGAGCTCTTAAAGTGACCAAACCTTCGCAGAGCTCAAAACAGATGTCTTCAACAGATTTTATATCACTGATTAGTTAACGTGAGTCATAACTACAGGGACTAAAAGTTTAGTATTTCTGGAGAAGATCATGTAGATGTAGGAGTTTTCAAATGAAAGTCTGACAGTTTTGAAGTCTGCAAGTATATTCTATCAAGCTTTTAAGAAAATAAGTTCAGTGTTAGACCAATGGTAATGAAATGCTTCTATTATTTCTACAAAGTTGTCTCAGCTTGAAAACTTGAGACAGTTTGGGGTTGTGCAGTGATCCGTTTTGAAATTCTGAAAAGATGGGGCTGCATTCATTCCCAAACGAGTTGTCAGAAAGGCCTCAAAGAAAGTTGTGCATTGTGCTAAGGCAACGGTGAGCTTAGCCTTACTGCGTTTCTCTGACTAACGTGGCTCCCAAAGAGATCTCGAGGTCCAGAAAAGACGTGGAAATAATTGGTGGGTTGTAAGGAAAAATCATATTCCAACACACTGCACCTCCAGAGAGAGTGTTGTCTGCAGAGTTTAGTAGTCAGCTGAAGTTATTTATGTTTCATCTGAATTGAGTAGGAAAAGACCAGTTAACATAAAAGAATGTATGTCAGATAATCATATGGCCAGTTTGAAGGCCCTCTTATCTGGGTCTGTGGATTCCTGTATCTGTATGCTGTTGAGGAGATAGAATTTTGATTACAGAATAAAGCACCTACAGAAAGTGCTGTATGCAAATGCTGGAGAGCATGGGTCAAAGTTTTATGCTTTCTGGGACTGCCTAGCATATTAACAGGTCTGGGGAAAAATGACTGTGGTTAAAAATTAATAGCACACTGACAAGTATGATTTAAACCTATCCAAATCTAAATCAGTCAGCCCTACTAAAATCTTCAACTACTTAAGAGGTAACCCATAGCCAGTGGTGTCAAAAAGTGCTGTGAGGATTGAGAAATTAATCTGCATTTCTCTCACATAGCAGTTTTGTCCTTGTGTGAAAAGTAAGTGAGGGATTTTGCTGCCCTTGTGTCTTTTATTTAACCTCCATTAGCACTGCATGTAGTAAAATGCTACTGTGTTAAATAAACATTACTTCTTTGAAAAACAAATTAGATAGCAAATAATATGTTAAGAGCTGACTGAATTCCTCCTCCCCATTTAGTTGAGATACATCTCCTTTTCCTCTATCAAGCATTTGTTGCTTTGCACTTCCTTATGTCCATCAGAAAGTTGGATAAATTATTTTCAGACACTGGACTAACTGTAAATTGATTGCTTCCTCTAACTGGCATTTATGGTATAGCCAGATCATCTGAATACTATTGTACTGCTTCTGCTTACCAAGTAGGTGATAGAAACGTCCATAATTGGAGAGCGGCAAAGGAGATAGTTATTTACAGAAAAAATGTTTGGAAGTTTTGAAAATGTTTCCCCTACTTAGCTGCCATCCATATATTAATCAATCATCTGACATTATGCAATATAGCAAACCAATCTTGATTCAATTATTAATGAAAGTCCTTTCTGAAACTGCTCAGCCACCTCTGTATATGAAAAACTATTGATGGCACTGTGTAATACAAAGATTGCAGTGATAAATCAGGCCGTGGAATGAATAGCAACATCCATATCTGGCTCTAGATCCAGAATGTCATCTATTTTGTTATTTTCTTTATGGTAGCACACCATAAGTGTTAAGTGCTTTGCTATCAAGAAGGACAGGCGAAGATCCTATTTAAAGAAGTTCAAGTCTAGGACAGGCTGGTAAAAAAAAGATTAAGGAGAAAAGAAGCAACAGGGAATCACTGGTTTCTGTCTGAGCCTCAGACAAGTGTATTTCAATTCTGCCCTGGCTTGGACATTTCTTCCAGTAGCATCCACACCTACATTAGACATTTGCTTTGGAGCAGTAGCACAGTTTTGAAGTATTTCAATGACCTTCATTTTCTCTGCTTTGGCTTGATTAGCAAAGTGATTTTGGTACACAGGAAGCAGACTTCTGTCAGAACCAACTCAATGACAAATTCCTCTCCACATGGGCGATCAATGTTTGATGTCCCCTAATGGAGACCAGAGGGCAAGAAATAATGACCAATCATTGAAACAGCTTTGAAACATCCAGTGTGGATATTTGGTCCAAGGGACCAGAGTAAATTTATCTAAAGTACAGCCTTGAATCACTCTGAATTGCTTCCTAACAAAAGCATATCCTTTATGTGTCCAGTATGGCTTCAGCTGGCTTCAGTGTTCTTGTTCACCTAATGCATAAATTAAATTAATAGTGTTTAATGAAGACGGAAAGATAGCAAAGATGTACAATTTACTGATGTAAAGTGCTTTGAGAACTTTGGACATTAGCCATGTAGAATGGCAAATCATTACCATATAAAACAAATGCCTTATTCTCTTGAAATCTAATGAGGTAAATAACTTAAATGCTTTAACATTAAGTATTCAAAAGCACTTAGTATTGCTTAATAAAGAAAGCAATAACAAGAAGGAAAGGAGAGCAAGTAAGCAACTGCAATGCCTACGGCAATTCCAGGGTTAGGCAAAGAACTAGTGTGCAATGAAATCTCATTATAAAGAGAAATAATATTTGCATTTTTACTGTTTCTTTTGTTGAGTGTTATATTTGAAAGGAAGTGAATCTATCAGTATTAGATATCTAATTTAGAAATTTAATTTAAATTGGTTTCTCTTTCCTTTTCAACTCACCCATTTTTTATTGGATTTTATAATAGCATAAGCATATATGAAAAAAGAGCAAAAATGGGTAATTATATGCACAATTATTTTTAAAATACAATAACAATAGTAAGGATGAGCTGAAAAGTACTCATAGACTATTATAGTGTCAAGGTATAGGCAACACATTAGGAACAGTCAGAGGATTAATGTTAGAGAACAAAAGATACCTCTTTAACTTTATAGATAATAAAGATTAGATAGATAGATAGATAGACAGACAGACAAAGTTAGTTGGTTTCTTGCTTCCTTTCCTAAAATTTATAATGAGTACAGCATCAGTGTGTGTTACAGATCTTCCTCCTCACCCACTGCAGATACATGCAAGGGACACTGAACCGGCAGCCTGCAGGTTCCAGAGCCACAGAAACTGTTTTACCTTGACCTGAAGAGTAAATATATACATTGCTATCAGAGAAAAAATGTTGCCAAAATGTGTCATATTTACACTAGTTATCTATACTTACCTGATCCGGGCGATCTCATGAGCGCTCTGCAGCCCCAGATGAGACTCTATTTGGCATTTCTCTTTTTATAGCCAATGACAGTTCTTATAATTTTCCACAGAATGGATTAAAAACACTACTTAAGTGTACCTCTGACTTTTAGATATTCTAGGGAAATAGAGAGGAGGCTGAGAAAGAACCAGCTAAAGCATTAATCCAGAGGAAACCTAAAGATGGGGACTGGCTTTAAGCCAGAGCGTTGCATTCTTCACTTTTATACTGTTATCTGACTTCCAGTACAGGATAATTATTTTCTTTAGACATCAATCTCTACCACATCCAGAAAAGCACTGAATTTTCATGGCTGAAAATGCTGTTTTCTTTTACAATTCTTCTACAGCTCGGCCCAAAAAAATGCTCTAAAATATGTAAGTCGTGATACTTCTTGGTAGTCAGACAGCCAATTAGATTTGTCATCTGAGGCTTAAAGCAAAGCAAAACTTTACAAGAATACATTGATTCCGAAACATATTTGACTTAGAAATTGTTTTTATATAATTTCAAAACTAAGAGTTTAAAAATCCTCAAAACTTAATTTCACAACTATGAATTTCACTTTGCTGTTAAACTGTAATAAGACTATGGATTTACTGTAGTGGTTTTTTTTTTCCAAATCATGTATTTTTCCAGGAAGTGCATTGCCTTACAAGGGAATGAAAGTCACATCTTTCAGAAAGTTAGCACTTCCCGAAGGCTACTTGGAAGACTAAATTCTTTTAGATTGACACAAAAGCTTGCAGAGTTAAAGAGAAGTATTTCCTTACAGTGTTTTCCCCAGCAGTTACAGTGGCAAAAGAATCCCTTTCATTTTGTGAAGGGTTTGCTCAGTTGATCCAAATAACCTACTCACAGTATCCCGAGGGAGAACACTAATTATATAGCGATGTAAATATGTTGTTTCAACAAATAGGAACAGAACAAGACTCCTACCACCCACACAAAACTCTAAATAGAATTCAGCATGTTCTCCCTTTCCTTGTAATCAGATAATATTTAACTATTTTAGTTGCTCAAGGTCTTTCCAAGTTTTTAGTGTCATTTTCATATTATTGAAAATATTTTATCATTCATTTAAATCTCAGCTTCCCTGAAGCAGAGACATTTTGCATTAAAGACTGTGCATAACCAGCTTCATAGCTAATTCACCTGGGGATCCTATGGCCTAAAGTTTATTTTTATTTTAGTTCAGTCATATGACTGAGACTAGGAACAGTTTAGAGAAGGAACATTAGAGGCACATCCACCAGATATATATCTGTATATTTATGTGTACATACACACATATGTACACACATATATGTGTGCGTGCTCAATTAAATTTTGTCCTTTACTACTGAAAGACAGGAATTAAACTGATACTACCTAATGTCTTATTAAATAAATCTTTAACATTTCCTGGATGAAGTGCCTTTAGGACAGAGTTCTCATGCTTTGCCAGACTCCTTGTCAGAACTGCAGTTAAATTTTGCCATTTTTTTTTATTATTATTATTTTCTGAAGTTACAAACCAACTGTTTTCACATCAATGATTTTTGGCATATACCATTATTTCCATAGAGGTGTTATAATCTTTTAACTCCCTTCCCTTTCAACCCCTGATATTTCAGTTTGTGAAAGAAAAGTAATTGTCACTCTCAGCATTGTGTCCTAGGATTGAGAAATGAGAAAAGAAGGGGTAGGGACATCTAGTCATCATTTGGAGCTGATAGAAGGGATATGTTATCTGGAGGAGGGAGTGGCTGAAGTGGGTACAGGGAATATATCACTGGCAAGCTTAGGGTAGGGGTAAATGTGAGCCAGGAGAGAAATGTTGGTGAATTCACTAAAATTTAAGAAGAGGGAAACTCCACAGTGAATGAAGCTGATATGAATCCCTTCTTGCCTTATCCCTTTGGGATAATTAGCCAGACTTTAATTCATCCATTCAAAATCTGACACACAGGGTGGTCAGAGTGAGTTCATAATGTGAGGAAGATGAAACTTCATAGTATCTTCTCGGAACAAACCCAAAGTCTTCCCCCAAGGGCAAAGCAAACTGGAAAAATTGTCGTTATTTTATAGCTTTTGGAGTTGGCAGTGCATTGAGAGAGTACAAGGACCATTAGTAAGTATATCAAGGCAAAAGCTGTCTTAATAGCATTTATACCCAAGACATCTGGGTCTGTTAATCAGCCAACTTTTCTACCTTCCTGTAGAAAACAGAAAAAACAAATCTTACTGACTCCAGAATTGACCCTCTTACTCATTCTGCTCCTAGACTTTTACCTTACTAAGACTGTTCATCTTTTAAAAGTCTTCTTTAGGACACAAAATTGTCTTTTGTTCTGTCAAAAGCTGTATTCCATCAAATAGGCTTCCTTCTGCATGCTGCTCTTGTTCTCAAGAAGCTGAGGAACTCCTTATTTTCTGAATGAGATGAAAAGGAGAGGAGAGTAGAAGCAAGAGGGACAAGACGAAAGAAAAAAGGAAAGGAGACGATAATAGATGTGAAGTGTCTCTACATAGACATGCTTGCCCTAGTGTTACAGATCTCCTTTTACTGTCCCACTCTCAAAGAACACACCACATGGAAAAGAAAGCAGGTGTTATTGACAGGTCACCTCCCAAAGTGCACAACAATGTCACATTACAACTTGTAACATATATATAGCTCTTTTCAAACAAAATATCTGATTACCTAGAAAAGAATATTCCTTTGGCCCACTTCACCTCAGAATACTCAGGGGGCTGTGTAAATGTTGAAATTTTTGAAATATTTGGAACTGCATTCATTTAATTCACAGCTCTAATATACAGAAGCGGAAAAATAAACCCAAATTATAACCAGTTTGCTCTCCTTTGCTCATTCCATTATAAGGCTCATAAGTTGCCTAAGCATTCAGTTGCAGTCAGGTCTGGCCTAAGACCTTCAATGCATTTCTAATGATTTTTTTGCTTAGATGGAATATTAATGAATGATGCACTGAAATTTTCCTCCTGTTGTGCGATGAGGAAATTTTCAAGGATAAAAATTCTTCGGGTTCTTTATCCTAAGGCTTTTTCTGTTGATTCGAGTTAGTGTGTCACCTTATGTAGCACCCTCAAAAATGTGTTACCTTGTTTAATGACTTTTATTCCTAAATGTCTGGATCTGATGAAAAGCTCTTTTTTTTTTTTTTTTTTTTGAATCTTTCTTTTCTGTAGATGAGTGCAATGCTCTGGATTCATAGCATGCATCTGTCTAAAGTTTGATTTGACTTACATGAGCTTACTATTTGTTTTACTTTTCTGAGACAACAATGCCGTGTCAGTTGAAAAAGTGGGTGATGACATTTCAGAGTTCTGAGCAGTTATTTTGGGAAGCCCATGGAGTTCTGCTAGATACTAGGGCTTGAAAAAAGAAAATAGGGTGCCTATGTTTAACAAGGGAGATAAAGAGGAGCTGTAGAAATGCAGATCAATCATCAATCAATATCAGCTTTATTAATTTCCTAGAAAAAAAAAAAAATGTAAAAGAATAATCAGACAATTTGTAGGTACATAGAAGATAACAAAATGGTGAATAACTACCAGTGTGGATTTATCTCTTGTGACTGTCAGACCAATCTAGTTTCATTTTTATAGCAGGATAGCAGACTTTATGGGAAGAAGAGAAATGATCATACTCCTTCTGTTTTCATATGATCCCATTGTCATATATCTTCACTTTTTTGAGTGCTTTTTGGGGTTTTTTTGTCTCATGTAGCATTCTTAAAACTTTGTTATGGAAACATCATTTGCCTAACATTAGCATAGCACAGGCGCAAAGATGTCGAAAGCTGAATACAAAGAGCAGTTTTCAGCAGTTCATATTCAGAATGCAAGGTTGTACCAAGTCCTAGTCCCTGCCAAGATCTAGCTTGTGTGGTATTCGTCAGTATTTTTATGAATAAACATTAGAATAAAGGGTAGTTGTATTAAATCTGCCAGTAACTTGAGGTCAAAGGGATTGTCACTATGTTGGGATATGCAAATAAAGTTCAATATGATCTTAATGAAGGGGAGAGATGACTCTCAGAAAATACACCATTTGCTAGGAACAAGCGCAAGATGTCATTCTGAAGTGAGAATAAGCTAGCGTACAAATAGGGAATGGGAGAGAACTGACTGAAATAACACTACAAAATGGATTTGGGGACTACAGTGGATCAAAACCTGAATTTTATTTAAAAAGTTATAAAGAAATCAAATTTCATACTGGGGATATAAAAACATAAGTAGCACCTCCAGAACTCCTGAATAAATCTCTTCACTTTTCTCAGCAGAGGGGAGAATTCCATCAGGGTTCTCTGAATGGTACTATGCTTCTGTGACTTTGGTTAATAAGGTCCCTTAAGAAGTTCTAAGAGTAATTTTTCTGGTCAAATCAGACATTTCAACTAGTTCTCAATGTTGTTATAAAAGCTTTCATGATGTTATTTCAGTTACCACAGTTTTTTGTGTACTCTTATTTTTTTTTTCTCATGGCAAGGTGAATGTTTAGTAGATAGATGGGGGGTGGTGGTGGTGTTTGCACCACTTTTGTCTGCAGTGACCTAACATTAGTCTTAGTTATAGTTTTGTCTCAGCATCAGTACTCACATGAACTTGCTTCTGAGTGTCCCGTTCTCACTTGCACTCTCTTGGCGTTAGTATGTATGGTGGGAAATGTATGTTATCAGAAGTTCATGCATGGATTTGTCTCAAAAAAAGACTAATTAAAACTTACAAACTGCTTTAGCAGTAAACTTTGAATTCATGTTGTGAGGAAAATCTGCTTGCATACCCACAAGAATATTTTCCCATGATATACACATACCAGTGTACTGTTCTTTTGGGCCTCAGGAAATCCAAGCAACTGGATGGCATTTTATCATTGCAGTTGAAGATATATAAGAAGATTTATTATATGTTCCCAGGCCATATAATGAGGCACACTCTTCTATTACGTCTTAAGCCTTTGGATCTTCTAATGGCAGAACAGATGGAGTTTTTAACTCTCTGAGGAGTCATGTAACACTTTTAAGACTGGCTTTGAGTTTTCCCAGATATATATATATATACACTCAACCTCTTGCTACTCGTACAATTGCTTGACTCTCCCTCTTAATAGAGACTGCTATTAAATCCTTCTCTGGGTTAGATCAGATTCAAGCCCACTATTTATAATGTATATATATGCTTCATAACAGATTTCTTTCCTTTCTGAAATAATTGGATGGTTGATGTCAAAAAGAGATGACACATGCCATATCTTTTTACTCATCAGAGTCCCTTGAAAACTTTCAAATCCAACTTCTCTAACAAGGAGCTGTTCTATAATCTAGACCTAATGAGGTGAACAGATTTTTGATAACAAAATCATATCCACAGATGCTGATACTTTTACAATGGTGAAAACAGTGGGAGTATAAATAGAAAATGTTAGGGCTTGTGGCTATGTTTATTTTAATTACCAAATAGTGCCAAGACTTGCGTTCTGGACTTAAAGCCAAATGGCAAAATTGCAGCACGTTCATTTGACTAATCTCTCTTAGCCTCTAAAACAGGCTTACCACGTGCACAGTGTCTAATGAGAATGATTCCTGGCCTAGGCTACCTTCTCAAATACACCTGTTATTTGAAAGCATTGGTTGGCCCAGGTTAAAATAATTTCAGTATTTATCTGTTATAGATGATTGAGTTGCAGTGCAAGGGGCCTGTCCTCTCACGATAATTTGCTCTTCTGAGACACTAAGATGGATGGAAATTTGGTTAGTTGGCTGGATATGGACTAGAAATAATTTGCCTTTGACACTGAAGAAGATACTTGGGTTTTGTTAAATTGTTTACTTAATAAATTCTTCTGACATGTTGATTTCCTGGTTTATCTTGAAATGACATGTGCAAGCTAGGCTGTTTTCACACCACAGGTTTTGTTAAGAGACTTTAAGATCCCTTAAATAGAATTAGTTATCCCAATGCTTTGTGGATGGTATGACCATATATAGATTTAAATGAATATGTAAATTGCATAGTTTGAATTGAATTATAGAAGGACACTTTTGAAGACTGGTTCCTTGTCACTTTGCCCAAGATCTATCTTTAGCATCTGCGGCTCATTTACTCTGCCACACCAAGGAATTTGTGCATATGAAATGAGTAATAAAGTGCTTCCTTTGTATTACTATCATTTTGGCTTTCTACTGTTAAGAATTCCTAAATTCCTAAAGTAACAATCTTACTATGGTAACTAGAATTAACTAAACAAATGTAAAAGGTGTTACCCAGCCTGAACACAATAATTTGAGACATTCAACACTGTTGTGTTTTTTTATCTTCTTTTCCAAAACACATTGAATTCCCAACTGTTACCCCACTTTTTGTACTGGTATTATTTATTGACACTGGATTGCAGACCTAGGAATATTCTCTAACATGGTTTCAAAGTATACCTGAGCTACTGTTAAAGTTATTTTCTTTTACCTCCAAAAGGCCAGTTCTTTTAATGACATTTTGACATAGATAATATGTTTTAGGTAAAGGGCAAAAGACTAAGAAAATATTTTTATTGATATTTAATTGAAGCAGTCTTCCAGGAATTTCTACTGACGAAAGGCCAGCCAAATTTTGCATTCTGTTTCTGCAGTGAATTCTATAGCTATACAGTTGGGCTTGTACTTGCCATGTTCTCTGAACAGTTTTTTTTCTTTTTTTGTTCAAGCTTGAAGATACTGCTGTTCTCTCTTCTAATCTCCAGAAAATGAAAAAGCAGAGGGATCATTTTTCTTTTATTTTAAAATAGAATAATTCTGATAACTTTTGAGTGGTATCTCACTTTCCGACTGCTGAAATTTATTGTGAACTTTCAGTAGGAACAAAAATAACAAAAGTTATGCCATTGTTCCTTGCTTTCCTGTCTACAGCAAACCTATTGGATTTGTGTTCCTTTTCAATGAAAATCCAGACTTACGGGTGGGTCCAACCTATGACTAAAGCTTTGTAAGAATTGAGGCACCACAAATTAATGCTGAACATGGTTTAAATAGTCTGTATTAGTTGTGTTCAGATCAACAGAACTGACACTCTCCTCCGTCACCAAAGCAGCAAGCATTGGGACTCACTGGGATTTCTTTTGTCAAATAAATCCTTTTTGTCCTTTGAAAATGCAATTCAAGTTGCTCCATTTCTCTTGATGCATGCAGTATTTTCCTAGTCTGTGTATAGGTCTAAGATGATTTCTGGAGGTTTTTTTGTTTGGTTGGTTGGGTTTTTATTTGGGGTTTTTGTTGTTGTTCTGGCAAAAGTTAATTGATTAATTTTCATTTAAGCCTAGCCAACCATAGCCAAATGGTTTGCATTTTGCTTGTATACTTCACATATACGAAGTAAAGCCGAGAGTGTCACACACTTGAAGTGAGATGTTTCTTCTGTTCTTTTCTGCAGTATGCACATATTGCTATTCAGCTTCATTTCAAACCTTCAGAATAGAGAAATCTGATTACTTTTCTCTTTGTTATTAGTATATAAACATTCCATCAAACAGAAAGCTTCCCAACAACCCAGTGCAACACCTTTGCACTCTACCTGCCTGAACAGAGATTCACCACTTGCAGAAGCGGTTTATTATTGTCACAGACATATGCACATTCCCTGAGATACTAGCACTGCTCAGCTAAACGTTATATTGCAGTGTCTAGATCCCTCTTTAATTTTTTTTTCTTTTAAAAGGAAAACACAAATGTAGAATTCTAATTTTAGTGGCCCATCAACTAGCGAAATCAAGTGGAGAAAGAAACACAATTCTGGTCCCCAACTCCAACCTTGTGTTACACATTTTTACTTTAGAAAACTTTGTCACTAAAAGATCATTCTTCTGGGCCCATGAATTCTGTAGATTTTTACTATGTTTAACATCTGAGGGAAAGGGTTCAATTATCCAGAACAACTGTTGGTTTTGACACTATCCTGAGAATGGCTGCCTAAGCTCAGATTTCCCAGTTCCTAAGCAAGTGTTCCAGCCATCCGCCTAATGCTTGGAGAACATATGGCAACACCACCAAGAGCAGCAGCTTTCAGGAAAACACTGCTCTTGCTCTTTCTGCCTAATAAAGACAAGAAAATGCATTATATAGTTTTGGGTTTTGAATCTTCTTTTACAAATGCATGTAAAGCCACCTATAAATTGGGAATCTAGTCTAAGGAGGTCATAAGATTTCTCTTTGTAGTGAAAAATGAGAGTTAAGTGCTGTCAGAACTCAGTCCAGCCCAACTTAAAATAGGAGGTTAAAATAGATGGAATGAATGATCTACTATAAATTTTTATCTCTCTCCAAGATATAGAATTGACAATTAACTTTAATTTTAAAACCAGCCTTCAGACACCTAAAGAAAGATGAATCTCACTTTTACAGGGATTGAATGGATAACATGAATATGGATTTTAGGGTACTGTTAGGCTGGGGTGATATAAAATTAAATCTTTTTAGAGGTTTGCATTATGTATAAGATTGTCCTCCCAAAATTTCCCTCTTCCTTATGATTTCAAGATATTGTAAATGTACAATCTAGAGCTGCTGAAGTGTGTGGTCACTTGGAGGCTACTGCAGACTGCATGAGACTACTATCATGTACTCAATATTTTTCATCTTAATTGGTGATCAAGGAAAATTGGATTTCCTGAATAAGAATGATGTTTTGTCTTCATTGTGACTAACTGAATAGGTATATAATTGTCAGGAGTAGGTTTGCCTTCTGCCTCTAGAACAAATGAGTCTGCCAAGGTCTCAATTCTCTCTGTTAAGTTTGTGGTTTTTATCATATACTAGTCCTACAATATGTTTTGTGATCTGACACTGAATTAACTGCATTGACTAAAGAGTCCAGATGTTTCAGTTTTACGAAACCTGTGATTTTAGTCTGCAATATTGCATCATCAGCATTCCTAACAGTTTCATGCTAGCTAATAAGGAACCATCTACAAGAACACTTTGTCTTCTCTATTGTCAGACCATTTTATAGGCTCCACGTCACAAGGCAATACCGTGTGCTTTTCAAACTGTCAGACTTGCTATGACTGGGAAGTGGATTTTGCTATAATCTCTGTCAGAGTCAACAGGCAGCTGAAGTTGTTTTTTGAACTCCTAATAATCCTTTGAAGTTAATTGCTTAAGTGAGAACTTAGGAAAGGCAATTGCTATTGTAAGCATCTTTTCAACTCATGTAATATGTTTATATTGGCATATTTGAGCTGAAATTTTTGTACTCTAGATTTAAGTGCAATCAGTTTTTCCTTCAAAAGTGTCTGCTTTTCCTTCTTTGTATTGAACTCACTGCTCAACAAAGAAAAGTGTTAGCGTGTCCACATTACTGTGAAATCTTTCTTTCCCATTATAGTCAAGCAGCAGCTCCAATTCTTCTAGGATTGACTTTCTTTTTCTGATAAAAGATGTACCAAGTGATGAGAGGCACCCAAAGCGATATACTCTGACAGATTCTACGTGATAATAAGTGTTAATAATTATGTACTATTTTTGTCCTACAAGCTTTATTTCTTTGGATGTTCAGAAGCATCTTTGCATGATGAAGACATGCAATCATGACCATCACTACTCCATTTTCTTATCAAAGTTGAGGAAATGTATGATGCATTTTCTTTACCAGTTCCTTTTGTCTTTTTTAATAATTCATCTAGAAACTGTGGTAGAAGGGGCTAATGATTTATGCAGTGAAATTCAGCTTTAGATTGAGGTACTTAAGCCTATTTGTTCACAAGGTGCGTATATGTCTACCTTCATGAGAACTAACATTTAAGCTCCTCTTACAGTTAACATAGAAATAGTTGATGTAGTCCTTGGAGTCTAGAAAGCTGATTGCCACTAGCTACATCTATATGACCAAATTAGACAGAGAGAAGATGTGGGCTCAGTTATTGTATTTTAGTTGTCCACACTATTAAATAATCCTCGGTGTGGTTTTAGCTTATTCCAGAGAGTGCTCACATAAATAATTCCCAGACATGTTTTGAAACATAGTATAAATCGGAGACTATTTATAACTGGCAATTTGGATGGTGCCAACCTGTTCTGGACACATAAAGTAACAATAAGGACATAATTATACCATACTAGTCGACCTCCAGGCCTGTACAGTTCAGGTTTGCTTAAAGGCTTGCTTTGGTTGCCCACAGATAGATGTCTAATGCCACCTGAGATGCTCTATCAAGTCCTGTCTAGTCTCCAGCGGTCTCTCTAAAAGGACATGGAACTCCCCTAGGTTCTCTGCTATATCTTTGAGCAGTCTGTAGATGTTTCATATAACTCACTGTATATCAAATGATCCTAGATGTTTATGTGAGGCCAACTGAACTGAGACCTACGTGTCTTCTTTAGGGTGAGCTGAAAAGCTGTGTGGGTTCTATTAACTGTATTGTCAGAAGAGACTCATATGGCACCAGGCTACTGTGTTTAGTCAACTGAATATGTTATAGGTATCTTAAATAGTTTTACTTCAGGCTTGGTACAGTTTAGGTCGGTTTACAAAAGTCTGTATTTAAAGCCCCCTTTTCAGGAAAGGAGCATATATTTGCAGCTACTTTGAAGGCCATTTTGAGTTGTCTGTTTTGGGATGACACGACTTGCATTCGACAAGTACTCTTCCTGTCCTTGTGAGTATGAAGGCACTCTATGCAACTAAGTCAGAAATAGATGCCTGTACTGTAGATATTCAAAGTTATTAGTCCCCTATAATGCATTGCATTATAATGACTTCTATTTCCAGGATTATAAACAGTATTACTAAGCTGTTTGCTTTGCCATTGTACCATATCACCTACAATCATATTTGTATAGCCAGATACTGTTTCTATACATGTAGATCTCCCACTTGCTTTGAGAATTCAGCTGACCTGCCTACCACAAGTACTCATGACTACCGCTGATGACAAGGTCAGTCACTGTTTGCAAGCCTTGCTGTTTTCTTGCAGCTTCTTCTTTATATTTACCCGCAGTTTTCCATTTATGTATCAGCATGTGAGTATTGTGCTTGTGCCTCTTTCAATCCCTGGACATTTTCTAGCTTCTCTACTAACTGCAGTGGCTATGTTGCCAGCTGCTCTAACAGAGGTGTAATCATAAACTGGTTGTTATACTGTCTACTTGGGTTTGTCGCTTTTTGCTAATGTCAGCATGGGATTGAATTGGAAGTTTTCTGGCAGTTTCTGGCCCTTTTATACACACAATGTTCCTGTCTCTTCTCATTTCTTCATGTAAGTGAGGAAATGTGTTGGGTTGCACTAGGCTTTCTACAGCTGTTTGCAAGTCTTATTTAGTTTAAATTAAGCTTGGGTTCTTTTACTATCTTATGGGGAAGTGAATCTCAAACATATGATGCTTTGACTTCTTATTTTTTTCTGTCTTCAGTTAACAATTCCTAGAATTCATTGTCCACCCTTTCTATTATGTAAACCTTAGTTGTAGCTTCCAGGATTCCTGCTCAGCCCATACAAAGCTCAAGTCTGATGAAGCCAAGATATGAATGAAGATAATATTTATTTTAAAGATGTCTTCCTTAAATTTTGGCAGATTAGATATGTCCCATAAGAACCTTCCTGTCCATGCTTTGGTCTCACCCTCTCAAAGGTCTCTAGCCTGTATTTGAATGTCCCATGGAAACTGGTATTAGTGACATCCCTTTTCCTTCTGTCTTTGTCTTTCTCCCCCATTTGACTTCCTCACAAATGGAGAAGATCAGGAGCCATCATCCTCCTATTCCCTCATCTCAGCCTTGAGGAGTCAATTAAAATCCTGTGTTCCTTGTAATCCCTTTGCATATTTACTTTAAAAAGCATGATCGTCCATCCTTCTGCTGTGTTCCGGTCCCTGCCTGCCCATTTTATAGTGAGTAAAAATAGGCCTCCTTGAATCTCCTGTGTCTTCTCATGTACATTGAAATTGCCATCTTGTATGTACTGAAATGGTTCCCCATGTTTGGAATATTTTATTTAACTTGTCACTACCTAATATTTTCAAGTTTCTATGACTGGCTGTATTATTCTCTTGAATGTATTATGTATATACATATGTATAGATAGACAAATACAGTGCAAATTTGAACTGATTTGTGACTGGAAACAAGTGTGGATTTCTTGGTGGATAGTATAAGTGTAGCCCAGATTAATAACCCTCAGGATAGCATGCATTTTCCCAAAACCCACTGTGTAATGTCCATTTGCATGTTAACTACTCCAAATTTCCTTTTTTTTCTTTTTTTTTTTTTTTCTTCTCCTGTGAGGAAATTCACATTTCTATTCTTAACACCTGACAGCAACTAGAGCTATCATGAAATCGTAGAACTTGGGAAAGGGCCTTGGAGGCAGTGGTTGTCACTGGTTGTATGCTAGGCACGTACCTCCAACATGGAAAACAGCACCCCTGGAGAGCTATATGATAGGTTGGCCAAGGGAGGGAAATTCCGTTATGTCTCATATCTGGTTCTCCATGTACCACTTTACATGTGAGAGGCTATAGGCTGTGAATGCCCACTGCATTCCTATGTCCTGGTATTTCAAAAGTATGTTTTGGTTGTTAAGATTCTACCCTGTAAGCCTTACTTTCAGTTTGACCTTTTTCAGAGCCAACACCATGCCATCTTCCACCTAATTAGCTATTTCTTCGGAGATATTTTGTGAGCGTGTCTCATTTCTCAGTTTTAGATTCTGAGCCTGATTTGATGAGCTAATGATCCTATTAGTAGACTCAGCATGGTAGTGACATTTTCAGAAATAGTATATAGGAAAAGATTGGGAGATAGGTTGTGTTTCTTACACATTACTCATATTCTTCCTCCTCAATCCTTCTGAAGAATCTGCACGGTGACATTTTGAGGATAAATAGAATAAAAATATTTTATAACTGGGTGGCAACATTTTGCTGATTCTGAATTTGCGTAGGTAAACTGCTCTTGGGGTCAGAATATCTTGCTTCAATCCTAATTACCTAAGGTGGAGTGTTTCTTTTACTGTCTGCAACATTTTACTGTATTTGTTTTCATTTGAACTGAATTGTGGCTGGAAATATCCTTTCTATTTCTTATTATGCCAATTTTCTATCCCACTTTTTATGAAAAAGTCAGACTCTGACTTTAGCAGCTAAGCTGTGGCTTGAGCAGCTAAGGACTCAATTGGTATTCAGGGGTATGTTTCCAAATTTTAACTATTAGTTCTGCAATTAGAGGCAGACAGTTTCCCTGCAGAAGATAGGAGTGGGAGGCAGCAGCCACAGGGAATGGAAAGATCTGGAGATATGTTTTACTGCTTTGATAAGGGCTGTGATTTTAATCAGTCTTCCACCAAACTGGACAAAATCATTTCACTTCTGAGTAGCCCTGGGTATATAGAGTGGATACAATACTCAGTGGGGTAGTGCATGTGAGCAGAGCTAACAGAAAAAACATGATGGGACATTCCCATGGTTAGCAGATACAAAAATTGGCAGCTGGATATTTTCAGTTTAAAAATATTCACATAGTTTCTACTGCTGTTATCAGTGCTATCAGAAAACCTAGAAAATAACAAACGTTACTATTAAGTCCTCACATTCACTGTTATGATTTTTCTTAATTACTACTGTGATTAGAAGCAGTAGGAAGAGTACTGTTAAAGTTATAATCCTCACCACACAGGTTTTCACAAGAAAAAGAATCTTAATGTGAATCTAACTTAGACCAAAGCATTGGTGAATTTGGAAAATTAATGAATTCTCCAGTATTTTCAAGTGCCCAGCAATGCTGATTGAGGAAAGGACACATGCCTTATGACTGAGGCAGCTTTCCATGTATCTAACGCGACTATGGTTTGTGCGTAGTGCCAAAGGATCACAGAGAACTGGTATTATGATTATACACTTTCAACTCCAAAGGATTTTTAAAATTCTTGGCATAACTGACTATATTTATTAGTCTTTTAATTTAAATTCAGCATTCTCATCAAACAAAAATAACAAATTTAAGATAAAGCACCTTTCCCTTCTTTCATATAAAGACGCTATTTAGACATTGCAAAGTAATGACTGAAAAATAGCATAATCTTTTAATGATGTTGTTATGTTAGAAGACTTCGTCTGGTCTAAAATTATATTTTTCTCCTTTCTGTAGTCTTTACATCTTACACAGCACTGCTAAATTTGTAGAGTTGTATTCAGGCTTTTCTCCTGACAGCTCGTTACATCCACTTTAATATGACTGACCATATACCCTATCTTTTGGACTTGCACCTTGCCTATCCTCTGTGCTGCTTTAATGTCTCATGAGCAAACAGGTGTCCATTTAAAACCAAGACAAAATAAAACAAACAAAAAACCCCACAAACAACCCACACTTCTCTAAGTTATAATTTGTCATATCTTTTTTTTTTCTTTTTTCTTTTTATTTTTTAAATCTCCATGAAACCCATTTGCTACACCTTTCTTCCTTGAATTTGCTTTTGCTGTCAGTCTAATGACTTAAATTTACCAGGATTTACTCTTTGGAATAGTAGTCAAGGTCCTCTCAGTTCATCTTCTATTCCCATATAATTTACTTGCAATATGTTTCTCTTCCAGAACATCCAGAGTGCTCTTATATCTTTTCTTTCAACCTGAAGCCTTTCACATATGAACTTGTCATTAACTAGCACAGTGCTAACATCCTTTTGCTCCTCCAATTTTTAGATGTCTCTTTGAATATTTTGCTGCAGAAGAATTTCATATAACACAATATTTTTTATTTTTATTGTCTTTTTTTCTACAGAGCTGTGTCTTCAGTATCCCCAAATACTTAAGTATTTGTCATTCAGATTGGAAGGGACCTTCAGACATGTCTAGTACAAAATCCCGTTCAGAGCAGAGTCAGTGCTGAATTCAGACTAGGTTGCTTAGGACATTGTCCTGCCATGTTTTGAAAACTTCCAAGAATTGAAAATTAGCAGCCTCTCTGTGTGACCTGTGCCAATGTTTAATTATTCTCATAGTGAAAATTCATTTCTTTATATTCAGTTAGAACTTTCCCAGTTCAATTCATGACCACTGTCTCTCCTGAACTCACTGTGTACCTAAAGAAATTGGCTTCATATTCTTGGTAAGCTACGCATACATACTGGAAAGCTGCAGCTAGACTCCAGCAAAACCACCTCTTCTTCATGCTGAAAAAGCTCAAATCCTTCAGCCTCTCCTCACAGGGCTCAAGCCCTGACCATTTTGGGGCCACCAGCTGAATTTACTTCTTGTATTGGGAAGTCTAAAACTGGAAGCAATATTCCAGGTATGGTTGAAAAAGTGCAAAGAAAAGATGAATCATCACTTCCTTGATTGAGTATGATTTTTCCGATACAGCCCAGTATCTTGTTAGCCTTCTTTACTGCTACAGTGCACTATTGACTCATGTATAGACTACTGTCAGCTGCAGAGCTGTCCTCATTCACACAGTCCTCAGCCTGAATCCACACAAGGGATTATTTCTACCCCAGTACAGGACTTTGCATTTCTCCTTGTTGAATTTCACAAGGTTTTTCTTGACTCATTCTTCCAGACTTTCTTTGTCTCTCTACTCCAGGTAGAGTATGAACCATTATTTATTATCCGTTGAACCCAACTATTCAAGTAGTATTTTGCTGATCTAGTAGTTCACCTAGTAGTTCAGTAGATCATAACATGCCAACGTATAAACATGCAGGACACCTTGTCAAAAGCCTTGCTAGAGTCAAGACTCGCAACAGTTACTGCTTTCCTCTCATCCACAGGGCTAGTGATTTTATCACAGGAGGCAATCAGGTAGGTCAAACATATTTTGTCTCTGGGTGAATCCATGCTGGCTCTTCCTGATCACCTTCTGCTTCACATGTCCAGAAATGGCTTCCAAGAGGACATGTTCCATGATTTTCCTCAGGAATGAATTGAGGTTGACTGCCATACAATTTTCTGGACTGTTTTTCTTGACCATTTTGACATTCTCTATTTAAGGACCTTTCAAAGTTGAGAAATAGTAGCCTTGCAATGACATGAGCCAGCTTTCTCTGCAACCTTGGATTCATCCTTGTGATTTCCATAGACTTGAGAGGGGTTTGATTTCTCAAGAGATCCCTGGCTTGATCTTCTTGCAGCACTGATAGTTCCCATCTTTCATGAACCTTGTTTCTAGGCCCAAAAGCCTGAGAGACTATGTTTGTGAACACAACAGAAAATAAGGTATAGAGTAACCAGCCTTTGCTGTATCCACTGTCACTGAGTCACTTGCCTTACATTTTGCTTGTTTCTTTTACTATTAATAAAGCAGTAGAAGCTTTCCTACTAGTCCTTGATGTCTCTTGTCAGATTCAACATGAGTTTGGCTTTGGCTTTCCTAACAGCATCCCTCACACTCTGGCAATATTTCTCTATTCCTCCTCTGCAGCCTATCCTCACTTCCACCTCCTGATACATCATTTTTTGCACTGAGACTTAGTTGTGAATTCCCTGTTTAGTTAAAACAGTCTCCTGATGTATCTGCTTGTACTTCAAACTTATTCATTTTATGCTTCCTTCATTTATTTATTAAAATCACATTTTTGCAAGGAATTCCAAAAGCTCATAATCAATATTCTGGTTAGAATCATAGAATCATTTAGGTTGGAAAAGACCTTTAAGATCATCAAGTCCAACTATTAAGTTGGTCCACTGTCAAGTGCACTGCTAGACCATGTCCTTAAGGGCCATGTCTTTTAAATATCTCCAGGGATGGTGACTCAACCACTTCCCTGTTCCAATGCTTGATAAACCTTCCAGTGAATATTTTTTTCCTAATAGCCAATCTAAACCTCCCCTGGCACAACTTGAGGCCATTTCTTCTTGTATTATCACTTCTTTTACTTGGCAGAAGAGACCAACACCCACCTCGCCACAACCTCCTTTCAGGTAGTTGTAGACAGCAATACTATCTACACCCATCTCAGCCTCCTCTTCTCCAGGCTAAACAACCCCAGTTTCTTCAGCCACTCCTCATAAGACTTGTGCTCTAGACCCTTTACCAGCTTTGTTGCCCTTCTCTGGACACACTCCAGCACCTCAATGTCTTTCCTATACTGAGGGGCCCAAAACTGAACCCAGTACTCAAGATGCGGCCTCAGCAGTGCTGAGTATAGGGGGACAATCACTTCCCTACTCCTGCTGGCCACACTGTTTCTGATACAAGCCAGGATGTTATTGGTCTCTTTGGCCACCTGGACACACTGCTGGCTCATATTCATCCGGCTGTAGACCAATACCCCCAGGTCCTTTTCCGCTGGGCAGCTTTCCAGCCACTCTTCCCCAAGTCTGTAGCATTGCATGGGATTGTTGTGATGCAACTGCAGGGCCCAGTTATCTGCTATCATCTCATTATCCATTTACATCTTCTGCAATACCTGTGCAATTATTTTTAACACCTTATTAAATTAAACACGGATTAAATAATTTTTAACAAATTAATAAAAATGTGAGCTGTTTAAAAAAAAAGGCAAGTCTCTTTTCTTTAGTTGTTAAATAGCCTTCTTTCTATATCTGTGTTTTTCAGTCAATAGAAATGGGCATTTAAGAAAGAAGAATTCATTGAAGAGTTGCTGTTGATAAGCACTTTACCTAGCTTGTCCAGTATTTTAATTCATATTTCAGATATCATAGATACATCTCTGTGCAAGTTTGCATCAATTTTACCAATACATCAGTCCAAATAAAATTATAATTTACTTGATGGTACACTATGCAATAGTCTTGGCACATCCTACTGAAAATATGCCCTGCTGGATGTTAATTTTTACTCCCACCTTTTTTATTCTTTGAGGATTCTATTTTTTCAACATTCTTATAGTACAAAGGCAAGCAGCTAAATTTTTTAAATATTTATTTCTTTTCTTCTTAATTCTGCCACACCTGATCATATTTATCTATCTTTTCTTACAGTGTAACCGAAAAAAGTTAAAGAACATGGTCCTTACTTCTACCATTCTCCAAGCTACCTTTACTTAGCATGTTATGTGGATGGAATCTGAGCAAATTTTTTAAGCTCATTAACCAACAGTTGTAAAATCCATCCTTCCCTGGTGCTTTTCAATTATGTAATTTTCTTTTGTATTCTCTATTCACTTCATCTCCATAAATGATACCTCTTCATGTATTATTATAGATGTATTTGTCTAACCACAGTGCTTCAAAATTTTGTTTGTTGACTGGAACCCCATTGCACTCGGTACTGGATACATGTGGATCAATAATGAAGCAAACCTGTCTCCACTATGAAAACTATAAGTTGAGAAACAACAGATGGATACAGAGGGATGGGACAAAAACCATACAAGAAGACTTATATTCACTGGTTTATGAGTATGTCCTGACTCCACCATTTTTTGTGAATGTGTATTTTCATTTGAACTGACTTGTGTCTGAGAAATAAACATTTTTTAAAAACTACATTTGTTTTACATTAAGA
Organism: Grus americana; assembly: GCF_028858705.1. Taxonomy (NCBI): domain Eukaryota; kingdom Metazoa; phylum Chordata; class Aves; order Gruiformes; family Gruidae; genus Grus; species Grus americana. Next base: position 9,887,804 of record NC_072854.1, on the reverse strand, counting down.
AAATCTACGTAGTTGTGGCTCGTGCTTTTAAATCTACACGTATGAACTTTGAAGGACCATAAGAATAACTTTAGCATTAAGAAGATATTGCCATTGTTGGAACTCTTTTGGAGAGGCTGGACAGCAATGGTGTTGGCTGTATTTTACTTGTATGTCTCCAACTAATGATTTTCTGATCTATACCATTCTGTTATAGGGACAAGAATAAGCCAAAGTTTGGTCTATAATTGGGCAGCTTTGGGATAACTAAAATATTTTTAATCTTATTGTATTTCACAGTATTATTTTAGTTGGAGATCCCTTAAATCTGTTTTATCTTAATATTATCTGAATTTGAAAAGATAGTATATTTCTTACTTCCAGAACACTACTTCCAGTTCTACATATGCTCTCCAGACTTGTAGTCTTGGACACAATATAGTTAGGGGCTGGATTTTCCCACTGTGCTTTGAGAACAGACAGTTCTGACAGCTGGTGAATTTCGAATTTGTGTTCATACTTCTTTAGATCATGCAGCTGAGCCATCAGCAACAGTACTATGATTCAATACTTGCACAAGCGAGCCCAATATCTACTGTTTTAGAGAGGGAGGATAAGCAGATAAGCAACAATGATTCTGGGACTACTCCTGTGGTCATAAAACTTAGCCACAATGTTTTGCTCAGATCTATGAGAGAATTCACAGATGTCATTCTTTTGAATTCTGTACAGACCACACTTTGTAAACTGTCATTAGGATGGAGTGTGTGATCCTCGGCATGCTTCTGATCAAAGTGAGGAAGAATAAGGAAGTGGTGAGCGTCGCTCTAAGGAAATATAATCTATTTCAAAGCACTGATTATGGTAGAAGGCAGCTTAGACAACTTGGCTCAGTTGGACATCCCTGCATGAATACTCTGTGCGGATGGCTCCTCTCAGCCATAGTATATGTTAGGGATGGCTAGGAATGGAACAAGTCCAAGCCTAAGTGTAAAACTTGCGGAAAAGTAAGGCTTTTAATTTAAAGGAAATTTTAAGCAAATGTAAAAGTTTGTTTCTTGTTCACATTGAATCAAAAACATTTGTTTTCCCTATATGTCTAGTGGTAGCTCTTGAATGGTGTAGTTGTTTAGGGCAATTGGTGTTCCTGTTCAATTTCCCAAATAATCCCCACCATTAAACTGATGATACTGTCATTTCCACTGGGCAGTTGCAGAGGACTTCTTAGCTCTTGAGCAGCTGTATGAATCTGACTTAGTATTTCATAGTTTGTGAGATCCTTCTCCCCATGGCAGATTTACCAGGAATTAAAATGGTTCCCTGCAAACCCAGCTCTGCAGTCAGCGAAAGCTTGTTAAACCTAAGATGTTTGAAATAAGACAGTTGGGCTCAATGAACTACGTGTTTCTGTGTAACTTTATTTTGTCAGAGCTTATTTGACTAGCTGTACATGTTGACAGCTGCCGACAGACAAATACCTTATCAGTGGTCTAAACAGTGTGATTGTTCTAACAGAGGAAAATGGATTGTACTTGATGCGTTTATCAAGTGTTTCAAACTCAACTCTCGACTCTACAGAAACGCATCTGACTCACAAAACTTATGTGCAGTAATTGGAATTATTCATCATCATTCCCCGTTGCCTTCCTCAGCTCAGTTCTGTTTTGGCCTGTGAAGCTTTTGAGATCAGACATAAAGATAAACTATAATGTGGCGTTTTGGATACTGCTAATGAAAAAAAAGAATCATACAGAAAACTGTTTTCAATTTCACAAAGCCAGGAACACCTCATTATCATGGGAAACACAAATTTGAGCCTGCATCTCCTATAACCCAAGCAAAGTTAAGCAGGCTCAAAACAGATTATAGAGCATGTCCATAAGCATTCTCTAAAATTATATTTTCACATAGATGGTTTAATGATTCAGATTTTCTTCCAATGAGGAATTAAAATATATAAAATAATTAAAATTACTGAGGGATACAGATGTCCTCTAGTTTTCTCTGCTTTATCCACATTCTGTTGGTCTTGCATTACAGGCAGAGAGTAGCAGTATTATGGATATGCCAAAGTGCCCCAAAACCTACTGTATCATCATATACAAGTGCTTTAATGCCCATGTCAGAACTGCTGCCTTCTCACCAACACAAGTGGTTTACCAGGAAAGTTGCCATATACCATGCCAAGTTATGAACAGGAGATCCCTCTCACTACAACTTCTCACTCACACCAGAGTCATCAGGACAGACAGATGAACAGTGAAGTGTCTGAAAGAGTGTCAGAAAACAGACTTTAGAACAGAATTCTATCAACTGAGGAAAAGTTACTGTCTCATGCCTTCAGACCAAACTCTCAGTGATAGTAGGTGTTCCCCAGCTGCAGTCCTGACATCTGTGCTATGAAGTCATCAGACATGATATGTTACTATAACAGCCTGTTGCTTTCTGTTACAAAAACAAATGAGTTTGAATCTATGCTATTTGCTTAAAATTAACCTGAAAGTGTTAATCCTGTGATATACTTTTATTTGGAAATGTTCTCACTGTTCCTCAGATGTCTCCAGCAAGCTATTGGTTTTCTGTTTGTTCACTTTGTTTTGTCTTGTTTTTCCCAGTGAGGTTTCTTAGAGAAATAAAATTTAAGTGATCATATTGTCTGTCTACCTATCCCTCCCCTTTGCTTGTCCATAATTTTTTAACCTGTCCACCAAGTTCAACAAACTTTGACATAGACACAGTCATTTCAAAGATACTTTGTTCCTAGACATATTGTGAAAACAGACAGCTAGGTACTTGAGAGAGAAGGTATAGCTGTCTGCAGTATGACCTCAGCCCTTATTAAACAGTAGGGAATACATATGGAAGAACTGCATTACGAAAACTTTGACCATCAGATAAATTTTTTGTGGAAGTCATATCTTCCTAGATAACACCAGAGACAACTCCATAGGAAATCAAAATTTATGATTTTTTCTGTTCATGGAGCTATTGGTTTTAGTTTTTAACAAGTTTCTGTCTCTGTTTAAAACATATTTCAGATGTACATTTCACCATTACTATTATTTTTTTAAATACCTAACCCTATTTTTCTCTTTTTACATTCTCACTCTGTTTTGTTTTTCCTATCCCCACGAAATTTAGAAATACTCAGTTCATGCTCGACTCCTGGATGTGGAGCTGTATGAGCCAGAATGAAGTTTCCTTTCTAGCTTGTGGCTTCTACAGTATCTGGACTCTTACATTCACTTGCCTTTCCTACATTAGCACTAAGGGAGCTGTTTTAGAGATTAACTTTACCATCTGATGTCCTGCTTTCTATAAGCTACCCTGAATCACCTTTACGAGAGCTGTGCCATGCTGTGAACTTAAGTGTTGCAATCTGGACACATATTTGCCTTCTAAGTCACAACAAAGTTGGCAAGTTAATAGCATGTAACTAATGAACAGGAAATTCTTTTATCTTGCACTGAGTTCACTTTTTCTAGACCATGAATTCATAATGGAAAGCCAGCAAAACTCAGGAAAAAAAATGAAAGGAAACAAAGGACGGTAAGGTCATGCATCTTGCTCAGTGCAAGTGCTAATCTGAAAACAGATGGAGTACATCTTCATACACAACATCCTGAGACACTCCACACAACAGGCCAGCCCATTTGATGAAGTACATTGCTGTCCTGAATTTTAATATGACAGGTGTAGTTTTAAGTCTCTTGTTTATGCTTCAGTACTTGAGGACTACAGAAAGATCACAGTGGACTCCTTCATCTACCTATATTTGTTAATCATGTTTAGGAAAAAGAGAACATACAGAGGTACTCACCCATACATCTGATCTGTCCCTGTATGCAGTTACATTGTTGAGTGAAGTACCAAGCCCAATGCATGTGAAAGGATTTTACACAAACTGCAGAATAAGAAGAATGAAATATCCATATTAAAAATACTTTTATTTAGCCAAGCATCGAAACACCTACAGAGGGGGCTGGGCTCTTTAGATGCACCTAAAGTTGGGCTCCACAAACCGTCACATGGTTTCACTGCAGCCAACACACGTCTCTGTCCCTCCCAACCAAACTTGCACAGAAACAGCTGTTCCCACACCACCATTGTGACATAATTCAATTCTGTTTCTGAAGTCATTATGGTAGGTCCGTTGCTATGACAACATAACACTCTCTGTTGCTAATGCGTCTGTCTCAGAAACAATTAGAGAGTACCACTATCCCAAAATTGACTTTAATTAGATTAGTTCAAAAATTATTCTCTAATACCATACATCGGGGGGAAGTGTGTGATAAATCTTTTCTTTAATAAACGATTCCAGGCAAAAGTAGTTTGGTTCAGTTATATTCCCCTTACTTTTATAGCTATGACCTTTTAGTTGTACCTAAGAAAAAAAGAAGGCGAAATCAACAATTCTATTCCTCCTACTTGGAAATATGAAGAAATCACCTTTAACCAGAAAGTCTTAAAAGGAAAGTGCATATTTTCTTGTTAAACACCTTGTTTCTCCTTCTGAATATTTTTAAATGCTCAGATATATCTAGAGGTTCTTTGGTTCTTATTGCAATTATTATTTTTTTTTCTCCTTGGATTACAGGGCTGACTAACATGGGAATTCACTACAGGATGCATCTGATTACAAACCTGTCCCTCCACAAAAATATGCATCATTTGCTACTAAGATAAGTTTTCAAGTCTCATTCCACATGATCTTTATCACACCTAAATTTTAATTATATGTTTTTCAGATTTTTATCTATCTTTCCTGGTAGTCCTTTATCCTTATTTACAGTTTCACAGTGACAACAGAGGCAATACAACAAAACACTGTTAAGATTGGTGGGATCGATCTCCCTGACTATCACCCTTCCAGTGGGGTTCTGCCAAACCAACAGGTCCTTTCCAGTCCTGAACTCATGCACAACAGCAATGTTTTTACCTAGCATGGTGTGGAGGCAGAGAAGGTTTGGGACTTTCAGCTTTACATATGCAACCAGACATCACATATTCACCAAATAAAAAATTATTCTTCAAACTGAATTTGTTGTAAGATCAAATCTCCTGAAGCTGCAGGTTCCATGTTATTCCATTACTTTTCTGAACTCCTTATTTGATATGTGTCACTATAACAACATGCAGTTGTCATGTCACAGAGCAAGAAGTGCAACTGTCTTCAAATTAATTTCTTGGTTATTTAAAAATATGTTCCATGTTAACTTTTTTTTCTTTTTATGGATCGAAGAAGCCATCATTCAAAAACAATTACTGACAGAAAAGCTCACTGCATTATACCATTATACCTACATTTTAGCAAGTTTAAAAAAAACCCCCTAACAGTATATTTATGTTTTCCTCTCTTTTATTTTTTTTTACATATAATAACAATAATAATGGCAATAATAAGAATAGCAATTCAATCTACTGTTCATACTGCATCACTTTTTCTTTAAGTTCTTTCTCAATGTCTGCAAAGGTTACAGCTGTTGGATTTGGAACAGTTGAAAAATGGTAGCACTAAGTACTAATTGCTTCCCTACTCAGTAATTTCTTTAAACTAGGATTAGATGAAGAAATGAGGTCTTCATGAAGAAAATGGGGCAATTCCAAAACAGCCCTCAGCAAAACTGATTCTTTCACATGTGCAATAAAAGTTTCCTCAGCTGAGAGACAGTGGCTCTAAGCTCTGTCTCACCTTGTAGCTGTAATGTCCATCACTGAGGTATACATTCAGCCTACCTAAGTTCAGTGCCAATAATAAAATAGAATAAATCCAGGTGTTCTTGACAGAAGCATGGATGATCAGTTTTGTCAGAATTTTGACATTTTTGAGGACACAGAAGCTTCCAAAGTAAGGGCTGGTTCAAAAGTCTGGTGACCCCAGTAATTGATCTGACACTGAGAGAGCAGTCAGCTGTGCTGGATCATGAACGCTATCAGAGCAATCCTGGCTTCACACCATTCACACATTTTCTATTCTCACACAGAGCCAAGGCCTCTGGAGAGTGTAACTTAAATTATGGTGGTCACATAATGACATGGATATAAGTAGAAGTACCTCACCCATGACGAAATCCCTTCTCCAACTTGGAGAGAAGAGATCCATGAATCATGACCATATACAACCACTCCGAACTCAGCAATGAAATCAGGTTCTTCAGGACAGACCATCTGATGGGAAATGATATTGACAGTCCTGTAAGAACCTGAGCAGATGCAAAATCGCTCAGGTGGCATTGAGCTCTTTGACATGGAAATCCCACTTTGATCATCTTCTCTAAAGGTTTTATCCTGCATATGATTTCAGAAGGTATATTGAAGATTAGGACTTGTATACAAGGCAACCTGAGATTGGTTGTTCTAGGGCTGGATAGATGGTGTTCCTCATATGTTTTACATACACTCTATTGATTAAGAGATTCACCTGAGTAAAAGACACTTGTTAAGTTCCTGCTGTGCCTGGTTTGGAATTATTTTTGAGATGTGGGCATCAGGATTCCTCCTTGCTCTCTCCTTGTGGTTCCCTCTTACCTAATTTAGACACCACTCAACTTGACAGTTTCCATTATTTTACTATGAGTCGTCCTGCTCTGCTCATGCATTGTATTGGGAGGCTGGGCAGATGTTTTGGGATTGTGTGCACCCCTTACTCTCAGAGGAACTAAAATTGAGTGTTTGAACATCCAGACATCCAGAGAAGTAACTTTACAGATTTTTTTTCCTCCTGCTTTTGTGATAGGCAATGGAAAACATCTGGAATACCACCACCACAAAAGTATTACTGAGGCTGTTTCAGGCAGTCCCTTGATGTTATATGAGTAGAACACTATGTTGTAACTTGGATAGTCCTTATTTTATTCTTTTATTAAAAAGATAGTTAAGCTTAATGAGTGATGAGTCTCTTTGTATTTGTTGTTGGTGTTTGTGAATGAATAAAGTGGTCCTGTGCCTGCTGTACCTTCCATGACAACCACTGGGAAGGTAGCAAGGAAGATGTGTGTTTCTGCTGGAGTTATTGCTGGATTGTTAATTCACACAAATGGTGTTCTGTTGCCCTGGAGGTGTGGGAGAGTGAAGATCAGGGCATTTAAATGTTGTTGACTACGTCTAATTTAGCAAGTAATATAGTGCAATAGAAGGTTGCTAGATCAAAGCAACTAAGGCTAAAGGCCTTACATATGCATCACATGTGATTCCAGCATATATAAGTGTTGGACTAAATTTAGTTTAAGCCCTTGTACAAAATGTCCACAAACTTTGGTTCAAATCTGCCTGAGGTACCAGTGATTGGTTTGGGCTCGTACGTCCCCATTAGGGGTTGAAATACATTTGTAATGCACCTCAAGCATTTCTTCAGAAAGGGCGTTTGTTCATGTACACCAAGTCCTCTCTGAAATGGAAATAATATGCAATAAATGTGGTCACTGGAGATTTGTTTCAAAGCTACATTATTGCTCCATCCCAAAAGCTAATATAGATGCAGCTTTTGATGAATAGACTTTATTTACTGATCTAGAAAGAGCAGCAGCTGAATAAGCTGGGATTCTCTCAGGACTGCCACAAAAATATTGCTCCTCTTGACAACTTTTCCAGCACAGGTAGACCTGGTCAGAGCACAGTCGCCTCTGGCATTTTGTAAATGATGCTTAACATAGACTCACAGTCTACATTGAAGTCACTCCAAAAGGGTGAATAATGTTGGCATTGAGAATGATAAGGTGACAGAGATGTGCCTAGGATAAATGAGTATTTTCAGTGCCCATTTCTTCCAAGCTGAATATGCTTGGAAGAATCCAACATTTGTCAGTAGCTTATGTCATGATTTTATTTCCTGATTGTTCTCATAATATGTTCTTCTGTCTCTTGGTAGGTCTGTTACTTCCTAGAGCAGCCAAACTGGATACTGCCCTTTGTCAGAAGAGTTTTACACAAGCTTTTACTAACTGCATTCTACGTGGATAGAATATAAACATTGTTTAGCTTTCTACACCAAAGTAAACTAAGAAGCATTTTTTAAAGGACTAAGCATCTTCTCTTTTATTATTTTCTATGCTCTACATAATGATTCATTGCATATCTACAAAAATATTCTACTGAAATATGTGAAAACAGCTAGCTTTTAAATAATAACAGTATAGCAGCTAAGTGTACTGAACACTAAAAGGCTTTTTACCAGTAGAACTTGAATCTGAAGAGAGATGAGAAGTTTGAAGGTAACAAAGAGATATAGGGAATCAGGGCTTCTGGGTCAGGCTGATGTGGTGGTAAGCCAGTAGCATTCAGGGATAATTTAGAGTGAGCAGTTTTTATTTAATGTAATGAGGTGGAATGCATAATTGCTATAGCTAAAATTTTGAGACCATTCAGTGATACAAAGTGAAGTAGAAGAAGAAACAACTCCCATTGTTGAAAGGCCAAGAAGGTCATTCTCAAAGCAGGAAAAACTTAACACACACTGGAATATTTTATTGCACTCATTGATGAGGTTTATAGCATATTTAAAGTTCTTTACCTATATTCATTGGAACAGTCTTTACACATAAAATAGCAAAACTCTCTTTTCTTTTTATGGATTGTCGACAATTTGATCATTTTGTCCAAATGTCCGATTTACTGTTAGAAATAGATCTGTGGCTTTGGTTTTCCACAAGTCATTTGTATTGAATGGTGCTGTACAGGGCAAGCAAAACTTCCAGGACTCCTAGAGAAAAAGTAAAAAGAGGATTTCGGTGTTATTCCAGGTGTACAGTTGCTCATGCTGTTCTTGCATAGAACAGGTAAGTTTCTAACAATAGGGGATATTTTGCACTTGAGAGGAAAGTTGAATTCAGCGTGGGTCACTAAGCAGCCACCTTAACTCATGACAGGATTTATTCAAAGCTTGTAGAAGGCAGTGAATATCTCTTGGTGACCTGGAGCTTTGAATCCAGCAGAAAGAATTATGGGTGCTAAGTGAGATTTGCCCTGAGAGACTGAGCTTTGACTTTGCATCCATCCTCTTTAATTGGAAGTAATTTATTTGCAACTTAAAAGATGCTGCAACTGTAAAAAACCCCCCAACCAACCAACCAACCAAAACAAAAAAACCCACCCCACCCCTCCCCCCCAAACAGTACCTCGATGAATGAAAATTTGTTTGCTTTTAATAAATACAAACTCTTGGAGTTATTTGGGACTCAGTTGTCCTCAGTGTCCAATTCTAGCTACACACTGGTATGGGAATCACAACTGAAATACACAGTGGTAGAATGATACAAGACTGAAATATGCTGTGTGGATTCCAACCTGCATCCCTACTGCTCCTACCCTTCCTTTTCTCAAGAACTCTAGCATTAAACCTTGATCTGTTTAATATTCCCCTTCAGATCACTGAAGAAAAGGATATTTCATTACCTTATCAGAAATATTTAGCTCAATGTATTAAAAAACCCAAAAAGGACAAAAGTATTTGTCCTCTTGCTCAAACACCTATTACATTGGTATAGAAACAAAATAAACTTTTGTAAAAATCAGTTTGAGTATAAATCTCTTGAAGGTGTTTTATACTTTTCTGAATCAGTTATTTCTTTGTTGTAAATATTCCGTTTTATGAGATATAAAGCTTAATGTTACTGAATATATACACTGAAGGCATTTGAGGTTGTCAAATAGAGCAATATCTGATATGTGTAAAATAATCTTTTAAGGTTCATATATTGGCACTTCTAACTTAGTAAGCATGATTGTAAGCACCACTTGGTTCATTAGTACAAGTGTCAGAGTCCAGCCTTGAAGTCTTACTTGAGGCAAAGCTAAAAGTACCACTTAAGACACACAAGTCCAAAAACAATAGCCAAGAAAGACCTTGTTCCAAAAGGCACCTAAAAATCACCAGGCAGTTTCCAGTTTGGCAGGAATGTTTGTAAATACTTATATCATCCACATTGTCAAAACAGTCTTTTGGTCAGAGCATTTTCCTTACAGGTTGGAGATCTGATGTCCATTTCCATCTTATGAGGATGATAAATTAACTTTAGAATAGTGATATTAGAGCACTTGGTTGAGGAAGTCACATGTAGTTGCTACTCAGAGAATACTAAAAATTTCTGAGAGCAAGGACTGGAACCCAAATCTACTCCCTCCTTGCCAAATGCTGGTACCAATAAACCCCAGAGTAAAAATGCCTCTTGCATTTACTACATGGCTAATAAATGGTTATATGAAAGCTGGTTACTTCCCCACTTCTGATGATGTTTTTAAGAGTTAGAGACCTCCCCAGCTAAGCATTTATTTTTAGGAAAATATGAACATTACAGATGCAGCCTCCAGTCAGTCCTGCCCTGTAGAGAACTAGAGGTCAGATGCATGGTTATCTATATGTGATTTCTGTTCAGGTCTCTTCAGAAACATTAAATTCCCCATTAGCTTGCAGGGAGCCTGGATAACTAACCAGGAGCTCCAGCTGGGGCCAAGTATTCAATTTTCAAGAATTCTGAGGTGTAATTCTGAGATACATCAGCAGATTCTCTGAATCTTGCCTTAAATACATATTCTGTATTTGAAATACATCTTTCAGCTGTTTATATATGGCATGATGGCTATATTGAAAAACTGCTAATGTCATCCACAGACATGCTCAAGTGCAAGGTTTAGGCATGAATTTAGAATCCACAATTCTTCACAAACTTTTTGAGAACAAATTATGTAGAAGGAGGAGCCATTAGCTTAGATTTTTGTAATGCTGCCATTTTCAATGGTGTTAGTACAGGTTACTGCATTGTTTTATTGTGAATTTTGCAATGAATAATAGCAACAACAAGAATAAATCCCTGGCCATTATTTTGCTCTTATGCTTTGAATCATTATTTTTTAAAATGTCCATTAGATGTAGTAGGTCACAAAACTCTCAATCAATTATATGGCACCTTATACCCCACAATGACTACGTGGCGGGCAGTCCCCAAAGATATGTCATATCAGACTGCTCTTCAAAAGTGATAGAGAGATGATTTGCTTACTGAAGAATCTAAATTCTTTATTAACTCCCTGGAAAACATTCAAGGAATTTTAACAGATGAAACATTCAGCAAAAGTTTGAAAGATTTTTAAAATATCTCAAAAAATTATCATGGGACAACTGTTGAGGCCAGTGCAACCAACAGAAATTTACACTGGAGGAAGATTTGTTCCTGTGTCTCCCTACCTGATATTCCTGCTGGTCACTATGAAGATCTCAAAAGCAGAGTGAGAAGAGTGTGACAGGGATTGTCATTCTCCTCCTTTTGGGGCAAATTGATGGTGACAAGAGCAGAAAAATTGTATCAAGGGCTTTTTTTGTGGGTTTTCTTTTTTTCTTCTTTTTTTTTTCCTTCCCCTTCTCAGCTTTCTTCAGAGACTGAGCTTGGAAACTTCATGGAACCTACTAAGTGAATAAAAGAAGAGCTAGAGTCCAAGAAAGAAGTGTTGATGAGATGTGAGAAATAAAATGCTAAGTGACTTTTAGAACAGCAAAATTCCAAGTACCTATGCTGCACACACAGGGGTGGTGAACACAGAAAAGTAATCTCTTTTTATGCTGGAGGTAAAATATGTTCAGATGATGATAATGATGATGAGAAGGACCATAGGATTTGTCATACTGGATCAGACAAATCCTATGTTCCTTCTCGTTTGTTGAGTCTTGCATTTTTGCTGCCTTCAGAAGTGACCAATGTCTGATGCTTGAGGGGAAGTAGAAGAAAAGCCCCTAACGCACTTAGCCAGTTGTGTGGAAAGGAAGGTAGAGAAGGGGATATCTTCTTGACCCCTGCAGCTATCAATTTACCCTTGGAAGCATAGTAATAGATTACTTTAACATTTGTATTGTTGTTATTACTCATAAAATTATTCAGCCCTTTAAAAATCTTTCAACGATATTTGACTTAATAATCTCCTGCTGGAGTTAATTCCAAGGGATGAGAGCATGCTGTGAAAAACATTCACTTTCACAATTTTTGCTGTACTTTTGCCTTCCATTTATTTCATTGCACATCCTTTATTGATTCATTATGACATAGGGTTAAAAGTATGGTCTTATCATTCTGCACTTCATAAAAATAAATAGAAAGAACAGACCATTCCATTTTCCTACATGAAATAAAATTCGAGGTGTTTTCTTTTTGTGTATACAGTGAAGAGTTCAGTGTCTCTATTTTTCTGTACCTGCAAACAGAAAAGGTAATGATGGCAAAATGTTCCACGATAAAAGATAAAATAATTTTGTATTTCCTCTAGAGGCATTCTGGATTTATGTTGTATATTCTGCATATATTGTTTCACTGTTTATACTTTTATTATCAATATGTTGATAGATTCCTGAAGAAATTTCAGTAACACCTGAAATGTTAGCATGGAAAACAATCCCCACTTATCAATTAATTTTTAATTGAGACTGATCATCCTCAAGTTTAAGTTATGCTCCAGTTTCACATGGAAATAAGAATGGGAAATATTGCATTTTTAGAGGCAGAAGGGAACATTCTGTTTATCCTGCCATACATACAAATTCATCAGGAGATTCCTATTTTTATATCAAGCTATACATTCTGGAGGATGTGGAATCCTGCTAAACCTGTTTCATAGAATTAATTAGAGACAAGGCATTTATCTTCATGAACGCTGGACTGAGATTCTTTTGGCATATTTTCTGATTATATATGAGACTGTCTTGATTCATAGTTAGGATCACACTGTCTAATATAATGTAGTAATAAGGACTAAGAAATGTGTACCCAAACATACCAAAGCATTATTTCAGGAATAGTTACTAGCATATGTAATCTTACAGTTGGAGAAAATTCCCAGAAATATATATACCCATATCTGTATATTGACAAATATAATCTTAATTAACCTTTAGCACAAGTAGCTGATGAAGCTACTTTGCTGTGAAATCAAATCCTGAGTATCTATATTGATTCAGTTAAGCACAGATTTATTTATTTTTTCCCTCTTCCATTTTTTAATCAAAACTAAACTGTATTTATCCACTCTCTTTATTCCTTTAGGCAACTCTCTGGTAAGAACGGGAGCTGTGTTGTAGGCTTTAGCCTGCAGGTCAGTATGGTCAGTCAAACAGACCACCTCCAGATGAGCTCCAGCCTCAAGGACCCTTCCATCTGTCCTGTTAGCTTTTCCCAGGGCAAGACAATTTAAGCAACAAATGCAGCCTGAGCAGCTTTCTGTTTCTGCTTCAACACTGAAGCCTGTCTGTTGCTGCAAGAGGAAGATGAGAAAGGGAAGACCGGAAGAAGGGAAGGGCTTTACTGAAGCTTCCTGTTGCTTCTTGTCTTCTCATGATGAGAAGCACAGTAATGTGCCAAATGTGGCAGCAGAAAAAAGGCCACTTAGCACCCCTGCTCCTCATGCTTGGCTGCTACCTCTCTGTATATGCTCCTAAACCCCAGACACTTCAGTTTGTGTTCTTCATATTCCTATAATGCTTGAGGTCTGCAAATCTGCAAAAGTACTTCCTCTTAGGTGCATCTAAGAAACCCAGGGTATGGCAGAAACTGAATTTTTCTCTGCCTATCTTTTCTGAATGTGTCTGCTCACCAGCCATTTGAAGAGCATCTCTAAACATCTTCTGAAAGGATTGAGGTCTGCACAAAATGGAATTGCAAGTGTTAACCTTTTTTTGAAAATAGTACAGAAAGAGTTGATGTCTGTTTTCAGAGATCTAGGTTTCCTTCAACAGGGCCTCTTTGAATTAGATGGTTTGGTACATTTGCTCAGTATTTCCAGATGTTCATCCAGGTGTGCACATTTCTGTTTAAGCAATAGAAGTGTCCCCGCTGCTGGCCAGCCCCTGTAATCAGATCAGTGCTCCATCTGCTGCTACACAGTAGCCTAGTATTTGTAAAGCGTGCAGTCATTAAGTAGGTGACCCTGGTTCAATTCTTTTTTCTGCCTGAAGAAGGGTATTACCTGTGTCCCACTGGAATGTGTTATGTTCATAAAATATGCTCTGTTTTCCCTTTTGAAGGTGTGTCAGCGTGTCAAAGATTTCAGGTTTCCCTGGCCTGAAAAAAGGAGGAGGACAGTGGTGTAACTCTGCACCTCAGTGCTGGGTGCTGTTGCCTCAGAGAAAGGTGACTGACTACAAGGAATTTTTTTTATTTCCAATCATTGCTTAACTTCGACCACAGAAACGGCCCTGGGAGCAGAAACTGGTATTTTCCAATTGACTAGTGATGACTTTGTGTTGTCTCTGTACAGAGTGTAGTGGACATTATTTTGAGGTTGTCGAATGCCCCTATTCATCTGCGTGCCCACCTGAAGTGTTGGATGTCACAGAGCCGTGTCATTAATACTGGGTGTTGCAATACTGAAGCGTTCAGGCGTTTAAGCATTAGGTTGGATCCAGTCTGTGATGTCTTCTAAAGTGTGACCTTTATATTTCTTGCTGCTTCAGCCTCTAATGAAGATGGTCTAATTTGTGGCAACGTTATACTTTGTTTGCTTTCTCCATCTTACAGAAAATTGTTATTTTCAAGGCCTTTTTTTTTTATCAGTACTTTTCCAGCAATAATTATGGCTCCTACGTGATCAAGTGATTCAGAAGTTGGTAGCATGAGTCACTTTTCCTATTCAGCTTCCACAATGTCATGATAATGACACTTTCTTAATCTAAACACCTGCCTATCCTCTGCAGTATCAAACCCACCTCTGTTCTCCATTCCTATAATTTCATTTTGTTTGAGTCTTTTCTTCTTTTCTGTTAAACTGCAATCATATCATCTGCATTTTCTTCACGCAATCTTTTTATTTTACTTCAATGCACATCCAACAGGTTACCTCCTTCTGTGCAAATGGTACCTCTAATTGATAGTGAGAATCCACCCTCTAGTTGCTTTTGTCTGTCTCTAATGTAAATCTCATACGTACAAATATATATATTTTGTTTGCTGCATTACAGATGTGTGAAAGAACAAAGCAATCAGTTTAATCTCTGAAGCTACTAAATCATGTGTTCTCGGCACTTGGAGTGTCGTAACAGCTGGAGATGGAAGGGAAGCTGATGGGTCAGGCTATTCACTCCTTTCCTATTGCCAGATTGTTCTCAACAATATATTCTTTACATTGTCCGTCCCATTTTAAAATGTAACTTCTTTTCATTCCACTTAAATCCAAAAAACTGAAAGATAGATTACTGCTTTATAGCAGAATAACTCTTTTTGACGCTAAGACAGTTCTGGCTTTTAGATTTATTTTATTGAGTGTACAGACTGAGATGAAGTGCATTTCATTTTTATAAAGAACTAAAATATGAGTAATATGAAATCTGAGCTGAAGCGGGAACTGGTCCAAAAATACTAACAAATTTGTGAATTTTCAGGTTCTGAAAAATGTATGATGACTTTGTGAAAGGCTATTACTTGGGACCCTTGGTTATTACTTCCATACCCTCAGCCTGATAACTCATACTGAACTACAAATAGGCTGAATACTCAGCTGTTATAAATCCAGTATCCCTGCTGAAAGTGCTGCTTGGCCAATTTGCACCAGCTTAGGATCTGTCCTTTTGATCTGGCCATCAAATGCCAGATGCTAAGCATCAAAAATTAGCCACCATTAAGGGGGAAATATCAGAAAACAGCATACCTCAAATACTTTCTTAACTGAGGGGCATAGCGTCGAGCAGCAACCAGGTATGGGCTTAGCAAGGGGATTGATTAAGACCTGTCTGGTACAGGGGGAACTGCAGTATCACTGTGCAGATCTGCTTTTCTCTCCTCGTGATTGAATGCGTGATATTTTGCAGATGTCCTTCACATCAGCCCGCTGAGGTCTTGCATGCAGAGCTGGGATCTAGTTAGATAGTGCTGCTGTTATGACAAGCTTGCTGCAGGTACTAGAAAAACATGTGGTTGGCTAAAGTGTATTATAATTTGATTCTAAAGAGCAGATTTCAGGACAGAATAATTATATCAGTGTAAGGTTAAAAAATAACCCAGTAAGCCAAGTGCACAAGAAGCTGAACAGGCATTCATTCATTTACTAAGAACTGCTATAAAGATGGGTGGTGAGAGAGTTCCTCAAATGAAAAGACCACAAGATTCCTTCGTAATGGAAATTGCTAGGAAACCTAAATAAATGAACGGGTCCTAATTGCCCCATCACATTCTCAGGGCAAAGTGGTATAATATGCACCAGATAACAGCACATTGTAGGAAGATAGTTTGGTTTTAAAGTAAATGTCAAGAGCATCTATATTAAAAAAACTATTCTTTTATAGCGACATGGGCAAACACGAGACCAGGAATGAGTGAAGAGGGAGGAGTGAATACTGTACAATGATGGCAGTGTTCACCCTTTACTGATTCAACCTGTACCACTTGCACTTCCCTGACAATCCTTTAACATGCAACAGTGACTATATTAAGTACTTTTACTATTCCCTACAAGTCACCCTGGAGGAATGGCACAGCAGACCTGCTAAGGTTCTCAGCTTCCATGCTTTAAGCTCCATCTTAATTAGCCAGTGGAGTGAATGAAATTATTTTGCCATTCCCTTGTCCCAACTTGACAAACTGGGACTTGGCACTAGCTCAGTATAAGATACTCCATGCAGCTATATATGGTATGTGTTAATGATGTTATTACTAACACATTGCTGAATGTTAGCGTGTTAGAGCTTGTAGTTTCATCTCTCTATGGAAGTGACTTGATTAATGTTAGAGAGAACTTTTTAACAAAGGTATAATGTCTGTGACACTATTTTATATTATCGAAGAAAAAAGGGATAATCTTTACATTGAATATTATTATGTTTAATTAAACAAGCTATGTCAGACTTCCTCCTCCCCTATCCACTCACACGCATGTAATATTTTCCTTTTTTTAAAAAAAAAAAAAAAGGTACTACAATTTTTTTTTAAAAACTACTAAAATTTGAAGGGTCACTGGTCACCTTAGTGAGTCCTCTAATGCCTGGTCTGCTGAAGGCCGATGGGTGCCTAGCAGTTTAGCATTTGCAGGGTGCCCAGTTAGTGCGAGATGTCACTTCAAGAGACTGTTTCTGTAGATCTGGTATTTTTTATATGAAAGCTTGTCATTGGAATAACTAAGACAGATCTTCTAATGGGAGTAGTGATACAATGGGGACATATTCATCAAAGAAGGAGCAGGTAGGGTGTTTTTTGGAAGGGGAGACTGTTAATGATTAAATGGCAATCCTACTAATTAAAAGTCAAAAGTAGATAAATAAGGGATAGCTCCCATGATAATTGCCAAATTTATATATTTAGAGAAACCTAGCACATCATAAATATTAAATTGGGCTATTATCTGAAGTGTATCTGTGCCAGGGAACCATAAATAAGGACCTTGGGGACTAATCACTAGAAATTTTCATTATTTATCTCCTTCCACATTTTAACAAACAGAAAAGCTATGTCTTCTTTTCAGTGTAAACCACAAAGGAAACATGCTCATTTTTTTGATGAATCTTTTGGGGAGGAGAAAAGAAATAATGCAGCGCGAAAGTACAAACAAGAGAAGATCTTAACCATGAGAAAATCTTTCAAGAAAAAGCTTGGCTTCTCTTTTCTTGTGAGCATTAACCTCCTATTAAGTACACTAGTTTTATGTCAATGTGCAGCTTCATTGACTTCAATTAAGCTATCTCAGATACCCACCCTGCTGAGAGAGCAACCACAGACTTTTAAAAAATCATCCAACACAGAAACGCGGCAAGAGTGGTGAATCAGGTCGTTTGTGTAATTTTAATCGTTAGTCCTGCCTTGCACCTTATGTAATAATTTAAGGCCTTCTCAGGGCCTCTGGTATTTCTACTGCTATTAATGGGATTGTTTTATACCCATTTTTGCAAGATTAAATGTGTATTATGTTCACAATTTTATGTACGGTTGGCTTCACTGAACCAGGATGCTGAGACACTGGAACAGATCTTGCACTGCATAGACCCTGGGAGTGTCATCTTCTTGGCTCACTCAATGCAGCCAAAACCCCCACTGACTGAACAGGTTGAGAAAGTGGGTCCTGACTATGTGGGGTTGACTCTTCAGTCTTCTGGGAAAGCAGAAGAGAAGATGTTGTGAGTAATGTATCAGTACAGAATCTGTAAAGAAGTTTCATTTATTGGAAGCTGCAAGCTAATTTGGAAATCTCCATGGTGAATTGTGCTGTAGACAAGTCAGACCATGGCATCTGGATTATTCTTGGAATTGCTTTGGTTTGGCCAGAGATTATTCTTGATCCACCAGACACTTGAGCTCTCATAACAAGGATGAAGTATGGGACAGATTCAGCAGCTTGACACTGGGGCATTGACAAAGAAATACAGCTAGTAACAACTGGCATTGCTTCCCTTCATATCCCTGCTGTCAGTCCTACAGTAATCCGCTTTGAACTTTTCACTACTGAAAAAGGATAATATTTTACCGTATATTGGATATTAAATGAAAACTGGTACTTCTAAACAGTTAAAATCCAGCTAAGGAGTACCAAGAATTACTTGAGGGGAGTACTAGCCAGCTATTGCTGGTAGGCTAAGCCATCAGATCTTTTTGAAGCATGCCAAGGAAACATGCTGCAAAACCATTCACACAGTTGTGCAGTTTTTAGGAAGAAGTGATATTCTGCAAGCTGAGATCCTGGCTCCTTTCTGAATTCCAGTAGTTTTGAAAGGATATGCAAGTTTGTGAAGTCACCCATCCAATATGTGAGGCTGAGTAAAAATAGGACCCCTGACCTCTCCCTTCTTCCTCATTTAGATACTTTTTTCTATAACTGTGGGTAAAGTGCAGTAGTGGAATACTATTGCTATTAAGTGAAAAATGAGCTTTTACAGGAAGCCATGAAAATGAAAGTAATAATTAAATCTTCATATAACTTTAGGTTGTATTGTAAGTGCTTAGCTGAAAAATTCGTCTTTAACTCATGGCCCGCAGCAATCACATCTGTTATATTTTAGGAACAGAAAGCTAATGAGGTGGAATCTGGAGTACTGGGCTTAATTGGGCTTGTTTTGATTAAGTGTATGTGCTGGGAATATTTTACACACTAGCATAAATTGCAAAACAGTCAACATAAGCCACAAAATTCACAAAATCCATTGTGGGTAGTGTTAGAGAAAGGATTATTTCCAATAAACAATAACAGGCAAAAGAAAATATCTGAGGTTTTGATGAAAAAAGTGTGCTTTAATTTGCCTAATTACTGGCTTTCTACGGTTGTAAATGCATTTCTCTCTTGTTCACATACATGCAAAACCGCACATAGAGACACATGTAAATGTGCTGTACGCTATACAATTGTAACAGCTTGTCTTTGGGCTGGGTAGATTAAGTCTGACTGGCAAAGGCATTTAAAACTGCATAATCTTTATACAAGCATGAAAATTTGATGTATCCTTTATATATTACATATTTAGCAGAAAGAATAATATTTTACAGCAGTTTTAAAAATATGTGTTTCAAGGGGGATAGGGGGTGGTGTTTGCAGTTTTTCTCCTACCAATCCTTATCGCTTTGGGCCATACTCTTAGATAATGTAAACTCGCATAACTTCATCGACTCGAGTACACTTTGCTGATCCACTCAATTTAGATCTGATCTCTCAAGTTCCCATGTATATTCAAAACTTAGGAGGTGGAAAAAAATATGAGTAGTATATTTTAGCAACATTAAAAATTATTTTAAATGTATTTTCTCTACATTAAAAAATGTTTCAAGCTGGATGCCTGATATTTTGGTATCATCCATAACTAGAAACAGATACTGACTCTTCAAAGTAAATTGTATATGAATAAAAAGTGGTTCTGTTTAGATAGTAGTAAAAAACACATAAACAAAAAAAAAATTGTCCAGTCCTTTCATTAGTAGCTCTCAAAATAACTTTCAAGTAAAAATACCTTCATTTTCGCACATAAGAAAAGTGCAGAAAGCCAGTGAGAGTTCCCTGAGTGGTGATGGTCTGTCCAGTAGCCACCTGATCTGTCATAGTCTATGGAGACTGATATAAGCCACGTGATAGAGCTATTTGACTTTTGAATCCTTCTCTGGTTATATGGGTTAAAGATTACAATGCTGACATCTTTACAACACTCGTATGTCAAGATACTTTGTACACCTCAAACACGGCTGTCTTATGTTCAGCCTGTTCGGCTGGTAGATATTTTCCTCCTGACCTCAAATCCAAATTAAAAGTTTAGGCTAGATTTTTAATTGTTTTGGAAAAAAATATCAGTGGGATTTGGTTATCAGGTTCTTCAAGCCCTTTAAAATCTCAGCTTTGATCAAGTAATGTTTCACTAAAATTGGCTAATACCTAAGAATGCCTTGAGACCTAATAACTTCATTTTAGCTGCTTACTGGTTATAAACATTTCAAAGCCTTTAGCCTGAGATACAATTGTTGCTAGGTAAAGGAGACATTCCCTCAGATTAGTCTCTAAACAATCCCTGATCTTCCCAGTATTCATGCTGGCTCTTCCGTTCCACAGCTCACTAGGAGGTAATAGGAGTAAATGCGCTGAACGTGGGAAGCACACTGGGTTTAAGGACAGATACTCTGCAGCCCTCCAGGAAAATTATGGTCTTAATGTTTTAAAACGTCAAACTGAAAATCCCACTGGAAAATTGCAACTCCTTCCTCTGGGGAAGGAGAAAGGTATTTAAGCACATATAGACCTCCTATGTCCTACTAATACAGGCAAAGGGACTGACTGCACTAACAGGCAGGCAAAGTACAATACCTCAGGTTAGGTCTTGCTGAAGCAAGCTCCTTCACTCTTGAAAAAGAAAAATCTGTCTAAAGGCCACAGTTATTCAGGGTTTTGGCTTTACATTTCATTCAGAATAGTGCATTGCTAGTTGCGTTGTGACCCCTAATGCTATATTGTCTGATTGGTTCAATAATGACTCTGAGGAATGAGAGCCACCTACTGTATTATCAACCCCACCTCCTGGGGTTTCTCTTAAAGGGACTTCCATTCAAGTCTGGTCTAGAGTAACATATGCAATTACACTAGGAAGAATGAAAATGTGAAGGGGGCAGCCACTGCAGCTTCAGGTCATGAGAAGATTGCTGGCTGTGATTAGGAAGAAATCCCCTCCTCTTAAATGAAGTATAATAGTGTTCATATCTAAGGATTCAGGACTGGCCATTGTTAAACATAGGATATTCCCTGTGACAGTTCATAGTCACTGATTTCCTTCCTCTTCCCCTTTCAAAATGCAGCAAAGGAAAAAAAAAAAAAAATCAGAAACTTTCTACCTTCTCAGTGAAAAAAATGGAGTAAAGGGGAAATAAATTTTACTAGTCTGCTGCTCCTCTGCCCAAGCTTCTGCTACAGCTTTTTCCTTTAAAAGTAATTTTGAATGTTCCCTTTTTTTACATATTTGATGTAAAAATTCTGAATTAATTTCACCGTATTGAGCCTACTAAATATGATTTCTTTTTTAAGCATGTTGCTCTTGTGAAAGATGGTGGTCTCTAAGGATTGTCTGTCAGTCACCTCATAAAATAAAGGTTATTATTATTATCAGTGGTGAACAATAGCTGATGACTTCAAGTTGAAGAAAGGTCAAGAGACTAATCACTGATATGCTTTCAGCAGCTATCTTTTCTAGTCAGGACTTAAGCAATTTTTAAAGGCATAATTTTTCAGCTTTAAAATTTATCCTGTTTTTCCACATTGTCAGTATAAGCGCATGCATGTGCACACAACTCCATCTCAAGTTAGGTCTTGTTTGTATCTGCCAAGTTTCACTCAAGCAAATGAACACAAAGATATAACCATTTCAGAATCTGGAATATGAATAGTTGTGATATTCATGCATTGTGTGTCAGTGGGGAGTAAGCAGACAGGGAATCCCTTTTCTTTTAGTAGCTACCACATCTATGGCATCCCTGAGCAAAATTCAATTCTCTAGCATGGTTCTTAAACCAAGACTCCATTACTCTGCTTCTGCTGGAATGCTTCTTCCATCCACCCCACTTAAGATCATGGGATGCACTGTGGTTTCTCAAGACCTTTGTTTTAGAATTCATGCACTACAAAACTAGACCAGGTTTTCTGGAGATACATCCTTTTTCTTTTGATCTCACAAACTATGGAGTATCAGTAATGCATGAGGTTGTTCAGATCTGGGAGACTGGACAGAGCTGGTGGGATGTGTTGCCTCTGCTCAAACTTCAGTTAAAGCAGAAGAAGTTTATATAGGTCGACAGTGTCTTCCTTCAAACTGAAGAAACTGGCCATGCTTGGAACATGTAATGTAGGTGGAGACACAACTTGACAGAACCATTCAACCAAAGGCTGGCATCATCTGAATCCCTTCATTGTTTCTGAACGCATTGTTGAAACTACTGAACAAGCCATTGTTGGTAAATGACTGACTGAAATAGTCTATTTCTTCACTATAGATTTAAAAGAAAATATGAGAGCAAGAGAAAAAGTAGGTGA
The DNA here is from genome assembly GCF_028858705.1 of Grus americana. Taxonomy (NCBI): domain Eukaryota; kingdom Metazoa; phylum Chordata; class Aves; order Gruiformes; family Gruidae; genus Grus; species Grus americana. The sequence continues at coordinate 9,865,376 of NC_072854.1, read as the reverse complement.
AATTGATTTCATTTAACAATAACCTTCCAGCCTTGCTTCACGTCTCACTCAAATAACCTTTGTAACTAATTATAGTGGAGTCTGAAAATAAAGCACTTCTAGGCTGAAGGGTTTTAGAAGTCATCAAAATTATCCAGTGCTCAATATAGCCAAAATCCTATACGCTATTATGTTCTCGTGCCAGCAAGGCTGCCTGCAAGTTAACATCTATAGAGCTATGAGACGAACAAGAGGCAAACATTGGTATCATCAAATGTGATATTGATATCCAAAGACATTATGGCAGGCGGGGAAATCAATCATTTCTAAGTGCTTTCTTCTTTTGAATTTCTATTAAATTCTGAGTGATTGTAATAATTGGTGGTTTTCCTCCTTTTTCTGGTCTGGTAACATATTCAGACACAGCTTTATGCACTCTCCTGCCAGACTACTCTTTTTTCCTCTTTGCCCCTTAAAAGGTTAGAAGTACGTTTTCACATTTTCTTGGCTACTATCCTCTGTGATGCAGATTTACAATTACAAAAGGCTTATCTGTCCACCACTCCATTTGTCTTAGTTTGGACAATCTTTTAGATCCCTAGGAGTCAGGATTTAAAGACTGCTCACATTAAAAGAACTTGCCATTCTTAAAAAAAGAACCTAGATTCCTTCCTTTGCCACTTCCCAGATGATCTGTGTCTTGCTCCTATATGCCTGAGACTCTTTCTGTCAGTGTTCTTCCTTTACTCTAAATATAGTATCCCAAACATCCCTATTTTATTTTATTTTATTTTATTTTATTTTATTTTATTTTATGTTTACTATTTTAACTTTCAGGATACCAAATGCTCCATTGCTGTAGGAAAAATTTTGTTTCTTATGTTTAGTGACCTTCACCATATACTACAAGGTCTATCTGTTTACTTCATCTGTCTTCAAATCAATAGCTCCCAACTGTAGACCATGCACCATCAGTGATTCATGGAGCACTTGCTGGAGGTCCATAGAGAACTGCCTAGCAAAGCACAGGTTCCTCTGCATTTCCAGCTGCTATCTTACATTAAAACCAGCTACAATTATATTAAATTGTTTCTGAACACCGCTATTCAAAGAAGGCAATTGCTGCTGTTACACAAGGCTGATATCTAGTTGTGAAATATTCTACATGCTGACTAGTAGGAGGGGAAAGCGGGAGTCAAGGGGTTGAAATGTCACCCACACCCCAGAAAAGTTTGACAACACTTGCTCTTTACAACTTCTCTGCTTCAGCTCTAATCCTCTCATTGGCTTGTATGGAATATGCTTTTGAGTCAAATCAGTTTTATGATTTCTAAACTCTGATGGCTTTAATTTGCTGTAAATCTTTCCAGAGATTATGATATTTTGTACAGCATACCTATAAATAAGTTCTATGACAGCCTCATTAATCAGGCTACATTTTAAAAGCATTAGCCTTTTTCCCCTCTGTTGAATCCACGGCTTATCTTTCTTCAATTATAATTAGTGTTCATTCAAATCAATACTTTTTTTTTTTTTCAAACTAGGGAGTTACACAGGGCCTGATCTAGACCTTCTTCATCCTCCAGTTGATGTACCCCAATATTTGAGAGGTGTTTGAAAACTTGGCCCCACATTTGCATATTGCAAATGGACTCTGTTTTAAGCAGGAGTAAGTCCAAGGAGATCAGTCACAGTACTGTAACGCTTGCTCTTGATATTTTTAACTTTGAGGTATCTGGCTCTTACAGCATGAATTGTGGACCTTTGTTTTCCTTGAGGAAAGCAGGTGACCCAAACAGGAAGATCAAATACCAACCTACTGGAAAAGAAGCCATGTAAAATTGGTCAGCACCTAGAAACCTTGCCCTTCCTATTCACGAAAGAATCATTAGGCCTTTAAAAAATATATTATTTTATTTATAGTGGAGGAACTTCAAGAGGAGTTGGGAGAATGTCCCCACTCTGGACCAGCAGGAAACTTTCTCATTTGGGTTTTGAACACTGGGAGCTAAAGATATCATAAATAAACCCACTAGAGAAAAATATGGTTCCTAGGACTTCCAGGCTCCTTGACAAATGTTCTGATCAATAGTCTAGTGTATGTGTTAGTTATCTCATGCAAACATTTATAGATTAGTTATCAAAGTCCAAGGCTGTGGTTTAGTAAGACATTTGGTTTATCAGCAACATGGATTTAAAGCATGGACTTAAAAACATAACTTTGAAAAAGACATCAGTTCTTTCAGTGTAAGTGAAGGGAGTAGAGGGTATAGGGCAGGAATTTGAGCAGGTTAGTGCACCTTCTGCTAGTAGTATTTTGCAAAGTAAAATGTTGCATAGAATTGCTTCCTAAACTCTCCACTCTAATTAATCTCTCCAGTCAGCAGAGGACAGATATGGTCATAGGGTGATTCATAAGGGATATCTTTGGATGAGATGAACGAGCCTGCAGGGTTGCTTGACTCCATTGATAGGAAAGAGAGTTAAGGTGAATAAGAAGATGGCTAATTACTAGAATACTCAGGTTATGTGAGATGAATCTAATCCTAGATTTGAAAAAATTAGGATACTTAAATAGAGGAGAATCTACTTGACTGGACTTGCATGTCAGATGATAGCTGATGAGTTTCTCAGTTCTATCAAGATATCAAGGTACATGCAAAAGAAAAACTTGCTCAGGGAACATTTGGAGTTCAGGAAGCAGATGAATAGAAGTTTTCGGTACATCCAGCTCTTGAATCTTTATGTGATAATAATGTGAAAAAGAACTAGAATAAGTTCTAAATATGATTCTTTGTATGGTGAATTTTGGGGAGCAGAAGAGAAAGTGACAGATTCTCAGCTGATGGAGAAGGAGCACACGGCATGTTTCGTAACACTCTGGCAGTGTATCACACCAGAACTTGTGAAAAACCAGTAAAGGATACTGAAATGCATTTCCCACCAGTGCTATCACTGGAAATCAAATAAAGGCAACATTCACACCCATCTTCACTACTTTTTATGTCTAAACATATCCACAGCTCTAATGCACTTCCCTTTAGTTGTTAACAAATGACCAATCTTGACAATACATGCTCATGTTTGTTATGATTCTGTCTTCACCTAACCCAAAAGCTGTAGTCTCCTGTCAGATGTATGCTCCACTGAAGTCTACTTGATACTTGTCTGGGAAAGCAGACAGTACTTGTGTCCCTCTTCTTTTCCTAGACTGGTGAGTCAAATAATGGGCAGAACCCTGGAACTCAAGTGTGATAAGGACCAGTCACCACAACTGAAAACAAAGCTGTAAGCTGTGCTCTTCTGGAAATTTAGCTCCTATGTATTCCTTCTCCCATCCCATCATTCAAGTCATGAAAAGGTTAGGTGATATAGTGAGAAAGAAGTAAACAAGATTAAAACCAGTCTTTCTAAAGAATAAGAATCTGTATCTCTTCAATAGAACTTCGTACTATCAGGCCAGGTGAAGTTCTTGGCAGGTCTGTGACAAGGATTCCTACTCCCACAGATGGGCAACTCTGCTAAAATGGCACCCTGCTATGAAGAGCACAAGACATCTACAAAAAGACATCATAAATGACATGGAAGGGATAAACAAAGTGAAAGCTAAACAAAATGAAAAGGGACAGAAAGAAGAGGATTACAATGGAGGTCTGATGGGTCTTTCTGCTCTGTTAGCTTCTCTTTTCAGAGTTAAACTTGGTGGCAATGAAAAATAGGATTTTTTTTTGCTGTGTTTATATGAGGTTAAAATTGCAAGGTGACTCTGTCTTTTATATGAGCTGTTACAAGAAAATGCATGTGATGTGTGCAATTTGTGAAGACTGAGAATGTTTGATCACAGGAAGGAATGGCAAGGGGAGAGGAAAATTTTCAGGGTCAACTTCAGAAATTTTAAGAATTAAATATTTTTAAGCCAGTCCCAGAATTCTAATGAAAAAAAAAATATATATATACATACATATATATATATATAATGTTCAAGGCCTTTGGACGGGGCTTTGAGCAACCTGGTGTAGTGGAGGGTGTCCCTGCCCATGGCAGGGGGGGTTGAAACTAGATGATCTTTGAGGTCCCTTCCAACCCAAACCATTCTATGATTCTATGATTCTATAAAATTTTGTTATGGACTATAATTTGTCCATGGAAGTTTTTCTGATCCTTGTACTTGTATCCATTGCTGTAAATCATGGCAAAGAGGTTAAAGATGACTTTACATTGTGCTCACTCTAGCTAGAAACACTCTGTTCTCACCCACCCTTCAGTCAAGACGTGGGCAAAGTGAATTGTAAGGAGATGTTATACTTAGCACCTAGCTAAGTATATGTTGTTCTATGCTGTGCTGTGTGTGGATACCATGCACCCGCAGGGAAAAACTGAGCTGTCATTGTAACACGTGAAAGTTAATAATCCCTTTTTCTCATTACAAGTCTCCAACTCAGAGACAATACCGGTTGGAAAAGAGTTATACTGCTGCTGACTTCCAGTTTATTGTTGTCTCCATTACTTTGGATGACCTTCCTTTACATTGCTTTGACATGCCCTACCTGAACAACTGGGAGCTGACCTTCCTTTAAACACTTTCCTGTGAGTGCCCAGAGGGTGGCAACAGCCTTCTACAATTCACTGAGAAAAACTCATGGAGAAGCTTATCTTACTGCAGCATCAAGAAACAGGTGCTGTTCTTCTACAAGCCCTAGTGAAATGTGTGGATGAGCAAATCCTGAAAAGAACAAAGTCAGCCAGCCACGGTTTTGCAAAGTGGATGCTCACATGCACACTGAAGTACTGCAGGTGTTGAAATAAAGAACATAATCTCTCTGACAAAACACAAAAATCTCCTTTTAAAGGAGGGAGGAGTCACTTCATAAGAAATATCAGACAAATTACATCCTAGAATGGCCTCATTTTCTCCAATGACTATAAGAAAAACTGCAGGATAGCTTGAGTAACCAGTTTCAATGTAGACATCTTTACTGTTGATTTCAGTGGTGGAGGGATTCAGTCTGATATTATATCACCTACCTTTAGCAGACTACAGGCACACTATCATTCCATTACAGTTAATGGGGAGCAAGGGCTGGCTTCAGATAACCACACAGCTACGTCTGAGACAACCCCAAAGAATTCAAAGCATCCACACCAGACTAGCAGATGTGAGAAGGGAATTAAAGGAAACATCCCTTTCTTGAGCTAGAGACAGCTGGAGCTAGGTGGGATCTGCTAGATCATCTCTGTAGACAACTGTGTTTAAACTATCAGATTCCACTTCCCAACACATATTTAGACTATTCCACATGGACTTAAATTTAGGTGTCATTAGTTTAAGCAGGATCCTATCTGTGACGCTGGGTGAGATGAATCCCATATAAGAGATCTGAAGACCCATATCAGTTTTGCAATTGGATATGTCCTCTTTGCAGGTACCAACAATATTTTCGCCCTGTGAATTTCTCCTTCTCTAAGAAGTATGTACTAGGGAACTACTGGAAAGAGTCCAACAAAGGGCCATGAAGACAATTAAGGGCCTGGAGCATGTCTCAAATAGCAAAGGTTGAAAGAACTAGAACTGTTTAGTCTAGAGAGAAGAAATTATAAAGCTACATCCTTTCCCACTAATTAAATTACTTGCATGTATTGTAATGCAAACGTCACATTTTTGATTGGGTATTTTTATTCCCTATCTATTTTAAAATACAGATTATCTTGTGTATGTGTTTGTGTGTCTGTCGGTCTGTTTGCATAGTCTTTCAAGATAAAATCTCCCTGAGGAGGAAAATGTGCTGAACATTTGTACAGTAATCAAGGCAATTGGCAAATCAGTTATACCACAGGCATCTTTCCTCCCATTTTGGACAGTTTCTTTCATTTTTACATCATAAATGTGTAATCTAAAACAACAAATATAGTTGAACTAAAAGAAAAAAAAATGCTTTTAACCAAAGTTCAGGAATGTCCTGAACACCAGGTTGCTTGTGCTACCACAGTGCTAGATATTATCATCAAATTATATAATCTCAATGCATGGAGATAGTTTGGATCATGTTTTGCTCCACAGATAGGACAGTATAGCCTAACATTTGGCCAAATTGCCTTGTAGCTACAAATTCAGATTTGATTTTTTCCATTTGCCCATTTGTTCTGGATAAATTGATGCCAAAGATCCTTCCTTCCTAACATTTTCTGTAACAAATTCAATTTGTAGTGCTGTGTAATAACGGAATGACCATAAATGGTGCAAATCTGCCAGTAATTGGCAAGCAAATGCTGTCTGAATTTGATTATGTTTATTCTTATAGAGCTCAGGTCTTGCAAAGTCACACATTTTGTACATGAGTGTTCAGGGCCTTCGAATATCTGCAGGACCGTGGCCTAGTAAGGCGTGTATGTTCCTTGACTGGCTGCTGAATTTACAAAGCAAAGGTGTGTTCTCAGAGTCAGTTCAAGACAATATAGGCAAAATTTAATTTTGCTGCTCTCAGGACAAAGACTTGGGACTGAGTCATGTTCGTGCTATGGCAGCAGGGGTAGCAGAAGTGGTGGAAGGAAGACCTGAGGAAGAATACTTCAGAATCAGTTTTGGCGGTTTCACTCCCTCCACAGGGAAAGCAGGACTGTAACTCTGCCTTGAGGAGTCATCTGTATAACTTCTTTCAACACATGGATTCCTGGCAGCACCTACCTCCTCTCACAGCTCCAAACTTCGTTCAGTGGTGGCAACGATAAAAAGTAACCTAGCTTCCTAGGACTTCAGTAAAACAGACGTTAGGGCAATCCTGGGATTTTTTTTTTTTATTTTACTTGTCTTCCCCCCCCACCCCCCCCTGCCAATTTATTAGTTTAGGGAATTGCCTACCTTGCTCATGCGTAGATTAGTTGCCTTCACATGTCCAGGAACCACATACACACCAAGCAACCTGTGCTCCCCATGGCCAGATTAGTTCACATAGCAAAGATGTCCTACAACCGAAGAAAAGAAAGTCTGTATTTTTACAGTGGAGCACTATGCATACAGAGAAACAAGTTAAGCAGCTTGCTAACAGCATCCCAGGAATTAGCCCTGGGTAATGAAATATCTAACTCAACATGCATAAGCAAGTGCTTGCCTAACTAAATTACTTGATAATTCTGATATTGGCTGTTGAGTTTGTATAAAAATAGGTATTCATACTTTTTAACATGGAACTCCCAGCTGATTTTAGTAGGGAACTCTGCAGAGAGAACATCGACAGGCTACCTCTCTGACTGAGCAGGGCTGTGGGAGGCTTAAGTGTGTTCTGGGTAATGTAGTCTGATTTCTGTTTTAATGGACTGAATAACTAGAACAGGCACTTATGTTAAATGGCCCAACAGAGAACTCAGCAGCCAGTCGAGGTAAGAGAGAGTTTAAGACAAAAGTAATAATCTATGAGAGTTTAAATCTATTGTTCCAAACGAGATTATAATGTCTAGTACCAGAGCCCAAGAGAGCAGGTGGGACATTCGGTTCTGTATCTGACCCTGCTGGTAATTTGCTGTGTGATCTTGCATAAATTTGGGGAATATTCCCAGGTGCTGATTTAAATGACCATAAACCATTTGTATTATAATTCTGGAGCTTAACTAATGTTCCTGAAGTGCTTTAAGATTGCTGGATGAGTGATATTCAGTAAATATAACATTCACACACTTGAGTTTAATCTATCTGAAGTAATTCAGGAGGATCTCCATTGAAGCCCACTGAGTTGTAATAGCACAATATTAGCATGAATAAGATCACTTTGCATTCCGTCGTTAGGAAGGAAAAAAAGTACCTCTCACCAGCTTTATGTGCTGGGTTGCTGTTAATGCCATTACAAAGGCATGGAGATAGTTTCAGGTGAGCACTGTTTCACATCCTCATTACAGAGGAAAATGTCTGCACGAGATGCTGTAACTGTTTGCAAAGCCATGAAGAAAGTTTGACCAATGATGACATGTTTGAACATGGCCGTAGATTAAAACCATTCAGGATGTCATATGAAAGAGAAAAGCCCGGTAATTTGTAAACTTGATGTTCTATGTCAATGATATATCAAGGTAGTACTATTTTTTTAAGACAAACACTTTAGTCTCCTGATGCTTAAAGCACTCAGCATGGAGGAAAAGTTGCCAAAACAGATTCTGGACTTGCAGTAAATGGAATGATCATTTTCTTTAATATTATGTTAGACATTTTTCTCCAAACCTTTCAGATTTCAGTCACTAGCCCACCGAGTCTGGGGAGAAATTGATTTTAAAAAATAGTATTATAGCATCCCAGACAAAAGTGAATTGAATTCAAGCACATTCAGGGTAGTATGAAGCTTTTAAAAGATAAACATTTTAGAAAAATGCTGAAGAGAGTTTCTAGTTTTCCTCCCTTTTTGTTACATGAAGTTTATGTGCTTCTGACAGACAGAAACTAAAACAGGACTAAAGGAATTTATTGAAAAGGTGACCTGGTGAAGTACTTTTTTTTTTCCTGTTCTTTTGGGAGCAAAAAGGGAGGGTTAGCTTTCAAGTTTCAATCATAACATCAGCAGGGTTAAGAGGAGAGCTAGTTCAAAGGAAAACAGTTCCAAAGAAATTGAATTTTGCCATATGGTCTGCAGTGAGCGAAGAGCCTTGGTACGTGTGTAACCTAGGCACCTAGTTAAGGTGGTGCTTCGTCTTCAGTGAGTCAGTGGGAATCTGCATTCCCAATAAAGTCAGTGAAGGAAGCTCCAAGGTGATCCAGTCTGCTTAAATTAAGCACAAATTTTCTTCTCACAGTACAGTGAAATAACAAGACATGTGATCTACCTTCTGCTGATAGGCCCTAACAAGAAGGTTCACTTAAAAAAGCAAAGGATGTCAGCACTGCCCATTCATGACCTCCCTTGTCACCTTTTGTCCAAGGAATGTGAGGATCTCCAGTGCCCTCAGCTCAGCCATATCTCCCATGTCTGGCAGAGTGATTGGACCATCAAGGAAGAGCTGAGAGAAGGAATATGACTTTCAACAGAGAGGCAGAGTGATGATCCAAGGTTTGCTCTCTGAAATGTTATTATGCATCTGGATCAAAACTGAGTGATTCCTCCTGATTTCACAGTATGGATGACCCTATGCGAGTGCTCATCCCTGTATTTTGACCCTGTTTAATTTTCCAGTGCAGGTGCAGCCTCAGGTCCACTCTAAGAATTAAGTGAGTTTTGTCTAAAACTGGTATTTCTGCACATGTGTGTATGCAAGCAAATTTCAGAGCACGGCTAATGCATGGTGAAATTTCAGTGCTTACAGACAGTATTGGAGAGCCGGTGGGCAGGTTTACTATCAGATTAGTGAGGGTCTAGGTTCCTAAGACAAACTTGCACGAATTTAAAGGAACTGTGCTCCTTCATTTTTTCTTTCTCTTTTTCTCTAAATGTAAAAAGTAAAAATAAAAAGAAAAATATATTCTTATTATTTTAAATCTTTACATCAGTTTCAGAATTTTGTGGACTGAGCAATCGACTTTGTCAGAGCTACTACAGCTCTGATTCGGTAAAATACTCGTTGAACCTAAGGTTAAATGCAAGTGCTATGGACTTTTTTTTTTTGTCATTGGCCAAAAAAGAGCAATGATAACATTTTGTGGAAAACAAACAAACAAACAAAACAGCAAAAAAACCCCACAAAAAAACTCCCAAAGCTGGTGTGCTGATTTTGGCTGGGATAGAGTAAATTTTCTTCATAGTAGCTAGTATGGGGCTGTGTTTTGGATTTGTGCTGAAAACAGTGCTGATAACACAGGGATGGTTTCGTTACTGCTGAGCAGTGCTTACACAGAGCCAAGGCCTTTTCTGCTCCTCACACCACCCCACTAGCGAGTAGGCTGGGGGTGCACAAGGAGTTGGGAGGGGACACAGCCGGGACAGCTGACCCCAACTGACCAAAGGGATATTCCATACCATATGATGTCATGCTTAGCCTATAAAGCTGGGTGAAGAGGAAGGAAGTGGGGGGACACGTTCAGAATGATGGAGTTTGTCTTCCCAAGTCACCGTTATGCGTGATGGAACCCTGCTTTCCTGGAGGTGGCTGAACACCTGCATGGTGATGGGCAGTGGTGAATGAATTTCTTGTTTTGCTTTGCTTGTGTGTGTGGCTTTTGCTTTACGTGTTAATCTGTCTTTATCTCAACCCACGACTTTTCTCACTTTTACTCTTCAATTCTCTCCCCCATCCTGCTGTGGGGGGAATGAGTAAGTGGCTGCGTGGTGCTGAGCTGCCGGCTGGGGTTAAACCATGACAGCTGGGTTAGATGCTGAAGCATGGAGAATATTCCTGGCAGCCCCCACCCCCTCCTGCCCTCAAAGTTAATTACCTACTCTTCTTTTAAGGTGTGGGATTGATGTATTAACTTTCTCTTGAACATTTCTTCCTTGGGTCCATGTTTTGTGATGATTACATTTTCAGGTCTTTCTCACTCTCCTTCCATTCATTGAAGAACCTTGTAGCTGTATTAAGATGTCTTAAAGTACATATAGTATTAACAACAGTATTACTTGTCTTATCTTCTGTGTTGCCTACACAGAGGTTTGCTATAACCTTGCTTCCAACGCAACCAATGGACATAGAAAACGCAGCATCATGGTGTGGTGAAAGCACAAGCGTCTCACGCCTGTACTGCAACATGAAGTGTATACCCCTGCGCATGGAGACTGGATGGAAGAAAAATAAGCATTTTGTTTTTATTGTTCAAAACATGACAGTTCTAACTGCACGGGGCTCAAAGGACTGTCTGCAAGGGGTAGACAAGCCTCCATATCACTAGTTTCAAAAAGTCTTTATTCACAGTGCAGTTTTTGCTTTGAACCAGCTGTTCAAGTGATGGAGCCTGGACAATACCTTCTGTTGTTTTCCTATTTGTTTACATCCTGCCAATTTCACATATAACACAAATGTCATCAACAGCAGTGTTGTGTCCTTATGATAGGGAAAAGACAAGCCTGTACAGACTTTATTTCTGTCTCTGGAAATAGGCAGGAGCCTGAGACAGTATCTATGCTAGCAAATTGAATAGTGGGGCAACAGTTTTTTGACCCTGAGACCAGCTGACACCGTCTAGGCACATACATCGTTCTGAGCACTCATCTTCCAAAACCGGGATGTTGTGTCTCAGCTGCCCTAATGGGAATTGCCCTTCCTTGGTTCTGACCCTCTGAGCACCCCTGGGAAGTCCTTAGGAGAGTGTTAACTTGGCCCCAGACAAAAGCGCACCAAGAGCTGTTTAACAACTGAAAGTAGAGGGTGACTGAGCTGCCTGGTGTCTGAGCCCTGACACTGTTTCATTCACTTGTGTAAACTTGCCTTGATATTCTTTTGTGGATTTCAGACGTTACTATATGTTGTCTTTGTATCTCACTATCGAGTTTGAGTTCTGTAGTCAAGGGTTTGGAGGTGGGGAGGGCAAGAAATGGCTGCAAGGCAGAGATCAACTATTTCAGTAAATTCTTGGAATAACACAAAGCACACAAAAGAATATGCAAATGAGACACATTCTCTCTTAAGAATATAATGTGCCAGTGTTCAGACTGGGGCTTGTATTACAGAATTTAATTTTCAACACGGAAGAGAGAAAAATGAAGGAAATGAACACCCCAAAACTCTTAAAATGTACTGTACGTTTCTATAAAAATATGTACATTAATATTCTGTTTATATTCACTTTTCTTGAATGAACAAGTACTTTTTCCTATATAGGAAGAGTTTTATGTTATATTTTGCTTTCTGCTTGTGTGAACTGGTAATGAATACTACAGCATTACTTTGGAAGGAGAGATGCTTCATTTTTCTTAAACAGACTGTATAGAAGTCCATTGTGACCATGAAATCATTTGGAAAAGCAGATAAAATGGAGGAAAATACTTCAATGACATATAATGTTCTATTCACTGATAATAGGTGACTTGTACTTGATCATAGCCTTGGATTTCTATTTGCAGTATGGTTACACAGAATGAAAAGCACTGGAAAATTGTAGATAATTTTGGTTCAATTATATGGTAGAAATTTTAATTTCTGAAGCTAAATTGAAAATAAAAGATAAGAGTACAGTTGGCTTTATTTCTTCTATTGAAAAACTTAAAAAAATCCATCTATCCAAATGCTGGAAAGGAAATTAGACCTTTTAGCTATTAGAATTGAATATCTCAATGAGACATTGAGAGAGAGACTAGGAATGTGCACTGGGCAGTGTTAACAGCCTTTACACGTAGATTGTTCAAGGGAGCGATGTTTCCACTTAACTGGCTTAAAAGGATAGAAAAAGCAACCAATAGTTAGCTTTTAAAGAATGAAGAATGGACATCTTTCATGTTTGACTTCCTTTTGTTTCATGCTGTTAATTGTATGTAGACCTTTGTAGTCAACTAAAAGATCTCTTGAATGGACCCATAGTACTGGATCCTATAAGCAGCTCAAGACAAAAATGCCATCTCTGATAGTATACAATTTAAAGGTATGTCTACACTGCACAGCGAATGTTAGTGAGATACCCTCAAATGTGTTCATGCAGAGACGACTCCAAAGCCAGGAACAGGATCTGCTTAAACCAAAGAGTGCTGCTGATGAGCAGGGCTTGTTCCCTCTGGCACAACCTCATGTCAGCACCACTTTCATTCCTCATGCTGGTACCTCTGAAGAAAGCTACACTATATGCTTGTGGCCACACTGGTACATGCAGGGCTTTGAGCACCAGGTTCCACAGCAACTGACTGAAACACCAATGCTGTGCTGTGAGCTCAAGAGTTAGACTGTTCCTCCAGGGCATCAGCAGAGCTAGAGCTGAAGAGGAAGGTATGAGACAGCAGATGGTTTCAAAACAAACAAACAAACAAACACTCCAGAAAACAGATGGGAGAAACCCAAGTGGGATGAGCATGACTAGGATAACATGGAGCAGTCTAGATTAGCAGCTTTGCTGTGAGTGTTCCTGGGCTGGGTAACTAAGGCACTACAGAAAGGAAAGGGGTGAAGGAAATTACTGCCTCTTTGGGAATTTGGGAAGAACTATTGCACTAAGTCTGCTAAGCTGGAAAACAGTGGATGTGCTTTTTATCAGTCGTCTTTGAAATTGACCTCCAGGTGAATGAAAATTAACTTCCACCATTTCAAAGCTGAACTGAATGGGAAGAGACTGTGTCCACTCTTTCTGGTTTTGTCATTCAGCTCTACCACCCCTCAGTTGAGTAACTGCGTAACCATATAACTTTATGACAGGAGAAAGAGTTTGGCTTATGAAGAGCAAAATTAACTTCTGGGTTCAAAATCCAATCTATATTTAATATTGCAAATCTTCTCATTTTTTTTCATCATGTTACAAAAGGAAGTCTGGAGACTCCCTATTTATACATCGAATAATGGTGCTGTGGAATAAAAACCAATGCAGGTCTGGATTGCCCACTTGCCTTTGTGTACTTTTTTAGCCCATTTCCATGAATTTACAAATGCAAAGGTGATTTAATAAAGGACAGTGGGTGTCTGCACCATGTAGTTGCATGAAGCAGAGAGAGATGGCGGTGGAGGGTGGGATAATTCTAATCAAACTACTCACACCTTGCCCTCCTTGACATGCAATACCACTTTAAACAGCAGTGCTCTAATAGAGAAAAGAGCTACTGTACTTACCCACTCAATAATTTGCATAATTTTGAAGAGCTGAAAATGTCACTGCTGTTTTATGATAATTGTTGGGAAATGATTAGCTATAGCATTTATACATTCCAGGAGGAAAAAAAAAAAAAAAAGAAAAAAAGTATTTTACTATTCTCTCTTTAATATTAATAAGGATTAATAAAATGAAAAATAAAATCACCTTGGAGGACAAACATTATGTGTAAAATAATAGGTGTCATATGAAGACACATGAGTTATCCATCCATTTGCTGTAGCTTGTCATATCTGGCATAGACTTAAAAAGACAAATTCTTGACTGCCCCTCATGCAATTTAAAATGCAAATTTTAACAATAGGAATAGCTAAAAATAATCCATTATTTTCTTCCTTCTCTGCCTTGTAGCTGTGACTAGAATACTCCAAATTTATGTCTCCTGCAATTCAAACATTTTTAATTGTCACGGATGTGCATGAGCTGCTCATCTCTTGTTCATCATTCTTCTCCAGCTAAACCCTTTGATAAGATGATTAAGACATCGGTTCAATTTAACAGAATATAGTCCTCACAGCTAGCTGAACTTAAGAAGATCTGTTGTTGTAGAGATACATTAAGTAAAGAGTAGCTCCAATATGAAATGGCTCTTTTATCATATGTTTGAGGGAGCGTGGTTTCCCTGTCCAGCCTCCTTTCACTTTCTATGTCTTTCTCAGACTCTTTTTCTTCTTATACTGCAATAACAGTACAGCTGAGATTTAGAAAAGATGTTTTTACAATACTCGTGAAAGGCTAGGCTGCAGTTTCTTTGCCCAGCTCCATCTGGGAACCTGGCCATGAATTCCAGTCTCTCTCAGGGTTTTCAGTCTCTGTGTGTGATATGAATGACGTGTTCCTCTGATGGACAACAAACTCTGTTTTGACAGTCTGTGCAGAATGGAGAGCTCATCAATCGGTTTTCTCCCAGTTTAGTGTAACTGCTCAGTTACACTTACAGTCTAGAAAGAAGAGGAGCAAAGAGATGGCAATTACGGTTACACAGAATATGAAAGTTTTAGGACTATCTTCTTTATCCAGTACAATTTATCACACTTTTATGTGGTATAAACTCTCATTCAAAGAAACATGATTTCCATCCATACCCAATAAGTGTTCCAAAATGTGACATATATTCTCTAGAAAGCTCTCGAGATGTGTTTATTTTTGTTTAATCAGGAAAATATTGTCAGAAATAGGTAAAACTTCTCTTTTTAAAAGGAGTGTTTAATTTTATCCTTTATTAGAAAATAAGCCTAAATAATCACTGTCTTTTCTGAAATGTAGATGAGAGAATAAAGGGTAGCCTGGACTGACATGAAAGAACTAACACAGCCTCACAAAGAGTGGTCACTTCTTCTGGTATACCAAAATGTGACTGTATGCAACAACCCAGAAGATCAACTACCATTTCGGGTAAAAGGGCCAGAATTTCAATAATTGCTGTAGTCCTAGTGGTACGACTTGCTAGAAGTAAAGCTGATGAAGCCGTCAACAGATTTTAGAGTGGAAGACATATTCTACACCTTCCCTGGAAAAATTTGCAAAGGCTTTTTATGACACAGAAATCCATATGGTTGTAATGCAGTGTGTAGAACTGTCTATATTTATCTGGACTACTTCTATGGCACTGTAGCCATCCTAGTGTGGCTCTCCACCCACATGAATTGACCCTATGTCTCATATTTTCTACTTCGTTTGCTATCACTAGAAGGCATCGGATACTGTAGCATGTATAGACTCTCACTCACAAACTACGATCTTAAGTTTGATTTTCTGTTTTATTCAGTGCAATTTTTTTAATTTTTTTTTTCCCCAGAAATCAAACGAGAGCATCCCTTTTTAGAAAGATGTCTAATCTTCTTTTAGGAATTCAAAACTCTGGTGAGTTGTCCCATGTTTAATTACCTTTACTGCTAGGAAAACGCAGGTATTGTGTTATTTCAAGGTTGAATTTGTCTAGCTTCAATTTCCAGCCATTTGATCTTGTTAGGTCTTTGTCTGCAAGACTGAAAGACCTCCAGTCTCAAGTGTTTGTTCCTTGTGTCAGTACCTATTCACAGTGATCAAGACACCTCTCAACCTTTCTATTCAATAAATTGAGCTCTTTAAGCTTCACATCATAAGACTTTTTTTCCAGCCTCTGAATAGTTTTTTGTTTAGTTGGCTGTTTTTATTGTTTCCACTAATCTTGTAAGGGAGGAGAGTTAGTCACTAAGATTTAGAAGATATAGCCACTACCACCCCCACCTTTGCTTCTACTGCCATTTCTTGACTGTTAAAAGGGATACTGCAAAATGAACCCTCTAAAATTTTATCTAGTGGAAAGGTTCTCAGATAAACGAGTACATTCATTTGACATTGAATGGTGAAGCACATACAAAAGCAGCAGGTACAAACAAACTCTCACATCACTCAGATACCTTCAGTCCATCAATTCCACCAAATATCTGGTTTGCCCTCCAGTACCTGTGACAGTGTCTAATTTCAAAGCTAGATTTTGTGTGTATTTTCCAGCACTTTCTTTTCCTGATGTTAACATTTTTGAGACAATGTTTTTGCCAGTCTTTCTCCTTCAGGATTTTTTACTCAGTGGTTCATGCTACGTCTTATTTATCAAGAAAGGCTTTTCAAATACTGGAAGTCCTGGGCTTCTCAAAGTATACATCCATTTTATTTTAAGCTGTTTTCTTTTCCAAAATACCCAGAGCAGAACTTTTACATCTCATCTGAATGAGTAGTTCAGAAGGAAAAATAATGTATATTGATAACAGTTATATGCTAATTCATTAAGGTCTGCCATTACCTGAGCACTAATTAAAAGGAAAAATAGTTGAAGGATAAAATAGGGCTTGCAAGCATATCACACACGGGTTCTTTGCTAATATATTTCCCGTCTATCACACTTATTACTGCAGGGTGGGCTGACAGGTTAATTATGTACTTGCAGGAGAACTGATACAGAGGATATTACAATCTCAAAAGCAAACACTTATAATCATTTTATCTAAACAGAAGACAGCCTCACCTTGATGAAGGTCTACATTTAGTGAACATTTTAAGGCAGCAGTCACTGCACTCTCAAGGAAGATACCTGAAAAACTATCCATCAATAGATACCAAGCCTATAGTCTATAGTATGCACTGCAAGAACTTTAAAAAAACCATATGCTTGTAGTACATGGGGAAAAAAGGTGGTTTTGTGATGAAGCCATACATCTCAGATTCACAAAATTCTGTTTTAATTTCCAGGTTAATTCATTTCCAGATTTCTTGTGTGCAGGCCTTTTACTGTGATAGAGACATAATGTGTGAGACTCTACCCAGTGGGTCATACAACATGGGGAGATCCTATTGGCAGGCATCTATCTGATGTGTCCGATTACGTGATTGCCATATGTATATATGTCCTTTTGTCTGGGAGGCATGCTCCCAGATGTATCAGATGCTCAAGGCTGGCAATGTGAGGTTACGCTGTCTGAGGGATCCTATTAAAAAGCACACTTGCTCCTGCTGTTGTGTAGCACACAATTACACAGTTTCTTACCTGTTCTGGGACAAGCAAACGCATCAGCAGATCATGGATCAGGCTGTTCATCTATATCTAGCAAATCTTTTTGCCAGATCTGGAGCATGCTGCTGTACTGAGAACATATGAGCTATCTGACTCCTGGTCGGAGCTATCTGAGGAGAGGTAAGAAAACCTAGTCTTACACAGAATATTTTGACTTGAAAGATGAAGATGTAGCTGCAGTCAAATCATAGAGACCATTATGTATTTTATTTAGAAAGAAATCCCCAGACTTACGTCCATTAAGTCCTGACATTTTGAAGTTTCTTGAATTCTTGTTTCAGTTTTTTTTCATTGGTTCATCTTTTTTTCTTTTTCAAATGGGCTGCATTATTATTCATGTTTCTCCTTCAGTTACCTGCCATATTTAAAACTCGTCCATTTGATGTTAGTCATTCTGTGTTTTGTGTTTGTTCATTACTTACTACAATGAATCCCAGGCAGTAATTAAATAATAATACTTAGATATCCAGTCACTTCTTTTTGTACAACATTCAGAATGCATCATAATGCATTTTACTTCCCTCTCTACCCCAAAGCTGCAAAAGAAGTTCTATATTAGCTGTTGGGTTTACATCAACTCTTCATAAACGTTCACCAGAAAAAAGGCTGTGCACAAGTATTAGATCCCTCACATGGAGCTGGTCTTAACACAAGAATAAAATATTCATAATCTAAATTATTCAAGGAGTAATTGTTGGTATTTGTTGAATAATGTATTCTGTTCATGGTGTCTGAATACTACAAGAATGAGGTGAATAAATTATATGACAAAGCAGCAAAATCACTGACTTGCATTTGTTGAATAGCATTTGACCTAAGCTAAATATATTTTAATAAAAACATAGCATAAAAGAACTAAAAATTTTACCTTGTTTTCCTCTCTGACAAAGAGCATGGCTTTAGGTATGTATTGTGATGGTCCTTAAGCTGTACAACGGATGCTGAGAATTGACAACTAGAACAATAATATGCTACACAGTGATTTTCAGACAACACAAAACATAGTATTTCTTCCCTTCTGAAAACATTTATTTTATTGCTACTAGAAAGCATCCTCGTAAGTGGGCCATAGTGATTGTAAAAATAACTTAAGTTCTGCTTATTCAGGATTAGGGTTTATATGTCCTACACATTCAGCTGTTTTACTCCCCTTGCGTACTTGCTGGAATTACATTCTTTACTACAGGAACAAAGATTGTACTACTGAAAAAATACATACACTTTTATTTAAGGGTAGCACTGAACAATTCTACATGAATAGAAAAGCCCAATTTCCAGCAATGAGCTGTTTCATCTAAGAAACCTATGAACCAGGAATCCTGGTCTGAATAAATAATGTGGACATACGATATATGCATGTTGAACAGATCTAAGAGTTGGCAGTTCTTCAATTCAATGCCAGCCTGCAAAATGACAAATATGATCTCAGCAGAAAAGGTCTAGCAGTTCAGTTCCAGCTGATTCTACCTGTGTGGGAGGTATGTCAAAAAAGAACAACTATACTTGAAAAAGTTAATATTGTCATTGTCTCATGACCAACATTCATTGAGGCAACGAAGGAGTGATGACTGAACTGAAAAGGGTTGCTAACACCTCAGTTTACACAAAGGAATTTCTGATTATTCTGGTATACTGGCCTGCTCTCTTTCTCTCTCTCTCTCTCCTTTGGTTGAACTACCAACATCCACATTTACAGAGCATTGAACCAATCAAATATAGTCAATAAAATAGCCAGATACTCCACCTTTAACACTTATCTGGAAACTAGAACAAAGGCAGGGTGGTATGGATTCTATGGGTCCTACATGCACCATTCACAACCTGTTGATACTTATGAAAGACAGTTTTAAACAATCTTTTCATAGATACAATAATTCACAATACACTGACTGTTTCCTACCACTGTAATCACAGATTATTTTAAAACGTTGGATTTTAGGCTGTGCAATGTGTTAGAATGTACTCAGTAGGTGCATGTCTGTGTGGACAAGCAGCACAAAAATTTGTTCCCTTTGATTATTTCTTCAGCAATACAGCTACTCCCAATATCAATTTCCTTCAGTGTCAGTCTGTGGTGGGTTGACCCTGGCTAGAGGCCAGGTGCCCACCAGAGCCGCTCTCTCACTCCCCTCATTCACTAAACAGGGGAGAAAAGGCATAACGAAACGCTTGCAGGTCGAGATAAGGACAGGGAGAGATCACTCACTAATTGTCGTCACGAGCAAAACAGACCAAACTTAGAGAGGGAATTCATCTAATTTATTACTAGGCAAAACAGAGTAGAGGAATGAGAAAATAAAATCAACTCTTAAAACACTTCCCCCCACCCCTCCCATCTTCCCGGGCTCAACTTCACTCCCGGCTTCAACCTTCCCCCCCTCAGCGGCACAGGGGGACGGGGAATGGGGGTTACGGTCAGTTCACCTCACGGTGTTTCTGCCACTTCTTCATCCTCAGGGGGAGGACTCCTCTCATCGTTCCCCTGCTCCAGCATGGAGTCCCTCTCACGGGGTGCAGACCTTCGGGAGCAAACTGCTCCAGCGTGGGGTCCCCCACGGGGTCACAAGTCCTGCCAGCAAACCTGCCCTGGCGTGGGCTCCCCTCTTCACGGGTCCACCGGTCCGGCCAGGAACTTGCTCCAGCGTGGGCTTCCCACGGGCCGCAGCTTCCTTCAGGTGTCTCCACCTGCTCCGGCGTGGGGTCCTCCACGGGCTGCAGGTGGAATCTCTACACCCCCTCATCCTTCCTCCATGGGCTGCAGGGGGACAGCCTGCTTCACCATGGCCTTCACCATGGGCTGCAGGGGGATCTCTGCTCCGGCGCCTGGAGCTCCTCCTCCCCCTCCATCTGCACTGACCTTGGTGTCTGCAGAGTTTCTTACATCTTCTCACTCCTCTCTCCGGCTGCAAAAGCCCTCTCTAAGTGTTTTTCTTCTTCTTAAATATGTTATCACAGAGGTGCTGATTGGCTTGGCCTTGGCCAGCGGCGGGCCCGTCTTAGAGCCGGCTGGCATTGGCTCTGTCAGACACAGGGGGAGCTTCTAGCAGCTTCTCACAGAAGCCACCCCTGTAGCCCCCCCGCTACCAAAACCTTGCCACGCAAACCCAACACACAGTCAAATGAGCTTGACATCTCATTTAAGGTGCTCAGAAATCAGTAAAACTAACATAAATGAGCTTAAATTAAGCACATGCATACAAAGAGCATGTACTCAAGAAAGGTGATCCTGCTTTAGCAGGGGGCCTGGACTAGATGATCTCCCTTCCAACCCCTACCATTCTGTGATTGTGCGATTCTGTGATTCTATGAAATGGGCTGGATTTAAGCACTCACTTAACTGGTTTGCTACCTGGGTCCTAAAAAAAGCAACTGTCATTTTATAGAAAATCATATTCTGATTTATGAATCTAATTCTGTATACTTTGGAAGAATTTATCTTCTGTGTAAATATTATTACCAGTACTGACTGTATGAATAGAAATGTTGATTTCTTCAGATATCTCTTCCTTGCCCTCACACAACCACGAACAGCTTACTAATTACTAGGAATACTGTTCCTGTTGGTGACTTCATCCTTGATTGCTATAAGATTCCAATGCTGTCACAAACCCAAGGTGAAGATTTCACCTGGGCAAAGAAGCATGCAAATACAGCATGCAAAAAAAAAGGAGAAGAGGAATACTGACAAAAAATAAGCCAGACTTGTCTCAGAAAAGATTAGGTTTCCAAGCTTTTCATGCAGTCCAGCAGGTTAAGTCTTAGTTTTGAGAGAGAAAGGGGAAAAAAAAAAGCTATACTGGGATCTTTCCTCTTCTTTTTTTTTAAGACAGCTATTTTGTTGCTTCTTGCAACATAGATGAATTACTATCGCCATTATTTGGCAACTACATAGACTTATGCCATCAGAACTGACTATTGCATCATGTTATTCTTTCGCTGAAATAACAATAGCCACCTGTGACATACTGCCAAGTCATTGTAAAATGGACTTCCTGACTTATGAAGATCATTATTCCTATCCTCGACCATTGTGCCGAAAAGGAAGCTTTTGTTTCATCTTAGCCATGTAATAAATCCAAATCTTAAAATGCTTCTCTTTTAGACTTAAATTAGGCTTTGATAAACTTTTTCTGGAATAAAGTCACCTGTAAAAAAAGGTTTCTGAGAATGTAGCTGGTAATTTACCCTATAATTTGTGAAATAGTTGGTTTTCTAATCTGTTTGAGAGAAGAGCACAGTAAAGACTCTTTTGCCCTTGATTTAAATTGTTGAAATCCAACAGATTGGCTTGTATTTTGCGGTTATAAATGAGTACTAAATATGTTCTCAGAAGGAGAATGTGAATTAGTCATATTGGAAAAGAAAACATAATAAAAACTTATGACTCTGATGAGATTATGATGAGTGGAAGGAAGAGCCAAAGGAGAAAGATAACAGTAAATAAAATGAAATGGTGAGAACGGTATTGGGAAAAAATTAGTAATTAAGAAAGAAATTTATTCTCAGTCACATACTAATTGGTAGCCATATACTTGGAAGAGGAAAGCTTATAGAGTTTAGCCTCCACTCTGTCTTTTAAAATGATCATACAGACATGTATATACGCTAGGTCCCATAATACAAAAGCAGTCATTTCACTATGTATTCCTTCTCTCTACTTTGCAACCGCATCTGGTTCTTTAGAAATCTGCATAATATTTACATAATGGGACTCAGACCCTAATATGCCAGACAATACTTCAGCAAGCTTTCCTGCTAAGCAGCTATTATAGACAAAGAGCGGGAGGGAAAAAAGGTAACAGAGAAGTAACTGGTCTAAGCTTTGACAATACATCTAAAAGGCCAAACCTATCTCCTGGCTTTTAGCTTGTGCTTTATCTGCAACAGTCACTGTTGTCTTAATACCAATATTTGTTCTTTCAGACTTTAGCTTGTTAATTTTCTTTTAATAAAATTTTAATTAGTGTTTCCAAAGATCGTGTATGCCAGACTATGCTAGCACAAGTACGATGATAGGTAGCTTCTATTTCCTGCAAAAGTTGTGCTCAGTATCTGTCCCCTGACTCCTAGAACTGGAAAAGTATGGCAAACCAACAAAAATTGCAGGGTTTCACGCTGTGTCTCTGTCTGAAGTTTGTACAGGGCTATGGAACCCTACAGAGAAACTCACCTAAAACTCTGCTGGATCTTACACACTTGTAGAGAAGAAATGAGTCTTTTTAACCTTTTTTTTTTTTTTCCTGTCTGCCTCCTGTTGATCTATATTTTTTTCCTGATCATTTCCTGCAAGATACTGTATTTGAAATGGATGTTTCATATGCCATAAGCATCATTTTCTGCTACATTCCTTCCTTGTGACCTCATGAAAACAAGGAAAAGAGTAGAGGGATCAATTTTTAAAAGGAGTTTGATTTATGACATTTTGTTGCAGATTTGGTTCTCGGTAAAAAAGAAACTGAAGTGCTACAGGCTTGGAATATCTGAGCTGCTGTACAGGCAAATTATGCTCCTCTTGAGGTTACTCTGAATACAGTACGTGCTCGGTAACCTCTTCTAAGAATGTCTGGCTGGTGTATATGCTATTATAGCTTCATGGACTTAATTTACTCATTGCCTTCAGTTTTCATCACACAACAAATTCATTTATATTGATTGCTGCCCAAACCCCACTATCATACCTGCAAGTATTTCCCCCCAAATGCAAGAAAATATTTCCATGATAGTTATGACCCCATTTATTTGCTTTTTTGAAGCACTCATATGAGAGAAATTCTGTTTGTTGGAACATTTGTCAAAAGTGAAAGTGCCGTGAATATGCACACAAGCATGTATTCACACAAACATTGATATCATATGTGCTTGCATGACCTTTATGAAAGCTTTCTGTGGGCTGAGAATTGGAAGAAGAAGGAAGGAGGATTTTGGCAGAGAAATAGCAAGTATGACTTTCTCCATAAAGCCTACAGGAAAATGAGCAGCTGTTGTGGAGGAAGTAAAGGACAATATGCAAAACAACCATCAGCATGAACATGGATGTTCACCATGTGGTACTTCTTCAAAACTGAGGATCAACCTGGTTATCCATCTGTGAACCTGAACTCAGCCAGGAAAGAGAAAGAGCATTTAAGCCATGTTCCCTGTTGTTATGTCACCAAATGAAAGGGCAAAAGAGGTTGTAGTTCTTCTGTATGTTACTAACAGCACCAAGAGAAGCTCAACAAAATCCATAGACATATACAAAGACATCTGCATACAATGAAGAATCTCATGCTTTTTTTTCTATTTTTCTTACATCAGAAGTGCCTTTGACTGACCAGTGTCAATATTAGGATATCACAGTAGTTAGGTACATTGACCGTACTGGCTGCATACAGAGAATTGGTGAGGTACTTTGCAATGATACTGTGTGGAGAAATCTGGTGACACAAAGGAAACATTGGATAGTGGAGAGAGATGGACAAGACACTACAGTAGCACAGAAGCATTAGCCTTATATACCACTTTGATGACAGAAGTACCTTCAAGATAATGCACACCCTGAAAGACGTTATCTGAAAAGTAATTGCAATATTAGAACCATAGTAGTGAAATCTGGATACAAACAGATGCAGAAAGAGAGGAAAATATCTGTTAGGGAAATGAAAAAAAAAAAGATTTTTCTGGGGACACAAAGAACTCATGTTTTGTCATGGTCCACTTGGATCATGGACAGGACAACATACCTTGTAAATTAAACTTTATTTTCATACTCTGTAAACTAAACTTTCTTCTATGATCTCATTAGAAAACCAACAAACACAACAAATGAGCTCAATAATCTTTGTACAGACTAGTCTAGCGTGAATTCATCACTTAATTAATGAGATATCTAACTCTCACAAGTTCTCTAAATCATAACTTGCAACTCACAACTCATAACTCGCAACAACTCGTGCACCTATGAGCAAACTATTTACCTAGCTGGCAGTGAGACCGCTCGTCCTCTCTCCTCTGTCACTGTGCAGGCATCCCCTCTATCACACGCAGAAGCAGGAAAGCCTCAGCGGTCAGATCCACATTAAAAACTTTTTGGGTAAGCTGACGTATTTACACCTTCCAGCTTGGATGTTTGGTCTATACCATTTCCATTAGTTAGCAGATTCTGAAAAAACTGCCAGACAATCAATACGCAAGGATTATGGCTGCAGGAGACAGCAAACTGCAGTGATAATGGCTGCATAATGACCATTAGACCTTTCTGGCCACTGTGTCCTGCCTACATGTTGCCCTTGCTTTGACCTGATGGTGCTGCTCTCAGCACACATTGGGCCTTAGCATGAGCTGTTTGTTAGCCAAAATCTGAGGAGGAGGTGAGTGAACAGTCAAGTTCGCCACTTGTTTCTGTGGCTTTAACCATATCTTCCTGTAAATGGTTTGCAAAGTACAGGTGAAGAGGTAAAAATCTGTTCATACCATATCATTTGGTGACTACAGCAGACAATTGTAGTAAGGCCCATTGAACTGGGCTTCCCTTGAACTGCTGCTTTATTTTCTCAAGAAAGAGCATTCAGTGAAGGGAAATGTTAATTTCCAACATTTATTCACAGAGCTGCATATATTTACATATATTCAATCACTATAAATGCACAATTTTGAAAGAGGACCTGGGAAAAAAATGTTCTAGAAGATATAGGAAATGTTAAGTTACACATAAAATGCACGAAGAAGGACTTGAAGCCCCTCAACCTTTCAGTGAACAACGTTTTTCAGTACTTCCCCAGGGCTGACATAAGCGATGAATGAGAGGTTTGGAGACCTTGTCTGCTGCTTCCATCAGATGAGGTCTGACGTTCCACTGATACTGCTCTACTGATATTGATATGACGACCATAGAAAAATACAGTATCTGCAAATCTTTGCTGCAACAAAACGCATAAATATACCTCAATAATATCAATTTTTATTTGCTTTTCATAAATGTTGATGTAAGAGAAATTTTGTGAATATTTTAAAAAAAAATAGTGCACTCCAATGCAATTACTTTGACTAAATGCATCAAGAAAAATATAAAATTTAAAAGCAGCTAAATGTTTTCTCATTCACTCAAGGAAGGAATCACACATTTTGATAATGCTCTTGTATATATTGTTAAAAAGACAGATAAAAAATATAAAAGGAAAAAAAAGGAAAAAAGAGGAAGAGGAAGGAAAAGAGAAAAGGGAAAGATATACAGTGCTTTCCTGTTCCATAGTCTTGGTTATCATCTCATTATAATCTCTATGTCCCCTGTACTCCTTAGACCCCACGGTATTAATTAAGATCTCTGTCTTCTTATCAACATTGTATCAGTCAAGGAGTAAGAGTATGAAACGAGCTCTGGCTGGAACTTGCAGTAAATTTTCACTGAATGCCACTTTTAAGGCCACAGTTTCAACATGCTCATGGCCTCTTTAGGTACCTAAATGAACCTCTGGTTTTTAATATGGTATGAATATAACAGAGGCTGCAATCTTCGTTTCAGAAATGGATGACAGCATTAGTAAGTGCATACTGAAAACTGTGGGGAAAATGGCTTTTAACTGGTCCTTAAGTGGGCCCAGATGTTAAAAATCCTGAGTTACTTTCAGAGAGGTGAAAGGGTGTAGAAAGCCTTTTGTTTATCATTCCTTTACTATGCTCATCTTGGTTATTTTCAAAATTGGTTCCCATTTCTGGTTGTTAGGCATTAAGTCCTGATTGTTTCTGAAAATCCCAGAGTAGTTAATCAACCACACAAACCAAGTGTTGACTGGTTGCCATGAACAGCTTTCAGAAAAACCTTATTCTACAGGTTCATTTGACATTTGTTTGTTACAAACAAGTAAATGAAGACTACCATCTGTACAGACAATAGCTTTAAAGGAAAAAGATAAAAACTAAGAGATTGAATGATTTGTAGGCTATTTTTTCTGTCATTGAAAACAAAATAAAATCTGCATATTTTCCATCATGTTGATTAAGGGTTAATTTGCTTGCAGTTCTTCAACAGATGACAGGGAAAATGAAAGGCATGTAGGTAAAACCTCAGCACATCATATGCACAAGACTCCATCGTATACACATGTGAGCACAAATTACCTCTGACCTCAAAGGGATGTGGGAAGCAGAGCATCTTTCCTCTGATCATTGCAATGTATCTCACATCTCATTCCTGCGGGGTTCAACACCAGGTGCTGCCTTTCCAAACTCACTGGCTATCACTGCGAGGTGCTGTTGGGACTCCGAGTTCACCTGCAGCTCTGAAACCTCTTTCCCCACTCCCAGAGGTTCAGCTGCTGGCATTCAGGGCTAGCTCTGAGATGGGGCAGCTGTGTAACCTTGCACAAGCACATAGTTTGTGTTCCTAACCTGAATCATCCTCTGGGAGAGTCTGTCACTATCCGAGTACTACAGGGAGCAATTAGGAGCTGGATAATCTGCTGGGCTATATTAATTTCTTAAAACTGCATGGATGGAAACACCATTAAAAGTCAGAGAATTACTCCTTAGAAATATTTCCTCTTTAGCACACCTGAAACTGATTGAAAGTAACTTCAGAAAGCAACCTTTTTAATTTTAATAACTGTCAAAAAAATGGAGGTAGCTGCCCAAAAAGTCCAAGTGATTCTTTTAATAGACCTTGGAAGATACATTACTCTTTTTTGGAATATAGAAGAGAAGTACTGTGTTCAGCAGAAAAATAATTTTTTTTTTTTTTTTCTTTGAAAGGTGAATACCACTACCCATCCAATCCAATTCCATAGTTTCATTTGCTTTGGTTTTAAGATAAATGCAAATTATGATGTCTCCTGAAAACCAAATCAGTCAAAGTTTTTCATACCTCTACCATAACTTTAATGAATTTAGAAAAGTCATAAGAAAGAAAGGCTGTAAATCTTGCTCTATCAAGGCTTTTACATGGGTCTTCAGCCACTCAGTCTTAGTGGAAAGCATATGCAGGGACATAATGTCCATTAGATTACTATTTCCGTACTTTTTAGACCTTTCAGTGAAATGTGCATTATTGGTCCACCATCTGGCCTAGATACAATGCTGAATACCTTACCCGGATGAGCAGATCCTTACTTAATATCAAGGTTTGTCTCTGGTTTAGTGTAAGCAGAAATGCTTTCAGTCATGATTCCTCTGCCACACAGAGTGTTGTAGGTTTTAAATTCTTCATGCTGTAAAAACTGGTTATGGTATGGTTCCTATAAATTCTGTCCATCCAAACACAATTGTTCTTAAACATACCATCCTGACAAGTATAAAAGAAAGTGGAAAATAGGTCATGAATAAACAACATTGCAGAGAAAGAACAGTTCTTTTGCAACCAGTAAATGTACGAAAACTTTAATCAATATGAATATCACACTGTGTCCAAGGCTAAGAGGATGGAAGAAAAGAAATCACATTTAATAATTAGTATTTGCTCAAAATTAATCCTTAGACCACATAGCATATAAGGCATTGTGGACATATATTCATTTCTAAGCTCAGTGGAAACAGTGGCATTTCAGATTTCAGTACATCAAAACTTCTAGAAATTCTGGTTAATTTTAAAGCAAATACTGAATATGTAATTGTAAAACTTTTGTAAGGTTTCCTCATTCCTATGATAATTGAATCTGCTTCAATAGACTGTGAGAGGTAAAAAAAAAAAAAAAGAGACTTTAATGCTTATGGCTAGCTTGAATACATCTGCGGGTAGAGTGTTTACTGGAAAAGTGTAGATGAAAATTGCACTCTGAAATAAATGTCAGATATTTTCAGAGCAATGGGGACCATGTCCATGGGCATCCTTCTGACTGTCAGCTAGAATTCCATGATATTTGGAGGAACTCCTGGAAGATATGCCTTGTCTCATGGTTCAGAAAAATCCTACATAGCCATGAAGCAATAGATAAGAGCTTCTCGCAAAAGCAAGTAGGATCTTCAGCATACAGTGACAAAATTTATATTGCTTCAGAATTTAATGAACATTTCAGAGTGTCAAGAAGAAAATGATGTATTTAGGCAAAACAGGAAAAAGACAAGAAAAAAGGAAAGTTAATCCTACTGTACTCCACTAAGAGAATTAGAATTAATGTTTGGATTCCTTACGTAAGCAGAATAGTTAACTGTTCTGGTATGTGAGAAACAAAGGTCATCAGATTTATATCTTTGGAATTAGATTCTGTGTATATATGAATTAATTCAATATATACATCTTTAAAAAAATCTGTTAAATGTGAGATATAAGAGAAAAAACTATTCTGAATGTGTAACACATTTTTTCTAATACTTCCAGAAAAATACTGGAGAAAATCCCAGAATTCAGTGGAAGAGGTTTTTGCTTGAGTGCTAGAAATATATCTGGGTGCTCAGTTTAAGTGCCTGTATTGATAAATAACTTTTAATGAAGAATTGATGTAGAGACAGTTCCAAATCTAATACTGAACTAAAACAAATGCAAAAGGTGCATGCAGAAATTCTGCAAGTAGTGGGAATGAGACAAACAATGAGATAAGACTAGTTTTTCTGCAAATGCTGATGTCAATTATGATTACCAATGTATGTCAACAGTGAAGATGTGAGACTGCAAGAAGTGAAATCTTGACACAGGTTTTGTAATACTCTGTGGCTGTGCTTGAAATGATTCCTGACTAGAAAATTATGGATAAGCTATTATAGAAGTAAGGTTGTTTGCATGGACAAGTCAGGAGTAAATTGACTCCAATTTTTACTAACGGAAAGCTAACAGCTAATGGGATAGTAATTTCTGTGTGCCATATGGGCACATGAATATTTTCTAATTTTGTTCCATGAATATTATCTGTTCCTTTTTGTATGAGCACATTGTGTCATAATTATTAGTACTGCTTCTGGCTGAAATAAACAAAATATGATTATTGGAAGGTTAAATGAGAAAAAAAGACAATGGCACCCTCTCTGCAATGGAAATTATGGCAATGAATCAGAAAGGACTGTGACACCCACGTTTTTTAAAATACATTATCTGTGAAGTGTTGCAAATCAGGAGGCAGATGGCTTGGTGTGCATTCAGGTGGATGGTTCTGGAGAAGGAGTTAAAACTGGACTCCACTTCAGCAAAATGTATCTGTTCCTTTGACACAGCCAGTTTAACATGGAGAACTCATTTTTGTGCATTTTTCTGCACAGCCCACAGCTTAATTGGAAACTCCTTGCCACAGACCCATATGACTTCCTTTTCCTTGTGGAATGGACCATCTTGAACTATATCAGCTAATGAAAAACAGCATTGGAAAAAGGTTGTGCTTTGAAACCTAAATAGATGCCAGATGTAATATCAGAAATATCAGCTATATGGGGCACAAATTTTGGAGAAGGCAGACACTAAGTGCCAGATACTCCATAGGGTAGTATAAAACAGGATGAATCCCAGTATGATATAATTCAGACAAATAGGAAAGCAAAGGAGCTGTTATACCAAAGCATTTATGCACTTATTTAAATCTCATTGGCTTCAGTAGTAAATGATTAAACCTTGCTCAAGAAAGATGGTATTTCTAATATATTTAAAGTTTAGCTCATGCTTGAAGGTTTTGCTGACTTTAGGGAAGCTGCTGGCATTCAGGGCTAGCTCTGAGGTGGGGCAGCTGTGTAACCTTGCACAAGCATCTGGTTTGTTCAAAGTAGTGCTATTCAGACTCACTGTTAAAGATGATAAAGATCTTGTATAGGTAACCTGATCACAAATGCATCAGGATTATGTTTGTAATAACACGTCCATCTTAAAGGAAATTGCAAAAGATATTTAAAAATTGAATTGCATTTAAACTTCATTTTAAAAGAAGGATACATTTTGGAGAGTAACAAAAGTTATATTCAGCAAAAAAGTAATTTATACACCCTCTACTTAATAATCTCTTATATTCTTTAATAATTTAAAGTACTTATCAATGGGAATGTCTTCTGTGTATACTTCAATTATTGCTTTTAGTATATTTTCTCTCTTCTTTCATGTAGCATGCCACATGTACTCAATATGTCTCCGGTGCCTATTATCGCTGTTCCTCTTGTATAATAAACTTCTTATCTGTGAGAATATGACCTTGACACTGTGAGAAAAAAGTCTTTTAAAGAATAGCTCAATTAAAATCTAATACCTCTGTTTAGGATTTGATTTCATTACTATTCATAAGACCATGCAACACTATTTGAGTCATGAGTTCTCATGCAACTCGAATACTCATTTCAAAAGGAGTCATTACAAAAATAATTTTTATTCTTCTTTCTGCCCTATTGATTTTCAGTCACCGTGGAGCTCTCTTTGTTGACTTTGCAAAGGCCTCTGTTGAATGTTCATGCTATTGTTGTGGTAATAATTGTTGATTGGGGTCCATTTGGAACAGGTAAATTTAAATGCAAGATAGGTAGAGGTGGGTAGTAGAAAAGCCACATGCAAACCTGCCTTTATATCTGCAGTTTGCATAGGCAACATTAAATGGATAAGGAAGGTAGTATAATCTACAGGACTGTCACTCAGGAGCATGAAGTTGCACTTCCACTACTGATTAACTTTGGACGAGTCACCTAACCTGAATGTTTGTTTACCCGTCTTTAAATGAGAGTAATAATTGTCTGCCTTGCAGAGGGTTATGGTTCTCAATCAATTAATTTTGCAAACTGTTCTAAGAGCGACAGACAAAAAGTCTTACACACATGAAGTGGAAAGCAACATTTAACTGAGCCCTAGGTTTGTCTTCATTGTTATTGGAATTGCATTGACATGGACATTCACCCTTTTGAAACAACCTCTCTCTTGGTTTTAAATTTCTGTTGTCTTCTTAATCAGTGAATGTATTTCCTTTCTTCTCCCTTTCTGATTCCAAATCAGCAAGCTTTAAAAAATCAAGAAAAATCAAGAAAAAGCAGATAAGGAATACACACTGACTTGCATAAATATCAGCTTCAACAAAGATATTATATGTAAAGTGAGTATCTACAATGAAATTAAAAGAAAAATTGACACCAAGGAAGTACGACAAATCAGAAAGTGATTCAGATAAAGTAAGGGTAAAATGCAAGCTGTCAAAAATCAAGCTGAGTCTAAATTTGCAAAGAATATGAACATGATCAATAAAGATTTTTAGCTATATGTTAAAAAAAGAAACATGAAAAGAGAAATAATATAAATGGTCCAAACCCTAAAAAAATACCTTCTCTTTCTCTGAGAAGGAGGATGTGGAACAAAGGGAGACACAGAGAGGATGTATAACTGAGACAAATATGTTAAGAAGAAAATCAAAATCTGAATTATTACACTCAAGGTAAAACTAAATCTCTACTGCAAATTGTAAAACAGATAAACATCATTGCAGAATACTGAAGTAAGTGGTACACTGGATTAATTCGGAATTTGTATCGATATTCATCATGCTGAGGATATAAAAGCTTGATTTGGGAACTGTGTATATGATAAATATTTACAAAGGGCAGTTGGGAGTAATTGAGGTAGGCACTAACCTGCTAACCTACCCTCAGCCATATGCAAAACTAGCAGGTTTCATAGGAAGGAATAATTAGAAATACTGAGATATATAGAAAGGGAAATAATACAATGTAGAAGAACATGACAGACTGACATGATAGCTTTTGCTTGTTAAAATAATTTATTTTCTAGACAAGAAATTGAAAAATATCTATTATATTTTCAGTCAAGCATAGGAAATTGATGCTGTGTAATAGACTACTCGTTAAACTGGATTAGAGTAGTAGAAATTGAAAGGTGGACGAGGAACTGATTAAAGTTGAAATGATAAGACATTGTTCAGGGGTAGAAAGAGGTGACTTGTGTTTGTTTTTTTCTCACAAAACAGTCTTAGGATCAATCTTAGCTGGTATCTGCTTTAATGACTTTGCCATAAGAATGTGTTAATAAAATGAGCAAACGACACCATTGGAAGGCATAAGGAGTGCAGATGATGAAATAAAACATGGAGAGCGTAGAAAGACCCAAAGGACTGAAATAAGGTATGTCATAAGACAATTAATAATGTAAGACCATATGATAAATTTAGTGACTGCTAAAAAGAATTACTAGCATAAACAATGTTTGTTGGGTGGAGAAGATACTTTTCGTTGATAGTCTGGTCAATGTGCACGGTCAATCTGATGGAAAAGCAGACAGTGCAAGTGCAATCTTATAATGTATCAATCAAGGGATGCTTAGTGATGATAGGGAAGTGTTCACGCAGAGCACAGTTAAGACTCTTTGTGTCTGACTGTGTATGACTCATTATCAAGAACTATGAACTCGGTGAAGGAAACATGAGGAAGAGCTTGAAGAATAATCAGAGCAGAAAAAGTAAACCAGCAGAGCATGGCTTGTTTAGCAAATCAGACACCTAGGGCCTTATGATTTTTGAATGTGAACATGAGAGATGCTTACCAGTGACCCAAACAGCCTAGACTCATCCTCCGTCCTTTATGACTTTGTACTGTACATATGTAACTGTGGTCTGTAGAGCTGTTTCTGACGTAGTACAAACCGGTTTTCACCTCTGCCTTCAGTTTTGAAACTGTTGATCCACATTCCTTTCTTCTTACTACTGAAAAGTCATAGAAAAATAGGAAAAAGCTCAGTTATCAGGCTGCCTAGCAGAACTCAGAATTTACTGACTGATAGTATGGTTTGGATATCTTTTTTCTGTAAACATTCTTCATGGTATTAAAAAGATTGTCTGTTCAGTACATTATTTAGGAACTTGGGTATCTGATGATCTCTGTCAGATTTTCCGTTGCATAGGGCATGATGGATGAGGTTGTCCTACTTTGACTTTTATCTCTATATAAATTTTAATATTTCTTTATTAATTGCAAAAATAACACAAAGCATTAAATGCCTGTGAAATATTTTCGCTTAATTCGAAGGGCTGTAGCACTGAAATCCTATTCCTAACTGATCCTTTGAGCTTAGCTAGAATTAATGTTGTCAGGATTAGCATCTGATTGATAGTTTGACACTACCCATTTCTGACATTTCACTGGCGTTATTTCATTTTGGGTTCAGTGGCACTTGCACGAAAGGGAGAGTTTAAAAATATTTCTGATGTCTCAGCAAAAGGAAGGTGAATTAGCTGCTGAAGAAGATAAAATACAAGCCAAATGTGGTGCAATATACATTAAAATATCTAGAAACAAATGGAAAGAATGCACTACTATACACTTTTAGCCTATGAAAACAACAGTCTTAGCAGTGGAAAAAAATAACCTAATTTTGGGAAGTAAACAACTGAAAAGCTTCTGCTGCCTAAAGAGCATTCAATACAGCTTGTCTGGAAAAAAAAAAAATAGGAAAAAAAAAATTAATGTTCTCTATGCTAAGCAATCAACTTTTTTGTCTCTGCAGAAGAGAAAAGAGTATTTTTCCAATGATCACTAAGTAGTACCACTGCATAATGCGAGGGCGCAACACCAAACTATTTGCTTGATTATTTCAGATGGAATGGTGAATGGAGCTTCTTTTTCAAACCACGGGTAGACCCTACAAGCTGCTGCTTAGTGTTCACTGACTCAGTGGGAAGGTTGTTACAACCTTGAAGAATCTTGGTCCTTAAGAATAATATTGCTGCCATCTTAGAGGAGATAAGGGAGAAAATAAAAAAAGACTTTGAGAAAGCAGATGTTTTATTAAAAACAGCCTTGTGTTTTCTGGAACTCCTCTCCTACTCTTATGAAATTTCAAAGAAAAAGAACTCTTAGAATATATAAAACTCATAGAGTTTTAATAATAATATTTTTGTTTGTAGTAGTGATATAATACTATATTATTTTCTATAGGATGATTTTATCTCCATATTCATATTCTTCATTAATTTTTATGCAGTTTCAGGTTAATTAATCTAAACCTCTATTTACATATTACAGAACTACCTTAATTTTATGTCTTTCAAAATTACAGAGGATTTTTTTCAACATGATGGGAGACTGCCTGTAATAAAAATGCTGGCAGCAGTAGAAGTCTCTGCAGGACAGTTTTAAATGAAAGTTAGAATGCTTTAAATCCTCTGATATTTTGTGCTATGAACATCACTAAAACATAGAGTTGATGTATCTGTTTCTGGTAAAAATACAAAGCAAGCTAAAAAAGCCCATTTTTTTTTAATTCCAATTTTATATGTGGATATTTGTTTTGTTTCTTCAATGATGAGAAAAAAAGTATCTTTTTGCAAAATCCTCAAAGCATTTTCCACTTTATTTCTTTTTTTTAATCTAGCATCTTAAAAATCATCAAACAGTTTGTGTATATGTAAGTGTCTGCCTGTCTGTCCCTCCAATTTCTTTATAAAGTTTAATCCTGTGTATTGAGTTCTACAAGGAAAGTAACCATCTCAGACCTATGAAGTTCCTCCAGGTTTAATTAAATATAGCAGCTAGGTAGAGCAGAGCAATCTCTCACATGCTGCCACCGAGAATAATGCTTCGGCATACAGTTATTTCTTCTTAGACAGTAGGCAATCCTCTCAAAATATGGCCACTAGAAGTGCCTGCAGTTGTGGAAAAACTTGATCCAAAGCCCATACGTTCTTAAACATCAAAGCCAGTAACATATGAAATGCAAAACTATAGGAAATTTTTCCTTAATTTTCACATGCCTAGTTTTATGAGTTTCCTTTGTCTTATTTTGTTATTTCAATGTAATCTGATAAAGGGGGAATCCTAACACCTGTGCAAACTTTTCAGATTTATATGTTTTCCTGAAAACTTCAGGTTAAGGTGAATGTGTGTTTCAAGATGTTAGGCAAGGCAAATGTTTTAAGGTTCCTCACTTCTTGCCACACAATTCTCCTGTTTCTACCATTTTGTGCCATCAGCAGGCAGGGACTGGTTATGTGAGCCTGAAGCCAGTCTGCAAAGATAAAACCACTCCAGGCAGACCGGGCTGAAACTAGAAAATGGTTTGTCAGCCCTGAACAAAGCCTGGTTTAGTAAGAAACACTTATAAGGTAGACAGAAAGATCTTTTTTAAAAACAAACAAACAAACAAACAAACACCCCACCAAAACAAAACACAAACACCCACAAACAAAACCAAAAAGCAACAAACCCCCCCAAAAAACCCCAAAACAAGTCAAAATAGGAAAAAACCAGCTATGAGCAATTTTAGAACAAAGGATTGAACACAGTGTATGAAATTTCAGTCTTGTGAAAAGAAATTAAAAAAAAAGGATAGAATGAAGAGTCATTCAATGAACATCACAGAAATGCATGAATTTAAACACAACTGAACGTATTTAGTCTAGTCAGGCGTAAATGGAAGTAGTCAGAATAGACCTGGAGCTGATGCTACACTCATTAGGGTGAAAATAAGAGACACCAAACCAGAGCAGTAGGTTGAACCTGGTTTGGTGCTGCCAGAAGCCACCCTGCTGCATCTCCACCCTGCCCAGGCTGGGTTGAGCATCCTCCCCTGGGATGCTGGCGGAACGGCACCCAGCTAGGGAGGGGCAGCGAGCAGGAACCCCTGAGCGGGTGTCTGTCACCTCGCAGGGGGGTTCTGCCCTGCATGGGCGTGGGGGTTTGCAGTGAGCAGCACGGGCGCACGTACAGCTGGATCACCTGCATCTCCCGTGGGAGGGAGATGCTGGTCGGGACTGCACCCCCCAACGAGAGGGATGCTGGTAAGCTGCATGGCCTGTGAGGTGTGTCTGGGGCGTTTGTTTACGTAATTGTGTAAATGAAAGTGTGAACGCGTAGTTATAAATGTTGAGATTAGTTCTAAAAGGATGTTCAGAAATTAGTCCACATATATTAACATTTTGTAGGTGTGTAGTATTATGTTTTATGTGTTTCATTGCTGATATTGATCCTGAATGTATATTTTACTGATTGCCAATCCATTACGTGCCATTAGTAATTCAATAAACTGCTTTGATCCTGGTTTGATTTAGACAATATGGATTTTCCCCTGTGACATGGGCATAATGGTGATCAGTTGTAATTAGTTTAGCTAGGTGTGTAAAAATGTATATAAGTGATCCTGACTGAAATACACATTCATTCTACTTTTTACCTGTTCAATGCAAATGGAAAACTACCTTGCCAGAGTGATTAATTTCTTCCTAATTATATCATTACTTTCCTATGCAATATAGGTAAAACAATCCTTGAAGCCAGAAATAATTTTTTAAATATAATTAATTGACCTAGTACCTAAGATTGAATCAAGTAATTATTTTATTGATTATAAATTCAATACATGCTGAAATGAGCCTTAGCTTTTCATGGCTAGTATCTCATAATCCTGCACTATAATGAAGAATCAATGGCATTGCTTTTAAAATCAATTTCCCTCTTTTCAGAGAGGACAAACAATGAATGAATTTTTAGGACCTGCACTTTCCACTTAAAGTTTGGAAAAAACACCTATCCCGAATTCAGTGCACCTCTGCCAGAAAACTAGGAAAGTACTTATAGCTGGTCAGTACTCCCTTCCAGCTCTGCAGAAAAGCCCTTCATAAGTTGTTAATGCAATATTTATATCATCAAGCTTTACGCAGCACACTCCTCTGACTGCATTATTTGATGCAGTCCACTCTACAATCAGTGCAGAGAGACAGATGTATCCAGAAGACATCTGAAACGCTGCAGCCTCTCTCCCATTAAGGAGA
The DNA here is from genome assembly GCF_028858705.1 of Grus americana. NCBI lineage: Eukaryota > Metazoa > Chordata > Aves > Gruiformes > Gruidae > Grus > Grus americana. The sequence continues at coordinate 9,828,520 of NC_072854.1, read as the reverse complement.
TGTATGATCTGCACACTGATTCCTGAGGGAGAGAGGAAGTCTGGCTGGCCACCTTCATGGATGGCTGTGGCAGCAACCAAAATTTCAGAAAGACAGCAGCAAACTTTGATGGACACTGTTTATTACTGAATCAGTGTATCATCTTGCACTGTACGTGTTAAATGCATAATTTCTTCTGCTAAAGGGGATGGAAGACAAGAAGTAGGAAAAAGGTAACACATCTTTGTTATCAGGGAAGATAACCAAAATGATGGTATGTGGTGGGTTGACCCTGGCTGGAGGCCAGGTGCCCACCAGAGCCGCTCTCTCACTCCCCTCATTCACCAAACAGGGGAGAAAAGGCATAACGAAATGCTTGTGGGTCGAGATAAGGACAGGGAGAGATCACTCGCTAATTATCGTCACGAGCAAAACAGACCAAACTTAGAGAGGGAATTCATCTAATTTATTACTAGGCAAAACAGAGTAGAGGAATGAGAAAATAAAATCAACTCTTAAAACACTTCCCCCCACCCCTCCCATCTTCCCGGGCTCAACTTCACTCCCGGCTTCAACCTTCCCCCCCCTCAGTGGCACAGGGGGACGGGGAATGGGGGTTACGGTCAGTTCACCTCACGGTGTTTCTGCCACTTCTTCATCCTCAGGGGGAGGACTCCTCTCATCGTTCCCCTGCTCCAGCATGGAGTCCCTCTCACGGGGTGCAGACCTTCGGGAGCAAACTGCTCCAGCGTGGGGTCCCCCACGGGGTCACAAGTCCTGCCAGCAAACCTGCCCTGGCGTGGGCTCCCCTCTTCACGGGTCCACCGGTCCGGCCAGGAACTTGCTCCAGCGCAGGCTTCCCACGGGCCGCAGCCTCCTTCAGGTGCCTCCACCTGCTCCGGCGTGGGGTCCTCCACGGGCTGCAGGTGGAATCTCTACACCCCCTCATCCTTCCTCCATGGGCTGCAGGGGGACAGCCTGCTTCACCATGGCCTTCACCACGGGCTGCAGGGGGATCTCTGCTCCGGCGCCTGGAGCTCCTCCTCCCCCTCCATCTGCACTGACCTTGGTGTCTGCAGAGTTTCTTACATCTTCTCACTCCTCTCTCCGGCTGCAAAAGCCCTCTCTAAGTGTTTTTTCTTCTTCTTAAATATGTTATCACAGAGGTGCTGATTGGCTTGGCCTTGGCCGGCGGCGGGCCCGTCTTAGAGCCGGCTGGCATTGGCTCTATCAGACACAGGGGGAGCTTCTAGCAGCTTCTCACAGAAGCCACCCCTGTAGCCCCCCCGCTACCAAAACCTTGCCACGCAAACCCAACACGTGGTATTAGGTGCAGAAAGCGTTAAGATACACATGGAAAAGATGTTGAGATACACAGAGGACTGAATCCTTGGAGCTGCATGTATGAAGAACATCTCCAACTCTGTTTTCTCTCTGACAGGTTCTTTCTTCATCTGTAGATCAGCTGCTGAGGAAATTTGTCTTTTTAGAAGAGTTCTGGGTTTCAGGAGTTTACATGCTCCTGCTCTGAAAAGCCGCACTGCTCCCAAGAGATGGCACAAAGGAGAAACTGGAAATCCTTCTCTCTTCACTTTTGCAAGGATTCATTTATCTTCCAGATTGTAAGAAAATACCACCTGCTTTCTTACTTCCAGTTCTCCAGCATGTGAGTAAGAAACTACTATAATTGGTAGAGCACATATAGCTGCTAATGCTGGGGCATAATGGCCTAGAAACATAAGCTTGACATTAAGTGATACACCCAGGGAGAAATCTAAAAGCTGGTATGCAAGATCAGCTGCAGTTCAACTGGAGAACTCCTTAAGCCAGGCTTAGGACCAATCGTTCTGAGGAAATAGGTGCATTTAACAACATTTGGTAGGATAATTGATGAATAAGACAGAAGCAGTCAATAACTTATGCCTTGATATTAGTCAGGGTCTTGACATGGGCTTGCTTGATGTTAGTTGTAGTAAGGGCATAGCCAGCAAGTCAAGGGTGATGATTGTTCCCCTCTACCTGGCCCTTGTGACATCTCATCTGGAGTACTGTGTCCAGGGGCTTTCAAGGACAAGCAACCGGGTGAAAAAAGAGCACATACAAAGAGTAGTATAATGCAACATGACTGGTAGATCTGCCTCTATGTCCAGCATTATTAAACAATGTCATTGGAGACTTGGGCAGAGGAACATGGATACTCAGTATATGGATGTTGAGCTACATGCAGCTCTTGACATTTAAGTGCAGTTTCCAGTTTAGAGATACTTCAAGGTGAATGATATTAGGGTTGGATGTGCAGTTTATACACTGATAGGTGGATAACTCCATTCCTTGACTCTGGAAAGAAATAAGCCATTTGGGATTGCCCTGGTGGAGAGGGACGGAAACAACTCCAGGTTACCCAAGCCCATGGTACACACTCTAAAGTTTCAGGACTCCTGAGAGAAATTGCCATACTCTGACTGTGAAGCACACATGGATTTCTCCCTCCTCCCTTGCCCCATTTCTTCAGTATGCTCAGATATGCGGGATGTGTGTCTTCTCTGCAGGAAGATTATGACATGCACCTTATGAATTCCTGAAGACTGGCTGCTCCTCAGGCTGAGTAAGCTAGCAGAAAGCTTGTGGGTGGAACAAAGTTGTTATTGATAGTCATTATTTTTTCATCTTACTGATTTCCAGACAATTTCAAAAAGCTGTACAATCTGGCATCTCTCTACTAGAGGTGTATTCTGGAATAGTTATAATTCAAAAACATTTCATCTAGTGAGTTCTGCTGAAGGATATGGAGTGCCTATAAATTGTCATGCATGTCCTGCATAGGAACACTTCTTCTACATATTTTGTCCCCATTACCATTGAAAAATAGAAACTGAAGCTTCTGGAAACATTTGATGGATTTAATGATAATGTGATATTAAAGTGATTACAGACTCTCTTATTCACACTGACTGAAGTTCACCCTCTGGCTTTGCCAGAAGTCCCTTCCCTATAAAATCAGTTATCCCTTGGACTTCAAATACATCTGGTACATGTCAGATTCAGTAAAGCAGAACCAAAGTGTAGACTCAGTGGTTGAGTGCTTTTACTGGGGGTGCAGGTGGATGAATAACTGTGAAAAAATAGATGCACCTCCTCAGCCTGAGTCGATTGGCTCACCCCCAACAGTGGCAAGAAATAGGCCACATCAGTTGTTCCAAGAGGTGGTCAGTTCCTTTCCCTGCGCTTGGTTACTTGAGATTGATGAGGAGCACGGAGTTGTAGCTGTCATCTGTTATGAAAAATTAGTATGACTGAAGTAGGAGCAATACCACACCTTTGCAAGTGTAGAAAAGTCCCACTGGACAATACCAGAAATGCTCAATATCAACAACTCTTCAAGCAATATTTAAAAATAAAATAAAATAAAATAAAATAAAATAAAATAAAATAAAATAAAATAAAATAAAACTAAACTTTTGCAGTTCCTCCCTTCCACTAGAGAAACCCAACCCTAAAACTCAGAATGGAAAAATTTAATTTGTGAGATACAAATACATAGAACAAGAATTGTTCTTTTAGTGAAATGATTACTATTTGGGAAATAGCATTTCAAATCCTCTGTTTTATGAATAATTTCTCTCCTGCTCTTACAATTAAATTCTTGGTTATTTTTAAGTGCCTTAAAATGTACTCGAGATACTTTAATTCCTGGCTTATATCCAATGTATATCAGGTTTACTATGCATATCTAGGCTAGCCATGATGTTTTATTTCATTTGTAGACCTTTTCTTGCATACACCTTCTTGGTTTTGCCTCCCCCCCCTCAATAGAAAGAAGGAAGTTGCATATGATGATTAGCTTGTACAGGAATCAGAATTGGATGTGGAACTGGGCCCAGTGCAATTCTATATTGGGTCCTCTTATCCATTGCTTATGACTTTACTTAATATTTTAGGCTCAATTTAAACAGTCTGGGTGCCTGTTTCTGTCAGTATGTTTGGAACACAAATGAGAATTGCTCTTTACCTATGAAACATGAATTGAGAGGAGAAAAAAATACATATCCTTTACAACATTGCAAACTTTTGGTTTGTGAGTTTGTGTCACAGATACCTCTACAATCCCCATGAAATTCTAGCACGATGTGCCACAGTAATGGAGTCTGATTGGTATGGAGGATGAAGAAAACAAGCTGGCATTATCTATCAGTGGGAAAAGTTGGATCCAGTGGAATAAATTATGTATAACAATAACAAATATAAAAATCCTTATAAGATTTCCTTATGTAAGTGGTATAAACGTCAGCTGAAATAAGGCATCGTCATTTAGCATGGTCCTACTCTGGCACATAATGAGAATCTCTATGCATGAAATGAATCCCAATATGTCTTCACAGATGAATAAAATAATACATGCACAATAGAGTTTGCAGTCCATGGAATCAGTAATATTCTTAAGTAACTCTTATAACAGACTACCCTTGCATTTAGGCAGCTCACAGAAATAATGCTTGTGTGGACAAGCCGTAAGTATTTTGTTTCTGGTCATGAAGCACTCCCAAACAGGAGCCCTGTGGAATTACTTCTCTTCGAAACCTAGTTTGTAACCCTAAGCATAAGATAATTCTTTCTCTCACTATTTTAAAGGGGAAAAAATAATTTAAAGCTGTTCAGAATGCCTGAAAGAGGAGGGTGAGTTAATATTAACAAGATCCTTCTATTTTGCAGTGGAAATGAAGCTAGACACCATTGATAACCACTTCGTAGAAACCACTGAGGCACTCTAAATTGGGAGGTAATTTAAGGCTTTTCTATTAAGGAAATAATGCAGTAAGTAATTGCTTTAATTTTAAATCAAGAAATAAGCTTCTGACTATTACATGTGTGAAAGGAAAAGAAATTAGTATTTTATTGGAAGAATTAGCAAAAGCATTAAAAGAAAGAGCTTATTCCTTTTAAATAAATTAAGAAAACAACAACATTTAAAAAGATTGAAGGTCTGATAAATTGAATGTAGTATTTGTCTTCCCCCCCCGCAATTTGTTGCTGAAAGCAGTTAAGTGGATGTGATACTTCTTTACATTAGCCAACACTTTCAGATTTCAAAGTTTAAAGTTGGAGATGTAAATCTGCATTTAAGCACCTGAACAGAATCTTCAAATACTCAAATAACCCAGTTAGCACCCTTGAAAAAGCAGTCCGCTCCTATTAGATGCCTAAAAACAGATTGAGAAACCTACATTTAAAAAGGAAAAAATATAGCAAATGTTCTAGCAAAGCCGTCAAGAAAACAAGAATCCTCTGTAAGTGCAATATGTTACCAAGGAAGAGGGAGATCAAGCAGAGTTGATCTGGTGCTTAACAAGGAGAGATAGCAATCGACAGGTGATGCAAAGAAAAGCCAAAGCATTTACCGCTTTTTTTTTGCTTCAGCCTTCACTGGCAATAACAGTGTTCATCAGAGGGCTCATTACGTCACCATCAACGACAAGGGGTAAAATCGCAGGCCAGAAGAGCAGTTAGAAGAGCCAATTAGAGAGCAGCTAGATACGTTTGGTGCTTTGAACTGTCTGAGCTTGATGAAATTCACTTTAAGGTACTGACTCAAACAGTCTCAGGGTCAGCAACTTTGTGAACTCATAAGGACTAGCGAGGCTTCAGAAGCCCGGAAAAGGAAAATGCATTGTCTATTTTTAATGGGTGTAAGGAGTAACCTAGCAGCTGACCTTCAGTTCCTATGAAAATACTGGAATAAATAATTGAACTACTTGTATACAGCTGCTACATGCTTATAAGGAGATGAAGAACAGCCAAGAACAAATCATGTCATATCTATTCAGCTTCCTTCTGTGTGAAGGTAAGAGCTTTCCTGAAAAAAGAGAGAGGAAACAGAGATCATGTGGCTAAACTTCAGCAGGTCTCTCTTAAACAAGGTAAGGAAATATGGCACTGCTGGAAGGGAAGAATATCATACCGGGGGAGTAGCTATTAAGGTTCACTGCCAAGTTGGAAGGATGCCGTAAGTGGAATTTCACAGGGTCTGTCTTCAGTCTGCCACCACTCGATATTTCCCTTAATTATTTCAAAAGCGTAAAGTGTATACTTATTTAATTACTAATCAGCACCAAGCTAGGAGGGACTGCAATAAGATTTGAGGGAAGGACTAGAATACAAAATGATCTTGACAAATCCGTAACAAAGATGAAGAAAACTCAAAAATTCAAGACAGTTCCAATAGGAAGGAGACAAAATGTTTCCATCAGGGAGTACAGGAACAGGACTGCACAATGAGGAAAGCCAAGGTGAGGACCAAGGGTGACCATAGCACAGGTAGGATCGTGGTCTCACTGACCTGGGTGCAGTCCTGCAATATGTAAGCAGGGTCAGGTCTGGGCAGTAACAGTCTCCACTGACAGTTTGGTGAGCATCGGACAAGTGCAAAATGCCTGTGGTCAATCTAGGAAGTCAAGTGAACAAGTCATGATTAACAGGGGACAGGGCAGGATGAAGACCCACCTATGCCATGCCAGGCAAGGACTGGGTTCAACGCTGATATGGTGCTCCCAGGCCAATGGTCGGAGCCCTGAAGAGGCTGCTCAGAGCAATTCAGACCTAATAATGCACTTAGGGTCTGGCCAGAAAACTTGGCCTATCGAAGGCACTCAGATTGCTTTCTTTAAGAAAAAAAAAATATCTTAAAGGAGGGATGATAACTTGTCTTCAACAACCTAAACAACAAGTTGGTAGAGGAAAAGAGACAAATGAGCTTTATGTCCATTGTACAATAAGAAGCAGTGGACCTAAACTGAAGTAAAAGGACAATTAGTTTAAACATCAGGAAAACATTTTCTAACTATAAAAATAAGCAATACTGAAAGAGATTTTGCAGAGAGAAAAATCTCCCTCATCAGGGTTGTTCTAAGTAGAGTTGATCATGGCTTGAGACAGGAAAATGGACTGAATGACCTCTAAGTCCCTTCTAATCCTATTTTCTCTGATTCAGTAACAATGTTGATGAGCGTACTCAGTGGAATATGCATCTACAAGCAATCAGTGGGATGATTTGTAGAATAAGGCACTAATGTGAGACTATAACCCTTTAGTCCTAAGTGATTCAAGTAAACAGAAATAGAATTTACATTTTATACTATAATTAGAAGTCATCTAGAAGAGCTGCTATTTATTAAATTACAAGATGTAATTATTGATACTGAAATATCTACTTCTAGGTGACACGTTTTGAAAATAAGCATTAGTGCTTTTCCAGTGTTTTCTGTAAAAGCCTTCAAGATCACAAGTAGCTCTAGTTAGAGCAGAAGACATCTTGTTTTGTCATGTGTAGCTAAATACTGTACAGATTGCAGATGTGGTTTTAAAGACAACACAGGGCCTGATCCAAACAAAACCTGTGTTAATCACTTGTGGATCAATTTAAACTGATTTGCTCTGTCTACTTGACTGAATTTAATACTGCTAACATTTCTGCACTCAATTTAAAACTCCGTCCTTTTGTCTAACTTGTTCTTACTGTGACTTAATTAAAAAGCAGCTAGTGATCCCCATAGCTTGATACAGAGACTAGGGTGACAGTTGCCTTATAAAATATGAAGCAGTGTACAAAGTGTGCACAGCTAGTATATAACGGTGAGAGGACAGCTAGTATATAACAGTGTCAGAGGCTGGAAGACCCTGATCAATCAAACTGCAGTTGCTTATATATTCACTTGTTACCTAGTTCAGTCCATTCTTGTGGCTGACACACTTCCCCATGGAACCTTATACTACACATTAGTGATGGTATGCAGCCAAGATCCTCTTTAACACATGCTCATCCTCCAGCTGAAACAAAACTGGTAACATCATCCTCAATTAACTTTGCATGTCCAAAAGTTAGGCATCAAAGCTAAGCTGGAAGCATTTTAGATCATCCATGAGTGAACTTTGGGGCTGTCTGAATAATTCTGCAAACTCCATTATCGGTCAATCATTATCCATGATTTGGTTACGTGAAGTTAGGTATCAAATACCATGGAAGATGCTCTAGGCTGTCTCTGCTGGTCTCCAGATGCCAGTCCATGTGGCTACAGGCCTCCTGTAATTCCTGTGCCATATCTACAATCTTTTTGTAGGTCTGAGCCCTACATGGCACAAGATGTCTCAAATGGCACCAGAGGCACGTGTTTTGGGAGGTGAATAAAGTGGTCTACCAGTGCTGCCTTAAACACCTACCTGTCATTTAGATACCAACATCTCAATAACTTAATCTGAAAGCATAATCCCATGCTAGGAGATCCGTTCAGTTGTTTAAACAAAAACCTCTAGTGCTATCTGTGACCCTCTATAGTATCCAAGATATACACATAGGTTGGTAAGAGTATTGCACCCACCTGGACTGGCAGCTAGAATGGGGCTTTACATAGCAAACATCTGAAGTTAGAGAAGGTGTATTCATCTAGAGAAAATGTTGGAAATATATTGAGAATTCTAAATTGAGATTACGTCACAGTAAACCCAACTCTATTTTATAAAATCCCACCTATCAGATAATCCCAACTGAAACAGTCAGGCTCATAACCCTAGTTTTCTTTCATGTTTTTATTTCTAGTCAAAATCCTTCTTTTTTTTTTTTTTTTTCCTCATCTGTTCTCTCTGTAGGAACCATAGAGGAGCCACAATTTGTTAGAAGGAACAACAGAGTCTAGAGAGGGCAGACTGTTCTTGCAGCCTTGCTTTTTCCTTCCTTGGAATCTGCCTGCAGAGGTCATATAATGTATGTATCATATACAATATAATAACATTGCAGCAGGAGATATGGTTACAGCCCATCTAGGTGTCTATAAATTTATTTAAACACTGGTAACTGTGTTTGTGATAGCAGATTTCATAAACTGCCTCGTACCACTACTAGTTTACAACATGCTTGGTTACACTGAAAGGGACTTTGGTCAACCATGTTAAGTACCTACTTTCATCTTCCTATTATTGGGATGCTATTTGTTAATTATCACTTATTCAGCTATGCGTAGAATGAACTTCATCTCCCCTAAATTTAGGTCTCTGTAGATGCTTACATGTGTATTAATCACCTTGGGCTCCCTATGTGTTAATGGAGAGAAAACAGCCTCACTTGGATAAGTTTCATCTGCCCTGTTTCAGATGTCTGGTTTCAGATGAGACAGATCTTTTGCAGAAGTGCCTTTTCTCTCCCCTGTTGAGAAAGGCCATAGTTCAAACTCAGAAACAAGCACTTGCATTTAGTAATGAATCTAGTCCACCATGGCTGCCTCTAACCACTTGGTTGCAAAGCAGAAGAAATACTTTTTAAATACACAAAAAGTGATTAAAGGTCACCTTGTTCCATTTCCATGGAACTGGATGGAGGGTACTTAAATAATCAAGTATCATGTCTCAGCTTGGGAATGGACAGTTATTTCTTGTACTTCTCAATCTATATTATAAATGAGCCTATATTATAAATTCAAACATGACTAAATGATCTGTGTGCCACCTATCTTCACTGTCCTCCACAGGAAGAAGAAACTATTTCAAAGGCTTAGCTAACTCACATATCTAGCATGGTTAAAGCCAAACCATTTCTGTACCTACCAACATGTATCTACTCTGCCATATAGCTGTTACATCATGGGGACCTAAAGCATTTCATGTGGAAACCATCTATGTCCTGATCCAAAAGACAAGTATATGCATAAAATACAGGTTTTACAGGAGTATTCTTCAACCCTAATCGAAATTGAGGTTCAAAATTACGCCTCTACCCTGTACCTCCATATTCTTCTTGTGATACCACTGTGTTTGAAGCACCCAGACATGCTGGTGACTCCTGTTGTTGTGGGCATCCCTATGAATTACTGTAGAAGGATCTGTATCAGCCTGGGCTCTTTGTATTATCTATCTGTTTTGAAATAGTCTAGAACTACAGGAACCAGAACCACATGTCCCTGCATGGCTGAAGATGAACATTTGCCCCCAACTATTACTGTATTTCACTCTTTCTAAGGACCACCAAAATTATCACATAGGACATAAAAGATTCAGTGAGTCAAAAGTAATTGTAGAACTTTGTGTTTGGCATTTATATAAGGTTTTTACCAGCATATGATAGGCTGTGCTAACCCTTACAATAAAGCTGAGGGTTTGGGTTTTTTTAGAAATTAAAGGCGAAAAGAGTGAAATGCACTGTGCATGAATGTGACATTTCATTTCTAAAGTTTCTTTAGAAAGCAGAGCTCCGGAGGTGCTGTTCCAATGCTCTCTCATTTATAACCTTTTTTGTGACTCTGTAAAACCTTGTACAAACAATCACCGTGGAAGATAAATGAATACTCTCCTCATCTCCGTTAATTCTGAAATGCCATTACTGTAGTTCACAAATATGGACATAGTCTCAGTGTTATTCATTAAAACGTTGCCTAACAAGATACGAGATAGAGGTTAGGAGAGAACTGTAGTTTAGAGGAAAATATTACTAACTATGCTGCCAGCAAAGACTGAAATGGATTCACTTATGCTTGGCATAGGAGGCCACTAATAGCACAGGAGCTCCCTGGAGGTGCCCGCTGGAGCAGGGCCATGACCCATCTCTGCGGGAGATGATCCGCCGTCATCCTTCCTTTGTGGCTCTGCTGCAAGACGAACAGCTTTAGGTTACAGAGGAGCTCTGCAGGTAGAGCTCAATCCACTCTGGTTTCGGACTGCCTTAGCCACAGCAGGAAGCCAATCCTTCCCCTTCCTACTCTATTAAGTAGATAATTTAAAGTGGCATCCTACAGCATCTCAAGTTAATTGAAAGTGTTAAATGAAAAATGATTGACAGGGCCAATTCCTGATTTTATATGATTTGCACAGGCTTGTGGGAAATGTTCTAATAATTTTCCTTTCCACTTCACATTTAGGCATACATCTTGCTTATATGTTGCAAATGCTTTTCATATGCTGAAAAGACTTTATACTTTTCTAGGTTTCAAGTGGGATCAAAAGTATCTAAGACGTGTGCTGAACTCTTTCAGTTATTTTGGAAATAATAATGAAACAGTAAGTGCAAGATTGCTGAAATTATTAAATCGTTATAATTCACAGGCAGGGTGTCTAGAGCCATCAGCTCTGCTTGAGGCCCTATAGTAAACTGTGTAAAGCATCTGAAAAATTGACCTTGATGTTTTGCAGCTGAAATACGTCAAACTGATAAACAAGCACAAAGAGATAAATATGCCACATAAACTATACCAGTAATACAGTGCTATAAGAAGCTACATTTTCAGTGGTGCAATCAGATCATCATCTCTTGCTCAAGAGTTAAGATGACATTGAACTATAATTACGCAAAGTTAAATAACTAAAGAAATATTTTCAGTTTCATCAGGACTTCTGTGGATTTCATCATTTAATTTAGAGCCTGAACAGAAAATAATCACAATTAAAAAGTTCTTTCATTTTGAAATGTGCCTTTGGTCTGGGAGATGTTCCCTTTACTCAGAATAGGAAATAGCTGTGGAACCAGGAAAGTTCCTGTGGGAAGATACTTTTAAAATACTACAACTGAATGGATTTAAGTGCCAACTTTTGAGCAACCAAATTTGATTAAATGAACCTTAAAGTATTACAGATGACTGGATTGTAGCCTGGGTTAGAGAGTTATTTGAAGATGCAAGTTGGTGTAATTAAATGATCTCAAAGCTACTACCGTAGGCTATATGTAGGCTGGTGAGAAAAAGTAAGAAAGATGCAAAGAATTGGTTCTTTTCCCTAAAAAGAAGCATTATGTCAGGCTGCATAGATTCTCTAGGGCATGGGAAATACGTGCTACACAGTGATGGATGGGGCAGAATATGCTGCAAGAACATCCTTTGAACAGAATACTAGTTTTCCATCAATTTCTTGTTTTTGCAGGGGCAAAAAAAAAGGAGATGACATTCCTCTATACATATTTTTGTGTGAAGGTATCTTTGGCTGCCTGTGGAGACTGGAATAATTATGAACAATAATTATTTAATTAGCTATGGATATTCAGAAGCAGAAATGATAATGATAGACCCTGCATCTCTACCCATGGGCAAGGTGTATAAGATTTTGTAAAAAGAAAAGGAATACAGACTTCCCTGATTATTTAAAGTGTTTCAGAAGCTTTGGGGTCATCACACTGCTGATTGAGATTCATCTCTCATTTTATAAAACTTCCTCAGTGCATTTTTGGCACAATCGTAATATTTTAAGGCAATTTTATACTGAAATCTTTCTAATCAGAATCTCTGGTGAGAATCCTGAATGGAAAAAGAAATCTCAGCCAGTGTATTTTTAAAGCATACAGCCATTCAGAATCTGATTACCTTTTCACATTTTCATACAAAATGGATTAATGTGTCCCTGTCTTTATTACATTTTCAACACTTGTCATTCGCGATTAAGCCAACACTATGAAGATGTATTACACAGCAGCATAAATGCCCACATTAAAATAGGGTATATATGTGCCTGAGAAGTTAAAGGCAGCTTGATTTGTGTTACTTTTACATTAGATGTAATATATCTAAAAATTTTTTACACAACTCAAGAGTCAACAATCTGGGGGGAAATATAAATAAATAGATGGAAGCTTACAAAAAGGGGAGAGAGCTGGAGAAAAGTGTTAATTAAATCAATCACAGAGACATGTGGTGATGTGATAGAGTGCTATGAAGAAAGCCAGATGCAATTTCTTACAGATAACAGCTCAAATCAGAAATTGCCACACAACTGGAAGCACCTGCTCAAGATGCCCAGTGCTGGAATTGCAGAGGTTATTATGGGGTAGGACTGATGTGTACTGGGAAGGATTCTGGACAAATATTACTTTGTGCCTGCCTTAAATTATGCCTAGTTCTCTTGTGAAAGTATTTCCCCAATTAATCACAGCATTACTTCTGTATACAATTTATATGGCTTCTACTTACCCTGCTACACAGTCCAGAGCATGCAGCATTTTAATATATAAAGGGGGCTTAAAAGAGAGACGGAGAGAGACGAGAGAGACTTGTTACCAAGGTCTGTAGTGAAAGGGCAAGAGGCAATGGTTGTAAACTGAAAGAGGGAAGATTTAAATCAGACATAAGGAACAAATGTTTTTATTGTAAGGGTGGTGAGACAGAGCAACAGGTTTCTCAGAGAAGTTGTGGATGTCCCATCACTGGAAGTGTTCAAAGTCAGGTTGGATGGGGCTTTGAGCAACCTGGTCTAGTGAAAGTTGTCCCTGCCCATGGCAGGGGGGTTGGACTAGGTGATCTTTAAAGGTCCCTTCCAGCCCAAACTGTTCTGTGATTTTATGATTCTATGTTGTATCACCTCCACCGCTGCTGCACATGACTTCACTGCTATTATTTCAGCCCCACTCCAGATTCCCATCAGTTTCACTGGACATGTGGTTTGTTCTTATTTTGAGACCTTTACTTGTATTTCCAAAAATCAGCTTGCACTCAAATATGATTTGAAGCTTGTCATTAGGAATCAGAAATGGGTGAGAGAGTAAGATTATCTTTTTTTTTAATTTTTTTAATTCACTTTTCTTATTTGCTTTCCTTATAACAAATTCACCCACCCAAATTTTTGCTTTTGGGATCTAACAAACCATAAAAATCAATGAGGAAGCAAAATTTTTTGTTTGTTTTCTAACCTATGACTAACTCCTCTCCTACAACTGTACGAAAATCTATCTAAATGCAACCTGTTACCTGATAAGCTTTATACCTCTATCAAGAAATTTATAAAGAAAGGCAACTTAGTCCCATTAAAGCCTGTGTATGTCTGTCCATCTGTTTCTGGAGGCAAAGTTTCTACTCAAACGTTAACTATATAACACAGCTGTCAACGAAAGGGTGCAGCTGCCATCATAAAAGCCAGTGCAGACAGATCTACCAGACCATCATTATAAAATGATTGTACATCACCTGTAGCAAATCTTCAGCTTGGAAAGACTCTTAAAACATCTTTTTACTGTCTTTTCTATAATCTGTTACAACAAGTACAGGAAGTCTAGTAGTGTGGATTATATTGTGGGCCTTGCTCACTGACCTCTCAGGGTGCTGGCAGAGCACTGTCCCTGCGTAGGAGAGACTCACATGGAGGCTGCAGTAGATGGGCCACGCCAGCCTGAAGCAGCAGTTTCAGATCTGTTCGGCCACAGACTTTTAGGGTATCTAGTGCTTCAGTTCATAGTGCTCATTCATGGGCAAGGCAAGTGAACAAGAGCCATAGACAGCTCACCTTCCCTTTCCAGTGCTGCAGCCGGTGTGGCCCCTTCCGAGCAGCACCCTCCCTACGGCAGCCAGCTGGCTTCTTGCACTCTGTCCATATACGTATCTGAGCCAGCTAAGTGCTTCATCTTGTACCCCTCTAATTTATCTCACTCGCACTGAATAATCATGTCTCCCGTGATTCTCAGCTGTATCCCCGTTCTTCATTCACCGTCCGCACACTTATTGTCTGGCTCCTTGGTTCTGCTGATGCCATCGGCTGCCACCACGCTCTGTGCTACGCACTGTAGAGACCATGCGCGTCTGAACTGCTTGCTCTGTGTACAGGCAATCTCTCCACATAAATAAGAATACCTTTACAGCCTTTTGATAAACACTGACCCCCATTTGTACGCCTCTTATCCATTTTCCTCTGAAATCATTCTTACTGTTTGCCGGTAACAGTGATCGTTCTGAAGACTTTAGTGGAAGACTTATGTCTCTGCTTTGGGATGATTTGGGGTCATTTTTTCTCCTGGATACATTTAATTTCTGAGGCTGTTTCCAAGGGCAGTTTCATGCTTCGGGAGAATTTGGAGGATAGTACAGTTTTGGTTTGGGGTTTTTCTCCTGGAGAAGGGAACGCAGGGTTAGCTGTCTGTGGGGAATTATGAGAACAAGATTCTAAATCTCACTGCTTTAAATTATTCTAAAAGCCGTGGCCCGGAAGGTGTAATTGGCAGGGAAGTGTAGAGTTTGTCAGTGCAGCTCAATAATTATCTAGTCAGAACTCCTGAATGAACTCTTCCCAGTAATTTTTTTCAGCCCTAGACAGCTCTGCGGCTATTTTATTTCAGCTTAACCATTGTGAAGTAGTCATGATTTTGTGTAGCATTCTCAGTTTTCCAGATGAATAATACATTTTACTTTACCCACTAATGTTACTGGGGCCTGGGTATTCCTTTTTTTTATTATTATTATTATTTTGAAGAAACAAGAGTGATTGAGTGCTAAATCTGTTTTGTACAGTACAATATATGGCAGCCTGAAGTACCCCAGTCCCTCATTTTTTTATTCATATGATACATGAAAAATGGCATAAATGTATTTCATTGTGTCACCTAGAATCTGTGTAGCCAGCAATAATGAATATGCTTTACTCTTCAGCTTGGTAGTGTTTCATTTCTTCCTGACAAGATTATTTGACAAGCAGACCCTGCATTGGCAATGTTGTTTATTTTCATAGGCATGTAAATTATCTTGACAGCCTCATAAACATAAATTGGCAGGCATACTGTCCCACAGCAATGCTTGTTAAAATACACTAATGGAATATAATAAATAAATTATTCTAGTGTATTTATAATTTGCTAGCATACCATTACATCTTGCAAAAGTTATACAGTACAGGATGAAGTGCCCTATATTTCTTACAGGTTACAGTAACTTGTTGGTTAGTTATTTAATGAAAATAATTATAATGAAAAATGCATAGATTCACACTCAGGAGTTTATTCAACCTCAAAACAAAGAAAATATTAACTTTTCTGGCCCGCAAGTGTTGGATAGTTTTTACCACTTTGCACACATGAATTTCATTTGCTACAACTGTGCAGAAGGTAGCTGAAGGAAAATACACATCTATTCAATTACCATATTGATTGGTTGACGGTTGTTGGGCTGGATACAAAAATACCCGTAGATGTGTGGATAGTGCCTGGGAAATAGCTGTAGCTTTGAAAGTCCACAAAGAATGGATGATAATTATTTATGGATGGTCCAGGTCAATGGCACATCTTTATTTGTTTTCCCATGTTGATTCAGCTTTTTTTGCTGGTTGTTCAAGACACCCCACAGAGGCCATCAGCAATTTGATTTGCCCTGATGTGGTGGTTTAACCTCGGCTGGATGCCAGGTGTCCACCAAGCTGCTCTATCACTCCCCTCCTCAGCAAGGCAGGGAGGGGAGAAAATAAGATGGGGAAAAAACCAACCCCAAACTCGTGGGGCAAGATAAAGGCAGTTTAATGTAGCAAAAGCAAAAGGCCACGTGTGGAAGCAAAGCAAAAAGCAAAAGATTTATTGTCTACTTCCCATCAGCAGGCGATGTCCATCCACTTCCCGGGAAGCAGGGCTTCAGTATGCTTACTCCCTACTCCGGAAGACAAATGTTATAAAACAAAAGGAATGCCCCCGCCCTGTTCCTCCCCCTGTCTCTCAGTTTCTTATTGCTGAGCAGATGTCCTATGGTATGGAATATCCCTTTGGTCAGTGTGGGTCACCTGTCCTGGCTGTGTCCCCTCCCAAGATCTTGCCCACCCCCAGCCTGCTGGTGAGGGTGGCAGGGGGAAGAAATGTTGGAGAGACAGCCTTGATGTGTGCCAGCCCTGCTCAGCAGCAGCCAAAACACCGGTGTGTCACCAGCACCTCGCTGGGTACCGATACACAGCACAGCGCTGTGAGGGATGCTCTGGGGAAAGGTAACTCCATCTCAGACAGAGACAATACACCTGGGTACAAAAGAAAGAAGCTGCAGACTGGTCTTTGATCTCTTTGAAGCCAAAGCAAGTTAAGAACACAAACATCAGACTGCAAGTCCATGTCCGTGTGGTAACTATCGGCCCTTGCTCAGAGTGGCCTTTAATCCCCAGAAATTCAGTCCTCTAAATGCCAGGCTTCTCTTTAGGGTACCTGCATTGCCACTGGAGGAAAAATGAACTTTTGGGGAATGAGCCATTTCACCTCATTTATAACATGATAAACCATGGTCTCAAGGAGCCTGTATCTCTCTGTTAAGGAAGCCTAGATGACTAGCTTAGATTTTGATAATAAATTAGTGAGTTAAAGTTAGGCAGAATTAGTTCCACCTAGGGAGTTTGGAAATTGAAGAGATATTCCCCTCATTATATAATCACTATTTTATGAATCAACTGTAAATAACAAGCAGCATCTAATCTTCTCCCTGGAGTAATTAAGATTATGATAGGGGAAACAACTCCAGAGCACTTGGCTACCTCCTATCTCCTTGACAAGTGTCAAGTTGGTGTCACTGCAAGTATCTCACAGAGACTGCGTCGCCTGCTTTGTCAGACTGGATAAGAATTTGTCTTTGTATTTTTCTCTGAAATAACAAATTGTTCAGCACTGATATGAGCAGGAGTTCAAAAAGGTCATTAGATACCTCCAAATTCTCGAGCTACCTTAGCACACAAATCCCAAGTGCTGTTTGGAGCTGCCTAATTAATATCATCTCCCAAACACTCCTGAGAACCACTCCAGTGGTCAGCAGTGAGCTAGCTCAAAGGCATGCTCCAGAAATGTCCTTTAGTCCCTGACTTCCCCTTTTTCAAGGCAGGTCAGGGTGCCAGCAGGCAAAATTTAAAATGCTAAAAGCTGGTTCTAAAAGCACAATAAAGAATGCAAGAACTTTATTGTTGTTTTCATATTGGGCTAGTTTAAATGGAAAGTTCTCCTAAATAAAAATGACTGCACAATATGGCTCATAATTTCATTATTTTCTTACCCCTTCGTTTTACTGAAATAAATATTTATTGAGCTCAACAGGGGGAATAAAAAATCCCTAGCATTCTCTGTGTGCCACTTTATGTATGAGCTTTCCTATGTCTCATTTCTCCATGACAACCTCATTTGACAGGCAGTCCCTGCTTTGGCAATGTTGTATCATATTTTCTTAGGCATGTAAATTCTGTTGACAGTCTCATAAACATAAATTGGCAGGCATACTGTCCCAAAGCAATGCTTATTAAAATACGCTAATGGAATAGGATAAATACATTATTTTCAAATGCGAGCAGAAAATACACACAGGTTCATATGATATTTCTGCCGTTGATTGATGGGAGTTACAGTCAGGGACAGCTAACAAAATTTCCAAGTTTGTGATTCAGTTTCTGTAGTAAGCACTGCAGGTCCATCAGCACCCCCAGTTGCTGCCGTAGCCTTTTGTTCCAGTCCCGGTGCTAACGCAGAGACACAGCCAGTCTTTCGAACAATGCTTCGTGTGTTTCCAATCTGTGGTTGATACTCTGTTCTCCCCCAGTGTCTTTCTAATGCTTTTTCTAGCCCTCCGAAAATCACGGATCCTGGTACTTCGGAGCTGCATGGCGGCTGGCTCTCGTCCTCCCTTGACACCGACTCATCCGCTTCTGTGTTGTTGCAATAGAAACGAGGTTGGTGGCATATCCCGGGAGGAAGTTACTGCAGTGTAGGAGCAGGAGGGGAAAAAAAAAAAAAAAGAAAAATTTCCAATTTCCCCGAGCTATAATTCCTCCTTTGCAATACTTTTGGGATGGCAAAACCAGACTACAGAAATTTTTATGGCAATAGTAGCCTTCAGGCAAAAATAATAGAATTGTTACCAATTATGCAGTCCTGCAATAATTTTTTTAGAATTTCAAAGGTGTTCTAAAAGCTTTTTTTTTCTTATTGTATATTAGAATTATAATAAGCATAATTTTTTTAATAATTAATATTTTTATTCAACTCCAGGCAATTCTCTTTAAGAATCAGAAACATAGAAAAACAGTTTAAAAATTAAGTCTATTTAAAAATTTCCAAAATTTGAATTATTCTGAAATTAGAAAAATGAAAATCCCGAACACTCTTGTGACCTTTTACTTACCTTATTTTATCCGACATCAGAATGTCAACAAAATTGTACAGTTTGATAATACGTCAGAAAATTTTACAGTAATACATTTTTATTCTCTTTGACTATCTATATTTTAAATATAGATGAATGAATGTAATTTCAGTTGTAATAAAGGTTTTGAAGCCTTTTTATAGGAATGATCTTTGCGCGAACAAGGCTTTCTTAAGAAAGAGAAGTAGAAAGAGTGCTGTTAAGCAGAAGTGAGAATTAATCAGCTTCCAGTTTTAAGATGTTCCCATTTTATTAGGGGGTGGATGAAGTGGATTCTATGAGACAGGTCTTGGAGCACTTAGTAATTTATCTGTAAAATAAAAAACCCTTATAAATAAAAGTTGCAGGACTAACATTTTCAGTAGCAACTTAGGAATTTAGAAACAATTTAGAATTGGACTTGAAGTCTTAAGAACCAAATTTTTGAACATGAGGACAGACACCTGCAAAGATTCTCAGAAGTGTGTAGGGAGGTTATTTAGCTAATGCCAGAACAAACAGAGCACTTACTTAGGAACTTAAGATGCTACCTAAGCAGAATTGAAGTGTGACTTTCAGAACATTTCATGAAAATGTCCCCTGACCTAGTACATTTGAGATGTACCAGCCATCTATGTCTCTAGGTAAGTTGTTAGGTAGAAGACATCTGCCTTCAAGCTAGTCAGCCCAGGCACCCACTATGGACAGCAGTGAGAAATAGGCAATTCTAAGTGCATCAGATTAATTTTCACATCCCAACATAAGACTGAGATAAATTTCACCCTTGAAATGTCCTGTCCTATTTGCTGATCATAAAGAGTCAAGATAACTATCCCATAGCAGCTGCCTACAACCGATCAGACGAATCCTACCTTTGGTCATTGTATACCGTGAAGAAAAGACCGGACTGAGGCACAGAAGCACAAAGGCTGACTCCACAGATTGCCAGTGAAGCTATGCCATGAGGTAGTGGAATATGGCCTCTGCTTCCAGTAGAACTTGAGAGTCATTGACTCTATAATGGATGGTGCATGGTGGGGCAGGGACATAACCCAAGGAGAGTCTTGAGGAATGGGTTGTGGGAAAGAAGAGTGCCTCAGTTTATTATCTCCTACTGAGCAGGACTCCCAAAAGAAGAACATTCTTCTTGTCTCTCTGCCAACTGCTCCTTAAAAAAAGATGTGTAACTCCTGTGACAGAGATCAGACCATTGAATTTTCTCTCTCCTCTGCTCTTCCCAGTGATATGTTGAATTGTCTGATTTTTAAATGGTGCAATGTCCACTTTCCAGCTGTCCAAGCTGATGTTTTATTCCCAGACTGGGATTCTGGGTATTTTTACTTTGGGGCTAAAAAATTCTGTAACTCCAGAACTGCATATAATTATTTATATATGTGTACACAGGCATAATCTAAATGTAAAATTAGCATTAATTAAAATTTTCCCACATACTTGACTCATAATTATTCTCCAGCTATAAGAAATAAATATAATTAGGGCAAGTGAGAATCGTGGGACAGGAATAGTACAATGAGTTGGAGAGGAATAGCAGAAGGTAGGTTAAGAAGACAGGAAAAGTATTATGGGATTATTTTTACTTCAGAAAGAAATTAAATTTATTTGCTCATGACATTTATTCCACTGGTAATTTTCAGGCATTTTTTTAATGTGGCACTTTTGATAGTAATTTTAAAAATATATATTTTTGAAATATGTCTAAATAAAAATCATGGAAATAGGTAAATGTGCGTGAAGTGCAACTACTGATATGTACAGGAACAAGTATTATTTAATTTGTAGAAATTGTTAAGAAAATTCCTACTGAGTTCGCTACACATACCACCGCTGGTTTTAATCTGTATCAATAAGATAGAGGGATGATGTAATTAGTACTTCCACTTTGTAAAGGCAGTAGAAGAGAAGGATGAAAGTAAGCATGAGGAGGATAAAGTAGGAATGCAGAGGCTAAAGATACAAAGGAATGTAAAGTCAACATTTTTGTGTGTCTATATCACTTGCTGAAGTTAGAGCATTTTGCTGACTATTGCTTTGAAATAAAAATTTTGTGAAATGCTCATAGCAGGGCAGAACTCACTCGCTTTAATGTGTCTTAAAATCTGAAAGACAAGGTTTGTAGAGAGAAGCAATATCTTTTATTAAACTAGCTGATACAGTTATAAAAAGAGACCAGTTTCCAGGGCACAAGAAAAAGGTTTGTATGCCTGAAGCATGTCTGGTTTTCAAACTATAAAGTTGAGTTAATAAAAGATCCTTCCTCTCCCTAAACCTTACCTCCTTGAATACCATCCCTAATGATCCTATTACTTGAAAATATGAAAAACTTCAGCTGGCTCAAGAAACATCCCTCCTATCAGATTTC
Organism: Grus americana; assembly: GCF_028858705.1. Classification (NCBI taxonomy): domain Eukaryota; kingdom Metazoa; phylum Chordata; class Aves; order Gruiformes; family Gruidae; genus Grus; species Grus americana. The sequence continues at coordinate 9,807,316 of NC_072854.1, read as the reverse complement.
TGAATTTTGTCATGTACGTTGTCCAAGTTGAACAGAAGGACAGAACGAGGGACAGTTATAAGCCTGTATGTAACTCACAGAGAGCTCCCGGTTCTGCATTTTTCTAACGCCAGTACAAAATTTTCTTTCAGTTTTGGATCGATGGGGAAGACTTTCAAAGGCAGAAATAGGAGTGGAGTGCCAATCTCCAGCTTTCAAAGAGAGCTGGAAAACTCTGCAGCCTTTCAAAAATCTTCTCCTCAAAGTTCACAGCAGAAAATCTGCTAATTCCTGTGTAAATATTAACCCTTTTATAGATCAATGAAAGCAACTGAAGGACATTTTGTTTGTTGGTTGGGTTTTTTATTAGTTGGATAAACAGTAGATTAAGTGAAAAAAAAAATCCTGGCCCACCAGGAAACAATTTTTAAGCATCCTCCACAAAATATAGACTTAACACACCTAGATCTATTATTTTATCTTTTAGATTGTGACTTTCTTTGAAATCATTATTATATTATTTTAGCCAAATTTCATAACAAAAGGAACTTTGAATCTGTAACTGCTGGTTGCCATTTGCACTCTATTTAGACTGAAATATGTCATAAACGTCGGGACTTCTGCTGGATAAATCCTGCAGCTAGGAAGAAATATTTTCCACTGTTTGATACTTAGCTTAGATTGTGGGAAGCGATGGGGTTTATCACACCATTTCAGATAGGTCACTGGAAAGTTCATGTTAGCTGTACTCCAGTGATGCTCCTAGAGTTGTTAAGGTGTTGCGTGTCTGATTGCTGTGCCTTGCTCAGATATATAAAGTTAATGTGATTGTTAGAACTGGAGTCTGAAGAAATTTTTCCATTAGGCCCTGTTGGCCAACTGCAAAGGCTTTATTTCCTTCCAAGTAGGCGAGTATTTGGTTTTCCCAAGACTGTCCAGAAATAAGAAACAAGATCACTGCTTTTGAAAGGAGGTGGGACATTGGCAATGCTCTCTGTACATCTCTGTATTAATTTCTGGTTGTGCTTTTTGTTCATTTCCAATCAGGAAAAATCCGTTAGAAGATGCTAAGCAGTATTTTATTATCTGTATTTAGGGGATGTGTAAGACAGATGATCTCTAAATAATGTTACCAATTAACAGCAATTGCAAAGTCTGGATGGATATAGAAACATGCGAGACCTCTTCCAGGCCAGTATTTCTGCATTTCTTCAATTATATAAGTCTAGATGTAAATGTAAGTATGAATATGTTCCCCATTTTTAGATTCAAAACTTCTGCTGAATTTGCTGTGAATAGTTTCAGTCACACCAAAGCAGCATTTTTAGTGGATAAATGGTTCACCAAAACATTCATTAGGCTCTACAAGGAGATTCAGAGAGTTAATGAAATAGTTTAATAAAGTATCACAGTAAAAAAAAAAAAAAAAAAAAAAGCTAATATGCATTTAGCTAATTCTCCTACATTATAATTAACATGAAAAATGGTAGACTCTTTTCCACTTCTCAGCAAAGATTAAATAGCTGAATGTCAGTATTGAGGAAACGTAACACTTGATTTCATTATTTAACAAAATATCCATTCAGTACACTGACGAGAGAAATGTGAACAGTACAAATAATTAAAATTTTAGAAACCACAATTGTCAAAATATTTTTTTTTTTTTAAAGGAATTCTCCTATTTAATGTTTCTCTCCAAATATGGTAACTCAAAGTGCAGCCCTCTGGCTGCAAGTATGAACTCATAAGACCTTCTCCAGTGCTACTGCATAGGCTGATGTAGGAGATAAAATGTAACCTCCTCCTTCTGTCTCTTTCGGGTGCCAGCTCATAGAAACCGGGGGATTTGTCAGAACACTGAATTTAACAGCTCGAATACACACAGGCAGGGCTTAGCTTAATCCCCCCAATGAGAGACAATAAGCATGTCTCCGCAGACACGTGCAGACTGTCAGACGCTCCTATCACCGGCACCCTGAAGCAAGCAGATGCAAGGCTGCTCTCACCCAGAAGCACCCAGTCTTGTTCGAGTGGCTGCTACGCTCTCCTGCCACCCCTTGAAGATGGCAGATACTTTTTAGGTCACATAGTGACTCCAGTAAAATTGGGAAGTTGGTGTTGAAATACAGTGCTGCCTGATGGTATGAACCCTATTTCTATGATTTTTTTAATTATATTTTAAAAATAAGGTCTCATTAGTATATTGTGCAGTTAAATCTGGACTGGACTGTTAAAGGTCTATGTATGTCCAATGTGTAGCTGTAGTATAATGAACGGGGACTCGGGTGGGACAACACACTGAGTGAGGAGTTGGAGACCTCCCAGCCTTCATCCCTCCCTCCCGCCCTGCTCTGTGCCTTCCTCGTTGGCACAGTGCCTCTCGAGGCTTTCCCGTGTCCTGTCTCGGAGCAGGGGCTCTACTGCACGTGCCTACATCTACGGTGGTCTGAGAACTAATTTGATTCAAAATAAAAATTGCTTTCTGCCAGACCTTCTCTGGCTCTGAGCAAGGCCCCTGTGGTGTCCCTGCAGCATGTTTCTGGGACTGGGAGTGCTGTGCAACGCAGTGCTGAAACCCCCGGGAAATTTTGGGTCAAGAGAAAGTGAGTCCAGCTGCACTGTGAGATTGGACCAGCACTGTTGGATCTGAGGGAAGGAGCAGAAAAAAAGACAAAGGGCCAATGCTCTTGACCTGGAAAGGGCCAGGGTAGAGGCTCCGTGACGGCTAATCTTCCCAGAATCCTAGCAGCATCACCTGAAAGGCTCTGTGACAGCTACTCCCTGCAGCTAAGTATCCCCAAAATTCTCTTTCCAGTGTGCTCCGCATTACTTTTTGTTCCCCACTGTAACCCACTTGCTCCAGACTACCACTAGCGCTGTGGAGATGGAATATAATTCTCTGGAACATTAAAAAACATGCTACAGTTTTAAAAGAAAGGCAGAAGGAGACTGACATCTTGAAAATTATACAGAAGTGGGGGGAGGACTTTCAATATAAGAACATCTCCAAATCTTGTGCTCGGAAATGTGAGATCTAGATAATGGCTTATCTCACCTATTGAATAGCAGTGAAAGAGTATGACTGTACCCCAAAGAGACAATTTAACCTTATTTTCCTAAAAAGTGCAGCAGTTAAGCACTTAGGAACTGTGTTTCCATCTGTAGTCAAACTGCTTGATAAAAAATCACAGTGCCAAAGTAAAGGGAAGGCAAAGCAGATTTCCTATCAGGAAGTGCAGTCCAGTCAGAAACACACTCTGAGACATTTCAAGCTTCATAACATATTGCTGTCTCAGACATTACAGTAAACAGTCCATTAACAGTTTTGCAAAGTGAATGCTGACCTCCACGTATTTATTTACTTGTATTTCTCAATATTTCAAATAGAAACGCTGGTTCTGGACCTCTCTCAACTCTGAGACAGCACTAAGTTCTGAACCTTGAAATGACTTGTTCTGCTGAGGTTGCTTTTTTTCCTGAAATATCATCTTATTTTATACAGTATAATATTGACTCATTTCATATCCTCTGAAGATAAATTCTCAATGAGCTCTGTTCCTAAGTTGCTCTTATTTAATGCTCTAGTTTACTTTCTCCTTTCTGTTCCAGGGAGAGTCAGTGTCATTTTTAATAGATGTACAGCATTAGGATTTTTTTGAATCATAATTTATGGTAAGATGAAGAAGACAGAAAAAATAAGGGTTGGTCTGTCTATCTATCTATCTATCTATCTATCTATTTATCTATCCATCCAAAAATAAATTAATATAGGGGCATTTTGCCAGGACAGAAATGAAGGAACTACAAAAATCAAAGAATGGAAGATTGATGTACCACTGGTAAACCCATGGCCTATCTATTGCCCACTATCATCTCCAGCTGTAGCCAGTGGAAGGGGGAAAAGCCCATACTGATGTGATTATACCACATCTCCTGTATTTGATGGTTTGATGTGGTGGGCAGAGGTACCAACCACAGAGTTCTCTGTTCAGCTGAGTAGAAAAGTGTGGGAGTCTAGACCTTAAAAGGCATTTAATTTTTTTCTTATTGATATCATAGGCTATGCCTAAATGAATACATTAAATTTGTCTGGAATCACGCTTGTGCTCTTGTCCGGCCATGTCCATACCATGAAGAAGGGTATTTCGGTGAGCCGTTTGATGGGTATGTTCCTTTGGGCATTCTGGACTAGAAATTAATCTGTTCCTATAGACACTTTTTTTTAAACATTTAAAAGTCTTTCTCTTCATAGTATAACTTACAAAACCTTTAAAAAGCAGGAATTAATGCCTTCCCTTCTCCAGCAAAGGATGCCACCAGACTACATGCTCTCTGGGATGAGATTTCCCAGCCAATATGAGAGAAGCAGCAGTTGGCCCCTTCACCAGCAGCTTGTGTAAATGCCAGTCACGCTCCTGATACAAAAAGAGTGACAACCATGAAAGGGACAAGACCAGGGCATGAACGTAGGAGTGCTGGGAACTGGTGGCTGCCATTGATCCACCCGCTGCACCTCTGGCTGGGAGCACTGAACCAGGCGATTTTCACAATTCAAAGCTAGAGAAATGCTGGTGCTGCAAGTCTCAAGCTTTGAATCACTCTGTCTCTGGGACTTAAGGCTGGTACAAATGTATTTCCTGATTTCACATATTTTAGTTCAATTTTTATTCCTTTTGTTTGTTTGTTTGTTTGTTTTAATTTTTAATTTCCAAATCTGGGTGAATTCAACTTTCTGGAAAGACAGACAGCCCTGTCAGTCAGTCCAGAAAGCCCAAGTGATTTATTTGATTTTTCATTAAGTCATTCCATTTTCTACAGACAAAAGTGCATAAGCAGATGATGGAGACAGCATAACATTCCTCAGGCTTGGATAACTCAGCCTGATCAGGTATCTGTTTTTAAAGGGGTTAACTGGGAGACGTTGTTGGGACAAATCCAGAGACTGGTTTATGCCTCTGGAATTGCAGCAAAAATCTTTCACTCTTTACTGCACCATACTCTCAACTTTCCTTGCTATGGTTTGAGGGGCAAAACAAATAATTTTAAAAGACAATGTCCCTTCTTTCCCATTTACCAACAAACCAATATATGTCTCACAAGATACAGAGACTTGATGCTTAAAAATCAGCAAATGGTATGAGAAACCTCTTTGCTTTCCTAGTCTCCCTACATGCTCCTTTTTGTGTACTCAGTGAGTAGTGTCAGACATATTACAGCCAATTATAAGTTACCTTGATCATATTTTCACCATACTTTGTTATTTTTTCCAAATTGATCAAGTGGTAATTTAAATTGGAAAGAAAGCAGACCAATTCATGGTTAGACTACTTGAGGCTGAAGCCCAAATTCAGAAAACTGTCCCTATTCTGGGAAGAACTTTCCCAGGTGATTAACCATATACATTATTGCAGGCTGTCCTCAGCTGGGAAGTTTGCAAATGAGCTCACAGTCATAAATAATAGTCTCCAAAAAAGGTGTTTGTGTCAGAAAATATCCCAGGGGAAAATCAAAGTCTTGAGTTAAAATGACAACATATATGGTGCCTATGCAAGGTCACTTACTTGTTAGTATACAGAGTCACAGAGCTGAAGCAAAAAAAAAAAAAAAAAAAAAAGTGTAAGAAGACGACAGTGGCAGAGTTAAGTGTCTTTTAGTAGCTGGTCTGACAAACAGAAGTTTTCTCCTCCAAAACTTAGTGAGTTGTTTAAAGGAAAAAAAGAAGAAAAAAAGAAACCATTCAAAAAAGTACAAACCCTGTAAATGAGGAATCCATTCTGGAGATCCAAACTTCTTATTGCATTGCTTGCTAAACACTAAGATTTCTTCAAATATAGCCTTAGACAAAGTCTATCCAAAGGCAGGGTGATAAATGTATGGCTTGCTGAGAAAGAGGAATTGTCATGGAGTATAAAAGTCTCTGATGTTGTCGGTATAATGGAAGGAAAAACCCCAAGCTGGCTGAGAGTGCAGTTTTAGACACATGCTTTTCACAAACTGACTGATGCGGCTCTTTCAAAGAAATCAGTCTGAGGCTTTGCAAATCACTCTGGGCCAGATTCTGCTAGTCAGTCCTTGTCCTATTCATATTGCAGACAAAAATTGCATTTCTCTGCAGATAAACTAATTCACTGTGATAATTATGCCCTAAGATTACAGTGTGAGTCATCATGAGAAGGCTGGCAGAACGCATCCTCCTATAACTGAGCAATCCAGACTTCAGGGGCTCATAACATGCAAAGTTAAACTACAATTTTTTTTTTTCTTTTCCTTTTAATATTTTCTCCTGAAATGTAAAAGTAGTGATTCTTTCAAATTCCTGCAGTGATTCGTTGCTGTCATTCACAACATCAAACCATAACCTTAATGGTTATTTACATCATTTGCTGCGTGCTGTGTTTTTATAGTTCCATTTGGCTCAAGGCAAAGTGATGTAAGGCATTCATGGGCATAAAGCAGTGTAAAAGAGAGAAAGTTTGATCAATAGGACACCTTTGTTGTTGGTAAACATTGTCAGAAAATGATCAGTGTCAGTGCTCTAAGCCAGAGAAAACTAATAACGTGAGTGGCAAGCTTCCTGAGAGCGTTTGGAGTATTTATGTAGCATTCCAAAGGAAGATCTGTAAACAAGACTAGAACAAAAATACAATTTTATTGATATCCACCTGATTTATGTTTACAGCATGTGTTGATAATAACCCTATTTGTCAGAGAGTCCATCATGAATACTAATTTAGCGTTACTGAGTCAAAACCAAACAAGTGAGCTTTACGTGATGGTGTACTCTATGCATTTCATGTAATCATATTTACAGTGACCTGAGTCTGCAGTACAGAAACCAGAGGACTTTCACCGAGCACAGAATGTTTTCTAATGAGTTTATAAGTGCATCCTGTCTATAAATGGAGCTCAGGGACTATGAAGAGACCCTTGCCGTCTGTTTCATGAAACATGAATAAAGATTATTTTTAATATCTTATGCCATGCTTTTATTTCACCAACTTATTTTTCAAATAAGAACATCTCAAAGTCCCAGAAGATCAAGTCTGCAAAAAGTTGTTACATTTTGAACTTTCTTTCATCCTAACTTGAAACAGACAAGACATTAAGATGTTCCCTGTGATTAAGTTACAGGGAAATAAATAGTAATTTGGTAAATATTAGAATGGCCTGACCAGAACATTTTTCTATAGCAAAAAACCCAAAAAAACCCAAAACAAAAAAAAAAAAATTTACATTTAAAGTTTATCACTCAAAGTATTACAATAACATAAAATTGAAATAAAATGTTTCAGCATAAATGAAATGGATCAGTAATTGTTCATGTATAATTTTGATAAAATTGATATGCTCCTCCCACAAAGCATTCAGTTTTGACTAATCAGTGCATTTCAATGAAGAAGAAATCTACTATCTCTGTTCCAAGAATGGATGAATGTTATTAAACCAGTTGAGAGAAACCTGAATAAAGAGAGATAAGGTGATGTGCCTACATAGTAAAATCCAAAATCTCAGCTGGCATAAATTTGTTCAGTGGAGTCTGAACAATCTATTCCAGCTTAGAGCTAGGAAATATAGTTCTTTGTTCTGGCTATGGAATAAACCCACTTTAAAACCAAAACTATAAAAAAATCAGTGGGAATCACACAAAATAAACAGTGTCAACAAAAACTGGAGTGCAAAACTCCCCATGACTTTACTACTAATTACCAACTATCAGCTGATCAATTTGCTACATAAAATACCCAGGATATATAATAAAATATATCGTCCTAGTTTTGGCATGAATAGAGTTAATTTTCTTCCTAGGAGCTGGTATAGTGCTGTCTTTTGGATTTAGGATGACAATAATGTTGATAACACACTGATGTTTTCAGTTGTTGCCAAGCAGTCAAGGACTTTTCAGCTTCTCATACTGCTCTGCCAGCAAGAAGGCGCAGGGCATCCAAGAAGCTGGGAGGGGACACAGCCAGGACAGCTGACACAAACTGGCTAAGGTATATTCCAAACCATGTGACATCATGCTCCATATATGATGGGGGGTTGGCTGGGAGGTGGGGCAGCTCAGGGACTTGCTGAGCATCAGCTTCAGGTGGTGAGAAATTGTGCTGATCAACGCTCGTTTTGTATATTATTATTATCATCATGATCATCATTTTCTGTCCTATTAAACTGTCTTTATCTCAACCCATGAGTTTTACTTTTTTTTTTCATTTCCAATTCTCTCCCCCATCCCACTGGGCGGGGGTGGGGGGGAGGAGGGGAGGGGGCAGTGAGCAAACGGCTGTGTACTTGTTTTAGCTGCTGGCTGGGTTAAACCACAACATATATATACACATATATTTCTTCCTTTTCAGAATGAATTCTTATGAGTCGTCAAAATTCCATAAATAGCAAACAAAATAAAGCAAAACAAACCAAAACAAAAATAAAATAAAATAACCAAGTATCCACTCTGAAGAAAAAGGCAGGAACACAGGTATAGAGAAAACTGAAGATCACATAGTTGATATTATTCTTAATTTACAGGAAGGCATTTTGTTCTTGATTCATTTTTTTACTCATTTCTATATGTCCTACTTCCCTGGAAGCTCTAAACTGCATTGAAATTGATTCCCCTAAAACTGCAAGGTCAGAATTCAAGGCTTTGCTAAATATCTGCAGTTCCCACTGCCTTCATCTGGAACTTGTAGCACTCAAAGGTTTTGAAAAACAATCTCCCCGTCTAAACTGGCCAGGGAAACGTGCAAGTGATAAATCTCCCTCTGGCTGAGCCAAACTCCATGCTGGAGTGGTAGGTCTGATGAAGAACAAGGAACTAAACTCCATTCTTTACCGTGGGAATACAAAGCTCAAGCCTTCAGGCAAATTGATCAGCTGATAGTTGGTAATTAGCACAGTACTTGTGGAAGAGGCAGGTGCCTAATGCATCTGTTGCTAAATTTTTTTTTGCTGGCATAAGTGCAACTAAAAGCAGGAGTTGTGTATGTAAGATTCATAGCTGGATTTCAAAGGCAAAGGCCAAACAGTCTCTTCTGGTGATTGCACTGGGTTTTTAACGTGAACTGCATCACTGCTATCAAAGAGCATTTCTCCAAAGAAAATAACCCTCTTTAATTGAAGTAAAAATCTAAAACTACCGATAGTGACATCTGGTGGCACCTAAAAATGTCACATTTGTAAGTAAATCCCTTCTTGGTGTAAAATGAAGATTGGCAGATTGTCAGTCTTATGGCCTGACATTTTTCCAGCTGGAGTTAATAGAAGCCTTATTCAGTGATATGGAACTGGCATATCAATGAACCCCCCCTTCCTCACCTCAACCAGAGAGGCCTATGAAACCTCAATCCATGTGCAGTTATGGCGTGGTCTCCACCCCATCTGTAGGTTTGAGGGAAAGAACTGAACACCCAAATGCTGCTCAGGGACTCTTTATATTCCCTATGGGCACTGCACAAAATACATCATGTAAATGTGACTTATACATATGGTGATTCAAATAAGAGATGCTACCATCTATGAAGAAATAAATGTGGATACAAATGGACTTTGGCACTATGATATATGACACCTCTCCAGCCTGGAGAAATATATCAGGTGTCTTCAATTAAAATAATAATCCTCTCAGCCCTGTTCAGTTCAAGCCAACCATTTAATTCAGTTTTCTCTCAGTTGATACTAATAACTCTGCTATAGTTCATAGAATTCCCTCTGAGTAACCTCTGCTCTGCCCACTGTTGCAGAAATATTTGTCTGGTCCTCTGCTTCCTTCTTTTCTTCAGCTGCATGGATGGCATCTTAGCTATTTTTCCTGCAGGTCCTGATACAGACTCTCCGATTAGTGTCACAGAAGCAAAACAAAATGTGGTATAGGAAGGAGAAAGAATACTACATCTGATGCTAGCACATTGCTCTCCCCAAAAACCTGCGATGTTATTGCTGCTAGTGTCCAAGTTGAAGAACCAGAACAGCTCACACATGCCGTTCTGCACGGCTCCATTTTGACTGTTACTCTGTTAGCCAAGATGGTAGCCAAGGACCAGGTTGTCTTGATATGGAAGTGAGGAAACATTTTTCAGTCTGAGACGCTCAACTTCGCTTTCCCAGAAAGAAGCATCATCTTTCTCCGTTACATTCCAAGTCACATTTCCTTGTAAGAGAAACTTCTAACTTACAAACAAGCGTGGATTGCAGTAATAGCCTCTTCAAGCTAAACCACCCCGCTCCATTTGAGATGAAGCATTGGCATCTCCAGATGACACTTTTCATAGCAGTACTGTTTCTATTACATCATCTGTAGAGATCAACAGGAATTTTGGGACCCTACTGGGGTAACTGCTGGCATAGTAGCTTTGCAGATATGCTGAGGCCCAGGCAGATGTCATGTTACTCTCCTGTTTTCCCTGCGGTACCGACTGGAGTTATGTCTGCTGAGGACTTCTCAGACAGCACCGCATGCAGCTAAACCTGAAACACATGTGCATGCGTGTGGGTGTGCATACACATAGGCAAAGGAGGGTCCATGCCTGTATATAAATCAATAGTAATGTCTGAAACTTAAGTACGAATAATTTCCCCATCAATTGTCAACTCCTCCCTTAAAAAAACCAGGTTGTTTGCTGAACACAAAAATAAGAAAAGGAATACAACTTGGGTTTATACATTCAGTTTTATTATTAACTTGCAAACAAAACAGATACATATGTAGTCTTCCACTCTGTCTTGCCGCTAAACCTGCTCAAGTACAACATTTGGACATTTTTCAGCTTGCTTTCCTTTCCCGCACTTACATAGCTCCCTCACCTCTGATCTTCTTTCAGAGACAGTTTCTCAGTCTCCGAGGGATAACCATGAGATGCAATGCACATCTCCTGGAGCTGGCAGAGCTTGAGGAGAATGGCAGCTTCTCAGTCCTTTTATAAACACTTCACAACCCTGTCAGTGAGAAAACAGCGAGGAGCCTTCACAGCAAGCAGCAGAGCAGGGTTTGAGTTAATAGCTGACTGATCTTCAGATTTAGGTGAAAGCAGCAACGTGAGAGTTTGTGCCCAAATGGCACCAACACTGGGACAGGAAACAAATATTTTACTCTCGCTTCAAGAAAGCCACTGAGTCCTCCAGGTGATCCTTAATGCCTATATTTGTAATTTCCTCACTCATTTATGCTCTGATTGACTCAGTTCTTGGAGGATGTGTGCATTCAATCTGCCAGGTAAAGTGCCCAAGGTGAAAATTTCCTTTGGAGGTTCAGAAACATGAACCGTCGCAGCTGAATTCTGGATGTCTCTGGACCCTTGTAGCTGAATTGCTTTTCCCTGGTCTCAGCACATGTGTGGACAGAGAGTGCTCCAGCCTAAACTTGTTTTTTCTTCTCTCTTGCTTTTCTTCTTCTTTTGAGGGGCTTACAAGATAAATACTACAGTATCAAGCATATGGATTACAGTAACAAAATAGATGGTTTCTGCCTCAACAAAACCTTCCTGTGGAAGATAGAATACTGTTAGATAAATTAAGGGCTTTGGCAGATATATGCAGGCCCTCCAAACTGCCAGAAAAGCTTAAAGATTCTTTCCTAATCAAAAAAATTTAAGAGTGAAACTGGTTACAAGAGAGTTCCTATGGAGAATGTGTCTTAGAGAATGCTCCAAAATAGTGTCATCCCTTTAAGTGAGCATCTGTTTGTCAGAATTGCCTCAGATAACCCAATATTTTGGACTTTACTTGTGCATTCATAAATTTAGCAAATATAGTGTGTAAGTTACTGATTCAGGGGATACTTAAATACCCTCTCATGTATTACCTAACATATAAAAACTTTGCTTTGGAAGTAAAGATAGAACACCACCCTGGCTTTTGATCACAGATGAAGATTTTTGGCAAAGGAAATTAATCCAGATGGCGATAGCAAAAAACCTCTTTTTTTTTTCCCCTGCTGACAAGAAAACCAAAGATCATTGTTATATTAAAGGGATTACAATACCAATTCCTGAGTTCCTGCTTGGAACAGACAACAAGGGGAGCTGTCTCAGCAAAAAGTAGTTCTTGGATAAGCTGTTCAGTGATTTTCGTTTTTGCCTTCAGGCACGAGAGATTGAAGAGTTTACCTTCTTGAAATTGGAAGCAGACGCCTGCCAGTAGAGTATTAGGGGCTTGTACAGTAACCGCAGCAAAGAGCAGACAGCGGAGGCAAAATAAATACACAAAGACACTGGAGTTGTGTGACTGCTTAAAAAAGTTTCTGCAAACCTTTCTTTGGATTTATTTATTTTTTTTTTTTTAATTTTGGGGCAAGAGGGAGAAGCTTTTGCAGAAGACCCTAGACTGAGATTCAGAAGGCTTGTATGTACTTCCCAAATTAGTTACAGATTTCTTCTGTCGATTTTGGTACAGTACTTAAGATGAGATACAAAAGAGCACATAGGAGCTTAAAATGCAACTTAAAAAGAACTTAGGCACATACATCAAAAGAAGAGATCCAAAATCTCTTCATGTGTCTGCTAGGATGCTGGTGAATTCAATGATCTTTGAGTCTGGGGGAGATGTATTGTATATCAAGCTTACACTTCACATCCGAAAGACATTGATCTTTTCATCACAAAAAACAGTTAGCTGCATGAAGCTCAGCCACTGAACATGCCTAGAGATGCTATCAGTTGCCTCAGGCTGTTTTGGATTCACAGACTAGGTATTTTTAATACCCACAAAGACTGTGAGGCAGAATTGCCCAAGCTGAGAGAAAGCATGGATTCTGGGGACAATAACGTCCTTTGTAATAAGAAAGACTTGATGCAAAAAGTTATAAATATTAACTCTGCAAACACAGTAAAATAAGCTTGATAAATCTAGGAAGAAAACTTTGCATTTAAAATTTCTCATCACATGTGGCAGTAGAAAAAGGTATATATTTGTCTTCATATATTTGTCTTCTGTTTTTTCTTAATTTATCATGTGGGTATATCAGTTTTGCAAAAAACACAGTGCCAAGGCAGACGTGCCTACAGAACTGTGGCTTGGGAGGGACTTTGCAGAAAGGAGAGGACTGAGAAAACCTCAAGGAGCTGAGGGTGGACTGGGCAGGCAGAGACTTAACAAGCAGGGAGCACATGCAGGGAACAGCAGGAGCAGAGGCAGTTTTTAGTAAGAGCAGATTCGTGAACAAGCCCTCAAAACCAGAGATGGTGGCACAGAATTTGTGCAGCTTTAGAACAACAGGAAAGTTGGTCTGAGAACAAGACAGACACAGTGGGCAAAGTGCTGTATGTTTGTTTTTAAGCCATCTTCTTAAATCTCCTCAACAGTTATCTGTTCAAATAAATAAATATCATCAGAATGTGTTTGAACACAAGAATGTTTACATGATCATGGTTTGCATGTAGAGAGCCCTGGTTTTCTTTGACATATATTCTTTAAAGGAAAAGTGGGACAGTCTTACAATCCCAGGAAGGTCTTGTCACAATACCTGCAAGTTCATTACAATTTGAAGGGTGCTGGGTACAGAGTGCGGCAGGGAGTAGAAGGAGAGAGAAGGCAACAGAGAGTCCAGAGCCAGGGGTGTAAACTCACGCAACAGTTTCATAAATGAAGAAGGAATGACAAGAGGGATGTGGGTAGTGATTCTGCCATCGGATGTTCTTGTTTCCCAGGCAGAGCTAACAGGATCCATTTCTTATGAAGGACAGATAAATTCAAAATGAGACAGTTCAGGCTTGAGTTGGGAGAGGAGCAGGTTTCTGAAGACATCTTGGACAAACAAGAAATGTGAACTCAAGGAAATTTCCAAAAACAGTTCAGCACTTGAGAAGGCAAGTATTAAGGCAACTAGTAAGTATAATCTATAATTGAGTTTTCATCTCTTCTTCTGCAAGCCACCATTTCATCCTGATTTGAAAGATTAAAGATGCTTCTTTTAAATCTTGGCTGGTATCAAAATGATTTTAGGGTATACTGACAAACTTGTTTCCTTGTCAGATTGACAAATATCACAGACTGAAGTGTAATGCCTCTTTATGTACCGGGGAGAGTCCCAAGAGTTGGGAAACATAATCTGAACACCACTCCCAGACACTGACAGCTACAATACAGTAAACCAATTTCCTGCTATAAACGTCAACATCTATTCTTTGGGTAGGAGATAAAGAAAATCATGGTGCCTAAGAAAATACCACCATTGTCATTACAGAGGGTCCATTCAGGATTGAGACTGGGACTAGAGGTAGGACGCAGGACAGGAATGCGCAAGACATTGGACTTTCTCTAACAAATGTCTGACACTGGGGCACTGCTTTCAGGTCCTAAACTAACCTGCTCTCTGACCTTGTATTATGTAGATTTATAGGATTAATTGATGATAGATCAGGCTCTGCACAGTACAGTCTCACCACTTAGGACCTAACTCACCTTGAAAATTGCACCCAAATTTGAAATTTTAAATTTCTCTATAAGATTCAAGCATTTCTGATGAGCTAGACAGTCCCAGACTTTAGACAGTTGGGCAAACTTGACCTTTATTTGCTCAGAATAAGAAATTAATATTTGTCACTCAGTGGGTAGTACCTATTTCACAGAGAAGACAGTTTAGAACCAATTTATTTTGGCTACCACCACATTAAAAGGAAATCTGCATATGGTCTGATCCTTCTAGATAATTAGGTGAGTCACCAATTTCAGTGGGTATGTTAAAGAACTGTATAGATATAACGGTGGCCAGTTTCCAGGAAACTTTATCTGAGAAGCTGTCTTGTGGCATCTTTCCAGAGTCCTAAATTTCTGGTCCTTTAAGAGTATGACTTCGGTATGCAAGCCCTTAAAAGTGTGATATATGAATTTTTGGGAGAACTACTTATGACTAGATGGAATTTCTGGACTGATGTTTTCCACAGTGTCTTCAATATTACACTGGAGACCTTCAGTGCAGATGTTTGCATATGAAAACTGTTTTGTTCAGTATCTACAGGCAAATTTATATTCACAATTTGTTGCTTTAAATGTGATTTTTTTTAAATTACATAGTAAAAAACAGATCCTAATTTAGCAAGCTCTTTCAAATAATAATCAATTCAACCAAATAAAATTATTTAACTAAGATGGAATGAGTACTTACTGTGGAACAATATATCACTAGTGATTGGAACAGGTGCACAAAGTGTCTTAATAAATCAGTAACCTGGAAAACACATCAATTATTTTGAAGGTTAATGGATATTTTTGTTTGTTCTCCAAAAATCATGAAGACATTTTCCTGAATACTTCAAACTATTAAAAAAACAAACCAAACCAACAACCTTGATAAAAAAACTTAAGGTGGTTTACAAAGCAGAATAAAGTATTAGTGACACAAAAATAAGCAGGATGTATTTAAGACTAGGAGCAAGTGGAACTATTGTGGCATGGTATATATTGGACTGTAGATAAGATACTAAAAAGAAGCAATTGGAGTTACCTCTCCCATGTAACTTGAAATTAACTCAGGTCACATATTTTCATCAGAAACATTCTTTAGGGAAACTTAGTATTTTTTTGGTGAAACTCTCTAGGGGCAAAGATTTCTTAAAACCAGAACAGGACTCTTGTCAAAATATGATGTACTGACTAATCTGATACTTGAAATATTGTCTGCAATCTTGCAGACACTGGAATTTTGACATTAATTTCCTAATCAATAAGGTGGAGACATATAAGCTTTTGGGAAGTCTTCATTTAATTTCAAAAGAGTAAAAACTTGAATCTTCTCCTGAACAGACTGAATACCTGTTTTCCCATCTACACATTTCTACTTTTGCTGTTCAAATCTCCAAATGATATATGCAAGAGAGAAGTCACACAATAGCACAAGCTGAATAAGGATGTATAATGTATGATTACAGAAATATTTTTTAGATGCTTTTAAAAATCCAACAATAGGGACATGGAACTTAAAGAAATACACAGGCATACAAAATAAAGTCAGTACTCTGCAGTTTTGAAAAACAGGTTGCTTAAAAGTTTATGGCTGTAATTTTGGATATACCATTTTCAAGTTGAATGTAAAGTAACAAACATTGGAAAACCAACTAATATGGAACAGATTTTATGTATGAGAGTAGATTTTAAAACAGGTTTTTAAAATAAAGAAAATGTTTTTAAAATCATCAAGAGTGAAACAATGAGAGGAAAAAAAAGTGAAATATTCAGAAACTTAAGGTATTTTAATAAAAAGGGAACTCTTGTTTTGCCTTGTCTTTCATGATGCTTTTGAACTTCCAGAGAGACTGAAGAACAGAAAGATTTAAATAGATCACTCAGAAACTTAGACACTAGAAAACTTCACCCACAAAATATTTTTTTTTTAAATAAAAATAATGATTGTGTATAGGCAAATTTCATAATGTAAACTGATTTGTGAAGTTAATGTTGTTGCTAAAAGCCATTTATTTTCGTTACTGTCTGAAAAGGAAATAAATACCTATGTACATTTTTAACATGCGCTGTGTGGTTGCCTGTTTTGGCTAAATTATGTACAGCACACATTTGAGTTTGTTTTGTCTTCACAGTTTATTCTACCTTTAAATATTTTGTTGCTAACTATACTCAGATGTAAATCCCTTGGACTCAATGAAGTATTTCAGGTTTATAGAGACAGAAGCAAATAAATCAGCATTACAGATTCAGCTACCAGTTCTTAAGGAAGGAAGGGGTTGGGAGTGGAGGCAGAAACAGCAATACCTATCTCTGTTGAGTTTTTTCATCCTATCACCTTGTGGATTCTTACTATCTAGAAAGATGTTAATTTTTTCTTGCTTTGAATATATCAGAAATACTTTTAATATCCACATAATTCATGAATTATTTTGTCTGGGGACTTTAGTTCACCCTGTGATGAAAAGGGTCTGTTTTAACTCCCTGCAGTCCAGACCAGACCATTGAGCTCCTTGAAGCATCCTACATATGGCAGCAGCAATCATGCCATGTGTTCCCTGTGGCAATCCATGACAATAGTAGGACAAATTAAAAATAGTTTGTCATTTTGAAAGATATATTTAGTGCAAAGTATTTTTCAAGCAAAAGAGCAGGGATGGCGTGCATCTGGAGGCAGAAGATTAGACAACTTTACAGCAGGAGTGGCAGAGATATATGGTGCTTCCATATAATACAGCCTAATTTAGAGAAAAGAAATTGACCTGTTAGACAAAGCCTGAATATGTGACTATGATTCATACAGGGACAACTGTGGATCAAAGAGATAGACAGAGGACTAGAACAAAAATCCCTCGGCTTGTTTCTATCTCATCTGAAGTAAATTCAATTCTTTTCTCTCTCTTAAAACCAACGTTTCATAATAAACAAACCCAAAGCTAAAAATTAACTAGACTCTGTTGAATAACACAGCAGATTGATTAAGAACTGTCATAGAGAGTGAGATATTTCAGATAATGGCTAAAAGTTAGTTTTCTTACAGCAACCCTGCAGCCCACAGTCTAGTTCCAGAGTCTGAGCACCATGCACCGAGAAATAACCTTCAGACTCCATTGCTTTTGATCGTGTGTGAGCCCAACAGCCTTCTTTTCCCTGTTATCCTGTAGTTAGTATTCATGTAATCTTGCTTTCTTACTCTCAAGATAAACAAGCAATTGACAGTCCCTTCATTTTCAGCCAAGCTTACAATTAAAAAAGCTGCAACCACTTTCACAGACATAATTAGCAGCATGTGGGAATTTTGGATCCAGCCCTCTACCATGGCTGTCACCAGTGAAGCAGAAGATGTGTCTAGACTGCAGACAGAAAGGTGATGGAAAGTCCTACCTGAGTTGTATCTAACTAATCTGGGTTTCAGTAAGACAGAAGATGCCTGAAAGGGACCTTTTGCACCAACCAAAAAAGGAGTCTCATGACCTTGCTGTCATGAGCTTTGTTATCATCTGTACTCAAACGCAAAGGGCTAAATGTTTCCCTCTTCCTGGTCTCACATTCAGACCTATTTCTAAAGCAAACTATATCTCTGTGGAGTCAATTGAAAAAGACTCTGTGGAGTCTTTGAAAGCCCTGATGCCACATATGCTATGGCCAGCAAGCAAAGGCAGTAAGTATTCATGACACCTAGGCTATCCACCTCTACGGCACGGGTTTTAATCCAGCTATTCCTGCACAGCATCTCTCAGTGCCGGAAGAGTGGCATTCTTCACATGAAGACTTAGACAGACATAAAGTCCAGTTCTCCCACTGTATTTTTCTTTGATTCACACTGAGTAAAATTATGAACTTAAATTCTAAATTGAAAATTTCAATTTGATGGTCATCCGCTGATGGTCATCCTGCCTTTCTCTGACTGATTAAGGAAGCCAATGTTTCCTCTTTGTTGGGATATCAGATCACAGTGATTGTCTTTTCATGAATTAACAGATTGAGATCTTTAAAACTCTAATTTTAATGGATTTTGCTCAGTCTTTGAATCTCTTTTGTGACTCTTTTTCTCTTCCTTTTGCCAACTCTACACTATTTTAAAAGAATACTGTCACCAGACTTGTATGGAATATTAAAGTTTCTGTTTCAGCAATGCCACACATGGGAAGAAAATAAAATCATTTCCTTATTCATTGTTCTCCTGGTAACCAGACCCAATGAATCTTCTTGCCACAGCATTTTAACTCTGGAAAATTAAAATTTGTCTACTGTGACCACAAAATCCTTTCAGGAATCACAGCCTGCTGCTATAAAAATGCCATTTGATAGAGAAACTCCGCATTCTTTGTTCCATTTTGGGATGTGCATGTATAATCATGCAGTATAATACATTAGGGGAAAAATAAGCGAACTTTTGGATTCTATTCAGAAAGACACTACATTGCAAAATATACATTCAACTCTGAACAAATTAGTAGATTGACAGACACAGGGAATGAGGGAAAAACTATGAATGGTTGGTTGACAGAGGACAACAATTGAAAATGAAAAAAATTATACAAAATATTAGAAATGGGTCAATTGAAAAAAACTTGTTAAAAGTATTTTTAGTGAAGACAGAGATTTAACTAGTAGTATGAAAATGAAAGTAACAAAATTGAGATTGAACATCTGAAAATGTTTTTTTTCTGTCAATGTGTGATGCTGTAGAACATTTTCTAAAGGAAGATTTGTCTCTTGGGACATTTTAAGCCTAGACTGGAAAAATATTTGGATGGAAATAATCTTGCCGGGGTAGAGATCTGGACCAGATGGTCTCATTATTTCAGTAAATAAATAATGTAATGAGTCTATAATACCATGATCTATTGAGTAAGAAAATGCCATTTTTCATTACCAATTTTCTAAAGATACTTTTTGGAAGCAAATGGTCACTCTGGATGCAAAACATAGCTCAGACTTTAAAGGAACTTTAATAAGAAAATAATTCCATTTTCCAGGAAGTCTGAGTAGATATGAAATTAAAATATGCTTCTACCTCTTAGTCTTAAAGCAGAGATGCTTAATGGGAAATTTTTGTATGGCATAGTCTATGGTAAACTGGTTTCAGTGAAAAACATACAAAGTTAATTTTCTAGGACTTTATCTGCTACCTTCTATAAAATATTATGGGAACACATTGATTTCACTGGTATTTGAATCAAGCCCTAAATTCACTTTTAGAAAATAAAATAAACTGTAGACTCGAAACATAACGAACCCTTTAGAAAAAAAACAATAGGTTTATTCATCCACCAGAGAAATACATTAAAATAACATTAAAGTCGTGATGCAAAACAAAAGATGTGAGGGAATTTTGTTAAAAGTAATACTTACCATATGGCATACAACACACTGACACAATGGAGTACATTTAAAAAGTAGTTAAGGGACACCCTGTAGTGTCTAGGTGTAGGGTGACATCTGGTAACTCTTCTTTCTTGACTCAGTTTAATTTCACTTGATTTTGTGTCACAGTCCTCCTTTTAGTGTACTGAACTAAATTCTTATTTCAGTTGGTGGATTGAAAGACACAAAAATGGACTTAGTTTAAAAATGGAACAGTTTAAAAAGTGGTAGTTATATACACAGAGTTTTCATATAAACTAAGATTTTTTTTTTCCCTTTTGATTAAGATGACATACCCACTGATTGGCAATAGAAGGTTTGTTCTCACCTAGTCTTTTACAAAACATACAACTAGTTATTTGGAATTGAAGCCCATTTCTTAATTTCCTGTCAGTCATCAACTTAACCCCCAGGTGCTAGATTACTTCACATCTTTCTCACCAGGTGCTTGAAATGTTTTCCCTTTGTGGAAGATATGTAGTTGTCTGTTTAACCACATAATGTATCCCCTGAGGTTTTGGGTTTTTTTGTTTGTATATCAGCCATCAAATGTATGGTGTGTTGATCTTTCTTACATTAGTTGACCAAAGTGCATCTTAATGGTTCCTCAAACAAGTCGAATTATGGTTACACTTCAGTTGTCAGATGACCAGTCCCTCTAAGTGCAAATGAGTTTCACTTTTGAAGTTAAACCTCAAATATCATAAACTTACTATTCCGACACAGAGGCTTTAAGCCCCCTTGGTTGTCTCAAATGGCACCAGAAGCCTACACAATCCCCTAAGCACCATTTTAGGCTTCCTACTACCTCTTCTGTTGGATATGGTTCTCCTGTAAGTCACCATCACATCTGTCATCCCTTTGCAGATAACGCAGATATTCTAGGGCAGTGGTCTCCAAACTTTTTTTATTGGGCACCTCTATCAGTAAAAAATTTTTGAGCACATATTCCCAATATACGCATATTTATTTATTATTAAAATATATACTTGTACTACTTTATTAATATTCTATGTACATTACAAAACATACACAAAAATATAAATTGGAAAAGGGTGAGATAAAGATGAAATAAACACTATTTAAAATATTTTATTTATTCAAATAGAAATGTATTTTCTTCCCACACCTCAATGGGTTGTTCCTGTACACTCCACTTGGGAGACTCATGACCTAGGGCATCTTGTATGATATTAAGCACATCTACAGAGCCAACCAGGCCCTGTTTAAGGACTACAGTGAGAGCTTTGTCACGAAGCCCACATTCAAACACCTCAGTGCAGGCATTGTACCCCAAACAGTATCCTATCTCCTCTGTCCCCATCTTCATGGCACAGCAGGGACAACAGAAGGCAAGAAACAGAAACAAATTCCTATACTCCTTCTTCTATATTTCCTCCTCTCCTAGGGCATTAGGTCTTTCCATCAGCTGTCTGTGAAGAATTGAACTAGCAGCTGATGTACAACTCTGAACAAAAAAATGATGTCACTGTATGTATACTAGTGAATGAAACAGTGCCATGTCATTTTGACTATTCATATTGTTGAATTTTTGGAACAGCTGTTGGTACACTTTAGCCTAGGATACTAAGCACTTTCACAGACATTTCCAAGGCATAGTTCCGGGTTTGTGATGGGCTAGGGACCTCTGTTTTGGGGGCCAACAGAAGACAGATTAGCCAGTTAGCCTCAAGACCAGGAAAACATCATTAAAAAATATGGATTCTGTCATGAGCAGACACAATTCCTGAACAAATTCCTCAGCACCCTGGAGTCTGTGAAACTGTTACATTCAATAGACAGTTTTACCTCTGAAGGCAACTGTAGCTAATGTGTTGACAAGACTCACAAAAATAATGTGTCCTGGAGAGAATGTGTTAAAAAATGTTCACGTAATTATTGCATAACCATGACACTGAGATAGTATTATTAATACAAGCCTCAAACAAGGCTCCTCAGACACCACCCTTTAGCATCATTCCTTCAGTGACCAAATGTCTATAGCTTGAGTACCAACATTGTGGCTTTCTATCTGAACTGGTCTATGGCTTTTCCAAACACTGCTTTAATCTTGTACATTGTACATGAACTCCTCAGCCTAACTGAACTTAGATTCTCACACAGTGCCTGTCTATCTGCCTCTCCTGTCTTTAATTTGGTCCCTGCCTGTCTCATCTCTAATATCTAAGGGCTAACACTAACTCCCAGCCAATCCTTATCCAAACTAACCTAACCTATTTATCTACAGTATCTTTTTCCCTTCTGCTTCTTACTTTATTTTCTCTGCTATCCTAAAGGTTTAGCAGAAGGGGAGATCTCTACTGATGGAAGGTGCCCCTCAATTGGACTACTTCTTCCAAACATTGCATGTTATCAACAGTGTCATCTCCAATTTAACAGACTTCAGTTTAAGTAGCTGTCATTCAACTAGGTGTGTATTTCCTTAATAAAACAAGAGAGTTTGGCATGATAATATCTATTTTAGTGGCAAAATAACAGAGAATATAAAATGAACCTTTCTGTGTTAGAACAAATATCCATCTAGCCCAATTTTCCATCTTTGAAAATGGGTCAGTAACAGAGGCTGATCGAACAATATAAAAGTACCACATATATTTAACATAAATCCTTCTTTTCACATACTGCCTACTAGCTTCTGGTATTCAGTCATTTGGGACAGAGATTACTTCTGAGCTATGTTTTACCACTGCCACCATCAGATCTATTCCCAATGAAACTGTCTGACCTTTTAAAGCCCATTTATGCTTTGGATCTTAAAGCAATATATGGCAATGGATTCCACAGCTGAATGATGCATTGTGTGAAAAACATTTGCTTTTGCTTGCTTTAAACTCTCTGCCTAATAATACATTGGGTTGTCCTTAGTTCTTGTATTGTGTCAAACAGTGAATAACTGTTCTTATTGCTATGCATCACGTCACTGTGATTAATGCCTTCCTCATATTGCTAGCAAACTGAGTTCTAGTCTATTAACTGTCTCTTTTTATGAAAGCTGTTACATATTTCTGATCATCTTTCACTTCTCTTCACTTTTTCTATTATATCTTGTTTCAGATAGGTGTACCAGAACAGTACATATTATGCAAGATATAGGTGCTTCATAGATTTATACAGACTACAGTGATGTTCTGTGCTCTACTGAGTGCTTAAGATATTACTATCACCAATATCAGTAGCACTGCAGTCTTTTGCTACTGTGGTTTAACAGAAATGAGAATGAGGATATAGAAGAGAATACAAAATAAATATTGTTGTCACAGATGTGATACTTGCAAGCACTCAGTGTAGTATTCCCATTTAACCTAGGCTGTCTCATATATATCTCCATACATAACCTGTCTCATATGTATCTTCACATATAAGTATGTCTTATCAGCCTAAGGTTTTCCCTTTACAATTTTCTGCTTACTTTAAGGAAGTTTTTTTTAAGCAGACCAGGTTGGGGAACTCAGTGAATTGAAAGAAAAAGAGAGAGAGAAAGAAAAGAAAGAAAAGAAAGAAAAGAAAGAAAAGAAAGAAAGAAAAGAAAGAAAAGAAAGAAAAGAAAGAAAAGAAAGAGAAAATAGAAATGTAAACTTGATCAGAAGTTCACCTGACTTCTTCCAAATTCTCAGCAGAGTGTTAAGCGGTGTCTTCTTCTGCGATTAGTGTTTATAAAAATTAAAAAGTTGATGAGGACAAAGAATATCAGGGGCTATTTTTCTCTTGTAACATAATAAATAAGAGTAAGAAATCAAGCAAAGGAGGCAGGAGACATGGATGAATGAGCAAAGAGCTTCTGGAAAAGCTCAAAGGGAAGAAGGAATTTTACAGAATGTGGAAAAAGGGGCTGGCCACTTGGGAGAAATATAGGAATGTAGTCAGAGTATGCAGGGATGCAATAAGGAAGGCTCAGGCCCACTTGGAATTAAATCTGGCAAGGGATGTCAAGGACAACAACAAGGGCTTCTTCAAGTACAACAGCAGTGAAAGGAAGACTAGGGAAAATGTGGACCCGCTGCTGAATGAGGTGGGTGTCCTGGTGATGGAGGATATGGAGACAGCGGAGTTACTGAATGCCTTCTTTGCTTGAGTCTTTACTGCTAAGGCCAGCCCTCAGGGATCCCAGACCCTGGAGGAAGGAGAGGAAAATCTGGAGAAAGGAAGACTTTCCCTTGGTTGAAGAGGATTAGGTTAGAGATCATTTAGGTGAACTTGACACCTGCAAATCCATGGGCCTCGATGGGATACACCCATGAGTGCTGAGGGAGCTGGCAGATGTTATTGCTATGCCACTCTTCATCATCTTTGAAAGGTCATGGAGAACAGAGGTGCCTCAGAACTGCAGGAAAGCTACTTTGGTCTTCAAAAAGGGCAAGGAGGACTCAGAGTGAGAGGGGATCTTATAAATGCTTATTACTATCTAAAGGATGGATATCAAGAGGATGGGCCAGACTGTTTTCAGTGGTGCCCAGCAACAGGACAAGGGGAACAAACTGGAACACAGGAAGTTCCATCTCAACTTGTTCACCTTAAGAGTGACTGAGCACTGGAACAGGCTGCCCAGAGAGGATGTGCAGTCTCCTTCTCTGGAGATATTCAAAACCCACCTGGATGCCATCCTGTGCAACCTGCTCTAGGTGATCCTGCTCTAGCAGGGGGGTTGGACTAGGTGATCTCCAGAGGTCCCTTCCAACCCCTACCGTTCTGTGATTCTGTGAATCTGTGATTCTGTGATAATGAGCAAAGGGAAGGGTTTTGACTGCATTGATCTTCTAGTCATTGTCCAACTGCAAATGATCTAGCAGGATAAAATGTAGACATAATAAATAATGACTGGCTTTGTCATAATCTGTTTTTTCACTTATATAGAAAATAAAAATTAAATTAAAGAATCTGTAGGAGAACATTCAATTAAAAAAGTTTCATTAGGATAATGTTTTAACTGGAGAATTGCCTGTGACATCTTGAATAAAGTTTTGGCTCTCATGGTTCTACGCTGCTCATAGGAAGCAAAATTACTGTAGTTCTGCTTTTTGAAAACTAGTTATGCCTCTCTTATTTAGTGAATTGGTAGGATCTGTTTGTTTAAGAATATGGTTCAGTTTAACAGATGTGGTGGGTTGACTCTGGCTGGATGCCAGGTGCCCACCAAAGCTGCTTTATCACTGCCCTCCTCAGCTGGACAGGGGAGAGAAAAGGCTCCTGGGTTGAGATAAAGACAGGGAGATCACTCAGCAATTACCATCACAGGTAAAACAGACTCCACTTGGGGAAATTAATTTAATTTATTGCAAATCAAATCAAAGTAGGGTAATGAGAAATAAACCCAAATCTTTAAAACACCTCCCCCCACCCCTCCCTTCTTCCTGGGTTTAACTTCACTCCCGAATTCTCTACCTCCTCCCCCACAGCGGCACAGGAAGATGGGGAATGGGGGTTGTGGTCAGTTCATCATATGTTGTCTCTGTCGCTCCTTCCTCCTCAGGAGGAGGACTCCTCACACTCTTTTCCTGCTCCAGCGTAGGGTCCCTCCCATGAGAGACAGTCCTCCACCAACTTCTCCAATGTGAGTCCTTCCCACGGGCTACAGTTCTTCATGAACTGCTCCAGTGTGGGTCCCTTCCATGGGGTGCAGACCTTCAGGAACAGACTGCTCCAGCGTGGGTCCATGAGGTCACAAGTCCTGCCAGCAAATCTGCTCCAGTGTGGGCTCCTCTCTCCACAAGTCCTGCCAGGAGCCTGCTCCAGCACAGGCTTCCCACGAAGTCGCAGCCTCCTTTGAATATCCACCTGCTCCGGGGTGGGGTCCTCCACAGGCTGCAGGTGGATATCTGCTCCACCATCATCCTCCAAGGGCAGCAGGGGGACAGCCTACCTCACCATGGTCTTCTCCACAGGCTGCAAGAGAATCTCTGCTCCGGTGCGTGGGGCACCTCCTCCCCCTCCTTCTTCACTGACCTGGGTGTCTGCAGAGTTGTTCCTCTCACATATTCTCGCTCCTCTCTCTGGCTGCAAATTGTTCCTGGGTTTTTTTTTTTTTTTTGTTTCTTTTCCCTTCTTAACTATGTTATCCCAGAGGTGCTACCACTATAGCTGATGGGCTTGGCCTTGGCCAGCAGTGGGTCCATCCTGAAGCTGGCTGGCATTGGGTCTATCAGACATAGTGGAAGCTTCTAACAGCTTCTCACACAAGCCATCCCTGTAGCCCCCCTGCTACCAGAACCTTGCCATATAAACCCAGTACAACAGGGAATAACATTAGGTGGATGGATAGTAAGGAGGAATCCAAAAGATAACAGTAAACAAAAGAAAAGCTAAAAACCCCCTACAAATGAAACTGAACTTATACTGATTTACCAATGTCTGAAAACTGGAAAAAAAAAAAAAAAAATTGCAAATTAATCCTTGCTTAATGCCTGTTTACCAATAGCACTACTCACAACAAATTGCACACTAATTTAAATTCTAACAAAAATGCTTAGCAGTAGTGTGCGTTTTCAGGTCCACAACCTCTTCCATCATTGATTTTCACAAGGAACTTAACAGGCAAAAGCTTCATTTTCCTATCTCTAACATGGGAATTATTTTGTATATTTAGGAGGGATCTTATACTAGTCGCTTTTTACATGCAGTTTTCTATTTTTCCTGGTAACATAAATGGTCAAAAACCTTTACTGGGTCACACAAGCCCTCAGGTCTTGGCATACCATGCTTATTATGTATGTCCCTATTAAGTACCAAAACCTATACCCAAGAGGTAGCCTGCAAAACAACAGGATGCTCATTTAAGACAGAAAGCACAGCAGCCAAAACAGGCTGCTCTCCCATTTGACCTCAGCAGTTCTGTGCATTTTTACGTTGTGTACTTAGTCAGCTCTTTAGCTAAGTTTACGCAGCTGAACCTGAAAGAGTGGTGTTCTAGGCAATACACCCTGATATTACAAGTGTAATGAAACTGACCCACTTAGCTAAATTGCATTTGTACTTTGACTTAACACTTGAGTGCCACGCTCATGGTCAGACAACTCTCACCATCAAACCTACTTCTGTGATACGTCTTTTGCTTACTAGCCATTTTGGCAATACACTGGCACGTAGCACCTTTACTGTTTTCAGAAAACTACCATGGGTCTTCAATGCACTTGAAATTCAGGGTATTTTCTTCCGAGATACCTATGTATAAATGTAAGAACAGACTTTTAGCCTTCTTCACCTGTAATTTTGAAAGCATTAAATTAATTGGGTGCATACTTTAAACTGAACATAAATTAGAATTGCAAAAATAGCTTCTTGGCTTGTGAATCCTTAGTGGGACTGATTTATTTATTATTTTTTTTCTTATTAGTATGGAGCATATTGTCAGAACTTAACTTATAATAAATAACAGATAATTAAAGTACGCTCACTCACAGCAAGGCTAAATTTGACCCTGTATTTATGAACTGACAAGCCATCTAGGCAGCTACTGTGCCTCAGGTGGTGCTATTGTATTCCTAATCATACTTACTGTCAATTAAAAAAAAGAAAAAGTAGAAGTTGCTAACATAATTATTACAATGAAATGAAAAAGTCGTTCCCACAATAGCAGTGAAACAACTAAAAGGTCACAGAATGTCTTTCATTAACAGTCTTTTAAAATACGATTTTTAAAGCACAATGAACATAAATATCCATTTTGGTCTTGAGCAAAGTCCCAGATCCCTGCAAAGGTGTTGTAATGAGATACTGTTTTAGTGTAATATTTCTTCAAAGCAATAGATGGTAGTTAGTTCCATATGTCTCTATACGGAGCTCATTTCATGAGTGTTACATCTGCATTTTTTTTACGGAAAAGGTGGATTTTTAGCAGAGACTGAGGAGTCAACAATGGGGTATCCAAATTCTTCCTGTTGTCTTTAACTGTGCATTTTACTAAAAAGGAGATGAGACCTCTATATTCTCTTAGTATTTCAAACATCCCATGATTTCCAAATTTATTTATTTTTTAAAAAATCCTGAAAGCCATTTCATTTGTCTTTACTCATTTGAGTGGTCAAAAGAGAGGGTGAAAGCAAGGACGGGTAACCTGGGAGGAATACGGAAACACTGTCCAAGCATCCAGAGATGAAATTAGGAAAGCTAAAGCCCAAACAGAAATGAATCTGGCCAGAGATGTGAAAAACAAGAAGAAAGGCTTCTGTGAGTACATATAGCTGACAAAAAGAAGACTAGTGAAAATGTGGGCCCGTTGCTTAACGAGACTGGAGACCTGATGACACAGGACATGGAAAAGGTGGAGATACTGAATGCCATCTTTGCCTCAGTCTTTACTAGCAAGACTGGCCTTCAGGAGTCCCAGGTCCCAGAGACCAGGGGAAATGGCTGGAGTAAGGAAGATGTATCCTTGGTGAGAGAGGATCAGGTCAGGGAACACTCAAGCAATTGGACATAAGTAGGTCCCTGGGCCCTGGTGGGATGCCCTCACGAGCGCTGAGGGAGCTGGCAGGTGTCATTGCAAAGCTTCTCTCAATAATCTTCGATCGATCATGGCGACTGGGAGAACTGTCCAAAGACTGCAGGAAAGAAAACGTCACTCCTATCTTAGGAAGGCCAAATGGAACACTCAGGGAACCATAGTCCGGTCAGCCTCACCTCAATCACTTGGAAGCTGATGGAGCAGCTAATCCTGGAAACAATTTCCAGGCGCATTAAGTAGAAGAAATTCATCAGGAGTAGTCAGCATGGCTTCACCAAGGGTCATGACAGGGTAGAGTGTACCCCCAGCAAGTTTGCTAATGACGCAAAACTGGGAGGAGTGGCTGATTTTATTACTGATCTCTCAGTCCATTTTATTTATCTTAAAAATGGGAATCTAGACTGAGCAGAACCAGTCCAGGTAAAACCCAATCTAATCTTGCATCTGAAGCTTTTTATATGGAAAATGGAAACATGGCTTTCCAGAAGGTCATTTACTGCACCTGTCTAGGGATATAAAGCTTTGTCCTGACCAGACATAAACAGCCCAAACAAAACAAAAAAAGTTATTTTACCAGGGCATGGCTACTTCAATACTTTTGGAACAGGCAATATTTAAAAGCATGACTGAGGCCAAATCTTCCTCCTTTCTTCAAGTACTAGGGCATCTTTGGTATTCAAATTGGAAAAATATCTGAAAGGCACATAATGTTTAATCCAGAAGACTTCAGGGACTGTGATGAGGAATATAGAATTATAACCTCCATAGAACAGGCTACCAAAACTCGGAAGAAAGCTGTGGCACAAGGTGATTGATATGTAGGCAGGATTTGAAAGGCACACCCATCCCATCTCAGAAACTGTGCTCCTTGAGCTGCTTTGGAACTGTCCTCAAACCCAGACAGTTTTGAGCAGAAAGCCTTTCCTGACAGTTTGAAGTGAAATGATGCGAATCCCTTCAACAATTAAAATTATGAGTAATTTAATGGAACACCAGGAAAATAAAGAACATGAGCAGATAGCTTTGTTACATAGGTATAAAGCAAATATTTAGTGTTCTCTCCCCAAATGTTTATCTAATTACGTATTTTCTCCTCTGCAAGTGGACCACATTAACAATTTCCATTTTTGTATATCATCTTGTAGTTGATGCATATTTTAAGCAATGAGAGCTAAGTTCACCTGTGGTTCAGGTCCAGTGTTTTCAAAAGAGACACAACATGGACAAATTAGATCTTTTCTCAAGCATTCCCATATCTGCCCCTTTCTGTGCTGAATTCAATGCCAGTATTGCATCTGAAGCACTTCTATTTACAACTATGCTGTTACTCATGCAGAAGCTGTAACATTCAAGGTCATGACTCATAACAGGGAAGATCAAATTTTCCTGCAGTTCCTTTACCAGTGTCTGCCAGTAAGTCCCATTAGTTGTTTTAGTGTTTCAGAAGCTCTCTCCCTTTCTAAGCACGAAGAAAAAAATACCTCAGTCCTTTACAGGCCTTTCTTCTTCCTGCTTCCTCTGAGATCTCTCAGACTTCACACAGCTGATGATATCTTTCTCAGACTAGCAGACACATATCTCTAAGCAAAACTGCCAGCAGCAAATGTCAACTATTTTCTTTTATCAATACTAAGATGGTCCCTAACAGCTTGGTTTAGTTTCTTGGTTCTTAGCTGTAGTTGAGAGCTGTAGCAGTTAATGATAATGACTTATGTTTGTCTAGTACCTTTCATCTAACAGCATCTAGCAGGATCCAAAAGTGTTTTATCTGATTGACAAAACGTGTAGAGGGAGCTCTGTGCCTACCACTGAAATGCAACCAGAAAGGAGAACACTGCAACTAAATGAAAGTACAGAAAGAATTCACATAGGCACCTCATACCTTCCTCTGCTGTGATAGCTGGGAAATAATACTGTGGATCATGGGCTCCCAAGAGGTGGCTCATGCAGTAATTTTGTCCCATTATAGCATCTCTTCATCATTACTGAAGGAACAAAAGCAGTTAGGGGCAGGAGATGTGAGGTTGAAAGGGACGGGAAAAAGCAAAGGGACTAATATGAAGGAAACTTCCAGTAAAAGAAGAACAGCAGGGATCTTGCTTCCATACACAGCATTGGCAAGCTTGCCACTGTAATACCCCATCTAGGTCTGTGGTCTAAAATTCAAGAGAAAAATTAAAGTACCATAAAGTATTCTAGTGATGATCACAAAAATGGTCAGACAAGATTTTTTTTTTTTTTTATCATCATTCGCATTTGTGAATTTGGCACAAAAGGAGAAGCACATTAGTAATAGTTATGACTGTCAGAGTCAAGAGACAGTACAGAGGAGATGTACTGGATACTCAAAATGCCATTTAAAAGCAACAGGAAGCTATGACAAATACAGTAGTGGAAACAGAAGGAGAGAAAAATTACAGAGTCCAATGTCTTTTGGGTATCTAAAGGAAAAATAATGCCTGTTACTCTTTGGGAACTCACTTATTACAAGTGTGAGAGGAGAAGAAAGGGTCTTGGGTGTATACAATGATTGTGGGTTATTAATGTCACGTATCCTTGGAAAGATCCGATGACCTCCTAGGCTACATCTGGGGAAGTATTTCCAGCAGTAATGTGATTGCATAAGGCACTGCTGAGGCCATACCGTAAAGACTTACCAGTGCGTGCACAGGAGCGATGAAATAGGCCTAGAACTCTGCACTGATGGTTCAACAGGACTTTAAGGGGAGAACAGGGGCTCCTGTATCAGGAAAAATAACTTATTTTGCCTAGCTTATTGAGGTGGAGTCTGAGAAAAGATGTGTTTTATTTCAAAAAATGGAGAAAGGAGGAAACACCTAGGAGAAAGAAATATTTAAGTAAAAATGATGCAAATTGATATCAACAAATGCAGGCTCAGAATCAGAAAAAAATATTTCTAAAAACATAGTAACAAACTAAAAAAAGTTTAAGATCAAGCAACAGTATTTCTGAAAGGATAATACCATGTAGCCATTGACCTTATCGGAGCCTGAATTCAGTAGTTCAGGATGTCACTCCCAATAGTCATTACTGATACTGCTGTTATGGAAATACGAGTTGATTATCAGGAGACATAGAAAGCAAACACAAGGAAATTATCAAAGAGTTACTCGTAGCCACATGTCAACTGGTAACCAGTAATTCTCTGTGTCCCTGACCTTTGCCCACAGCAAATGCAAGGCTCCTTGACAAGTGAAGCCTTGTTTTGTTGTCATGCTAGCCACAAGCCAACTACTTCATCAGATGTGACCATACCTCTCAAAAGTAACTGTAGTCACAGACCCATGGCAGTTTTACAAAACAAGAATGTAGGAGTTACAGGTGTGTGGAACTATAGCATGTGAAAACTAAAATAATTTACAGGTAAATATCAGTTTTAACAACTCTCCTATTTTTTTTATTTTTTTTAAAAAAAGTTCAAAGCCCTAATTTAGGACCTGCCTACTTTTTTCCTGCTGAGATTTTGAAGTGGAAGGCTTTTTTATTTAATTTTTGAGTTTTGCTTAGTAGTACAATAGGTTGAGTATTTTAAAAAGCTAAAATTAAATACATATATATAGTCAAAATTGTCTCTTATAATAGTAACACTATCAATAATGATAATTCTGTTGAGTTAATTGAGATTTGCTGGATTTCTCAGGCTTTGTCAGTCTGAATCATGATTGGAAAAAAATGTTGACTCCAAGAAAACATTTCATGACCATCTTTAATTTACCTAGATCTGAAGTGACCATTAAACTACTTAACTGAAACACTAACATTTAACATCCTACTTGCTATGATATAAAGCAATACAGAAATCCCAGAGCAAGTTTAAACAAGCCATACATTTACAGTCATTTCTCTCAGCACCAAAAGCTCCCCCCCAAACAACAACATAAAGCTCTGAGTTTTTTAACCTAAATTAGCTTCTCTGATGTTGTTCACAGTGTGACACCAAACAGTGATTTCACTGGTTTGTCTGAGCGAGGGAGATGAGACAGTGATAATCAGTGAGGCTTAGGGGATGCACAAGCAAACATTGATGCCAAAATAAATACTCGTGAAACTAGAACCTCAGACTTACTCTGAAATTACTGTTTCCTCCCACTGATGCTTACCTATCCCTCTAGCTTTTTTATCTGTTTCTGTATTATTTGCTTGAAAGTGTTCCTCAGCAGGACTGAGTCATATGCAATATTTATAAGTGCTTCTTTTCTTTAAAAACAAAGTTTTGTTTCCATTAGGGGGAAAAAAATATCAGCTGGGAATAACTGTGACCATGAACAGTTGTTGTTTCTGAAAAACACTTCTTTCACTGAATAAGACAATCAATTATTATAAAACAAAACATCTATCTACAATTTATTTTGTTATCAGGTTAAATGAAAGAAAGTATTTGCCCAGTTAGTGTTTTCACAGGGTATAAACACACATGGGTCACTTGCAATTGTTCTTGGGACTTTTGAAACTTACAATCAATAAATTTTTTTCCCAGTCCATGGATTTTTTTAATCAATTGAAATAATTTTAGAGATGGTAATGTTAGACTCAAGACAGATAACTCTTCTACTTTAACCAGCACAGGGAAAAAAAACCCCAAACATGTTAACTCTCAAATCCATCTCCATTTTGTGAACTTCAAAATGAAGATAGACTGGTTTTCTTGATACTTTTGCTAATTCGAAGTTTAAATGTGAAACATGAGTTCTCTGTAGGTATACAATTCTTGTTTCCTTGCAATATACTCTAGTTTATTGCTGAGGCTGAGTATAAGGTAATTTCAGAATAGCAAAGGGCTGTTGATTTACAAGCTAAACAATTATTTTATTCACTCCTGTATTTAACAAAACACCAGCTGGAGTGATTACTTTCTGCCTACCTAATTTCCCCCTATACTTATAATAATAAAGAGTTTGAACCTGATCTTGCTTTTTCAAGTGTACGTCAGTATAACAGTGACTCGCTCTGCCCAAGTAGT
This sequence comes from Grus americana, assembly GCF_028858705.1. NCBI lineage: Eukaryota > Metazoa > Chordata > Aves > Gruiformes > Gruidae > Grus > Grus americana. The sequence continues at coordinate 9,774,137 of NC_072854.1, read as the reverse complement.
TAAGCAAAAGAATAAATGTGCTGTAAAGCATATATAAAAAAAGGTCAGATTTTTTTTCCCCATCTTTTTTGAACATTCACATGAGAGCTGGTTGCAATTCAATGACAGGTGATTCATTCCCTCCATTTTTAATTGTGCTAATGAGGGATGGAGTATAAATGCACAGCCTCATTACTACTATCACCAATATGCTTTCAGTTCCAGCAAATAGATAAATAAATGAAAATTAAGATATTGATTTAGTGTAGTCTCAAATTGAAAGGCTGATGGCTACAACAGGGAATTTTTCCTAAAGCCATTGGCCTGTGAGTCTCTTCATAGCTGTGTGAAATGCCTTACCTTCTACCTCCTTAAATAATTCAGAGATGTGGTTGCATCTACTATTGTGCTGTGTATCCGTGTGCAGTTAACAGTTGCCCCAACCTACCTTAAAGCTATCGAGATCATTTCCAAAGACATGGGGTGAAGCACAGTTCAAAGAAAGCTACTCTGATTCCCTTTCCCCTTTCCTTTAGCTTGGCTGTAAGTAAACATGATTTGAATTAGACAGGAGAGGACAAACTATCTGATGGTCTTTCCTGTGGAGGACACAGACATCGATCTGTGAGAGTTCAGATCATACAAATTTTTTAGACCTTAAAATAATGCAGTCTTGTTTCACTCATCTGGTTACGCACAATGCACTGACAATCCTTTTTCTTCTTATAATAGAGCTAATGGCAACTGGAAATGACAACTTCAAAGTTAAGTTAGTGTGACATTGTGCCACTTTTTGTGAGAATAATGTTAATTAACACATCACTTTGCACCATGCTGGAAAACTACTGTTATTAATTTCATTAAAACCTCAATCCATGATGCTAGCCTAATACAAAAGTTGTGTCCTTTCTGTTACTGATTATTTGACAAAAGATTAAATGGAAAAGAGGAGTTATCTATATTTTTATTAAAATTCTTAGAAACTGACCTGGATTTTGACTAGAGGATTCATTAATATTCATTTGTATATAATTGCCTTAATTTTAGTGATAATGACTTCAGTTACCAACTGCGTGATTGATGGGTCTTGTGTCTTCTCTCTGAAGGAGATGAGCTAAATAAAAAAAAGTAGAAACTTGCCATTCATGCATGATATTTTTAGCTGCCTTTAATTACAAGCTAGCTAAATAAGCATGCAAACCTTGCTATGATTGATAGGATCTCTATGCTGTAGTGATTGTTTTTCTTGGAGTTAGAAGGTGCTTGAATCAACTGAGTTCTAAAATTAACTGGAAACCGCATCCCAAAGAAGCCTCAATTCTTACTTAAATTAGCAGTGAAGAAGAAACACTTAAATAGTGTTTGGCTGTTCTAAATGCATACACACACACAATCATCTTCATAGTAATCTGCAAAGATGCCACCTAGATGGACTTTATGTATCCCAACTAGATAGGAACCAATTATCCTTTCCTGTAAAAAACCCCTGTGGTTTCAAAACAATCTCAATCTTCCCTGGGATGAAACATGACCTTCTAAACTTCATAGCAAGACATGCAAGCCACACTCAACATTATTGCAATCATGTCAGGCAGTCAACATCCCTACTTTGGCATTGTCCCACGTTGCAGAGCAATACTTGAGCAGACAGACTAGTCTAAACTGCATAACCCTCCTCTGGCAGCTGTTCCATCTTCTGTTAGCAGTTATATCTTCCCTAGGGCAAGCGCTCAGAAGAGCCAAATCAGCTGAGCCTTCTACTGCTTATTTCAGTGCCCTGGCCAAAAGCTGAGGGGAGACTTTATCCCTCTCTACAACTACTTGAAAGGAGGTTTTAGCGAGGTGGTTACTCTCAAGTAACAAGCGATAGGACCAGAGGAAATAGCCTCAAGTTGTGCCAGGGGAGGTTTAGATTGAATATTAGGAAAAATTTCTTCACTGAAAGGGTTATCAGTCATTGGAACAGGCTGTCCAGGGAAGTGGTTGATTCATCATTCCTGGAGGTATTTAAAAGATGCGTAGATGTGGTGCTTAGGGATGTGGTTTAGTGGTGGACTTGGCAGTGCTAGGTTAATAGTTGGACTTGATGATCTTAAAGGTCTTTTTCAATTTAAGCAATGCTATGTTTCTATGTTTCTATAGAGAAGAGAAAAAAATAGCTTTTCTATTATACTCTCACCAGAAACTCTGCCATGTTTCCAAGGGAAGTGTTGAAATTAATGAATACCTTTCATTGTATTATACACATATGGAGCAAATGTATGATGCTTTTATTATCATTTGTTAGGCTCAGTCATTGTACAGAAGGTGACTTACAAAAGCACGCTGAATCCTACAGAGTGCTGTATTGTAGAAAGCTGAAATAATCTCTTTTAGTAATTGATATGATTTGCTGAAATGACTTTCTTGGTGATCAGGATCATTTCTCATTATTCATTCATCATTTTAAAACTTATCAAACTGCTCATAAAGTCCAAACTAAATTTATGTTGAGAGTAGTGCTAGAGAGGGGATTAGAACTTCAAAAGGGTGATTTCTTAATCCAGGATGACCTACATTTTCCTTCACTTACTTTAAGGAAAATATCCCCAAATAAAGTTATTTAATAGTATTTTGAAAATTATATTTCTCAGTGGTTGTATGAATAGTTCTTCTCTGAGAGTTCTTTGACTGATGGTTGTTGGCATGTATATTTGGCAAATCCCCTTGTGTACGCGTTGTACAAATGTACGCATTTGCCTCACACCAAATTTCTGGTGTTGTGCTGTAGTTCTCCTTTCTTTGAATGTGTTTAGTATCAGAGTAAGGAGGATGACTATAAGAGTACCTGGTTTTGGCCATAGTATGGTGTTACCCCAGAACCTTTAAAATTACAAGCAATCAGCTACAGACTGGAGTAAACCCATTCAAACCCGTTCTAGATGACTAGAAGAGCACCAGGGAGCATTGTAACATGAACATTATATTTTCCGACCAGCAAGAACCGTATGTTGATGAAAACACTCTGAAATCATTGCACAATAGGGAAGAGACAAAATAGCCCTGCTTACCCTCTTTGAATGGATTAGCTGACTATATTCTATCATAGTGGTGAGAGATGATTGATGTATACAGTATAGACAGTTCACAGACAACACAGGCTGTACTGTGCAGCTTCCTCTATGCCACTTGCATTGTACTGATTGCCATGTGTTAGCTGTTATTATTATTATGTAGTGATGAGTCTTTATTTTCTTTCATTTACATAAAACCAAAATGAATGGTTTTAAGCAGTTCATAGGCTATTAGTTGCTTTTAAAAGCTTAGTTTATTCTTAAAACATTTATTTACTAAAATTTTAATTTATTAAACAATTAAATAAAATATTACATTACTAATAGCCTCAAAGACAAGAGCAATTAGCAATGAAGACTATTTACAAACTGATTTATTGCACTAAATACCATCTTGATATTCAATTGCAAGTGCAATAATAGCATTTTTGTATATCTTCATTAGTCCCTTGCCTATCACTTGCCTGTACAATTTCAGGTATATTCAGTAGTGGTCAATGGAACTATGCCAATTTATTTCAGCTGCAAACCTGGCCCCAAAACATCTAATGCTGGCTCACACATATGTCTCAGTCCTTTGAAAGACAGAGAATCAGCTGTCAATGAAACTTCAAGCCAAGCGTTACAAACATTTTACACTTCTTGGGTAGCAGCCATCAGTGTGGAAATGTCAGGTTTTGAGCAGGTACACAGAGGAAGGTTTCTGAGAATATCTGGACAGCTTCTGAACAGTTCCAAACTCTCCTGAGGCTATCAGCTTCAGAACCTTCTGTCATACTGTTGTTAATATTTGTTTTAATTGGGAAAAATAAGACAGAACTTGTGGTTTACTAAGAGTGAGGAAAGAAGTTCCACAGATAAGAGCCTGAGGGGATTTCAAAGGTATACCTGAATCTCCTGAATTAATTTCTTTTCTTCTCTGGGCCATTTTTAACCCAGTCATCATAAGGCAATACCTAAGAATTAATATTTACCAGTGGATTTAGATGGCTAAATTGAACCTAGTTTAAAGGAATCCAACCCGAACTGATTCTGAGAGAAATTTCACAAATAACATTGGCCTCAACTGTGGGGTTTTTTTTCCAATGTGATAATTCCCATGTGTGTTCTCACAAGGTTGAGAAGTGAGGCCTTAACTGACATTTATATTTGTTATTTGTGTCCCCTTAATTATGACACATAAACTTTATAAATAGATATATCTGTATTAACAAATCTGCTAAATAAATGTCCTGCAGTCTGAAGGTGCCGACAATAAATATGCATAGGCAACTTCAGAAAATTGTTCTGACAAAGAGTTCATTGACTTGACTGAGATGACAGCTGCTGAAGATAAGATAGTGCTGGATAGGATAGCCACAATGTGAAAGTTGGGTTTCCTTCAAATATTGTACATCTGTGGCTATTCAAGCTTCACAATGTATCTGGTCTACCTTTCCTACAGACACAACTATGAGGTATGAAATAATGACAGCATACTGATCTTTAAGTCATGAATTTTCATAATCTGGCAGATCTATCTTGTCTTGTATGCACATAAACATGCGACACCGTCTATCGCTGACAGCAAAAAGATGAAAAGTGCTGTAGTAAGTCATGAAACCAAGAAGAGGGAAACCACAGAAAGTAGATTGGGCTTGAAACTACATGAACTTTTCCATACATATTATCTGACAAACATTTTCACAGACTCACAGAAAGGATGAGGTGGGAAGGGACCTCTGGAGATCATGTAGTCCAACCTCCCTGCTTAAAGCAGGGTCAGATAAAGCAGGTTGCACAGAAGTATGTCTAGTTGGATTTTGAATATCTGCAATGGAGACTCCACAACCACTCTGGTCTACCTGTTCCAGTATTTGACCACTCTCACAGTAAAAGTGTTTGCTTGTTTCTGCAGGCTGTTGCACAAAGAAACATCTTAAGTTTGCTTTGTCATCTCACAGAATCATAGAATCATGGAATCATAGAATCATAGAATCATAGAATCATAGAATGGTTTGGGTTGGAAGGGACCTCAAAGCCCATCTAGTTCCAACCCCCCTGCCATGGGCAGGGACACCCTCCACTACACCAGGGTGCCCAGAGCCCCATCCAACCTGGCCTTGAACACTGCCAGGGAGGGGGCATCCACAGCTTCTCTGGGCTGCCTGGTCCAGTGCCTCACCACCCTCACAGTAAAGAATTTCTTCCTAATAGCTCATCTAAATCTACCCTCCTTCAGCTTAAGGCCATTACTCCATGCCTTATCACTCCATGCCCTTGCAAACAGTCCCTCTCCAGCTTTCCTGTAGGCCCCTTCAGGTACTGGAAGGCTGCTATAAAGTGTCTCTGGAGCCTTCTCTTCTCCAGGCTGAACAACCCCAACTCTCTCAACCTGTCTTCATAGAAGAGTTGCTCCAGCCCTCTGATCACCTTTGTAGCCCCCCTCTGTATTCTCTCCAACAGTCTTCTGTAGCTTCATTTGATGAATCCTAGTTCTCATAACTAGAAAAGAAAGTGAGCAATCATTTCCTACCATCCTCTCATGCTACTAATCTTTTAGAAACTCCCCTATCATATTCCCCCAAGTAATCTTCTTTCCAGGGTGATTATACCTAGACAATTTAACTGCTTCTTGTAAAGAACCTGTTCCATACAGCTGTGATAACAGTTTTTGTCTTTTGCACTTTTTCCACTTCTAACATATACTGCACACACTACTGAAGTCATGAAAAAATAATGAATTTATAAAGCAGAATCATTTGCTCTACATACATTTATTAATAATTTCTGTAATTTAATTTGTCTTTTTGAATGCTTCCAAACACTGGTCTGACACCCTCATCTATCATAGCCCTTGGTGTGAGTTATAAAAAAAAGATATGACATATAAAACAACAATTTGTGTCATCTATGTTGTTCAATAGTCATGTACTGAAGCCACGAAAACCTTTTTGCCATTAGAAACAATTATGTTTGAAGAAATATATATAGATGCACACACATGTATACATCACATATACATACATATATGGTAAACCTGAAATTAATAAGCACACATTAATTTAAGATTTTACTCTAGAATACTAGTAAGTCCAATAATACTATGATACTCCAGAAATATGATGGAGGAAATATCTTTTATTTTTTTTCTATTTCTTTGTCATAATATTTCTCTTTTTCTCTCTGTCCTGATATAAGAACAGAATGCATGATAAAGAGCAATTCCTAAGTAAGTTATCGGGTTCCTTTAGTTAATACAGTGCCTGCAAAAGCTGCTCTGCTGACAGAAGATTGTGTTTATTCAGGAAACAGTTAAAACCCATAACCCCTCGTCTCATCACTGTCCCAGCATTTCTACTGCTAAAGGAGAGACAAACCCCCACAGGCCTCAAAATTTATGTTCGTCTTTATACATGACAATGGGTCAGCTAAGAAACCTATTTCATATCTTCTCCCCCTCTGATCTTTGATCTTTTTCCTCTGTAAAGTGTGATGCAAATGATTAAGATCTAAGAGAAAAAGAAGCAATTAGATAGAAACCAAGTGTCAGTCAAAATGAAGAGGGAATATATTCATATATTTTTCAGCTAAGGAAAACAGCCTTGATGCCTCACAGAACTGTAGCATTATGTTTCTGGAGATCTCTTCTTCTTAAGGCAAGCATGCCTGAGGTGCTTGGTTAATTATTCTGCTGGTTCAGAAAGCCTGAGGTGAGCATGGGTACTTGTGTACTCATTCATCTCTAATTATTAGATTCAGAGCCGGATGCTAACTAATTCTGCTTGTGTACAAATTCCTCCAAACAGATTTGAGCCCTAACACTATATAAAAAACCGCAAGTAACACATAAATAAACTGTCAACCATATGCAAATCATCAGCCCAGGGGAGAAAGAAGACTAAAACTGGCAACACCACAACATGAAGAACAAGTTTTAACTGAGCAGCCAGACTGGAATTCTGCAACTAAATTGATGAATGCCCTAGGAAAGAAAAGCAGACTACAGTGGGCTGCATAATGCTGCATGTACCCTTAAACTTTGAGATCTACTTACTAAAGCTACATTCAACAACAAAATATAAAGAATTTACACAATACAAAGCAGATAGCTTGCTGTGGGGAGATGGTCCACATGGCAATGGAGGACAGTTTTACAAGTCACCATTGTAAGCAGCAGGGTAACTTAGTCATTGGAGGTGAAGATGGATCTGTGAAGTTCCATATGCATTTGTAATCACTACCAGCTTAGCAGGCACAGTCCCTTTTCCAGAGACTAAATAATTGCTAAAAAAACCCCAAACAAACAAACAAAAACACAATAGAAGCATAGGTCCTGGTTCATTCTTCCTCATATTTAGATACTTAACTGATATTTAACCTATTAGATATCCATTAGCACAGATTCCTCTTATGGTCCAGGGAAAATGATGAGTTATAAAAGAGATTAGTTCAGTCCAAACAAGACCTGGATCACCCTCTAGAGAGCCTCTCTCCCTGGGATTGTAGGAGGTACTAACAGTGACCATCCATCTTGGTTTGCCTGCCTCGGTGCCTAAAATTAATAGAGTTGCATCCAGAAAGCAGGCTATATAGAATTTCAAGTGACGATCTGCACTCATTTCTTACTTCAGAATGAACTGTCTTTACTGTGTCACAGAAAGACTAGTGAAACTATTAAGATTTTTTTTGAACAATAATCAGGCACTATACGTAAGTCTATCAGCAAAATGCAACAGGTTTTGAGAATACCAACACTACTGCTTAATGTGAACTTTAATTGTAGAATTAAGTAGATAACAGCAGCATATATGAATAACATGGGATTTATTTCTGGTTTATGATAAAACTAAAGGATTCCATCTCATGAAGTACAATTAGTTGATGATTTTGCTCTTAAAGTTTTCAGTAACATTGAGAAAGCACTGTCTCCCAGCTGGTAAATCTTTATAAAACTTAATACAATCCAGAGGAGTCATGTATCAACTTAGATTTTTTTATGTATGGGAAAAACAGAATTCAAGCCAATTTCCCAGTGTAGCTTGAATGTCAGACCATCACATTTTAATGGTGATTTTATGGCAATCCCATGGAAGATTACTACAGGATCTGGTTGAACCCTGTCCTCAAATTTCTATGGCAATATAAATCTTGCGGGGGGTGGGGGAAAGAGAGAGAAGAGAAAAAAGTGTAAAATGCTTCCAGGTTCAAATTCTCCCCTGAAACATGGAAGTGAAATACAATGCACCAATGGGGCCCAAAGGCTCTAGTCATGGCATCCACATCTATTTGTCTGTCAGTACTTGCTAAACTACAAAGAAAGTGATGGGATAAGGATAATCAGAGCAATAGGCAGTACAAACCATGCACTTTTCCCTCTTCATGAATACACAGGGGTTATTTCACCTGAAATATTTCAAGTAGCAGTTCGATATAATTGCCACCATAAAGCTTTCAAAAAGTAAAAATGTCAGTTTGTGCTAAATGGAAATAAATAACTAGTTTGTATATAAATATGTATGTATGTATGCATACAGAAATTTATGGGGAGAAAGATATTTTCTAACAGCTCTGCTTTGAATAACTTTATGGAAAGTTGATGTATATTGGTGTAGTTACACTGATTTACATCTGATAAGAACCTGTTATTCTGTTCTATTCTATTCTAATGCATACATGGAAAATACGTACAAATCAACATTTGCTATCTTCACAAATATCTTATTCAGCCACAGGAAAAAAAAAGCTATCACCTGTCAAGATCAGATTTCTTATCACAGATTTTCGGAGTATGAAAATAACTATATAACTTAATGTATTTTTCTCACTGAATCAGAAGCTAGAGAACAATTTTATCGTCTGGCTGTGTGAAGAAAATCTCTTCTCCCCTGGACCATTACCTCAGCCCAGGCACCATTGTAGAGTGCCCTTTGATGAGTGAGACTCCAAATGAGAAGTGCTGGAGGCTGTGTTGATGAGGATTGCACTCTGTAACTTATTTATGAGACTTTTTGTATGTAGTAAAGGGCAAAGAATAATGAAACGTAATGTTGTTGTGGTTCATTCATTTATATACTTTTTCATAGACTTGGAAAGAACTTTCAAGGAAAGGCTAATTTTGCACCTGAAGAAATGGAGCATTGAAAACAGCCAAAGCAGCAAACTAGAAACAACTTTTAGCAGCAGACAAAAGTGAAACAAAAAAGACATTATTTTTCCTCTCAGCCTTCAACCTGAAACTTGGTAAGTAGTGATGAAAGCTGCAGGTGAAGACAAGGAAGATGAAGAGCATTCCCATCTGGTTCTCCTGAAGCCTAGTGGCTAGTTCCAAACTAGTCACACCTTCTCACTATGTCTCTTTTTCACATTTATAGTTTTGGGGGACAGAGACACTAACTCAATTTTCAAAGTACTTTGAGATCTTTAAATGAAAACTGGATCATTAGAGCTATATATTGTTATTTTTTTTGTTCCTTTCTAGTACTTCAGATTTTCTGACATCCAGGGAGTCAGAGATATAATTTTTTCATATTACTTTAATCTAACTTCACTCGCCATCATTTGACTCTGCAGATTCTTCTTGTAATAAGAAAGAATTGGTTGGATAAAGATATTTTTAATGTAAAAAGCTAGCAAAAAATGAGGGAAAACTTCTGTTTTGCAATATATATGTGTTTATACTCATAGATACATAAGTAAATTTATATGTAAATAAATATCATATACTTTTATATATATTTCAAGATTATTTGCTTTGTTCACAGAAACTCAAAAATCTTTTTATGAGCATGGAATATTTTCTATTAAATTTCTGTTTGGTTGATAGATCATAGTATATAAAAACAATAATAAAGCAAAATAAAAACCTTCTTTGGTTTACATTGACATATTAAAAAAAAACTCTAATACTTACCTTTTTTGTGCAAAGGACTAAATATGTTAATTGTCTAAAAGTTTGAAGGGTTTGTTATCTTCATAGTTCAAAATAATTTTTTATTAGGTCTAGATCAAGCTTCTGAAAACCCAAATCCTTCTCTTTTATGTTAAATTTCCTCTCTGACTTGGACTTCAGTAAAATAAGAATGCAAATGGGGAAAAGAAACAGAGAAGAAAAAACATTGTATTGCAAATCCAAGGGTAGACAACGCTAACAGGAAAGAAAATGTCAGGTATTATACCTAATGTTGGAGTACTCAGCATCACCTGAATTAAACCTGTAGCTTCAACCTTCTGGCTTGATGTCCCAGCAAGCTTCAGGATCAAGTTTCCAATAAACCCCACCTGTCATTCGTGCCCTGACAGATAAATCAGGGCAGATTGTCACCTACAACGTCTGTGCAAGGTTCAGAACATCTGGATGAATTCATTGCTAAAGCAACACAATTCGGACCTGCACTGGCTTTTGTTTTTTTCATTGCACTCCCCAGAACGTGACATCCTGATGAAGACATCTCTGGCCACCTTCATCTCACATGCAGAGCTCACACTTTTGAAAGAGCTACCTGTTAGAAGTTTACATGGATTATATTCAGGGCTGTGAAATAGTTGTAGACCAGATATAACAGAAATAGGGCACAGAAAGGCAAAATCTGCAATATTGCTGCTCTCTCTCTTTCAGATACAACGGCTGCAGATGAGCAAGTAGCTCAAAGTGCAAATTAATGCAGTGATATCTTCTGTAACAACCATGTTAAAAACATCAATTTGGAAGTTCTTGCTCTCATTTTAATAGCATAACATTCTATGCAGGAGCATCATATCTTTTTTAGTGGACATAATTTTATGTGTACATTGACCTCTATATTTTTTCAGCAATATTTTTATTTTAAATGTTAATTTCTGCTTTCATTTTAGAAATATAATGACTATAAAATACCATCTTGAGAAAGTTATGAGAATTCATTTGGTTAGGATAACATTTGTGTTTACTTGTGTGTCTGTGTGACAGACACTTACTGGGATCAGCCTTATAATTCACATTGTTCTTTGTTTCAGACCAGCAAAATCAGATCCATTGCAGCCCTACTGATTTCAGTATTTTTGATATGTGAATATTATAGCAAGATATTGTCTATTTTACAATATCCAAGCGAATGTGAAAATGTGAAAATTTTTATAGTACAAAATCACAGATATTTAAGAGCTCAGGATTTAATAGTAATACTGGAAAAGTCAGGGATGGAAAAAAAGGGAAAGATATAGAAGATACATGGTTTTCAATAAGCAGATCATTCAATTACTCAACAGAAACATTCAAATTGTTTGGTGTTGTTATGGAATACACCAATCAGACTATGCTCAAGTAAGAAAAAAAAAGAAACTTACCCATTGAACTAATAGAAACTCTGCTTTTAAACTACTCATTGTCCTTGCTACTCTAATTGTAGTTTCCTTCTCCTTCTTTCTTCAGTTCTTTTTCTTATTTGTCTCCCTGTGATTTCCACCCACTTAGCAAGGTCACAACATGTGGCTTACAGCAGGACTGGAAATTAAAGACTCAGACTTTGAAGAGTCAGACTGAATAAGATACCCAGACAGGGTAAAAGACCTTTTTATCTTACTGTTTCCTTTAAGAGTATTCTTTAAATTTGCTTTCAGTAGCTTTTCACGGTATGCAGATAAAGTTAGCTGCTTTCCATGATTGCCCCAGAAAGGAAATACTGAGAAAGACGTCTAATCTTGCATGAGGAAACAGAAAACTTTCGCAGAAGGTGACATAGGGCTTGTTCAGGGAGGGGGAATGCATGAAACTTTAAAAAGTAAAAGCTTGGGAAGGGAACAGTAAGCAGTTTTAAAAACAATACAGTAACTTTATCTAAAGTAATGAAAATGCTCTTTCTGTTTAAGAACAGTTCAGCAGCCAGGCACAGGGAATTTCAGTGTTTGAGGACATCACCAGCATCCAGCAATATGGGCTCCAACCACTGCCCTACAGTCTTTATCTAATCTACAATCTCCATCATCTCAGGTCTCTTGATATTTTCATCAGTCCCACCATACACCGACTGTATGTAAAGAAAACCGACCTACAAGGCTACCAGCAGGAAACAGGAACAAGATGTCTTCTGTAAAGAAAGCGGGGGGAGACAAAGACAAAAGGGGGTGCTTAGAGTAGATGTGATAGCAATCAGGCAGAGGAATTTCATATGAAGCTTTCTGATCAAAAAAAAAAGGCCTTTAAGGCAACCCCACCTTTTGAAAATCAGGGATTAAACTTTTCTGTACAGTCAAACAACAAAAATAAATATTTGTCCCTTTTCCTAAGTTAAAGTTTGTCAGTTTTAAGGGGGGAAATGGTCTTTATAAAGCAGGTTGAATAACAATCATTAGTAAAGAGAACGCTTTGGTATCTTGCAATGAGAAAGCTTTGCCAAGCAAGAGAAAGGAAAATTCCACATTTCAAGCATTGCTCTAGAGTTCAATTAAAGGGCTTCTGCGGTCCCTTATGTTAGATGGTTAACTTATCTGTCTTATAGCTCTTACACATTTTTTATCACTATTCACTTCATAAATACCTTTGTTTTCTTGTTTTCTCGATAACCTTAGATTCACGAGTTCCTTAGATAGTTAACTTTTCGTATAGTAATTCAATACAAGTTGCTTATCACCTTAATACAAGAGACCCCTCAGCTGAAAATTAATTTGAGGGAGATTGCCAGTCTCTTTTTCCCTGTTCACCTGTTTGTAAATGATAAAGCAAATAAACAGCTCTTTAAATACCTGTGTCTAGCACTTCATTCTCTTGAAACATTTTATGCGCCTAAGCGCAGTATCGTACATCTATGATTATGCATCATTTTAATCTAATGCATTCTTCCCACTGTGAAATTCAGTTGTTCTTCCCAATTTAATGCACAGTTTGTTTTGCATGTAGAAGAGAGTATACGCTGAGCTGCATCCTGTCTGACTCACAGCTATAAAATACCAGTCTGCACTGAATCACAGAAGATGTTTTAAAGATCTATTGTCTGTCTCCTGTTTCAAATGATTAAAACCTGATCTATTGTAGCACAGATTCCGGCATGTTGACAGACTGGGAGGGCCTGAGTCCATAAACACTGACCCATGTGGGAGAACTGGTCTCTCGTATTAACCAGTATGAACAAAGATAGCTCTTGGGCAAGAAGAAAGCCAATGTGTATGTATCAAGCATGCCATTTTGATATTGAAGGCAGTAGACAAAATTTGGCAGTTAATAATGGTGATTGGTTATGCGAAAACAATTTTTTAAATAAAATTGCTTGGCTGCACACATAGGCTATTTTATTGTAGGTGAGTGCTAAGCAAATTGGGAATCAATGAAAGTATTTTTGAAGTAATCAATCGTCTGAAAATTTATCAGAAAATAAGTTATGTACTATCTGTCATTCCTGTCCTATTTCAAAACAGTTGCTCAATGATTTAGCGTGGCTTAAAGGACCATTTTTTCTAGAAATCATGCACAGCACATGCTAACAATCTGGAAAAAAAAATCAGGACTGCAATTATTTAAATTAATTAAAAGAATCATCCTTATATGGAGATGGAATCAAAGAAGAAAAAAAAAAAGATTTGTGGTAACAATTTTCTGGCAATAGCAACTAAAATTTAACCTTTGTTAAAGCATGCATGTAGATCAGTAGGTCCTGTCCTAAGGTTTAGCAAAGTAAACAGAATATAAGAAATTACTGAACTTGGCATGAAAAATTGCTGGACGAAACAGCTGACAAATATTACAGATATTGTCATGAGGGATGGATGAACTTCACAGATGGGTAAGGGGGAATTATGTGAGAAATGGTCAAACTTCACAAATAATTGAAAGGGAGATTTGGGAACCTTTTGGGGACCAGTCTCACAAGGCCAGCAGGGCTGACGTAACCAGTCAGTGGTGCCATGTAAGACCAAGGTGACCTAGGTAATAATGTTAGAAATATCAAATTTGAGTATTGATGTAGCCAAAGTGGGCCCTTTGGGAAAAAGTAATTAGGGACAGGTGGTTTAGCTGTGAAGGGACAAGAGTGGAGGAAGTGAGGGATCAAGGTGTATGAGGGAAAAACCATGGAAAAATGGAGAGGAAAGGACATTGAGAAGGCATGCATGTAAGCAAATGGTTGTTCAGGGTTTGCCTCTTCAAGCCCTGCAACTGATTGTTGCACTCTGTTCTGACTTCTTGATGAACTCTATTCCTAGCTATTTTCTGTGTGAATGTGATCTAGTGTGTGTGTGTGTGCGTGTGCACGCGCACGTGTGCATGTTCTGCTGGCACACTTTGAGCTGTGCTAGCCAGATAGTAAGAGAAAATCAAATTCTGGAAAGACCCAAGGTGGGAGATTAAACTGGATGAAGGGGCCCAGGATCTGGACATGAGGTCTGGATGGAGCCCACGGGATCCTCAAACGAGCGTGAAGTGCCTGTAAGTTGAGGAAGTGCAGGACGAGTGTGCCTTCCACCAGTGAACTGTAAGTCTAGTTAGACAGAAGGGGGGAATAGGATTGGGCCGTTTGTGGTGTTCATGCTTTATAGAGGTGTCTGTTGTGTGTGCATTTGCATTGTGTGCGTGTGTATTTGCACCTGTGTAACACAGGCTCTGCTTTCATTTTGCCTGCACCCAGGAGTGGGGATAAGCAGCAGATCGCGTCTATTATACTCAAATGGGATTAATTGCCTGGATCCTAACGTACAGTGGAACTGACCTTCCTTAACAAACTCTCAAGTATGAAAAATTTACTTGATACTCCAGCTAATAATTGGCTCAGGTCTGATAATGGATAATGGATAAATGGTTGGATAATATCCATATAATGTGCAACATTCTTCAGAAGAAAAGAAAAATGAGCTACATGTAAATAGAGATTAATATATACATCCATGTCACAGAAAAGAAATATAACAAAAAAACCACAATTTACAGAGGTCTGCAAAATTCATCCCAAACTCTATTTCTTTGTAATAGATTCATGGATTAGCACAGGTGTCAAGGATTTAGTTCTCGGTAAGAGCAGCCAGAATAAGCTAACAGAGTTGAACTGAAAATAAAATTTCAACTTTCTCTTACTAGTGACATACATATATATATATATGGAGAGGTGAAAACTCTGTATGCAAGAAGCAAATTGAAGCATTGAATTATATTTATGAATATGTCAATAAATACATAATGTTTGACCATATGAACCAGGATTATGGATTGTGAAAGTAATGGTGAAAGAATACTTTTTGGTATTATACTTTAATTATCTTAAAACTCTCTCCGTATCATAAAAACAGCCTGAGGGGTTTTAGTTATGTTTACCCAATCTTTGAAAAAACCCCACTTTTACAAGGCTTTGAAGGTTGATTTTTATTTTTTTTTCAGAATTAAAATTTATTTTGAAGAAACAAAATATTGTTTTTTTTAAAAAGCACATAACTGAGAACACCCAACCCAGACTTGTCCAGAAAGGAAAGTTCCCATTGATTATAAGAAATTACTTTAAAATCTGTGTTGTCGCATTTTGTTAGACTCCTGCAACAACTAACTTGGTCAGTCCAGAGAACACGGACTTGTACAGACTTGGTTGTAACTGTCCTGCTTTTTCTGCTTTTGGGGTTTGTTATGGATGTTGGATTTTGGCTGACACAGACAACTATACTTAGATTTAAAATAATTGAGTTATGTTCTCAAAGATATGAGCTGGCCAAGCTCTGCAAATGTTTTCATATTCACAAAGGTCTTGGGAGTTACGGTCTGGTTTTCTAACAACAATAAAGTTTGATAAGTTTTACAATTTTAATACAATGTGGAGAAAGTTTTATGCAATTGGCCTTCCCCTAGCTCAAGGCTTTTTGAACTTTTATAATATATGTATTAAAAATATTCCCTGCCATAAATGTTTAAGATATATTATGCTTATGCCATTATTTATGAAATTATTCCCCCTTTTCCATTATTACTGTATTATATTCTTCCTAAGATATTTTTAAGAAGGTCTTCAGGGTAGATCTGTCTTTCTCTATATAAAGACACACAGGCACAGAATTACCAATGAGAACTAAAGGGATTTCATCCCTTCTAAATTAGCATTGTTCCCACAATAGCTGATGCAATATAGCTTTTCAACCTTCCCCTTTTTGGAGCATTCCTAGACTGTACTCATATCTTTCTCTCTGTCTCTCTCTAATTCGATAACTGTGTAACACTCCAAAAGTATAATTGTCTCAATTAGTGACTGATATATATGGAAGATAACATCCTATATCTATAACCTCTAAAAATACTGTCCCAGTTCTAGAGGTCTGTGCTTTGCAGTTTATTATCTAAGGCTACTTTCTTACTGCTACCCCCATAAATAAAGAACAATTTCCTACACTATTGGAGTATGGTGGATTGAGAGCAGCTCTGACAAGAAGGACCTGGGGGTATTGGTGGATGAGAAGCTCGACATGACCCAGCAATGTGTGCTTGCAGCCCAGAAAGCCAACCGTGTCCTGGGCTGCATCAAGAGAGGTGTGACTAGCAGGTCGAGGGAGGTGATCCTGCCCCTCTACTCCGCTCTCGTGAGACCCCACCTGGAGTACTGCGTCCAGCTCTGGGGGCCCCAGTACAGGAGAGACATGGAGCTGTTGGAGCGAGTCCAGAGGAGGCCACGAAGCTGATCAGAGGGCTGGAGCACCTCTCCTATGAGGACAGGCTGAGAGAGTTGGGCTTGTTCAACCTGGGGAAGAGAAGGCTCCAGGGAGATCTAATTGTGGCCTTCCAGTACCTGAAGGGGCCTACAGGAAAGATGGTGAGGGACTGTTTATCAGGGAGTGTAGTGACAGGACAAGGGGTAATGGGTTTAAACTAAAAGAGAGTAGATTTAGACTACATATTAGGAAAACACTCTTCACTATGAGGGTGGTGAGGCACTGGAACAGGTATCCCAGAGAAGTTGTAGATGCCCCATCCCTGGAAGTGTTCAAGGCCAGGTTGGATGGGGCTTTGGGCAACCTGGTCTTGTGGACAGTGTCTGTCCATGGGCAGGGGTTGGAACTAGATGATCTTTGAGGTCACTTCCAACCCAAACCATTCTATGATTCTATATCTTTAAAATATATCTATATCTTAAAAAAAAAAAAAAAAAAGATCAGTATAATTGAAATAATGAATGCTTCTTATTTCAAATGACATATTGGATTCTCTATTATAAGATATCTGCTAGATTACAGAAAATAAAACACTGTGCACAGGTATTTAATAGCACAAAAACTGAATGCAAGCATGTTGTCTGCTTTTGGATTCGTCAGTGAACTATTACTTTCCTTATGCCAAATACAGCTGAGTAATTGATCAATGAATACTACTGAGCGAATAAACAGAAAATGCTGTGTGAGCTGATGGGGAAGAAAATGCCCGAGGAAAAGTCCATTCTTTAGTATCAAAACCTACCAGGAACTGCTGTTTTACTGATCTATGCTTGTGCATCTCTGGAATTCTAGCTGGGTAAAGCAATTTTGATATCTGTATTGCCATAAATAAAGATTGCTTTTTTCCCCCTGCTATTTGTTTCCCTCCCCTGTCTCTTTTGAAATGGTTAAAGACCATAACTGGGAAGGGAATATGATCTAATGTTTAGCTAACCAAAAGATAAGGTGCATCCTGTTTCCCTGTGCAACATAACAGGATTAAAAACATACAAAGTCATAAACCAGCTTTTTCTATCATTTCATCCCACATCTGTTTGCTTGGTTTTTGGTGGTTTTTGTTGTTGTTGTTGTTATTGTTTGGTTGTGGTTTTTTTTTTTTTCTGTGCATGCATGTATACCTTCCTGACATCACACCTGTCTCACAGCGGAGGCCATGTGGGATTTGTGAAAAGGATAGGGGTTACTCCTTCGTCATTCACAAAAGCAGATGTCCTTGCCATGCTCAGATTGCAACTAGCTTTCTACGGAGAGAGGCTAGAGAAACCTATAGGGAGTAGTTTATAAGATTACCTATTAATTTTATAATCAAAACACTCAAGTATTGGAGTGTAAGTTTTAGGTCTCAAAAGAAGATATGATTAGTGTGTCAGAACTGTATGCTGAATCGCAACAAATTTAAACGAGAACATTAAGTCAGCTATTCAGACTGGTTTTAAAATAAGAAGATGCCTTCACCACTTGAGTAAGCAAAGTGCCTTTTTGTTTTCCAGTGCACACACCAAATACAAGTTTGGAGTGGAGCACAGCTCTGTACGAACACTTAATCACAGACTGTAAACAGAGGTCAAGTTGAGAGATAATGCCGGAATTCAAGATATATTTCTCCATGTGTCACATTCAAGCACCGATTTCTTGTCATGAGGTGCCAGAAGCTTTCGTGCATTCACTGATTTGTTCTGTGCATTTCTAGAACTGGAGCTTTTAGATTAGCTATAATATAGCTGTGGGTAATAGTTCAGGGAAGTAAAAATATTATAAACCTAGTTTTAAAGTCCTAGCTGTGGAGGCTGAAAGATATAGACAGGCAAAGATAATTTCCTTATGATATTCAAATTACTGCAAACCTCCAGATTTAATTTGCAATCACCATACTACAAGACACTAATAATCTTTCCCCTGTAATATAGGGGCAAACATATGGATAGTTTTTGCCTCAAAGATTGGTAGAATTCTATTAATTTTCAAGGATAAATTCAATTAAAAGTATGTATTAATTTCTGCAGTTTAATTTATTTATACTACTCTACCTGTTCCATGGGCAGATAACTCTGTAGGTTTATAAATATTTCACTTGTTAGAATACAAGTCTAGCTTCATTTGCAACTCTTTTTGTGTCACTGTCCTACTTTTTGCATAGTCTGCTTGACAAAGTTTCTATGCCTTACCTACCTGAATTTTATAACAAAAACCTTTGGGACTAATTAAGATTTTTATAGTAAAATAATGAGAGACATTTTCTGTCTCTGTATTTTTTTTCCCTAGTTTTGTGCCTTGGGTTATTCTTGGGGCCGCCATAGTCAGATTCAATTTATAGAAGCATATTTGTTGCTCATCTGCATTAATAGAGCATAGTACAACGACAACAACAACAACAGCAGCAAAGATCTTGACAAGTTCTAATATTTTCTCTTAAGCTAAATAATTCCCTAGCTTCTTTCTGTGTAAGACTCATAAAACAAAACATGTGCTAATTAATGTAGGAAAAATCCGATTGTTCTGAAAATATTTTAAATGAACTGAAGGATGCTTTTTTTAGTAGGCAAATTTAATCTGGCAAGGTGAAGCTGGTAGAACAGGCTAGACCAAAGCACAGAGCTCTGCTGTAGCTGCCATAATTATTCATGAAGCCATCAGCCAGGCAGGCTATATCTGGTTATAATTCTTGCACATGTCAGTGATAGGGAACATCCAGCTTTTATCCCGCAAGACGCTGACAAGGGCAGGAGAAGGTATGATCCCAGTGCCAGCGGGAAGCTTCCAGGCTCTTCGTTACCCAAGGAAATTCCTCAGTTAGCCCCTCACTCCCCAAAACAAAGCACCAGCAGAGTTCAGGACTGAAGGGCTAGAGTCACAGCAGCCATCATTCAGAAAGCCGTCGGACAGAGCCAGGAGGAAAAGCCAACGACTTTGAGTCACATTTCTGGAAGAAGTCTTAACTATGAGATAATAGCTGTCACGTCCATTTGGGGAGTGCCAGGCCCAAATTCAGGTTCCTCTTCTGTGTGCTTGGACTTAAACCTATGTTTCACAGCTGGCATGGAGGATGCTCTGGCTTCACCAGTGAATAAAATGGCCCAAGACCCACTCTTTGGCTCTATGGGTGAGACCCTCATGTCCATGCAACTTTTCTTTCTACCTGGGAAGTGGTGCACCTCACACAGGCTGCCTTTAACAACAGTCCCATGGAGGTAACACCCAAACCTGGACTCTGTATGGGAGAGCACTTGCTGACATGAGCCAGGATTATACCACAGCATGCACTAGCAACTAAACAAATCTGCATGATTGCAGGAACAGGTCTTGCTCCCTTTTAATTTACAAGTGGAAACATATTTGATGATGGATGTGGCAGCACCAGAGACTGACTACTTATTCACTGTTTTTGAGCTAGAAAGATAAGCAGAAAACCTCCTCTGCAGGCTTTGCTCACCATAATGTTTCCAGTCTCTCAGTCACCACAGCCACATGGTTACAATCTGGGCTCACCTCTCTATTAGCAAGCACACCATCCCAATGAGCAGTCACTGAGCTGAGGGGTACTCTTAGTCTTCCTTTCAATTTATATGAATAAATGAATATACATTAGGGCAATACACGGGCAAAAAGGAAAATCAAGAAATGATCTCTAAACCTTAGTGGCTAAGAAAAGCTCATTCGGGGTGCAGAAAATTTAGGAACTACATTCTAACGGTCTTCCAGACAGTGGAAGAGGTTAATTGGATCTCATTAAGAAAGATCTAGAATAGACAGACATCCCAATGGTAGGAAGATCTCTTCAGAGGACTTCTGAGAACTTAGGTTTCACATTAAATTAGATGGAGTATGGATGTAACTAATGACATTTGACCTCCCACCTGAAGGGGTATATGTAAGATATATTATAATAAGCATCGAGGAACTGGACTCTGTCCTGATGCAGCTCCTAATTTCCAGCAGCTTCTCTCAGAGATCAGGGCCTCGAGTGGTTCTGTACATGCTCAGGTACACCCAAGAGACTTTGCCAGTGAGTGGTTGAGTGTCTGGAGAATTTAGGCTGTTTCTGAGTTATCAGTGATATTTGGGATCTAAAACTCGAAGTGGCAGCTGGGCATGTGTGTCTCCCAGTGAATTAAAAGGATTCAACTTATTTATAACAGCTCAATGCTATTAGACCTTTTCCAATGTGAGATAAAATGGTTTATCTCAAAACATTTTGACTACATGCTAGGTAAAGGTGCTGTACTTCATGATTGCAGCAGACAGAACATGCACATGGGAACTTGCAGCATCTAATGGTGCTTAGTAATTTGCTAAAATACAAGAATTGCTAGACTTAATCCTTAAAGTCCTCCTTTAAACCAACACCCTCCCACACCTTGGCTGCAGCTGTGCAATCCTTTTTACAAGTGTGGGTGCTAGCACTTTCCAAGGCCATCAGTAACTCCCAGAATTAAACCCTTGCACTGGTGCAAACCCCACTACATCGTTCTCCAAATTCATTGTTTTGTCTGTTTACTAGTGTCCAGCCATCTATCTACCTATCTGTTTGCCATTTTTTCATTTCTTTTACAGGGCACTGATCCCTGTATGATGATGTAATTTTCTTTGCTGCTTAAGAACTGATCTGGGCTGTATCCCTCTCTGTTCCTCGTGCTCCCTCCCATAGGAACTGCTGTGTTCATCACGCTAAATTGTGCGATGATATTGTGATATGGACAAATGCTCAGTGGGGAATAAACTGAAGCCAACAGAGACATTTTCAGTTAAAGTCAAACTTCCAGAGGTGCAAAGATAGTTCCTTACTGTGCAATCAAACCCTCAGCAGGAGTCTTCTGCTAATTGTGACATTTTTCAGCAAGATGCTTGCAGACAGGTCACTGGAAATACATGTACTTCAGATCATTTTAATAGAAGTAATATAATATGCACAGAAAGGTTTGCCTTCTTAGCCCTACAGAGTTTCAGCTGAAAAGGCCATTTAACATTTTATATAAAACTCTTTATAAAGCAGAAAATGTAAAACTCAGACATTTTCTCAAATGGTTAATGCAATGTACAGTAATAGCAAGGCTTGGCTCTTAAATGCTCTCTCTAGTCCATTGAAGCACTTGCAGAAATAATCCCACTGACTTCAGAGCTATGGCTCATGTGTTTGAAGTTTAGCACATCATCAAGTGTTCCGTTGGATCAAGGCCCTTGAATGTCTTAATTCATAAATATATTTATTTAGTAGAAATACACCTTTGCATAGATATGCTATAGCATAAAGATAGACATTAATAGCCAGTGCAGGATCAAGTCCATCGAATTTTTTTCTTAGTTTAAGTCTCCTAATTAGGAAATTAATCTAAAATAGGCGCTTTATTTTCCACCCTATAAGATGGAGATAAGTCAATGTCTTTTGAAAGTTACCAGAAAGAGAAATTATTTGCTTAAGTAAGCGACATAGACTTGAACAGAACTGGTCCTTCTAGGCTTTCAAAACTCCTTCTACTGATTAAAGAGGATCAGGCTAAGAAAACCATCATCTAAAATGGAGGTGAGAGTTATATGCCCAAATCAGAAAGACAGCTGTAGGAGAAAACAGTTCTTCTTTTATGTGAAACAAAAGAATAATGACAAAAGTAGGAGTAAAACTTAGGTATAAGGAAGTCTGTTTTCTCACCTCTTTTTTTCCATTCCTACAGAATTCTTTTTTTCTATAAATTTTGAATACTGAGATTAGCAAAATCTTGGATTTGAATTTTGCTATGTCAAGGAAAGGCATAGACGTTTTATGGAAATTGTGTCTCCTCTCTCTGGTATCCACATTCTCTCTCTTTTTGGGGCCTGTGTGGCTGTAAAATTCTCAGGCTGCACCTTTGAGAGTGTAATACAGAGCTCCCCAGCTTGTGACACCAGGCCATGGATGACCATGAGACCATTTTTTACGAAGCGGTGAGGTAATTCAACTAATCTGAAATAGGCCATTAAGCAAAATTGTTATGGGTTTTAGCCATTTTTTTCCTCAGTTAGAAGGTTTGGTTTTTAAAAAAAGTGGATGGAAAGTTTACAAATTACTGATAAAAAGCCTATTGTTAAGAGATGCCAGGCTTGACCTGAATCACAAAATGCAAAAAATACCCTGAGAAAGCCTGAGAAAGAGAGCTCCTGAGACTGCATTTCCCTTATGTTGATGGCCAATTTCCCCTGAAGACAATGATTAGCCAGTTATAGAAGCTGGCTCATATCATACCTTCAGTCATGGTTCTGTGGCCTGACAGGCTGCATAATCACTAGCTGGTGAGAGATCTGATAAATCCATTGTTAATTTGTATGTTAATGGAGTCTTTCATCTGATGATGTCTTTTTTTTTTTGTATATTAATTAAATAACACAACAACATCTATGAAGGAGGTAGGTTAGCACAACTGGAATTTGCTTCTCTCTCTGGCCAAGAAGGAGTTGTACATAATACTTTTTGAAAAATACTTAAGTGATTTAGGAATTGACATGTCATTTTTAGGAGTGATGGACTTTTGCAGCTGTGTGAAATTGTGTACTTAACTTATTTTCAGTGCAGGTAAATATATAGCCTTGAAGGCATCTTTGACACTTCCACAGTATGTAGAGAGATGGAATCTCTTTAACCTATAACTTCAAGGCAAATTTCAAGAACAGGACATATTCATATAGACTACTATTTACTGAGGAAGCTATTTTTTCAGTAGGTACATTCACAAATAAAAAAAAGTAGTGCATTGTACATTTTCTTGAAACAATTTTTTTGGGGTGTATGTGAATATCCTATATATAACAAAGGAGAAAATAATATGGTTGCATTGCTGCTGCTCTGATAACCTGTTTTCCATAGCACAAAGAATATTTATGTATATATTTAAGGTAATAATAATTAAAGACATGAAGGCAATTGGAAAATATAAAAATATAACAAATGTTTATGAAGATAGATGGTGTCATAGTAACTTGATATCTTTCTGTGATAACTGATTTTCTAGTTAAAGGACACACAGTAGATCTAATCTGTCTGGGTTTCAGTAAATCACTTGATATGGTGTCAGATAGAAAATTACTAGTTAAAGTGGATAACATAGGGATTAGAACTAAAAATGTAATATGAGTCAAAGACCGGCCAAGAGAGACAAAAATGGATATTATTAGAAGGGGACATTTCAGAATGGGGAAAGGTTACTTGTAGTTTCTTCAAAGACTGATCTTGGGATTAATCTTATTAAATACTTTCATTAAGGACTTTGTGCAAATTAGGTATGAACTAATGAAATTCATAGTTGAAATGAAGTTGGGAGGCATCGTATGTGTGGTGGGGGGGTGAAAATATCATACAGGAGCAACTGAATGACCTTGAGGACTGGACTTACAGAATAGAGTCAAATTTAATATATCTATGTGCACGGTCATGCACTTTTACACTAATAACAAGATTTCCTGCTTTACTTGGAGGCCAACCTTTGGAAATAAGTGAAGAGGAGAAATATCAGAATGCATTAGTTGATCTCAAAATAATATGAAAATGAAGTGTGTGACTCAAAATGTATAAGGTATATCCAAAGAAATTAAGGAAATATTCCTTCCTTTATCTGGAATAAAGAAGGACTGCAAGAATAATAAAGTGGAAGGAGGTTCTATTTTATGACTGAAAGAGCTATGTCCATTTAGCTTGAAAAATGGAAGACTAAGAAAGGTTGTTATTGCTATTTACATATCACTTAGGCTAAAAGTGATGCATATATTAGAGAAGAGAGGCATAAATTTGCAACGATCACATTAAGACTGATAAGCAGAAAGGTGTTTTTAACCATATATCAACAGTGATTCTACAACAACCTTTCAAAATGGTCAGTATGGGAAAAGTCCTAGTTTTAAACATCCCAGCAATATTATGTGATATAGTTGACAAAAATGCAGGAGCTTGGACTTGAAGACTCAGAAGATGCCTTCTATTTCTGTCATTCATTATTCCTTTAAATTAATTATGTTAATTTAATTCAGAAAGCTTAATTTTTACAAACAATATTCACCCTTATATTTGTTATGCGGTTATATTTACTATTAGATTTACTGTATTCTGCAATTGTAGGCAGATAAAATATGTCATCCTCAGGGTCATATAATAATCATAACTGAGCTAAAAATACAACCTAAAAGTCTGATTCTCCTTTCATCTACTCCAGTTTTTTACTGAGATGGTATAACCCCTTTAACATTGCTAGATATTCACTGAAGTAAAAGAATCCAATTCCAGACTTTTTGACTCACATTTCTCTCTCTAACTACTACAGTCAACTGATTCCCTAATATATATATGTATGTATATGTGTATGTATAGACATCTCAGCCTTAGGCAGAGCATATATTTAAAATGAATTTACCAGAGTATTTCCCCAGAGACTTATATTCCCTGGGTTTTTGGTTTTTTGTTCTTTTTGTTTCTTCTGATGGTAGTTATAGACTGTATAACTTAGCTAGCTTGGAGGTGCAAATGCACCCTAGAGGAATTGCCTTATTTATTTTTCATAGTATAATTGATTATTTTGAATAATGTATGTGATGGCTAGGTAATGAGTGGAAAAACAATGTCTAAACATGACTTGGTACCACTTTCTATAGAATCTGTGATTTGACAGCATAACATATTAGGTTGGCCTCACAGGACAAGATAACTGTTACATTATTTTCTGTAAGTAAAAGTCATTCAGCACACTGCCCCTGCTCAGGAAAAGAATATGAATATGCAGAATTTCATCTGCATTGTTTTATCTGAGACACTAGTATAAAAATGATGTACAGAGTTAAATTATGGCTGAAATGTTTTTTGAGATGGTTTATCAGAAGGGGAAGAATACATGTCTCCGTGAAAAGAACAAGAACTGAAACCCAATCTTAACTAAAAATAACAATTTTTAAAAGTTGGAATTATGACTGGCGCTCTGCTTGAATTCTGAGGTGTTATGGGAGCTGGGTTGTGACCTGCAGTTAAAATGGGCTCGTGCCATAGCACCAAAAATTTTCTCTGTATTGTCTGACACACACTGTGGTGATGCATGGGATCTTCTTCGCTTTACACCAGATTGACTTTTAGATCTGTGTTGGCTTGGAGTTTGACCTTGGGCATCAGGTCAGGTCATACAGTGTCTAACTCAAGTCGTCAAGATAACATTTACTCTACCAGCCTGGAGGGGCCTCTGTAAGCAGCCAGTGTTTAAAGCAGATGCATTTTTACAAAGGTAATCCGTGAAATATAAAAGTTAATTTTCTTTAATACTGTCAGCTGTACCTGCAGAAAAGGGAATGTATAAGAAATACACGGTGAATATGTTTTTGTTACATTTTTGGTTCCAGCTTGTAGGTCACTGAAGGGAAAAATGAACAAATTGATGGATTTGGTTATGTGTGAAATGGATACGTAACAAGGGAACTAGAAAACCTTTTACATTTCCAGAGATCAGAACTCCCAGCCCACCATATAATACTCCATTCCAATTTCATTCAACTGTGATGGAGGGAAAAATTCCATAACATTGGTGTGCACTTAATTGTCACAGGGAAATAAAATTACAAAGTTTAGTAATACCATAAAAATATGTGGTGTTATGCAAGAACTTAAAATTACATGCTCTCTAAAGTAAAATTATTATACTACAGAGGCTTGCAAAAGCTTTCAAACTAAGCAGTATAATCTCACAGTTAAGAGCTTTAACTTCTGGTTGAGAAAGAATAGAAACACAAATGCCATTGCTGTCAGGACCAAACAGTACAACAGACTCAAGGTGAATTTTTATGTGGTTTTTGAACGCATTTCTTATGCTAATGGTGTTGATAAAAACATAAGACATAATATTTGCATTTTCCACGTGCAGGTAAGATATTAATAGCAAAGTCAGAACAAAGGAATGCCCATTAATATATGGACACGTGGAAACAGATATGCACAACCTACTGACACCTTCCAGTGAATGAAAGAACAATGAAAAGACAGATGCTCATTCTCCTGAATCCATCAGGCTAAAGCCTAAAGCCACATATCTCCCATCTTATCAGGAGTACCACCAGCCAAAGCTTATCTGTGGGAAGATTTGAGTGCAGTAAAAGACAGACTCTTCAAGCGCCAAATAAAAGATCAAAGTGCTAATGGGTGGATAGAAAGACTTAATCATCGGGCCATCAGAAACGTTCATACTTCACCCTACACTGAATGTTCTTGTCTTCCAGCATGGTGGCAGGGACTTCTTGGCCAGCAGAGGCATTTCACACAGAGAATCAGCTGATCAATATGCATTGAGTGAGCAGACACTGGACTGGAGCACAGAATGCTCTAAATAGCTCTCACTCTGTGTCGTTGAAAAGATTAACCAAATCCATGAGCAGAAAATATGTATTCTGGATGTCCTTTGTGTTCCCTGCTGTGAAATTCTAGGACCCCTCGGGATTATCCACTGAACTGCAAAATAGATCCATGCTCTTTCAAGCTGATGCAAGGCAGTGAAAAACAGCTATTGACTTCTGCCATCAGAAGTTATACATGTCCCCTTGACAGAAATAAACCAAATAGCTTTTTTTGTAAAGCATGTGACTGTATCCAATATAAAGAAAATGCAGTAATCCAAGGTCCAGAAGTTCAGACTTGTATCTAAAAGTGTCCAAATTTGTCATCTAAGTGACAATGGCATTCTGTAAAAAGTACAGCTACTTTTTAAACTTGTGGGCAACCAGTTGTCATATGATAGGCATGCACGGATACCTAAGTGTTGATAGCTGTCTCACAGGTAAGAAATTAATTTAAAGTCCTAGACTAAGCTGTGAATCATGAAAATCTCAACAAGGAACTTCCGTGTAGATGACCCTCACTGTATTTGCACTGTGCCAGCAGATGTAGTCCACCCAAAAAAAAGGTACCATCTGGCACCTTGCTTTTAGGGAACATTCAGTATGAAAGTTATTAAATCTCTATCCTGAAGCTTTGGTTCGCTTTTTAGGGGAATGTAGTTGCTGTATTTTGGTTGCCCCAGTGATGGTTTTCTCTCAGTTTTCTGCTAAAATTGTTACAGTTTGTAATGACAATTGAATAATTAACACATGAAGTCTGTGGATCTGTCTTCTACATTCTAGGTGAATACCATAATCACTGAGCTAAGATCAGCTAGTCTGTCTCACTCAATATTTCAGTTCAATTCCAAGTGAAGAAGTTGAAAGAGGTATGCAAGAGAAAACCACACATTTTCCTCCTCTCCCCCCCCCCCCCCTTCTTTTTTCAGGACCAGCCGTCTCAGGATCTTTTCTTTTTGTATTAAACAACTCCTGTAGGTTTCACCTGGAACTGAGTCTTCAGTGGGTTCAAGGCATGGTAGGTTGAGTTCACAGAAAAGAAATTAAGTTATGTTTGCTAAATAAACAGAGACCACTTCTGGTCAAGACATCTCTGAGAAACAAATGGTTGGAGGGTGGGGAAGTACACAGGCGAAGCATTGTCTGTAATTGCTCGGTCCTTATACCCTGCTGATTTTGGTCACTGTCAGAATTAAAAAAATGAGGTAGATGATTGACTTGTGCTCCGATGCTGTGTGGCCATTTTTGTATTCTTAAGATTAAGGTGGCAGATTGACCAAGACCATAAGAAGACGATTTTCTGAGCATCCAGGTCTCGGCCACTATAAGCACGTCACCTCACTTCCTCCGGTTCCCCATCTTTTCCAGCTATCTGTTCAAAGGCATTGACTAGAGTGCTCAAATGGCACATCAATGAGACCACTAGAAGAACCTGAACTGAACAGAACATTGCACAATTAAAACTGTTTTTCTAGAGCACGACCAGAAACGCTGATAAAGCTTACAGAAAGCTTTTCATTGGAAAAGGAAAATTCAGAGGTGAGGAGGTGGAATGTGTAACTTAACACATAATATTCCATTCCCAGTGCTCTGAAACTGTAAAAGCTTTTTATGAATAAATGCTGAAAAATTTATGCTGGCCTTTTTACCTTTCTAGTGTCTGGATCATTTTGGCTAAGGGCCTGGAAGATAAACTGCAATTTATTATCTCCTGGCATCTTGGATAGATATAGTGCTTTGTTATTTGGCTTAGTTGTTTTTCACTCTTTTTTTCACAGAAAAGAAAGGAAGGATTGGCTTCTTTCCTGTAATATTTTTGGAAGAACAAAAAGGTGTTTTTCTCAAGGTGATACAATTTGATTTCATAGTCAGATGCCAAATTATGAATTGAACTTGATATTTTGTTTCATGTTCATTCATGATGAAAGTATGTTTGATATTAAATACCAAAGCTTTCTGTGAAATTTAATTTTTGTCACAATCTCTAAGCATTGCTATACAGGATGCTTACCTTTATGAATAAATTCATGGACTACTATACCTCACTTTTCCATATCTACAAAGGAGGGATAATAACACTTATCTTTGTGACAAATGAGATAAGTGGCTTAATTTATTAAAGTTTGTAAACTGCTTTGAGATCTTCCAATAAAAAGAGCAAAGTAATAGCAGCCATATCATAAAGGAATCTAAACTTTTAATTTTGCCAAAGTTCCCTAGGTGAAAAGATAACTCTTTAATGAGCTTAAGGACGTGTTTGAGATTGGCAAGTTTATAACAAATCCACAGTGGATACAAACATGTAAAGCTGTTTGGCATAACTTTTTTGCAATTGCATTTGTAAAAGTAATTGGATATTACAAGACTGTGAATAGTGGAGAAATGCAGTTGATAGTTCTAAGCTGTGAATTATATGTCATATTTTATTGCATAGATGTGAGTGTTGCTGTTGTGGCATTTGAATGTGTTTTCTTTCGGATGATTTATTAGCATATGTACAGTATTTGACTAGCATTATGCTTATTTATTGATACTCCAACAACTAACAACCATTTGATCATATGGTAACATGAGGAAATAGTCACAACTCTGTGATTTAAATGTGTATTTTTTTTCCTATTTGTGGTAACTCTGATATGCCAGAACATTTGTAATCAGTTTTTAAAGGACATAAAGACTCGGAAGGATACTGTTGAACCTAGGATGAAGAAGCTAAAAGAGTATACCTCTAATTGATTATTAGTTTTCTCTGTATTGATGGATGGAAAGAGCTGAGCTGTCTGTTGCCTCGTAAGAATGAGAGGCAGGCCTCATTTGAAAGGAGCCCTTATTATCTGAGATGACCTAATATGTGTTTTGATTGAATAATTCTGTGCTATCCAGTAGAGAACAATAGCCTTGGAATAGCAAGACTGCATCCATTAATGTTTTGACAGTTTTCTGCTGCTTTTTTTTTTTTTCTAATCCTCAGAGCTAAAAATTGAAGGAAATAATTTAAATTGCCATGGAATAAGTGTACAGCTTTTGAATATTTGCAACCTTTATTTACTTAAAAATGACTATTAAATATTTTCAGGAAATGTTACACCTGAGAATTGTCTTGTATAAAAGAATAAAGTTAAGATCCACAAGATAAAGAATGAACCAAAGCTGTATTATTTACTTATAACTATCTTCAGTAGATTTTATATATCTTAAATATGATTGTTCCTGTGCCAAGGCCAAATGTTATTTCAGTGCAGGGAAATAAAAATAACAACAATCCAGCAGGATTCCAACACTGTTGTTATTAATGGCAGTCCTGCTGCTAATAGTCATACTAATATTGCTGGTATAGTAGGAAATCAATCCCAGCCTTAGGAATAGTTTTGCAACTCAGAAATCCAGTCTTGTCCTCAGAAGCAGTCAACATCTTCAGGGTCAGCTGAATTGTGCCCAGAGTGGATTTAATGCTAGCTCTGTCTGACACAGCTGTGAGCAGCAGTAGTTTTTGTTCCTGTTCACGGGGTCAGGTGCCCCAGCTGCCTGGCTCAGATGCTTCTCCTGATGCTAAGTGTTGGGGTGAGGGTGAGGTGCCTGCTTGTCTCACTTCTTCATCAATCTTTGCTCTGTCAGAGTTGTAGAAGGCCTTTTTGCCCTGTTAGTCTAGACACCAGAAGCCCGAATATCTTCTTACACTCTGCCAGCATAAAATGACCTCAAAATGTTCTTAAATTACAGTGAGCCATATATTTACTCCCAGTTTAAGGCTCTTTGTAAGGCTCGCTGCCAGAGTAGTGCCAAATGTAAATCAGAGCTAATATAAATCAGGGTCCATTTAATGTACATTGTAGAGTGGAAATTAGAAAGTTTAGAATCAAGTAACAGTCTTTTTTCTCTGTTACGAGACTCTCATACCAATTTATATTCCGATCACTGATGCACGGCATCATTTGCCCCCTGTTATTAAGGGAATATATTACATCCTCAACATAATTTTTCCTTGTCCATAGGTTTAAACAATTTTCTGAATCATGTTAATTTCCCAGAAAAAATAACATCTATTTTAATAAAATTACAGAATTACATTAAAAGAGGAAAATAATTGGGATGACGGAAGGGAATTTCTTAATTTCCAGCCACTGTTTGTTACTATCTATCTGACTGTGTTACTCATTTACAACAAATGCAGCCTGAGTTATAAGATCATGTTTTATGGGATGACTTGAAGGCAGACTACAGTCTGCTCTTTAGTCTTTTGTTATTAAATAGCCTTGTTAATCTAGCTGGATAATTGAACAAAGAAGCTTAGATCTGTATGACAATGGGAAAGGGGCTCTTTTTCCATGGTTTGTTTGACACACATCAAAACTTAACAGCGTCCCGTGACACCAGCTCATTGTAACTGGATCTACAGATTTTTTTCTGTCTACTTATCCTAACTGGATTCCTAGAGCTAATTGACAGGCTTTAACTCCTCTGTGGGATTCTGCAGTTCATGCCTCCTAAGCCTTGCAGCTAGTTCCTCACATATTTACCCTCCTTCCTTCCCAGTGATTAACACCAGTTTCTTCATGAGACCTGTGGGCTTTTCTTGGCTTGGCATCATAAGAGGGCAAACAAAGTATCAAGAAAACAAAAAAAAAAAAGAGTTCTTAAAAATGTAATTTTCTAACAATTGGCACTCTTCTTTTGAAAAGTCACTTGACCACAAGGTCAAGTCTTTAAAAATGTAACAGAATAAAACATTTTTAGAAGTAATTTCTTATGTTTGATTTTACTTCTGCTTTTGGTCTGATAGGTCACTGTTGAAACTGGGAAGAGTTCTCTTGTTCTACCTCCTTCTGGTTTTTACATGGGGGCAAATGCATCCTCCTGTAACAAAGAACGGTGTCACTTCCATGGTA
Organism: Grus americana; assembly: GCF_028858705.1. NCBI lineage: Eukaryota > Metazoa > Chordata > Aves > Gruiformes > Gruidae > Grus > Grus americana. Next base: position 9,742,270 of record NC_072854.1, on the reverse strand, counting down.
CAGTGTCAGTTCCTGCTGTCTGGCTTTGGTCTCTTTTTAATTGTATGCCTTTTATCTCTCACAATGATTCATCAGCTGTTCTGATGCTTGATTCCAGTAAGACAAATTCCCCTAGGTAGTACCCCAGAATCATTGCTTCAGGGTTTGTTCAGTTTAAATATGAGTACTGACTACCTTCAACCATAAGTCAACTACTAGGTGCAAAAATTTTCTCAGATATATTTGAGGAGAAAGTTGGGGAAAGGTTCAGCACAAGATGAGGGAGATCTACCAAGGAATTCCCAAGAAGTCATGAAAGACAGACTGAGGCAGAAAGATCTGTTCCATTACATCACATAATGGTTTTGGTTTATCTTTTTTTTTTAAAAAGCTTTTCATAGGTACAAATCATTTACTAACAATTACCTTCAAAATATAAAAAGTATATCTTTTTTTACTTTTTCTAAAGTGGTTTTATTCCTTCACAAACTTTGGCAAAAATGTTTGTTCATCATTCAGATGACCCCCATGTGCCTGTTTGATTGTCTGCTTTTTTTCTCATTTCAATATAAGGTTGTCTTTTCCCTATTTTAAGTGAGTTTAAAAGCTCCTTATTTTAAAATTTTTTCCTAATGTTTAACCTTGTCTTTACTGCAACTCAGGCCCGTTTATCTCCAACAGATACTGGAAACATTTTCTTATTTTCTCTTTCTAATACTGTTACATATTAAAGCCTGTTATCATGTTTACTCTTGGTCTTTTTTATTCTCTCCTGGTGCTTTGTGATGCCTTGCCATTGAATCTTGATTACGCAGACTTCTAAAGACCTGAGGATATTTCAGGTCAGCTGTTTGGATAATCAAAAAGTCTCTAGTACCTTCTCTTCCAAAAGTACGATTGGAGACTAAGGAACACTAATAACAGACTTCTTCAAGTCATAGATTTCTCAGTTCTTCAAAATTTGCTTTTCTGAAATCAGAGTCATCTTCTATATTTCAATATGTGAAGCTCTTTTTCTTATTGTGTTGAATTCAGCCTGCTTGCAAGCTGTCCTGTTATTCTCACATTCACAATCAGTTCAGCTGTCACAGAAAGCAGATATAGGCAGACTTTCCTTCAGTTTATATCATCCATATTTTACATCTGAACAGTCTTTTTATAATTTAGCCACTACTTTGATAATCAATGTTACCCTGTATATTTTTAATCAAAACAGATACTGAAGGAGTTAACTTCTGTAAATATAGGTTCAGTGAACTCAGACAAGAGGCCAAGTAATTTTAATTTCTTCCAGGTGTATAGATAATTTCCTATCATTCATTTGGCTTCATTCTCTATTCTTTGCTTCCTTCTAATTCAAATAATTTAACCACTGTTCTCTTTCATATGTCTATGCAGTGGCCAGGAAAGGAGATTATGTAAAACGCAAAAACAGTCCTTCAGGTTTTTTTTCTTCCTCTAATAGTTTTTCAAACCCAAATCAATTACATGTTATCTTCTTTCCATCTTTTTGCCACTGTTTACCAAGAGTTCTTGTTTCCTACCTTCTCTAAGTCAATGCATACATCTTTTTACTCCATAAATCACTCCTTTTTTCCCTTCATCTTCTATCATCTCCTTTGTGATGTCTGTCTGTATTTTTATTTACACCATTTTTTTTTTTTACTAGAACACATCTGTTGCTTTTAATGGAAGCATCTCTCTCTCTTGCAAGTAGAATCTAGATGGCAATACCTATTAGGAAGCAAGTTGTCTTCAGACCACAATACCGTACCCAACTATTAAACAACATGACTAACTCACTACTCACTACTGCTGAGAAATTTAGTTACATGGTTAATAGGATACACTTTGGCCCCACAGAGTTGATAGTTTATTCAGAAACACATATCCTCCTTTTCTGGCTCAATTATTATTGATAATGAGTTCTTGATTGCCTTGCATCTGTTTATTATTCAACCACATTAGAGGAACTCAGTTACTAAGTAGTTATAGCCTGCAGATCCCTTGGTCTCCTAGTTTTGCTCTTCTCCATTTGAAGTGTGTTTGGCCATGTGATATTGTCTCTGCTCTTCAAACTTAGCTAATGGACGGCAAGTGTTTATGAATAAATCATTACTAATTCAGTTAATTCTAAGAGATGCCAAAATGCAGAATGCTGTACCTGCAAAAAAGAAAGAGATAGAAAAGGGGAGAAAATTAATGATCTCTCTTGGCCTCTTCTCTAAAGAACAGTATTTCAACTACAGACTGTATTGATAATGTTTGATTTCTCCCATGACAGAGGAAAAACGGACATGACAGGGATATTAGGATAAATAACTTCTCATATTGCTCTTGTTTCCTTACCTCTGGCCATATTAAAAACACTTAGCTCACAGCTGTTAGTGTCAACATCACATTACTTCTTATCCTGTGTTTCCTGATCTGACCAGGTTGCTCGAGGCTTTATCCAGTGTCATCCTGGAAAACCTCCAAGGATGCAGGCTGTACAACGTCTCTGGGCAGTCTGCTCCACTGCTTACTCTAGCACTGCATCTCCCTTCTCGATGTCGGTCCAGAAGTGTGCTGTGTTCCTCCTTTGTCTGAGGTTGGTGTCATACACCAAGAGAACAAAGGCACCTTACAAAAGCACTAATGAGGGTGTATAGTAGAAGAGCAGTAAATCTGCATTATGTATCTAGGCTGGAATCTGACCTTACAGGGGTATAAGAAAAGACTTATCTGATCCCCAGAGTGCCATGGTCACAGCTGGAAATGAAGGCTTGAAAAATAAACTTTATGATAGCTACTAATATTACAAATTGTAGCACTATGGAATAAATCACAGGAGCCATGAAACACAACATACGGTACCCTGTTTTCAGCCAAATGATTTATTCATGAATGTTCATAATTCAAATGAATTGGACATGAATATTCATGAGTACTCCTTTGTAACTAGATATTGTAAGGATATCTAGGCTAATTACAACAGAGGCTCTTTGCTAGCATTTGCATAGTGGCAGTGGGAACATTTTGGAAGTTGGAATTCCTTCCTGGAGTCCCAGCTGTAACTACTTTATGTGATTGAACGCGTACAGAGGTCAACAAAGCAAATATGTAGTAATGCTTGGATGTAGTCTGCTGGCATCTACCCAGCCTATTTGTAGAATATGCACCATTAAACCATGAATATTACATAACTTACTGCCAGTGAAATGGTAGATATTCATGCAGAGCAAGCCTTAAGCACAAGTAAGTCAAGTGGCTTTTGGGCTATGTTCCAGTAGGCACAAGAGGTCAATTTCTGCTCACAGTTACATTAGTGCAAATTCACTGATTTCAATTAAGTTACTTTGCGTGAATACAAGCCAAATTTGGCCCTGTCTACAGACTCATAACTCACAAACTGGCAATTTTCTTTTCCAGTAACAGCACTGAGAAACAAATTATACCATGATTTCTTATCTATTTCCAGTGACATAGGCACAGGTTAAAAAGTCATAAATCTGGCATTTCATTTTTTTCTTGTTTTCTCAGAAACATCAGCAGGAAAGGATGCTTTCTTTTCTCTCTGTTTCTCTCACACTTTAAAAGAAAGAGACATCCTATATAGTATTGTCTGCAAACACATATAGGAAAATCTGGAAGGGAGCTGTAGCTTTGACATTGATGACAAAGAAAAAAGAAGTATGAAACAAACGTAACAGCTGGGTCTTTGTTCACCTAGAGAATGACAACCAGATAAGATCCTTGAGGAGTTCTTAGACTCGTATATTCTAAGCTCACAAGACAATTCTGATTTGGTGTGCTGAATATCATAAACCACATCATTTTCCCCAATAACTGTTGTACCAAGACCAGATCTTCTGATAGCCTGATTTAATTTAAAGATACAGAAGTGAGGAGTCATTTCTCTTAAGGTTGATGTCTATGAGTTAAACATATATATGATCCAAGGTACAGGCACTGCCATGGTGTAATGCACAGGACAGATTTCTAAAGCAGGGTAGGTTAATCATGAATATAAAGGGTTTCTAGATAATAAGAAAGCTAAGAAAGCCCAGATGTAGATGTCAATACTTACAATAGCCTACATCTAGATAAGTTTAATCTCACCAAAATTTTCCCCAGGAAAAAAAAAATCGCAAGGAAAATACAGGATTTATTCCAGCAAATTGCTCAAATATTCATTTCACTGTTAAAATGTGTGTCTGAGTTCTGATATAAATTTTTCTGGGTTCTGCTTTCTGCCAGAGCTGGTGGAAAGCTTTTGTAATTGGGGGTGTGTGGGGTGTGGGGAAAATTTAAAAAAAAAAAAGAAAAAGAACTTTAAGAAGAGGCAATAATTCCTGCAGGAAAGGTTTTCACTTTTTCTGTATTTGTTAATAAACGGTCCTTCCTTGGCCGTTGCCTCCTGTTATGACTTTGTTCACTTTGTCCCCATGTGGTTATTATGGATTGTGATTATGTCACCTTGTAACCTCTTCTGGGGGTGGAGCCTTTTAAGCTTTTTACTAACAGAAAATTTTCAGACCATATATTATTCCTGCAGTATTCTTCTGAACCTCCAAAACTTTCCAGTATTCTTAGTGAAACATGAACACTGGAAACAAACACTGTTTTTCCCACTAGCCCTGTAACCAAAAGTAAATACTATTTCTCTCCATAAAATTTTACTTTTAACTATAGTGTTTTGCCCAATGTTTAAATTATGTTTTTGTGTGTGACAGCCTCTGTCATTTTCAAAGCTTTTTCTTTCCAGAACATGTTGTGTAGGAGTGGTCTAAACTCTTTTTTTCCCAGGTATATGATGCTACATTTGACTCCCCTCAGATTAATGGGGATTGCTGAATAGCATAACTTTATACTTCTAACATATTATTTATTCATCTTATATTTTTTTCTGTTAGCTTTATACTTCATGACTTATGACTTTATATTTTGCTTGCAGATCATTGATAAAATATATTGAATAGAAGTACTCAGGTAGACACCCTTTTGGGACACTTGACCTGTCCTCAGCTGAATGGCATTTTTTTCTTAATGGTATTTCGGTGTTACTAGCCAGTTTTTAACTAACGTTTTGTGTACAGATTCGATGTACTCATTAAGACAACAGGAATAGAAGGTGTCTTGACAATTGGGATCAGGTCAAATAAATTAAGTTCCTTTTCTAATAACTGGATTGTTATTATGTAGTTATGAGAAAGGAACAATTACAGGAAGCAATCAGGTGGAAAAGATGCCCATTCCTTATCTTCTCAAAGTTTTGAAGGAACAAAATGGAAGTGAACTTTGGTTGGCGAGGGTACATGTTAAACCAGTGCTAAAGGCACTGAAAAAAAAAAAAGTGAGAAAAACAAAACTGAACAGAAGATAAAGGAAGTACAATCAACATAAGCACAGCAGGAGAGTCTTTGAGTGCCCTGGATAAGAAAAAGGGTGCTCTTATTCCAAGCTTGTAGAAGAGCAGTTTTATTTTGTGCTTGATTTATATTGTGCCCCTTCTATGGAATCAATTGCTTGAATGCTGGCAAGAGCTCTGTACTGCTCCATTAAATGTAAGACCCACTGTGCTACAGGGTACTTATTAGCATGGACAGGAACAGACAATAATGCCTGAAAATTCATTGCAGCCATGTTTTTAAAAACTATCAAGTCACAACTTAACAAAAAGCCCAATTAGTGCCCAAATATCTTGTCTATTTTCTCTAGCTATGGCATTACCATTGTTAAAATATATTAAAACTAATGTATAATTCCCAGAGTATAAAATGATATTACAAAATAAATATTCTAAATGAACTGTTCTCTATCCTATATATGCAACCCAAGATGTGGAAATACACTATTGTACGGATCATAAATGAAGACCAGCCTGAATTTCTGAAATGATCATTATATATATACTGCAAATGAATAATGAAATAACATTTTTCCACCCACATGCATATGATCTATTTCTGATGAGCTGAAATTAGTAATTTCAATTATTCTTTTTAATTTTTCTCCTAACAGATTATTCCTGGTATTTGGATGCATTTAACTAGAATCATTAGTGTATCCTTTTTATACCATAAGAAACAAAAAAGGGGTTAGGCTTTTTAATATCTTTTACTCTTTGAAAGAAAATTTCTAAGTAAGTGTTAGTGTCTGGGATCCACTGAAACATGATTTTACAGGCACTTAAGTGAACACATGTAAAGTGTAATGTCATTACATTTCTGTAAAACTATAGAACTATAGACTCTGGTCTTTTTCATCCTATTTTTTGATGTTTTCATTCTTGAAATATTATTTTTGTAAACTTTTGCATTTAACGATTTTGATGTGTGCAAGTTTTTTGTTCAGCAAGAGTGGTCTCCTGTAGGCAGCAGGAATTAATATAGATTTAGAAAGACCCACATTCCAAAATCATTCAATTTAACATTAATGTTTGCAAGAAGGGTTATTTGCCAGCACACTTTGGAATCTGAACATACTCATGGACAGCACGATCTCACATTCTGTGTTGGGCTATCTGGAGAGTGATACTAGTTCTTCTAGTTTGGTCACAGTTGCCCCTGTGTAACATTTTCTTAAAAGGATGCCAGTGAGCAGCAAGTAGAGTGACTGCCTAATGTTTAGTGTGGAGCTCCTTCAGTCTGACTGATTCTCCTGTAAGGAGTCCAAAACAGTGATAGACTTGTTCTCTATAAAACTATATGAAATTCAGGAAGCTGCCAGGTTGAGAGTTAGTCTGGACCTGCTCTGTGAGGAAGCAATGGAAAGATGAACGTGGCTTCAACTCTTTTGTTCAGTTATCTCATGCAGAACATCTGAGTTGCCAAATTTCAAAACTATCTTCTACCTTTTCTTCCAGTAAAATGTAACCATGGAAATTCAAGGCCTTGGAGGTGTTTTTCCTATGAGTTCTTTAGTGAAATAGTGCATACAGATAGATCCCCCTCAGACCTCTGCATTTCATGGGTGCCTCCACTGTCACAACTATGATTCTCAAGCATCATGAAGGAATAGTGCAGTAATGCTATTAGGAACATCAAAGATGTCTGTAAATATCACTTATTCAGCTTCATGGTGGGAAGAATAAGAAAAAAAAAATTTTTAACAAGGCATATTTAAGTTAGATACTAGGAAAAAATAATTCTAATGGTGAAGAGAGTGAAACAGGAACAGCTTGCCTCTGAATTTTGTAAAGTTAGTGGATGTCTTCAGGAAAAAGTTGGGCAGCCAAAAGGCAGGAATGACATAGGTAAAGTTGATCCTGCTATGGGAAACAGGATAGCTTAGGGTCTAGGATGTATGCCATGGTTCTGTAGACGTGACAAGGACTCAAATATATTTTAGACCATCCTACAGAATAATAACAGTAGGCAATTACAGGCAGTTAGTAAAAATGCAGATATTCACTTTCAAGGCAGTTAGTAAAAATTTAAACATTCTGTTCCAAAAGCTTCAGCTAAAATGCAACATAAAGTGGGACGAGCAGAGATGCGAGTCAGATCAGAGCTGGTCCCTCTGCCTTGATACTCTGTGCGGGAACACACTGATCATTTCCCCCACAGAGCCCATCTCGCTGCTAATGAACATGTTCACTCAAAACCAGGAATTCATTATTTATGTTAAATAATTACCCTCTCCTAAAAGCCAGGCATTTCATCTGAACAGCAGCACACTGCAGAATGTGTCATGGTGTGCCTATGAGAAATGACTTCTTGGTTAGTGACGTCACCATAAAAAGCTTTTTTTATCAAGAACAAGGAGTAACATTCTCTTTTCAGGTTGTTGCTGGTAGGCATTATGAAGGATTTGCATGTCAGATCTTTCCCTCTCTGCCCTCCCTTCAAGCAGCTATTACAGTGTTTCACTGCAAAAATACTTAGATTGAATATGAAAGCTTGAAGACAGCAACTAAGGTGATACTGCAGATAGTACCACCTTTATTTGCCCTGAGTTGTATCTTCCCTGATGAGTAGATTTACTCTTACTCCCTGTAATTGTCATTACAGGCAACAGAATAAAAGCAGAATAAGGTGCTACTTGTGGTGTTAAACTTGGCCTTTCACGCTATTCTCCCTTCTGCTTATTTTAGTTTTGATACTGCTAAAGACAATTACTCTGCAACATTTAATTCAAAAGTTCAAAACTGAAGACATTGCAGGATGTTTTATTGTATTTCTCATTTCATTAATCTTTCTCTATCATCTATTTACTGGATATGAATTGTAAGAAGCACTGTGCCACATTTGCGTGCTTCAGAAAAACATTTTGCATGTGCAGGCAGCATATGGCAAATGTATAAATGGTTATGAATAAATCATGAATCATCACAATTATTAATAACTGATAAAGTCCTGAAAAATGCCTTTAGCTGAGCAATCTGAAGGAAGAAGAGAGTGCAAAATGCCTTGGAGAAATGTGTCTTCACTTAAGAAGTGAGCACTCCCACAGTCTTGAACACTGGATTTAGCAGGAGACTGTGTGGAGCCAGCTATCAAAATGGTTTTAGCAGCAATGACTTTAACAGAGCGTATGTTCTCCTGGAATCTAATGATAGAGGAGGTGGCGAGAGGAAGACTGGGGGATAGATTGCTCAGGGGATTTGTAATGGGAACATCAAGATAACACTTGCCAATTTAATTGCGCTTTTCATCATATGATCTCAGAGTGCTTTTCTCATAGATTCATCGTTTTTATGGCCAGAAGGGACCGTTAGATCATCCAGCCTGACCTCCTGTTTAATGCAAAATTTCATCCGGTTATCCCTGCACAGAATCCAATATCTTGAATGCTTTGGAAACTCTACAAGTTTAATTCTCTCTCTCTCACTCATGTTGAGAAGAACTTGGTTAGGAGAGAGGTCCTGATTTAAATGGGATAAGTTTTGTGCATAAATATTGCAATCTGAAAAGAGCTACAGAACTAAATCCACAAAGATTTAGGACACAAATGAATATTCAGGACATAACCCTGGGCAAAGGTGTTACTGTTGAAGGATCTGCTGAGATGCACCTTTTACTTTTCCTCTGATATTAATTTATTTACATACTTCCAAGTTTTACACTAGGATTTACATACATACTGAAACATGTCACACCTTAAGGAAATGACATTTCTCTTCTGTACTTGATGGAGCAAACCATTGTACTTTTCCATTCTTTTACTCTGTTGTGAGAGCCTGGAGAACCTAACTGGTTAGGAGGAAGATTAAGTACTGAAGAAGTGACTTCTTAGAAGGAAAGAGCCTTAGCATGGGCCTTGTTCAAAGACACATGATTTCCTCTCCCCACTCTTCTTCTCCAGCTAGCCCCTTTGTAGAATGATCAGAGCATATCTGTCTGTATCTGCTCACAGAAACAGACATTTAGTTGCTTTCACCTCCAAATTTCTTCTTGAGATGCACACTGTAGTCAAATGGAACTAGAAAATATGTCCATCTAATGAGATGCATGAGGTCACTTAGTCCAGATGTACAACTGAGGCAAAAGCATTCATTTGCTGCTACTGGAATGTCTTCTGGTGGCTCATGTACCATAGGAAAAGAGTATATACAAATTTCTTCTCTCTCTTTTGCTCTGACCAGACATTGCAATCCATCACCAACAATCAATACCTACGTTATTTGATTTTTTTTCTGTACTACAACATCTCAGCTCACAGAAAATTTTCTGTAAGACAGTATCACAAACTGTTGTTCATCCAGACAACTCTGCATTTTTGAGGGCTATTCCAACCCCACTTTGAAAGGATGCCTATAACAGCAAAAATATAGGGCAACATAACCATGCTGTCAGCTGGCTTCATTTGGCTATTCAAGTCCATCCTACTTTTAGATCATTAGAAGGTCCATAATTCACAGAGCATATTATAAATACAAGATCACTGTCATGGCATGCTAAACTAGCAATGGTGATGGACAAATAGCTTATTTGTGACTACATCATAGTTAAAATGATTAGTATGATTCTTGCATTGCTACAGATGGAACAAATGACAAAGACTTTGGGACTCATTCTGATAAATAGTGGAATAATAATATGATCATTTTCCTTTTTTTTTTTAAATTAGAAATTCATTGCATTTTTCTGGGAAACAGAACAGTGTTTCTTGATGCCATTCCATTGGCTTTCTCTTCTCTTCAGCTCAGACATAATGTTGTACACAAAAGTTTTTATGCAGCATTTGGGAACTTGCATTTCAAAATCTCAAGAGACACAAATGTATAGTAACTGGATACATTATCACAGAAAACTTGTCTTTTGACCTGTATTAATTCTAAACTTGATGCTTTTTATATAAACCAGGAGTCTGTCATTGTATGAATAAGAAATAAAAAGGAAAAATAAATTAAACATTGTCGTGGTTTAGGCCCAGCCGGTAGCTGGGTGCCACGCGGCCGCTCACTCACCCCTCCCCCAGCGGGACGGGAAGGAGAAGTCTAACAAAAGGCTTGGGTCGAGATAAGGACAGGGGGAGATCACTCGCTAATTACCGTCAGGAGCAAAACAGACTGAATGTAGAGAGGAGATTCATCTAATTTATTACTAGGCAAAACAGAGTAGAGCAATGAGAAAATACAATCAAGTCTTAAAACACCTCCCCCCACCCCTCCCATCTTCTCGGGCTCAACTTCGCTCCCGGCTTCAACCTCCTCCCCCCTCAGCGGCACAAGGGGGCAGGGAATGGGGGTTGCGGTCAGTTCAGCACACATTGTCTCTGCCGCTTCTTTGTCCTCAGGGGGAGGACTCCTCTCAACATTCCCCTGCTCCAACATGCAGTCTCTCCCACGGGCTACAGTCCTTCACGAACTGCTCCAGCATAGTCTCTCCCACAGGGTGCAGACCTTCAGGAGCAGACTGCTCCAGCGTGGGGTCTCTCCCACAGGGTGCAGACCTTCAGGAGCAAACTGCTCCAGCGTGGGGTCCCTCCCACAGGGTCACAAGTCCTGCCAGCAAACCTGCCCTGGCGTGGGCTCCCCTCTTCGCGGGTCCACCGGTCCGGCCCGGACTTGCTCCAGCGTGGGCTTCCCACAGGCCACAGCCTCCTTCAGGTGCCTCCACCTGCTCCAGCGTGGGGTCCTCCACAGGCTGCAGGTGGAATCTCTACACCCCCTCATCCTTCCTCCATGGGCTGCAGGGGACAGCCTGCCTCACCATGGTTTTCACCACGGGCTACAGGGGGATCTTTGCTCTGGTGTCTGGAGCACCTCCTCCCCCTCCTTCCTCACTGACCTTAGTGTCTGCAGAGCTTCTTACATCTTCTCACTCCTCTCTCCGGTTGCAAAAGTTTTTTTCTTAACTCTTTTGTTTTCCTTCTTAAATATGTTATCACAGAGGCGCTGATTGGCTTGGCCCTGGCCAGGGGCGGATCCATCTTGGAGCCGGCTGGCATTGGCTCTATCAGACACAGGGGGAGCTTCTAGCAGCTTCTCACAGAAGCCACCCCTGTAGCCCCCCCCGCTACCAAAACCTTGCCACGCAAACCCAACACAACATATCAGACTAATGATCAGCAGTTTGAATTCCAGCCAGCAGGTGTTTTTAAGCAGCATTTCTGAGGTGTCAATACTGAGACAGATACTGTTTAATAAAATTCTTAATGGTCAGGATGACAGAATGGAATCCACCCTCAAAAGGTTCAAGGGTGACAGCAGTTGTGGGGGAACTGTTGATGGGGGAAAGGTAGGGCATCTCAACAGGTTGGATAAATGGGTTGACAGAAATCCCATGAAGTTCAACATGGGCAAACAGAGACTCCTGCACTTGGGATGGAATAACCCCATGCACCAGTGCAGGTATTGGGCTAGGAAGCAGCTCTGGAAAAGGACCTGGAGTTGATCATGGAGGACAAGAAGTGAGCAGTACAACCCTACAGTGGTCAACCCCACACTAAACTGTATTAACCAGCAGATTGAGGGAAGTGATTATTCTTTGGTATCTGGCACTTATGAGTCTGCTTTGGAGACAACTATACCTCATTTTGTCCTCCTCACTACAGGAAAGATGCTTTCAGACTGGGGACAATGCAGTGAAGGCCTACCAAAGTGGTTAAGAGCATGAAACATATCATATATGAGAAGATGACCCCAAGAGGGGTGGTCCAGTTATCACACTTGAGGGAAGGGATACTAACTAGAGGGAACTTGACAAACTTGTCAAGTGGGCCCATGTGAACCTCTTGAAGCTGAACAAAGCCAAATGCAATGATGTCCTGCACATGAGTCAAGACAAAGACCTGTACCAGTACAGGCTGGGGGATGAATGGATTGAGAGCAGCCCTGACAAGAAGGACTTAGCGGTACTGGTGGATGAAAAATTGGACATGAGGTGGCAATCTGCGCTTACAACCCAGAAAGCCAACCATACCCTGGGCTGCATCACAGGAAGTGTGGCCAGCAGGTCGAGGGAGGTGATTCTGCCCCTCTACTCTGCTCTTGTGAGACCCCACCTGGAGTACTGCATCCAGCTCTGGGGTCCCCAGTACAAGGAAGACTTGGACCTTTTAAAGCAGGTCCAGAGGAGGGCCATGAAGATGATCAGAGGGTTGGAACTGCTCTCCTATGAAGAAAGGCTGAGGGAGCTGAGGTTGTTCAACCTGCAGAAAAACAGGCTTGGGGGAGACCTTATTGCAGCTTGTCAGTATATAAAGGGGAATTTTATTTTTAGCTACCAGTAACTGAAGAGTGGTTGCACAGAAGATGGAGTAACACTCTTCCCAGAGATGCACAGGGAAAGAATAAGAGGGAACACAATTTGCAGTAAGAAAAATTCTCTTTACATGTAAGGAATATTTTTTCACCTTGAAGATGGCCAAACCCTGGCACTGTTTGCCCAGAGAGTCTGTTGGATCTTCATCTTTGCAGATATTCAAAACTTGAATGGATACTGCCCTGAGCAACCTGATCTAACTCTGAAGTTATCCCTATTTTGAGCGGGAGGTTAGATAAGACAACTTCCCCAGGTCCCTTCCAACCTAAATTATTCTATGAATCTATAATATTTCCTACAAGAAAAAATATGAAGAAAATATATTAAACATTTTGAAAAGATACTGCAGTGATGATGGCTGTATGAGTACTTCAGATGGATATTCTAGAAGAGTTCTTTTCAGAGTGAAATTCAGTGGTATTCGGGACTGCAGATAATTTTTCCAGCTATTGAAGAATCCAATAATAATGGTGATTTATTCTGCTTGTTAAAAAATGTTTACTAGTTTGCAATTTTTAGAGCTTCTTTGGAGAACAACATGTTTACAGATATAGCTTTCAATGCCTTTAATGTGATGAAATACCCTTTTAAAAAAAGGGAAAAAAATACACTCATGTTTACTGGTTTCAAGAAACATCTATGTGTGATTTGTGGCATGGAATCTGTACACAGTCCATGAACAAAAGTTGTAATTTTTTGATGTACTTAATAGGATAAATAGTATGATGATTATTACAGAGCATAAAAAAAATTATCATAGAATCATAGAATCATAGAGTGGTTTGGGTTGGAAGGGACCTCAAAGATCATCGAGTTCCAGCCCCCCTGCCACAGGCAGGGACACCCTCCACAAGACCATGCTGCCCAAAGCCTCATCCAACCTGGCCTTGAACACTTCCAGGGATGGGGCATCCACAACCTCTCTGGGCAACCTGTGCCAGTGCCTCACCACTCACACAGTAAAGAATTTCTTTCTGACATCTAATCTAAATCGACCCTCCTTCAGCTTAAACCCATTACCCCTTGTCCTGTCACTACACTCCCTGATAAACAGTCCCTCACCATCTTTCCTGTAGGCCCCTTCAGGTACTGGAAGGCCACAATTAGATCTCCCCGGAGCCTTCTCTTCTCCAGGCTGAACAACCCCAACTCTCTCAGCCTGTCCTCATAGCAGAGGTGCTCCAGCCCTCTGATCAGCTTCATGGCCTCCTCTGGACTCGCTCCAACAGGTCCATATCTCTCCTGTACTGGGGCCCCCAGAGCTGGATGCAGTACTCCAGGTGGGGTCTCACAAGAGCCGCGTAGAGGGGCAGGATCACCTCCCTTGACCTGCTAGTCACACCTCTCTTGATGCAGCCCAGGACACGGTTGGCTTTCTGGGCTGCAAGTGCACACTGCCGGCTCATGTTGAGCTTCTCATCAATCAATACCCCCAAGTCCTTCTCCTCGGGGCTGCTTTCAATCCATTCCTTGCCCAGCCGATAGTCGTGCTTGGGATTGCGCTGACCCATGTGCAGGACCTTGCACTTGGCCTTGTTGAACTTCATGAGATTCACATGGGCCCACCTCTCCAGCCTGTCAAGGTCCCTCTGGATGGCACCCCTTCCCTCCAGCGTGTTGACCACACCACACAGCTTGGTGTCATTGGCAAACTTGCTGAGGGTGCACTCAATCCCACTGTCCATGTCGCCGACAAAGATGTTGAACAGTGCTGGTCCCAGTACCGACCCTTGAGGAACACCACTCGTCACTGGTGTCCACTTGGACATTGAGCCATTGACCACAACTCTTTGAGTGCGACCATCCAGCCAATTCCTTATCCACCGAGTGGTCCATCCATTGAATCCATGTCTCTCCAATTTAGAGACAAGGATGTCGTACGGGACAGTGTCAAATGCCTTGCACAAATCCAGGTAGATGACGTCAGCTGCCCTTGCCTTATCCACCAATGCTGTAACCCCATCATAGAAGGCCACCAAATTTGTCAGGCATGATTTTCCCTTAGTGAAGCTGTGTTGGCTGTCACCAGTCACCTCCTTATTTTCCATGTGTCTGAGCATAGTCTCCACATGGACTTCAACAGAGTAAAACTCAACTAATGTCTTATTTTATGAACACCTAAGGGGAGAGATTGCTCTCAGGCAACAAACTGATTCTTCCGCCAAGTGGAAGCAGGAATTCGAGTGGTGTTTCAGGGCGTGCTCTGAAATCCAGCTCTGAAATGTCTCAGTTTTGTCACTATATGAAGTGCAGGGGCAGAGCACAGCTTATTGTACAGCTCCAAAGTAGGAATGCAAAAAAAAAAAAAAAGAGCTTTTTGTTTGTACTGAGGCTTTGATTTCTGTAAAAGCTTTAAGATCAGTTTTTTCTTTTGTGAACAGCTGAAAGGTAGTTCTAATCCTCATCACATTTTATATGAATGCTCGTAAATGTCTGGACTTATGGTCAAATGCAATTAAATTATCACAGTCCATCAGATGAGTGGCAATAGCTGACAACGTGAATGCTCTTAACCCAATCCAGTGGTGAGGTGAAATGTACTGTTTTTTTAATTTTGTACATTTAACTTTGCCCCTAGAGTGGACTAAGACTTTTAATATTTTCAGCTATCACAGTCTTTATTGACAGGTAGTAAGTCATTATTTTGTAGTATCTCAATTTTTTTTTTTTTCTGTCATACCCTGACTACGCAGTAAAGAGCTGATCTGTAAGTCCTGTTTTTCTTGATACCTGTCCTGCCACATTTCAGAGCCAAAAGTCTAGCTGAGAAGTTCTGGGTTTATGTATATATCTTAATTTAGAGATAAAAGTTAAAAGATAGTATCTAACCATTCCAACTTATTTGGCACTACAGTAAATTGTCTATGACGTGTTGCTCTGATTTCTAATAGAATCACTCAAGTACTTCTACATGGTAAAAGGACAAATTAATGGGACAAAGCTCAGTAAAACATTTTGTGTTATATTCAAGGTAAAGATATTAAGCATTCAAATGAATTAGCCAAAGATCTGTAGCATAAAACTTCTCAGATTTGCTGAATCCAGAAAAATTGTCACCAGTACTTTAACCTTTGACTGAACATATGGTTACAAGCTTCGAGGACACTACCTGTGCTCTGATTTACCTTATAGCAAAACCATTTTTCCTGCTGAAGGTTCCTTACAGTCTTATGCAACCCTATACCCTAACATATGTTCTCATTATGCAGTAGTTTGTTTCCCACATAATTTCCTTTCTTTAAGAGAATAACACCTCTCTTACCTGAGTGAGATTTTTCATTAAAATAATGAGCCATGTAACACCTTGAATGGTGCAATTAACCAAAGTTCACAGAACACTTTATAAATTAGAATTTCAACACCCTACAAGAAAGAGTTTTTAAACACCATTATTCCCATTTTCCTGGAGGTTTGGATTGAAATCAGCCAGAGTTCACTCAAGTTCCTACTTGAAAAAACTCTGCATAAGCAATTCCCTGGCGAGGCCTCAGTGGTGGCTCACACTCCTCACCGACTGCATATAGTTCCTATGTGTCTTAATCTAGAAAGAAGTTTTATCTACCACCCAAGTAAAGTAACACTTATGCCAGGCACATGTAATAGGTAATCTGGATCTTTTACTGGTGCCCCTCCTTCAGCTGTTGCGCACAGGCCACGTGAGAGGCACAGTTGAGCAAGTATTAAACCTGCAAGTGCTGCAGTCAGTGATGTCCACCTCTGTGACATCCCAATCTCCTTCTGAGGAAAGGTCCCCTTTCCAGGGGACTGTGCTGCAGAGCAATGATCGAACCCATGAATTTTGTTTGACTTTAGGTGACAAGACAATCCAGCTGAAAAAAAAAAAAAATCGTTTGTATCTCTTCATGGAGTACTTGACAACCAGACTCATTTATCTCATACATATTTATTAATTTTAAGAGCTTTTTGGAAGTCATTTGACATTTCATTTAACATACTTGTATTATTAGCCTTGAATGCTTATTTGCAGCATTAAAAATCACTGCTAATTGTTACAGGGGCATAATTAGGATTATACCAAGGTCATTTCACATGTGAAGTCAAACTGTGTGTGAATGTGAAGAATATGTGAATACATGTGTAAATACTTGTGTAAATATATATGCCTATAAAGTAAGTATGCACACATGTATACTTTTATTATCTATCTTGCAGTCTTGTGTTGTTCTGTCTTAAGTAATATTCTGGAACTCTGCATCCTGTAACAATGACCACATGAATTTGCACGGTCATTTATCAAGAGATTTTGACTTCTAGGACAGGAGATATCCACAGAAAAGCTGACTTCATCTAGCCCTTTATACCCTGTTTATGAAGAGTGGAGATAAACCACCATTATTAGGAGCAAAAAAAAATCCTCTACCGTATGTAGTTGCATTCTTTAGATGAACCTTGCATTAAATCTATCTGCTCTCTTGGACAAGTCCCCTTTTACTCTAAGAAAGTCTACACAACTAGTTGGAAAAACGGTGTCTATTCTGTGAATAAGACAAAGTCCTCTTCTGGACTTTAATATAAGTCTATTTTCCAGTACTGCTGGGAAATCAAAGCCACATTACCAATAGTGATGGACTTCAAAGTAGAGAATTAGTCAAATATTGTTGGTATCGTTCTTCCTGTAAAATGATAATTCTTCATATCAGAAACTTTTCAAAGAAACGTGCCTATTTCTATGAAAAATCCCTATGAAGGTTTCTAGTCAAAACAAGAGAAAGAGGAAGTGAGCTAAATAAAGTGTAAATTGACAGAGGAGACAGGAAAAAAAAGATTGAAGTGAAGTAAAAAAGAAAAAATAATCAAAGAAATAATGTCAACATTCCCAATAGCAGAATATCTGGATTTGAGTTCTGAGAAAAACACAAAAACTGTTGTCTTTAAAATGTCATCCTAAAGGACTGTAAAATATTTGAGCCTCCTAATGGTGACATAATAATAATAATAATAATTTTTCATTCAAATGTAGGGTGCTATCCCTTAAACCATCTCTAATTTTTTTAGACTAAAATCTTTGGAGATTTTTAAACAAAGCATTTATTTTGTGAGTCTTCTAGTTTTAAACAGAAAAACAAGCGAAATTTAAGAAAATAGAAACATTTTGCATCATCTATAAAATAAAAAGTAAAAAGCATGCACATTTGGAAGGCCATCCTCTAACATCATTATCCACTCAGCTACTTTCACTGGCACATAACAACAACAAAAAAGAACCAGTTTTGTATTAATGTCACCATCCTGTCTTTTTGCAGATAGCTAGTGCTATCCAAAATAGATGTATGTGCTTGAAAGATTAGTCCTGTTTTTATATGCATAATGTGTCAACATCATTGCACAGCTCCAAGCGTAGTTAATTTTTATTTAAAATGAAGATGCATAATGAAGACTGTGTGCTGGAAATGTCATAAGGAACTGTTTGTGTATATTACCCACTTTCAATTTCTATGATTTATGTGATGGAAATGGTAAGCATGCTGTGAAAAGTGAAGCCCAAGACTTGAAACATATGAAGCTGAATACTACAAAGGACTTTGGCATCTGAGCTACTCCGAGAAATAATTTGGTTTTACTGTTATGAAGGTTTTCCTTAAATTTATGCTTTGATTTACTATAACTTCCTTGCTTAGATTTCCTTGTTCTGATGTCAAAATTATAACAGAAATCTGGCAACTTTAAGAGTAATCTTAGCACACAGTACTACTTTGTCGCGGCTTAACCCTGGCCAGCACCTAAGCACCAGGCAGCTGCTCGCTCACTGCTACCCCAACAGGATAGGGGAGAGAATTGGAAGAGTGAAAGTGAGAAAACTTGTGGGTTTAGAGAGACGGTTTAATAGGTAAAGCAAAAGCCACATGTGCAGGCAAAGCAAACCAAGGAATTAACTCACCACTTCCCATTGGCAAGCAGGTGTTCAGCCATCTCCAGGAAAGCAGGGCATGCTGAGCATGACATCATATGGTATGGAATATCCCTTTGGTCAGTTGGGGTCAGCTGTCCCAGCTGTGTCCCCTCCCAACTCCTTGTGCACCCCCAGCCTACTCGCTGGTGGGGTGGTGTGAGGAGCAGCAAAGGCCTTGGCTCTGTGCAAGCACTGCTCAGCAGTAACGAAACCATCCCTGTGTTGTCAACACTGTTTTCAGCACAAATCCAAAACACAGCCCCATTGTAGCTGCTATGAAGAAAATTAACTTTATCCCAGCTAAATCCAGCACATACTTCAATGATTGGGAAATCTTTTTTAAACAAGTCTTGATTATGGAATGTATCCATAATCAGAATACTCCTCTGCACATGATTAATCTCCAAAAAGCCACATACTTAAAAGGGGTGTATAATTAAAACTAAGTATTATCTTGGCCATTAGGAAATTATCTTATCAGAGCTGCAGAATGCTGGCTGAAGTATTACATGGGTCTGTTGGGAGTATGGTTAATGTAATAACATCTCTGGTTAAGCCTATACTAACCAATGGTAAATGTTATATATCATTTTTAATTTGTACATTCCTAAGGGATGAAAGCTTTATAATGCATCCAGCTGTGAAGCGAAGCTTCTCATTGTTGTAGTGTTAGTATTAGCCGCACTCTACAAAATGTCAGGACTGATTGTGAAATGTGGTTTATGATCTTTTTTTTTGTCACTACAGTAGTTTAGCTATAACTCAAGTATGTTGTTTTGCAAATACAGATCATAGAATCATAGAATGGTTTGGGCTGGAAGGGAACTTTCAATCATCATCTAGCCCAACCCCCTTGCTCTGAGCAGGGACATCTTTCACTATATCAGGTTGCTCAATACCCCATCCAACCTGACCTTGAACACTTCCAATGATGTAGCATCCCCAACTCCTCTCTGGGCAACCTGTTCCAGTGTCTCACCACCCTCATCATAAAAAAAATTCTTCCTTATGACCAATCCAAATCTACTGTCTTTTAGTTTAAAACCATTGCCCCTTGTCCTGCCATTACAGGCCCTGGTAAAAAGTCTTTCTCCATCTTTCTTATAAGCTGCCTTTATATACTGACAGGCTGCAATAAGGACTCCCCCAAGCCTGCTTTTATCCAGGTTGAACAACCCCAGATCCCTCAGCCTTTCTTCATAGGAGAGCAGTTCCAACCCTCTGATCATCTTCATGGCCCTCCTCTGGACCTGCTTTAAAAGGTCCAAGTCTTCCTTGTACTGGGGACCCCAGAGCTGGATGCAGTACTCCAGGTGGGGTCTCACAAGAGCAGAGTAGAGGGGCAGAATCACCTCCCTCGACCTGCTGGCCACACTTCCCGTGATGCAGCCCAGGATATGGTTGGCTTTCTGGGTTGTAAGTGCAGATTGCCACCTCATGTCCAATTTTTCATCCACCAGTACCGCTAAGTCCTTCTTGTCAGGGCTGCTCTCAATCCATTCATCCCCCAGCCTGTACTGGTACAGGTCTTTGTCTTGACTCATGTGCAGGACATTGCATTTGGCTTCGTTCAACTTCGAGATGATGCATTTCATGACAATGAACTTCCTCATCGCTATGAGGAAAAAAACAATGAAAATAAAATACCAGAGCCAGCCTGTGTTCTCCAGCCTCATGACGTGCATTTGCATGGCAAGTTTAATCCCCACATCAGGCTTTCACCATGTGAAAAAAAAAAAGGAAAACTATGCTCAGAAAGGCAATCTTGGGCAATCCAAATCATTGGCTGGAAGAAGGGACTACAGAGCAGAAACTTCTGAGGTATACTCTGACAGCTTGGTTTGGGACCGGTCTGTAAGCACAATGAAGGGACAAGTTCCATAGGTTGCTTTAATCTCTTCCTTTGAGAACTGTTCCAAATTCTCCTTCTCTGCTTGGCAACCTGAGGTATAAGAAAATGTGTTTCATAGTGGTCCAGCACGTGAAGCCATGGTAAAGATGTGGCTCTTAGGGTCAGAGTGACTGATGACCCCAAACTACATAATTATTTTCTTGCATCTGAACATTGGGGTGATTCTGCAGACACATCACTAAAAATGTAGATGTTTACGGAGACTTTCTGGTGAAAACAGAGACAGAAGAAGGTATTAATCTGAGTGCTTACCTCCTTTTAATGAGCCATGACTCAAGTTGTTGATGATGCTGATTTAAAACCATGAAGAAATAATCTGCCTTTATACAGTTCATAAAATAGATAGTAGGCCTGAAAAATGGAATATACTGAACAAAGAAAAGCAGAATGTGAGGCCACAGAAATTCGAAGGAGGGGGAAAAACCCACAAATATTTACCAGAGTAGGTCAAACACCAGCAGAAAGGAACAGGGGAAGTTAATCCCCTAGTTTTTGAAGCCCAAAGTCTTTTGCAGAATGTCTTTGTAGAGGGCAGCCTTTAGCAAACCCAAGGTTTTAGACTCTTCATGGGAGATACTGAATGAAAGTCCAAGGCTTGTATCAGACAGGAAATCAGATTAGCTGAACCTTTCTGAGCTTGAAAATATTTGATACCTGTTCAGTGAGGACCATCTATCAGATGAACTGAAAAAGGCAGGCTTCCCATAGAAGATCATTTTAAGTAACAGGAAGATGTATGGAAGTTGAATTAAATTTGCTTAGGAAAACATGCATCTGACATTTCAGCATGTATTTCAGCAAATGTAACAAGATTGTTTCAGTGTAAGGCTTTTTATTGTTATTTAATATTAGAGACAATATAATCTCAGCTGGTATAACACAGCACAGCCCTACTGAAATCAGCAGAGCTATAGTGATTTATAGCAACTGACGATCTCATCCTGTATTTTTACATTAATAAGCTTAGAAAAGCTATTTCTTCACAAATAGGAAAGCTAATTGTCTGACCTTTCAGCCTCACCCCTTTTTATAGCTGTCTTGGGGATTTACAGAGAAGAGTTATGAGAAACAGCCCGTCTCAGGACAGGGTTAGCTGAACCTCTGCACCGCTCAGGTTTCTCTGAGCACGACGATGCTATACAGTGGGGCGTGATGCCGGAGCAGTGGAGGCGCCTTAGTTACTGAAGCTGTTGTATTTCATATTTCCGCCACAAGACAGCTCCGGAGCTGAACTTCAGTGTCCGGTGTGCAGGTGGGGCCCGGGAGTTCAGGGGGAACCGTCTCTGGCCTTTCTCATCACGGCATGGAAGCTGCCATCCTTAGACGGGGTCACGCTCTTCTTTTTAACTGCTCTTCACTTTGCGGGCTGGACTGAATGGGTTTCAGGCAGCTGTGCTTTATTCCGTTCAGAAACTTCAGCTGGTGGGTTTGACCAACTTCTTCCCTAAAACAAAACAATTCTATTTAGCACTTGGTAACACACTTTAGAAAACACATATTTTAGAACAATGACGCATGCTTTTTCTATCCTACCTCTCCATCCATCCTGTAGCTATTCGCAGCTAATTTTATGTTTCACTACAAGTCAAATGAGATAAATTTTCCTCTTAAGTTACTGGGGCAGAACTAAATCAATCTGCATCTCTTAGCCAGCGCAGATCCTGCTGTGTCTTTGGGTCTTTCAGTCTTGTTCCCTTTTGTTCATGCTTCCTTGAGTGCTCCCCATGAAAGTGGGCTGGAGCCATTAAGACTGTTATCTCTAGTATTGCCTCTTAATGACCCTTAAGTGTAAGCTATTAGGCACCAATTAGAAAGGCCTCCTCCCTCTTTCTCTAAGCGGGTAGGCTCTATTAACTTGACAAATCCTCAAGGTGAAATATCTATTGGGTACAGATTAAAGTTGTTTAGGAGGTTTTTTTCTTCACAGAAGAAGCTGATTCAGCAAGACCAAAATGCTTATTAGGAATATATTGCTTTTGAAAAACACTCAGTGAAATTCAGCCAGAGCTTAATGAAACTGCTTGCTTTTCTGCTGATGCGTTCAGTGGGGAAACCTGACTTCCTTTACCATGCGCAGGGATACAGGAATCACACCACGAGTACTGCCAGAAAATCTCAGTGCTTTACCGACATGGAGCTGAGAAACTGGAATTTTTTAGATCACCTTTTTTCATCTGGTCGAGGAGTGCTGAAGTGTGTATTGATAAATTCAGTGACTTCAGACTCTTCCACATACCCTGTCTATGTGTCCATCTATCTGTTCCTCAGTTGTGCCCTGGCCTCTCAGATTCCCCCTCTTGTAAGTCATGCAGAAACTACAAAAATACCAGGACCTGTGGATGACCTGAAGACCTGAATTGTCAGGTTTGACACTATTTATATTAAATAGTTTCTTGTTTATTGTAAGTATTTTATTAAAGCTGCATTGAAACAATTCTGCTTTTTCTTTCACAATGAAGCACTTCAGACTCCCTCCTCTGCAGATGCTGGAATTTTCTATGGTCAGGAATTGTAGCATTTTACTTCATTTTTAATATTACAGTACTGATAGTAGGACACTTGGAACCAGCCTCACTAATTATCAAAAGACACTCCTACCTTTATTATACATCTCAGACAAGAGCTGATGAAAAATAATTCTGTAACACTGTTATAGAGTATTATCTGCTTCATGCCCATGGCGCAAAGGTAGAGGAAAATTTTATACCCATCATGAAAGTTGCATCAGTTTGCATCAAATATGGATCTTTTTATGCAAATAGGATTCCCCACTGCTTCTATTACAACTTGCTGCTAGAAACCAGTACCTGCAAATTCTCTTTCCTTCAATGTGTTGAGGATTTCATTTCTATTGATGACAAATGCTATTACACAGTAAGGGATTATAGGAATTGATTTAGAACAAAAAGTATGAGAAGGATTATATATGCAAATGAGGGAAGGAAGGCCAAAAGAGTAGTTTAGAATGCAAGAAATGATAGAATAAAAAGCAGAAATAAGAATGTACATACAATAAATAGGTAGCATTTCTGACAGTGAGAATTAGACTGTATGACAGACATCATGCAAAAGTGAATATACTCAGTGCTAGAATAGTCTTTGGCAGTCACTGATTCAGTCTACAAATATATAAAGCCAATATAAAAGCTCAGGACAAACCAAAAACCCCAAACACACCCCCTCTTCCCCACCAAAAAATAATGATAAGAGCTATAGCCACTCTTTTATCTTATTGTTTGTTTAAAATCATTCAATCGTGGGGCCACCCACAACAGTGTAGTCTAAACCACACTGCACCAGTTTCTGTATTAAAACACCTACGAGCAATTGCTAAAGTGCCTGTACAGGCTAGTTCTGCAGTAGGATGAAATCCATGATGCAATTGGGAAAACAGAAGTTCTGCATGCAGAGGAGATTCATTCTTCCCTCTGGAATCTTTCAGAGGATATTTTAGTATTCAATTTGTGGTTTTGCACTAAGTGTGTACAGGTAACAAAATATATGTCAGAGAAACATTTCCCTCATTAAAAGATTAAAAAAAAAAAAAAGAAGAAGAAGAAAAGAGAAAAAAGGCAAGCTTCTCTTGCTGGGCTAAAGCCAAAGCAGGAAGCAGAGAGTGCAATTCAGTAGTTTTTATTCTTTGGGTATGCTTATAAAGTCTTGCCTTCAGTACTTTGAATGCAAACAGGCTAGTTCTGAGCCTTAATCAACAGGAAGACTTCCATGGACTGCTACTGGATGGAAGTCTCAGCTAAGATGACCAACCAGTGTTCAGAGAAAGAAAATCAAAATCTTGATTTTCTACAGTTCATATGCACACTAAGCATTTTAAATAAATAAATTGCTATAAATAAATAAATTCAAATTTTACTATTTGCAGAGAATTTTGAGCTATTCGGTGATTATTAAAGAAGATCCCGTTCCTCTGAACCCTTGCAAGGTGCCACGTTAGTTGAGAAGAAACCTTTTTTAAAAATAATATTGTTTTTCTTTCCCTCAAACTCAGTAGCAATTTTTTTTTTTTTTTTCCCATTGGGGATATGTTTTTCTCTCTCTTTTACCTGCCAGTGTTACATGTTCCATCAAAAGCAAGTGAGAAGTTGTTCAGTTCTTCAAAGAAGAGTGGTCATACATCTTCCTTATAGATGTACACGATTAGGTAATAAAAATCAATTCAAATGTTTCCAAAGTAATCAAATAGCCATTGGTTGAATTTTCACCTGACAGCAAAAAAGTATAATGTATAGCAGAGTATAACACAAAGTGCTGTCTTTTATAGTAGGAATACACGGTTGTTTTTCACTGAAACTAATTCCTTTCAGAGATAATTACCTTGTTTATTTACTAATGATCACTCCAGATACAAAACTATGTCTGCTCAAAACAGGATTTTCACAAAGAAAAAAGTGCTGTTAATTTCAGAAGGAAATTTTATATCTTTCTCTATATTTAGAAACCATTAAGCAAATGATTTGTCAAATTGCATGTAATAGATTTGCTTTTATTGATGTTGATCATTCACAGTATTGGGAGAGAGAAGTAATACGATAAAATCTGTGAAAGATGCCAAATGAAGAACATTTATTTCTATTTTTCCTAATTAAACAAGCTTTGTAAGTAAACAGTCCTAAACTTTATCACGACCTCTTCTTAGTCAAGATGAATACACTTATAAGAACTGCCATAATAATCTTATTTAATACTCTCTCTGGGCCTGTTACATAAAACTTTAATGAATAATTTGTCAACACTAGACATAAATCTCTCTGCTGATGCATATCTTAATCTTTTTCATAATTTGCAGGTCAAAGTCTATTATGCCTAATGCAAAAAAAATGTATCTGAGCAATATTAAAGATACCATATTCAGACAGGTTTATTGCACACAGATACATCCATTCACACTGGATGTTTCTCATTATTAGCAAAGATATACATATTTGCAATAGTAGATTCAAACTGCACCTTTTCTTTCATTACCCAGCTGCATTATAAGATTTCCTGGGCTCCATTTAATTTATTGCAGCTTCTTGTTATGCAAAGAAAGCATCTACTTAAAAAAAAAATCTACATATCAGATTGTATAGAGACTTCATACTGGGAGAGAGATTATTAAAATGTGATTTATGTTTTTGAATCTGAAGTAAATCACCTGATTGTGAAATAGTTTCTAAAAGAAGCTAATTTCTTTTCCTTGTTTTTAGCATATTGTAATTTAAATTAAAGGTAAGTTTTCCTGCATTTTGTGACTTTGCAGGGCCATTTCACAGGTTTTCTTTTAATCTCGGTTTATTGTTTATTTCTTGTTCAATGTTCCTATTTAATCTTTTTTTTTTTTTCCCCCTTTCCTTTAAATAGACCGAAATTAACAGTGTCCTCTGCATTTTAGGTTATTTTACTGATGGTTTTGCACCAATTAATTTTTCTCAGAAAAGTTTTCAATTAAACCCCTGGTGATAGGAGGTGGAATTCTCCAACACTAATCTGGAAATTCCACCTCCCAATCACTGGGGGGTTAATTGAAGGCTTTTCTGTGGAAAAAAATTGATTGGTGTATAACCAATCAGTAAAATATTCTGTGACTATAAGGAATACTGTTAACCTTGGACTATCTAAGGAGAAGAATAGTGCCTTACTTGAAAGAGAGAAAAAAAACCAGAATCACAAAAAACCCATATGAAACGGGTCAGCAGACTGAAGGAAGAATTTATTAGTGAGCTCCAAGACAAATTCTCATTGCCTTTTAACACAACACCTTCCGGAAATGGCTCTCCAATTTCAGCAAGGCACGGTGTGTCCTGTGCTCCTGCGGGATGAGCTATGTGAAAAGGACAGCACTTCAGACCAGTTCCTTACGTAGAGTGAATTGGCAAATTGGCTTTTTTGCCTTTGATCTGTAGAGGTATGATGGTTAAAAGCAGTGAAGGTGCTGTTTCCAAACCAGCAATTTTCAAAGAATTAAAAAGTCCCCACCAGAACTGTATTTGCCTCAGACTACAAGCAAAATGGACAATGACACAGCTCCGAAGAAACTTTGATAGATTTGTTGGGTAATCTGCACAATACAATAAAATCACAGGAACTGGGAAAGATGCAGATTTTGTATTGAATAAAAAAGGATCCTTCAAAACCCAGGAGTTGGAGCTCCAGCATTATTGAAATATATTCTATTAAATGTAAAATAACATTTATTCCCCAATCAATAGACTCCTTGTAAATCATATCCTGGTGTGAATGAATTTCATAGATTACATTACAAACTCTTGATATGCATCTGTCGTTCTTTGCAGATCTGCTACTTTAGCTTAATGCATTGATCAGCTAACGGAATATAGATTCAAAAAGAAGAAATAATTACTGAACTATAGTCCTTCATTGATCTTCTCGTAGTTTGATAGCTAACCGGAACCAGATTTGCTTATTCTGATCCACTAGGCACAATCTCTAATAAGTCTTCTATCTGTTTTTCAGCCATCTCTGAAAAAGCATTTGGCAGGACTGAGGGAGGTGTCATATTTTTTGCAGGTTTTATTAGTGTTTTTCTGGTATTAAATATATAAACAGCCTAGGACTCTTCACCCTTGGCTGAATGAATTAACAACGAATTGGAGATATACTTCTTCTTGCTCCCTCTGTGACCCCACTATTTGCATTCCTGTCTGCACAGTGGGGCCAGGTAATGGAAGGAATAGAAATACATTCTCCTGTAATACCCCACAGCCAGGTGGCTAATGTGTTTATTCATCATATAGATTCAAAACCTTCCAAGATGAAATCTAAACTGCTGTTCAAAAGGAAAAAGCACTGCTACCACATCATCCTCACAAGGAAGCTCTGACCTGCTGTACGCATCACTTTCATTTTCCAGGTTTATGGGAGCACCCAACTCAGACCTCCCAAAGGGAAGAGGCAGAGTTTCCGCTATCCTTTGAACCTTTGAATTTCTTAAAGCCATGCATTTCATACTGTTCAGCATGGTGGGTGTTGCTAATCTCAGTGCAGACACCAAACAACCCCCTTCTATGTATAGAGAGACCTTAAGGTATGTGCATCAGCCTGATGAGTTCCTCTCCTGGAGCTGAGCACTTCAGGGTGGCAGTGCTGATTACCACTTCATCCAGCAATTTTCTTATCAGTGGAATGGGCAAAATCAATATTTTTCATATAGTATTCCTGTTAACTCATATTGCCAAAATCTTTTTTGCTATGGAGGATTACTTCATTACCAAATTGCTCTGAGAAGCACTTCCTACATACTTTGTGGAATTCATGTTATGAGAACAACAAGACTTGATGCTGAGACTGGGAGGTTTTGTAGAAGCCAAGGAGCTGCCAAATGTGGGGTTCAACAAAGACCTGGAAAGCTACCAATAAACAACACCTTTGTTGAGGCATGAAAACAATATTAAAGAGTTTTTCTGCCTTACCTCTGAAAACAGCTGCATGTGTCTTTTGACCATTCTCTCGTACTTAGAAAAAATCCTGGAAGATGACAGCCGGATAATCTCACAGCCATTCAGTAAAACACTGGAATTTATATCACCTCAGAAGTCTAATGAAATAACTGATGATTCACTAAACATATTTCAGTAACAGTAGCTAGAATATTATTCTACAAAATATATGAGGGAACCATGATTTATTAGTATCCCGAAATCAATAGAAATGATCATATTTCTTGAAATGCTTCAAAAGTTATCCAGGATATACAGTTCATTAAACGGGCTTCTCAACACAATCCCTGATATATATACACAACAATGTGTATTCAATAAATATTTAGCCATCCATCTCCCATTATCATTCAATGAGAACAGGATGTCAAAATTTTTTTCCTCCTAAGAAATCCCAGAACCAGATACTTCAAAGAAGGAAGGTAATTATGTAAAGACATTTGTCAAAATGATCATTAGCTTGCATGATAAAAGAAACTCACATCTTGGCTCTGAAGGGATGCATCATAACATCTGAAATGTCGAATAAAACGCACTGGAATTTGAGTTGTACACTGAAGTAAATGTAATAGATGTGATTCTTTCATTTATTTTGATTGCTTTGTCCACTCATGTTAAATTTATGGTTCAAGCTAAAAGCATCATAAATAAAGTTACTTCTAATCAATCAAGTTCAGTCATTATTTTTCCCTTTGATATCAAGATATTTTTCTGATAGATTTCATAAAGATATCTGCAATCATTGTCTGTCTGCAGCTTTTGAAAAGGAAAAATACTCTTATCACTAAGCAGCGGATTTACTAAACTTATATTCACTATGAACAAATTTATTTCTGGTTTATTAGACAAATATAAGGAGTACGATTCAAATTTATCAAAATATTTGCATATATATTTAATCTAAAATACACGACCAGCTAATCCCGATTCAGCCAATGTTGTCTGTTCCCAACCCCATTTCCTACATACTCGGTGTACATACTCACTACCCTGATAAATACACCTTGCAGCTGCCTATGGATCTTGTGTTATACTTGGAAGATCTTCTCTGTAGAAGTGTTTCACATCTGGACCCTTTGTTCACAAAACTTAGTAATTTATCTCTGTGGTCTAGACAGGGAAAGCTTGAGGGGTCATGGGGTTTAGCACTGCAGAGGGAGAGGGGAGTTCTAGAATAAATTTATCCCTATGTTATTACCAAACATACATGGTTTGCACTGCTAAACTTCAGGAACTTTCCCAGAAAACTGCAAGCTGTGCACTTGAAAACACAACTGCAATAAATGAAGCGTGAGGCTAAGACTGAACAGAACACTGCCCCTTTTAATGTGGTGTTAATTTACATTGCGCATCCCATACTACTTATTTGAACTCCAAACAATATTTAGTTCTCTTCCAATTTATTATTTTGATTTTCAGGCTACATTTATTTGAAATCATAAACACAATTTAGATGGGAAAGAATATAAGGGGTCATGTGATCCAACTTTCTGCTCAAAGCAAGGCCAACTTCAAAGTTAGATCCAAATTCAAAGTAAATCAGGTCCCTCTGACCTTTGCTTAGCCATGGATGGATATTCCACAGCCTCCCTGGGCAATCTTTTCCTCTTTTGACTCCCTTCATTGCAGGGAAAAAAAAGGAGAAAAAAAAAAAGAAAAGAAAAGAAAAAATTCTTCCTAATATCTAAGCAGAATTTTCCTTGCAGATAATTGTGTCTGTTGCTTCTCATTCTACCACAATGAACTTAAAAAAGTCTGGGTCTGTCTTCTCTGCAATTTCCCACCATGTATTTAAGACAAAAATATGATTTTCCTTATATGGTAATATAATGTCTGTATTTCTCTTTCTTCCCCCACCTCTTCTTCCACTACCAAAATTTTATTTGAGTGATTGTAAAGGAACCTTTTTTATATGTTTTTGCAATAAAGCTTCCAGATGTATGAAACCATGATGTATTGCTTGAATTAGGTATAATTTAAAAGTTAGCTATAATTGCTCAAATTCAAGTGCCTAAAGGCTCTGTGATCAAGAAGCTGTTACTTCTGTGAACAATGAAAGGTGTTTCTAAAATAAAGATACTGTTTTGCTTTGTTTTGTTTTGCTTTCAAATACCTCTATGTGTTTATTCTTTCATATGCAAAAATGACGTATGCTGAAATACACCTGGAAGTGTCAGCTCATTATGATTTTAATTCTAATAAAAATTGTAATTTCCAAAAAGCAAACAGCAAGTGACTGTTAATGTGAGAGCAGTGACTACAATTAGATAGTCTCAAATGTAAATTTCTTATCAATATTTTAGATGAATATCTCTGACTATGTTTTTTAAAAAGGTTGTATTTGAAATTCAAATCAAAGATAAGTTAGCTGACTTCTCTGCAAATCTCTAATAAACAATAGCAAATTTATTTTATTAATGTCAAACAGAATCAAGCAGACACAGACAATATTGTTATTTTGCATTTTCAGAAGTAAATGCAAAGTAACATATAGTGATGGGCTTATTATTTTCTGGGAAGTCAAAATTATTCCTCTAAATAAAAACATCTTGATTTCACCTTATTTTTCAGGTTGTCATTTTCCATTACTAATGTTGTAACAGAGATATAATCTAACACCATTGACTATTTTGCAGAAAGCCTTTATTAAATGTTACTGCAAAATAACAGCTATTATCTTTGACTAAAAATAGAACAAATCATACTTAATCCAAGCAATCTTTCAGCAAATCCATTTAAACAAAAATGTACCATCACTGAGCCACTCCTACTGAAGCCATCCAAAGGAGCATGGTTTTTGACGTTCAGGGAAAAACACCAAACCACCTTGTGAAACTTCCTATTGTTAACAGTCATCAGCCATTTTAGCTCTCATTTTGAGAGACACAACTACAATGGTCAAAACTGCAGTGGCAGTTCTCACCTATCTTAACTATGCATTTGGAGACCTAGGATTAATGAAGAGCAGCCAGTCAAACTTCCAGGTTCACCAGCTAATGTGCTTGTAGATTTCTAATAATCCTGGTTTCT
This sequence comes from Grus americana, assembly GCF_028858705.1. Taxonomy (NCBI): domain Eukaryota; kingdom Metazoa; phylum Chordata; class Aves; order Gruiformes; family Gruidae; genus Grus; species Grus americana. The sequence continues at coordinate 9,711,292 of NC_072854.1, read as the reverse complement.
TGTTGTTCAGTGACAGCAAAATAACTCAGGATCAATCCAATCAAATGGTATTACAATATATATCCCTACGTATTTATATATGAATTAAAATTATGACAATTGTAAAACTAAACATGAATAAATAGCTAAACGTTAAAAAGGTAAACTGAAAGACTTATAACAATATCAAATCTATCCATGTGACTGTAACAAAACTACTTTCTAATCCCTAGGTAACTAAAAGCAACAGAACAATAAAGAGAACTTGCATAAATTATTAACCACAACTACAGAATTTTATCGCAGGAAATGAAATAAAGCTTTGGAGAAAGTTAATTATTTCACTATTTTGATACTGAAAATAAATTATTTTTCTATTCTCTGAACTGCAATATAGGAAAAAAAATTAATTGGTTACATCATTTCCATGTTACATTTCAGTTCTGGTAGAATGTAGCCCTAAACCCATCTCTAGCTTGCCCTTCCAAGATCCTACGGGACAGATGTCAGCGGAGCAGCCTGGTAGGCAGCAGGCTGACAGCTTCTGATAGCAAGTCACAACTGATGACCTCAGGTTTCTTTGTAGCACAAAGGTCATGTTAACATGTATGGCCCGGATCCACAAAGGTATTTACTTATCTAATCCCCATTTGGATTTCTAATTTGCTGTTAAAATCCATGGGTAGTTAAGGACCCAAATGTGAGCCTCTGTGGCTCCCTGGGAGCTCTCAGGTGGAGTAGCTGAGCTGGTCTAGCAGCTCCCAGCACAGGAAGATTATTATTTCCCACCTCTTTCCTCCTGGTCTCTAGCCATCATCTGACCCCTTAGTGAACTGACTGGGGTCATCTAGCATGCAGAAGAATATGAACATTTTTTTCTTCTGGGTGTTGAGGTTTTTGGTGGGTTTTTGGTTGTTGTTTTGGAGTTAGGGGTTTTTTTTGCTATTTCTCTTACCAAATCACAATCCTAAATGAATGAGTTGAGAGGTCTTTCTTTTACTGTTCAATCTGGGAAAGTTTTCTTTCTGTCATCCCTTCCTTGTGTACTTGAAAGCTGCTCAAACACATAGATATGCATAAGGTTACACTTTCACACTCTAATTAAGGAATAGAAGTGGAGTATGCTTTTCAGATCACAAAAACCCCAAAAAGCGAGACTGTAAAAGGGAAATGAGGCACTTGTGATGACAGGGGGTTCACAAATCTTTGGCTCTCAGAGTCTTTTTTTACCAAAATTTCAAAGCCAGAAATGGTGCTGCAATGTCCTTCTCATTTCACTCTTCCCAAGTAAAGGAAGAATTGTCAGGAAGTTACTGATACTGTGATGGGTCTTCTGCCATATCATTCTTCCACCATCTTGCCTGCTGATGCTAGGAGTAAGGATGTCCTATCCCTAACTTTATTTATCTGGTTTTGTGTCTTTTCCTTCTGTTCCTCACACAAAGTGGAGATTAAATTTACAGTGGGGGTATGCTACTTCTCTTCCCAGAACTGAAGGCAGAACATCTCTAAGACATCTTGACTCCAGGAACAGTCATGCCTAAGTGAGCACTTGAGGAAAATTATCCAACTTAAATGCCTCTGTGCAAACACACGTAGCATGGGGAACAAACAAGAGGAGTTGGAGACGTGTGCACACCTGCTGGGCATGATCTCATTGGTATCATGGAGATGTGGTGGGATGGCTTCTATGATGAGTGCTGGAATGGAAGGATACAGGCTCTTTAGAAAGGACAGGCAGGGGAGATGAGGAGGGGGGTTGCTCTCTGTGTCAAAAACCAGCTGGAGTGCATGGAGCTCTGCCTGGGGATGGACGAGGAGCCAACCGAGAGCTTATGGGTCAGGATTAAAGGAGGGCAGGGACAGGGGACATTATAGTGGAGATCTGCTACAGGCCACCCAGCCAGGAAGATCAAGCAGATGAGGCCCTCTATAGACAGACAGGAGCAGCCTGATATTCATAAGCCCTGGTCCTCATGGGGGACCTCAATCATCCCGATATCTGTTGGAAGGACAACACAGCAGGACATAAGTAATCCAGGAGGCTCCTGGAATGTGTCAATGATAGTTTCCTTCTCCAAGTGACAGAGGACCCAACAAGGAGAGGTGCCATGCTGGACCTTGTTCTCACCAACAAGGAAGGGCAGGTGAGGAATGTGAAGCTCAAGGGCAGCCTTGGCTGCAGTGACCATGAAATGGTGGAGATCAAGATCCTCAGGGCAGCGAGGAGGGCACACAGCAAGCTCACTACCCTGGACTTCAGGAGAGCAGACTTTGGCCTCTTCAGGGACCTGCTTGGTAGAGTACCATGGGATAAAGCCCTGGAGGGAAGAGGGGCTCAGGAAAGCTGGTTGATATTCAAGGGTCACTTCCTCTGAGCTCAGGAATGATGCATTCCAACAAAGAGGAAGTCAGGCAGGCTGGCATGGATGAACAAGGAGATCCTGGACAAACACAAACACAAAAAGGAAGCCTACAGAGGGTGGAAGCAAGGGCAAGTAGCCTGGGAGGAATACAAAGAAATTGTCTGAGCAGCCAGGGATCAGGTTAGGAAAGCCAAAGCTCTGATAGAATTAAATCTGGCCAGGGATGTCAAGGGCAACAAGAAAAGCTGCTGTAGCTATGTCAGTGATAAAAGGAAGACTACAGAAAATGTGGGCCCTCTCCGGAAGGAAACAGGAGACCTGGTACAGGAGACGGCTGATGTACTCAACAAGTTTTTTGCCTCAGTTTTCACTGGCAAGTGCTCTAGCCACACTGACCAAGTCGCACAAAGCAAAAACAGGGACTGGGAAAATGCAGAACCACACACTGTAGGAGAAGATCAGGTTTGAGACCATCTAAGGAATGTGAAGGTGCACAAGTGCGTGAGACCTGATAGGATGCATCCATGGGTCCTGAAGGAACTGGTGGATGAAGTGGCTAAGCCACTCTCCATCATATTTGAGAAGTCATGGCAGTCCAGTGAAGTTCCCACTGACTGGAAAAGGGGAAACATAACCCCCATCCTTAAAAAAGGAGGACCTGGGGAACTACAAGCTGGTCACTCTCACCTCTGTGCCCAGCAAGATCTGGGAGCAGATCCTCCTGGAGACTATGCTCAGACACATGGAAAATAAGGAGGTGATTGGTGGCAGCCAACATGGCTTCACTAAGGGAAAATCATGCCTGACAAATTTGGTGGCCTTCTATGACGGCGTTACAGCAACTGACGTCATCTACCTGGATTTGTGCAAGGCATTTGACACTGTCCTGCATGACATCCTTGTCTGTAAATTGGAGAGGCGTGGATTTGACAGATGGACCACTCAGTGGATAAGGAATTGGCTGGTTGGTCACACTCAAAAAGATGTGGTCAGAGGCTCAATGTCGAAGTGGACACCAGTGACGGGTGGTGTTCCTCAGGGGTCAGTACTGGGACCGGCACTGTTCAACATCTTTGTCGGCGACATGGACAGTGGGATCGAGTGCACCCTCAGCAAGTTTGCCAATGACACCAAGCTGTGTGGTGTGGTCAACATGCTGGAGGGAAGGGGTGCCATCCAGAGGGACCTTGACAGGCTGGAGAGGTGGGCCCGTGTGAATCTCATGAAGTTCAACAAGGCCAAGTGCAAGGTCCTGCATGTGCATTGGTGCAATCCCAAGCACAGCTACAGGTGGGATAGAGAATGGACTGAGAGCAGCCCTGAGGAGAAGGACTCGGGGTGTTGGTGGACAAGAAGCTCAACATGACCCTGCAGTGTGCACACCTAGCCAAGAAAGCCAACCGTGTCCTGGGCTGCATCAAAAGAAGCATGACCAGCAGGTCCAGGGAGGTGATTCTGCCCCTCTACTCTGCTCTTGTGAGACCCCACCTGGAGTACTGCATCCAGCTCTGGGGTTCCCAGTACAAAACAGACATGGAGCTGTTGGAGCGAGTCCAGAGGAGGCCATGAAGATGATCAGAGGGCTGGAGCACCTCTCCTATGAGGACAAGCTGAGACCATTGGGGTTGTTGAGCCTGGAGAAGAGAAGATTCCGGGGACACTTTAGAGCAGCCTTCCAGTACCTAAAGGGGAACTCCATGAAAGCTGGAGAGGGACTGTTTATACGGGCATGGAGTGACAGGACAAGGGGTAATGGCTTTAAACTGAAAGAGGGTAGATTTAGATTAGCTGTAAGGAAGAAATTCTTCACTATGTGGGTGGTGAGGCACTGGAACAGGTAGCCCAAAGAAGTTGTGGATGCCCTCTCCCTGGAAGTGTTTAAGGCCAGGTTGGATGGGGCTTTGGGCAACCTGGTCTAGTGGAGGGTGTCCCTGCCCATGGCAGGGGGGTTGGAACTAGATGATCTTTGTGATCCCTTCCAGCCCAAACCATTCTATGATTCTATGAAAATACTCACTTTACATTTACCACAAGGAATGCAGACATGCATATGTAAATTATAACTTGAGAAATACATAATAGGGAAAGCTGACATGATTGAACAAGGCAAAAACCTCTGTGATGACTTTCATGAAGTTAGGAATCAATTTGTGTTACACTCTGCATGTAGTCAGTGGAGACAGGTTCCTACAGAGCCAGACTTTATTAGGCAAAATGACTCTCTAGAAGTATCTAAGCCCCTGCACTGAATTTTGAGAATTTAACAACTCATCAGGAGAAGTATTAATTTGACTAAAAATAGATGTTTATATTACAAACATCTGTACCTGAGAGTTGTCAAAATTATGATCTTAGTGAATAGAGGGAAAGTGGTACTTTCAAGGTGTTTTTCATCTCTTCTTACTATGGACATCTACTGTAGGTCAGATATATTGCACTGCAAAATATATTTCTCTCTACAAAATAGAGTCTAAGGTGATGAACTCAGATACTGATGTTAGGCAGGATGAATCCTACCCCATGTAGTAAACAGAACAATCTAGTATTTTGTTATTTGGATGCTGAATGAGCTCACATAGCTCTGCTTAGAAAACAATGCCTATATACAAAGTGTATATTGCCATCTACACAACTTCCCATTTTTCTGTATACTTCTCTGTAATTATACTGTAGAATAAGGGACAATGCTGGGTATAGAGATTTTATTTCCATAACATTTATTACCATGGGATATCACTGAGGCCAAGAACACAGCAGGATCAAAAGGAAAAACAAAACAAAACAAAACAAAAAAACAACCCAAAACAGGATAAGCAGCTATATGGATAACAAGAACATCCGCAATTATATTAGATTAAACAAAAATTCATAAGGGATATAAACCTTCATGCTTCAGAGCATAAGCTAATCACTAACTGATGGGAATTAAGAAACTTCTGTTATGGAGAGGTTAATCCCTAATTGCTCACTACAGTATTTCTTGCAACATCATCTGAAGCAAATAACACTGGCACTGGATACTAGACAAAACAGACAATTAGTCTGATGTTATGTTCTAATGTCTATCTTGCTGTCTTGTGACTGTAACGTACCAAATGCAAATCCATGTTTAGCCTGGTTTCCTAAAGAAATGAAGCTTACGCGACCACACTATCTGCTATCTGCTATACCCGCCTAATAACTTTTGAATCCATTAGCCAGTTTCAGCATTTGTCACAGGAGTTGAGCCCTGGAGGATAATAAAATTCCTACGCATTCAGCAAAATCAGAAGCTTGGCCAAGTAGAAAGGCTCAAATTAGTGTCCCACTGCCAGGAAATCTTCAGGAAGAGCTCAGCATTGATTTGGTTGGTTGGCCTGCTGTTAGTTAACCATCCCATTAATCCTGGCTGGCTGGCTGGCCCATGCACCACTCAGAAGCAGCTTGTTCATGCCACCTCCTTCGCTGCCAGGAGTTAGAGGAAACAGGAGCAATAGGACAGTGCAGATGGAAGAGCTGGAGGTTAAAGGTGCAGATGCAGGCAGAAGGAACATCTGAAGGGCTAATGGGCATCTGGGCAATAGAGACAAAGTAGTAAAACTCTGTGGTGAACATATGAGTGGATATAGGACAACAATGCACAGAAGACCTGAGTTCATTCTTTTTTTGTTCATAGAACAACTCATTTGAATGATTGAGAAAAAATATGTATGAATCATAAAGATGACATAAGGCTGTTCTTAATGAGTCGGTGCACCCTCAGCCTTCTCAGCATCTTCTCCCCTACTTTACTCCCTTTATTTCTGCATCAAAAAAAGGGACATCCATAGTGACTCTGATACTTTTATGCATGAATAAATATTCTATCCTGCCTTCTTCCTCCCCACAAAACACATATGCCATGGATCCACCTTCTATTTCTGCTCAGCACACCACAGACAAAAAATTAATGCACAAGAGATTGCTTTGTTTTGCTTCATTCTCAAAAATTGTACAATTAAACATGGTCATATTCCTGTACTCAGAAAGGAAGATAGGAAAGCCAGTAGTAGTATGACCTCGTTTAACATAGCTTGAGGGCTCTTCTAACTTATAGCATTTTTATGAGACCAGTGAAAGACTCCCTTTCTGCTCTGTTATTCATCCTGTGTATGTCCATCCCACAGGGTTGGCAAGGTATTTGTGCGAATCAGCTGTGCTGACTTTATACAAGTAGAGATTTTCCCTCTGCTGGGAGCACTCTCCACTTGCAGATGAAATGCATTCACTGTACTGCAGAGCAGTGCAAAATGATTAGAGCTGAACCAAGACCTTAACTGACACTCATTATAACGGTATGTCTACACTGTAAGAAGATGTGTGATTGCAGCATGTATCAGCATATTCACACTGCCTTTAATTTAGCCAGTGAAGATACCATGACATGGAGCTTGGGGTGGAGTTTTACAAGTCTGTTAGAGACCATTCTTATACAGTTCTTATACTGTATGTGCATATGTGTGCATATATGTGTATATTCATATATATATATAAGTTCTGAGAAGAAGGACTTGGGGATGTTGGTGGACAAGAAGCTCAACATGACCCTGCAGTGTGCACTTGCAGCCGACAAAACCAACTATATCCTGGGCTGCATCAAAAGAAGCATGACCAGCAGGTCCAGGGAGGTGATTCTGCCCCTCTATTCCACTCTTGTGAAACCCCACCTGGAGTACTGCATCCAGCTCTGGGGGCCCCAGTACAAGACAGACATGGACCTGTTGGACTGAGTCCAGAGGAGGCCACGAAGCTGATCAGAGGGCTGGAGCACCTCTCCTATGAGGACAGGCTGAGAGAGTTGGGGTTCTTCAGCCTGGAGAAGAGAAGGCTCCGGGGACACTTTAGAGCAACCTTCCAGTACCTGAAGGGGAGCTCCAAGAAAGCTGGAGGGGGACTTTATACGGGCATGGAGTGACAGAACAAGGGGTAATGGCTTTAAACTGAAGAAATTCTTCACCATGAGCGTGGTGAGGCACTGGAACAGGTAGCCCAAAGAAGTTGTGGAGTGTTCAACCGAAACCATTCTATGATTCTATGAGATATATGTATATGTAAATGTATATATTTGTAAGTATTTACATAGAGTAGACCAATAGTAGGAAATTAAATTGCGTCCAGGCATAGGCAATGCATTCAGTTGTCCATTCTGGTAAACTACTGGAAAGGCTTCTGGCACAGTTTTGTTCTGAGATCCAGCACAATTTCTCAGCCATGTACAGGAGTTAATGTGGTTCAACAACTGCAGCTAATAAACAGTTTGCATGTATCTGTTCTCCCGTATCCCCAGTTTTGGTGACTAACAGAGTGTGGACACAGTTAGGATATGGCAATTGGCCTAAGGGTAGCAGAACAAGCTCCAGCGATGTTTTATTGGTATGGGTGCAATCAGTGACAAGTTGGTCATGGTCAAAATAACTAAACAATAGCTATCCCTGATACACCTGTATGCTCAACGATCACTGTCCTAATCACTGAGCAAGCAGATTCTTGGCTAGATGAGGCATTGGTGAAAATTATATCATTCTCCTGTTTCATCCATGTGCATTCAAAGGATTGTCTTATTAGTATTCCCTGTTTGCCTTAGATCCTCGCTGCCAGATCACCATTCTCTGATCTGTCTTCATGGCAGATGAATTAATGTAAGATGCTTAAATAACACTTTCAAGAAACCATTCAAAGTGGGGGCAGGGGAATCTAAGTGGATCATCATTAGATGCAGAAGTGAGTTTACTGATCATTCTTCAGGGTCTTGTGCAATACTTACCCCTGCAACCAGGCTTTTACAGGGGAAAGTGGTGGAGAGAGAAAGGTTTTGGTAAAGAGTGTGTGGACATACAGTGAAAGGACAGCTTTCCAAGTTGATCCCATTCAATAAATGTCATTAATTGACTACTGCAAAGAGATGATATACCAGAAAGATAGAGAGAAGTAATTAATTAATTTTGGGAAGAAAGAATATATTTCTATATATATCTTAAGTATGTAGTAAAGGGAATTCAGCACCATCCCTTCAAGAGCACTGAGACAGGTCCTTTCTTCCTGCTGAGTAGTTAGGTTGGCAGTCTTCAGACAGGAGGAACAACACTCTTGCCAACTGTCAGTAACAAATTAAAAAAATGACAAATTCAGCTTTAATAGAAACACTTGCACTGGGGAGAGCAAATAGCCAAGGAACATATGTACAAATTTTAAAGCATATGGGCTTCTTGCTCTCCTAGTAATTAATATAATACTGTGAGTGCATTTCTGTTCTCTCTTTTTTCTTTTGTAAATTGTGTATATAGGAAGCTGTTGGGGACATAATTAATACTTGCTGCTGTTATACATTATAAAGGACACTTGAAAGACGTGTATTGGTAATTGGATACATTAAATACCAGAAAGAGATAATAGAGCAGTAGATCCTGAAAAACAAAAACATTATTAAAAAGCAGATAATAGATCCTTCAAAGTACAAACCACCCACCCAAAACCCACCAAGAAACCAGAAAATTACAGCAGATATCTTGACTCAAGCTTTCCCTTGCAACCACACATCCCATTATTCTCTTTGAATGTTATGTTTCAGACAGCGACCGAAAAATGACTACTATCTCTATGGACAATCCGTGTTCTGTAAATGTATCTTACCTACCTTGTGCAAGCATTGAACCTAAACTCAGCGAAAGTAAAAAAAGTGCCTCAATTCACCTGTACTTTAGATTAGTTCATCATGTGAAAAAATTTCTGAGAAAATTCTGAGGTGAGAATGATTAGATGAGAAAAATAGCAAGAAATTTCAATGTAGAAACTGAAGAAACCATCACCCTTTAAACTAAACAGGAGGTGAATTAATGATAAAGAAAAGTTAAAGCTTGGAGTTTGAAAAATATTCTTTTAAAGGGAGGATTTAATTAAACATCAGCTGCAAATTGTACTTGCTTTAGGGTTTTTAAAAGATTGAAATATACAACTTTTAAAGAAACAAATTTTTAGTTTAAGTCAAAATTGTATCTAATTCTATTAAATTTAGAATTGGGTTTTATTCTACTCTATTTCCTACACCACCACCCCCCACCCCACCACCACCCCCCACCCCCCCCACCCTCCAGTGCAAAATAATGAAGAGAGGACTTAAACTTTCCACACAAAGTTTTCTGGTTTTAATTTCTCTTCAATACAATTTGCAAATCTTTTTTGAGAGCAGTAAAAGTCTGGACTATCAGAAGAGAAAATAAGAGTTTATAACTCTGACTTTTGGAACGGTCACCTCTGACTATTGGAACATTTCAGAATATGAGACAACCACTAAATGAAAGAGTTTTGGACTAGCCAGGTTATAACATAATTGTCCATAAGAGGATTTCTCATTCTCTTTATCTGAAGTGTTTGATATTGGCTTTCTGTCAGAAATATAATATCGGACTACCTGGACAATATTTGCTGTAATACAGTAATTCCCATGGCTCTGTATCATCCTTCAAAGTTCACAGATTCCAGGTACACATGCATTTCTTGTAAAAATATAAAAATAGACTTAAAAATGCCTAGCACTGTTTTCTAATAGTAGACCTGAACAGTGCAACAGCAGTGTTTCTGATCACTCTGTAGAGGTTTGTGACTTTTTTGGGGGGAGGAGGGGGGAGGGGGTTGAGGGGGTGGCTGCATATCGAGTTACCCGGGATGCTCACAGACAGCAGGGTGCAGGGTTTTAACTGCCACAGTTCCTAGACCACATATCACAAACATGAATTTAGATGTTATTTTGATGCAACAGCATCCGTTTCTGTTGAAAAGTATTTCTTTTGTATTTCACAACCATGCTACTCCCACTTTGTCAGAGACTGAGGGAATTAGTTTTTACTCATCCAGAGTGCAATAGAAATTATGAGGTTTTGGTGAAAAAAAAATATTTGGAAGAATACTAACACCAAGTTCATTGAAAATATTCAGAACTACAATGCTAATATTTGCATCTCCAAATTCAGTATTTATAGGCTCAGAATATTCTCCAATATTTGCTTAAAACTGACTATTATCACATGCATTCTGCCATTAAATTCACTTTATAGAATATTCACAAAAGGCAAACACAAAGGAAGTAAAAAATCTACTGCGGAGAATTCAATTATTTTACTTGAGTGCATACCCACAGAAATATTTCGTAAGTATTCTTTCAATATTGGCACCCATCGCTATGTCAGTAAATCACATTGTCTTTAAGCAGCATCATTAAAACATCATCTCTTTTTCTTTGCTAATTTATAATTGTAGTTCGCTAGATTGGGTCAGTGCTCAACTGTCACTCAGGAGCAAACAAGATCCATTATTGCATCATTCTTAATGAAAAGGTAAAACTGTTGCACAGATATTCTTAATATAGGGATCAGAAACCATGGCATGTGGGACAGAATTGTCCTGCTCTTGTCTTGACAGCTAGAATGGAAAATGTTATTCATGGTTAGATGGGAGTATAGATACCTTCTTTTTCTTCTCTGAGAAATAGGTTTTGGGTATGGAAGTCTTGAGATTTCCAAGTTAATGAGAAGAAAAACAAGCGACCTTGAAAACAGGAAATGAAGATTACTGGGAGAACATAACTGTCTCTTCTGGAAAGAGGTGACAACTGGAAGTAGGACAATCCAGTGAGATCCTGGAGTTGTTTAACCATTTGCAATCTATAAGGTCAGAGTGGTGAAGTATAAAGAAAAATCTCTGTATGAACTTGTTAAACCGAGGAACTCTGAAACTAAGTCACTCTGCAAAGCTATTGTGGGAAAAACAGATTTTACTGATAGGTGGAGAGTTAACAGACCAGTTGAGCTACTTCTTCTCAGAATGTGAAGAAATTCTAGAAACTTTCTGTAGTTATAATAAATTAGCAATTTTATTAGAAACAGATTATATTTCCAAAAACTTCCCAACAGTCTAAATACATGTTCTCCCTCTGAAGATCTCTTTTGTGACTCCACTGTTGCTCTAGGGATGAACAATAAAGCAACTCTTCTTCCTTCAGCCTGCTACTCTTAGTGCTTTTGAATCCAGCCCATGCGGTGAAAATGGCCTTTGCCTTCTCTAACTTTCTGCAGTTCATCAACTGACTGTTGCAGCATAATAGGTCCCCCTGCAAAGAAAGGTGCTAGAGAATTTGGGACTATAAAGATGGAACCTCCAGACAGTCATTCAAACAGGCTTGCTAAAGACCAAGTCTTTCACGTTACTAGCAAATTACCTGGCATCCCAAGGGGCTCAATTTAACAACAGTGATCATCAAGCTGGTTTATTGCTACCTTCTCTCTGCAAGTTGAAAAAGCTCTTTCCTCTTTTCTTCTGTGAAACTCTTTAGCTTCAGAGTACCTGGTTTAACAAGCTCAACTCAACATGGAATTAGCTATAGATGTGTTTCTTTATTCCTCTCCCTTCTGCCCCCCCCCCCCCCGACCTTATTAAGGGGGTAAAAACTACCTGGGATTAACCACTGCCACTCAACAAATAAAAGTTATAGGAGAAAACTGACTTAATTACTTTGCAACATGCCAGTTGCCTTATATGTGTTCGCTTATCTGCTCTTTTGTGCAGAATTGTGCCTGTGTTTACACAAGAATCTCAGCCTCATGGTTCTCAAAGGTTTGACTTTGAAAAGATAAAACAGTTCTGCCATAATTAAGAAATTGAAATAAAACTAAACTGGATTTCACTTCACTAAGGACACAGCAGGTGGCCAGAACATTAGCCACTTCTATCATTTTCTTGACAGTATAATAAATCCTCTAATCTTTTAGACCTATGAGACTGTTCATGCCCATTTCAGTCAAAACAATTCCTCGTCTATGTGCTTTTAACATCACCAAAGTTTGCTAGATTTTCATTATATCAAGTATCACCTTGTCCATTGTCCTTATCGCCTTATTTTTTAAAAACCATCAGGAACCCTAGGGTATATGAAATTCAGCAGAGTAGCATGCATACAATATACACCTATGATTGGAGGCAGCAACTACCTTATTTTACTAGCAAAATCAACTCAGCAGCACAAAAGTAGCACAATCCCAGACGTAAAGATAAGAGACCTTCCTCCAGGCTATGGATTATAGCTCATGTATTTGGGTTACATTAGCATTTCACACTATAGAGGCTTGATTCAGACATAAATTCCACCAGTGTAACAGAGGATGAAGGGTCTGAAGCCACAAAAAGTTTACCCAGCATGGCCTGCACTCCCTCCTCACTAGTCTGGCATGGAGGGATGTACCACAGCTGCAGAAGTACAAGTCATGGACCAAAGGAGTATAGCCCACAGATGTATTTATATCTATGCCTTCAGCGTGGATCCTGCCTCTTCACAAACACTCACATACTCAAAGATTTCCAAACCCTTTACCTCAAGGCTATGAAAAAATGTTATTAAAAATGAGCAGGGCTCCATCTATATCACACATTGATGATACATAGTGCTTGCTCCTAAATCCTTGAAACAAGGGAAGCATGCTCCTCAGGAATATATTTGCTTTCCTTCCTCCCTCTGGTTCAGCAAACCGTGCATATTTCAGTCTACAGCAACAGGATGTCATGTCTTTGTTTTCCTCGCATATCTTTCCATTCCTTTTTCACAGCTGAACCAACCCGATCTGTGTGTTGGGGGGGCAGTGCCTGACGGACAGTGAAGTTACATGGCAGCGACTATGTTCTTCACCCCGTGCATTCGTGCTGCACTCAACAAGGACTCATGGAGAAAATGAGACTATCGCTTCCCCGCTTCCCCTCCCAACCTCCCGCTTATAAAATCTGCACCTGGGTTTGCTTTGGCAGTGTAACACCATTGCCGCATCCTATCCAGCAGGTACCGTGAGATGCTGATTATAACATTTGGGATTGCTTCTTTTCCTGTTCTTCCTGCAGGAGGGGGAAATGTTATTTGTAAATGAACACAAGAAGTAGTAATTAACTGCTATATAAACCTAATTTCAGCACTGGAAAACATAATAGCAATCTTTATATTCATTTCCCTGTTATCAAGACTTCAGGCTGCTGAGATGCATTTGGAGGGTGTGTGTACAGGGAGGGGTTGCACAGACAGTCTGCCCTAGGGCCAAGTATGGTGGGAGCCAAGGAGGCTATAGCTCTGGGGAGTGCATGAGTAGTGGGTCTGTCCTGGGGATGCTCAAAGTCACAGATCCCTAGCCCTGGAGCAGACAATTTTGGCAAGCGTGCCCTGAAGCCAAAGACCCTGAAAGCTGATACTAGCAGTGAAGCTGACAAGTAACATCGAATTCAATGAGCAGCTGCACAGTCTGAAGAACTTTTGATTCATCACAAACTTGAAAAAAACCTTGGATTTACATACAAATTAAAAAAATTAAACAGATGAAATGACATTTTTTTGAGACTCAGAAACCCTTTTTATGCCTGTGTGAGCCTGTGTCTGTTTAAGAGCTTACATCTTCTAATTTTCTGTTTTCTGGACTAAACATTTTTTTTTCCATTCTTTCCTGATAACTCATCTTTTCATAATCTTTTATTATCTTTCTTGATCTGTTTTAGACTCTACAGAGTTTATCAGCCTGCTTGTTAATGAGTAGTGCAAATTCTAGAAACTTGAACTGGATCAAGGACCTCGGTAGTTCAAGCAGAATTAACTAATTATATTTTTAAGTCCTGCATACAACTCTGAAATTAGTATATTTTAAATAATGTCTTTCTCATAATATCTTATATTTAACCCATAACACTTTATAGTTAACTGCAACTCCCATTTTCTTTATTCATCTGCTTTTGTTTTCCTTTTTTTTATTTTTTGGTATCTTTGTATTTTTACTTCCTCAGTATACTGCTTTATAGTTGCCTTTTACAAATTTCTTCTTATTGATTTCACACTATTTCTCTAATATATTGTCATCTCTCGGAGTTGCTGTTCTATCCTCTAGAGTTATATAACCACTTCCAACCTGAAGTCCTTGAACTTTTCATAAGTATATTCACTATTCTGTCATATATTTCTTTAATGAAAATATTAAATAATACATGTCCTAGAACTGCCATATATGAGACCAATTTGAAAGAGACTCCTAGTTAGGCAGGAAACTAGTGATAACTCTGCTCTGAGTAATTTTCTTTCCCAACCAGTTCCGCATCAACGGCTTTTGAGCAAGACTGCATTTCCCACATTTACTTGTAAGAATGCCCCATGCATCCACATCAAGAGACTTACGTAAGTCAAACTATCAAACATATCTAACGCTTCTCCCATATCTGCTTGGCCAGTTAACATGTCAAGAAGGAAATTAGACTGGCTTGGCATGTTTTGTCAAATCCTGACAAATCCATATTGCCCTTTTCTTAGCACCTTATTATCTACCAGCTGCACAAAAACAGATTAACAATTTTGTTTCAGTATCTTTTGGGGTATCAAAATGAGGTCAAATGCTTTTTAAGTCCTTGAGATCTCCTTTCTCCCATTCTAAGTACCAGTATTGTATTGTTTGCTTTCTCCTGTGCTCTGAATTGTCTCTTCTTCATATATCTGTGGAAATAATTGTTGGTGCTTTGGCTAATATTTTAAACAACTTGAGGTATCTTTCCACAGTGGACAGCTAGCTTATCCAAGTAACTCTGACCTCTTCTTTCCCTACTTTGGCCTATTTTCCTGTTCTGTTGTTAACTTAATCATGATTAATTTGCTTTCATAATGAACTTATTTAAAGTAAAGTTCTTTTAAATATGATCTTTTCAATATCACGTACCACTTAGAACTTTCTTCACATTTTTAAAACAAAACTTTCTCCCTACTACAATCTAAGGATTTTTTGAAAATATAGCTGTACACAGATAATAAGTCAATGAACTAGAGTTAGAACCAGCACTGGAATTCAGTCGTCTCTGCTGCTGAGTTGTTGCAATGCCCATGATTTTGGCCAGAGCCAAGTAGCCAGATAATTTCTGGGTCCAGCTGAGGAGTTAGAACAGGTCAGGGACCATTCCCAAATGGCAGTGCAGATCTGACCACGTTGCACTGGAGGCTAAGAGAGTTTAATAGCATGGATGTGACTAGACTGTGCCAATTGGCCTCAGTGTCAGAGAATGATCCCTGGCACTGTTCAGTTTATTAGTACAGATCTAGCCTTTATCTCCTGATATTTTTCTTATCCATCAGATGTTAAGTTAGTTCAAATCCCTCAGTCCCATCAGACCTTACATTTAGCTGTCACTGTGGTTAATAAATTGCCATCAACACATTCTCCGGACTTGGTGCTCTATGGCAGTCATGCATGCCTTTTATCTTAATCCATGAATGTTTAATAATTCCATATCTCACTTCCTTCTGTGTTCAGATTTGATGCACTCTTTCCTTGATATATAAGGCAATACCTTCTTCATTTTTCTTTCCTTTAGGTCCAGGATAAGCAGTTCTCTTCTCAGTCTGTCTACCTTTTACTTAAAGCCAGGCAATAAGAATTCCAGTAGTCTTCCTTGGTGATTTGACGAGCTGGAGACACATGTTCCAATGAAAGATTCACTATTAATTTTTTATTCTTTCAAATAGCAATGGAAATGTGTTTCTGAGAAAATTACATGTTTCTTGGATGTGATATTTGATCCTTTCTTCTTCCTGCAAATTTACAGACATGAGAGATCAATATTTTTACTCATTTGTTAATTATATATAACTGATTATTAGAATTTAGTACAATATTTAGTTCTGCACCTTTTTCTGATATTTTGTATTAGGCGTTCCAGTGCTTTGCTGGCTTGAAGACCTCCTTGAATATTCATGGAGATCTACACAGGTGCAATAACCCATTCAAGAACAACATATTGAAAGATGGAGACCTTTGATCAGTAGCCATTTAATCAGATTTAACAATAAGTGGTGCATTTAAAATGCATGTTATGGAATCCCTAATTATTAAAATATCATAGCCTATCCAAAGTGGTATGGAGGGGAAAAAATGACATAAAAATTTTAAAAAAGAACTCTAAAGTTTATTTTTTCCACATCCATTCACACACTGAAATATATATGCTGGAATGAGAGAAAAAACCCCAGGCCTTCAGTAACTGCTGAGCCATTGAAACAGTTTTCACAACATCATAGATAATTACAATTATCCTTCTCTTAGGGACATTGGAGCTGCCAATTTTCTGCAATCGAAAATAAATAAATAATTCAGAACAGATGTTGACTACTCATCCCAGTTTAGTAGAAAGCTTTAGGCAGGCATGTCAGCATTAAACTTGAAAACAGTGATAGAACTTGAAAATACTTCTTCTCTTTTCTTTCCTCCTTTTTTCCTTTTCCTATTTTTGTTTCATCTTTTAATAATAGGGCAAGGTTTCAAGTTTGTTATAGGGTGATTTAGTCTAGAGGAAGAAAAAAAAAAGAGATGCTTATCAATTCCTTTTGGATTAGAAATGTAAGGCAGGAACCTGTTCAGTATCCAGGAGAAATAGCAAGTGCCTGTGGGTGGCACTGTCGGTATTTGGTCATTAATTATTAATAGCACCAAGCAGCGACTGTTGTGCTCCTCACACATCTGTACAGTGGAGGTTCTTCAGCCTCTAATCAAAACCGTAACATAACTGTGACATTTGCTGGAAATCAGATTCACATGACCAAAGGGTCTTTGTTCAGTTTTTTTGGCTAACAAAGGTTATCCATGCATCTAATTGACTATTGCCTGTGATACTGGCAGCTGCATCTTACCTCTGTGGTGATGATTGCTTTGTTTAGGTAAAGATAAATATTCTTCAGTCACTTCTAAAGTGTGTTGGCCTGCAGCAAGAAATTAGTTTTGGCATTGTGATATCACTTATCTTTGCCTGATGCTTTGGCTTTTTTTTTTTTTTTTTTTTTTTTTTTTTGTGCTTGCTACATGCAGACACTTTTTCCTCCAAATATGCAGTTTCCAGAGAGTAGTGTCATCTTTCTGCTCACTGTTGCAATAAATAAAGCTGAAAAAAACCTGTTCAGACTTCTGCTTACAGCTTACAGCCAAACACAGCTTTTGTTTAATTTTGATGGGTTGGTTTTTTTGAGGAGAAATCACAGAGGTAGAGTAAAAAAGTTCTTTTGCTTTTAGTCAGACTTTAAATGTTTCAGTTTTAGTAGACACTACAATTAGGAATTTTGCTATATTATTACCCTTTTAGAACGTAAAGTAGGATCCTTTCAACTTGTGAAAAAGCCAGACTACTGCCTGCATGTCAGGGAAACCAATACTGAAAATACAAGGCATTTGTCCTATGACCCAGCAGTTCCCTGGTTCAGATGATCAGCCTCCTGCTGGATGATTGGCGATGTGATCTGGATATCATATACATCTCAGATCCTTCAGCTGGGATGCAGTACGAATTAAATTATGACAGTTTGTTACATGCACTTTGATGCTATGTCTGTACTGTGGAACTAAATAGTTCCCAGTACATTTCTGGGCTTTCCAGTACAATCATCTATATTTTCTATACTTCAACTGTTAAATTATTAGAACAGTCTCTGGCTTGCTTTGGGTTTGTCCCAATTAGCAATTACCCAAACAGTCCTTGGGAACAGTACATTTTATAGGCACTGTTCCCGACAGGCAGTTCCCGTGCAGCCACCCTGTTTTCAGAGGCTGAGATAGATGTAGGCTCCTCCCTGCCAGTTGGCCTCAGAGCCCAGGAGTGTTCCCAAGAACATTTAATTTATTAGCGTAAAGGCAGTAGCCATAGGGAATCCTATCTCAGAAATATGTCTGAGATACTTCTTCAGGTGAGATAAAAAACCCAGTCCTCCCTCATGTTTCTTCTTCCTCTCACTCCACTCCTTAGGAGAGGTATTGTAATGAAACAGATTTTGGTGCATGACTTTAGTTTAACAGCAATTTAGGGTTTATTAATATTTGAGATAGATCACAATATTAGGTTGTATAATTATTAACAGCACTTAATCGTCAGCCAATTTAACAGAGCCATTCAATGGAATTTGTTACAATCAAAATAGCGACTTAGTTAAAGATTCAAGAATGGCAAGGGTCACCCAAAACTTACAGCAGGGTTGCACACACAGGTGGGGGTTAAATCAAGTCACACGTACAGCCGGGCAGACAATTCTGAATCACACACACAGAGGCAAATAGTTCTGAACCAATTACACACACACACAGAGGTTAATCTATGATTAAAATTTTCCTTTTCATGAGTTTCATAAATTGCTCACTTTTATGTGCTAGTGTTCATCAACGGACGGTTGGTGAAACTCACGAAATCAGACTTTTGAGTACTCACAAAATCATTGACGGATGATCTTTGAATCCTGGTGAAATCTGCCCTGAGAGGTGTCCCAGCTCAGGGGAGATCCTGGGTCACAGCATGCTGCCGTCCCAGACAGCTCCAAGGGTCTCACTTTTGGATCACTGTTTAGAGGATCTTGAGGTGATTTGCTTTGGTCAATATTGTCCATTCTGGGCACAAATCATGCTGAGACATTCTGGTAGACAATTCAGGGAGCGGATGGCCCAGGTGTGGCCGGAGGGTGCCTGACCCCAAGTCACTGCACGTGCACCCGCGATGATAGCAGCACAATGGGGCTTATCCAGAGCTCCCAGAGTGGCCCGGGGAGCTGCACAGCCACAGGTATACATAGCAGCACACCTTTAAAGGACACTCTCAATGTATTAAATCAGTGCAAGTTTTGCTAGCTGCATAGTTGTTTTCAGATTAAAATAAACATCTTCATTCTGACAGATTATGTTGGCTGCCTATGTGTTTCCTGGGAGAAAAAAAAATATCTGAGAGTATTCACTCTACAATGGTAAAAATTATTGGCAAATCTTGTTGCAATGCTTTACAAGAGTAGGTCAGAATGACTCCTTCTCTGATCACCTTTCCAGTATGATTGCATCTCCTCCCTCCTCCCTGTCTGCTTTTTGCCGATGGTGTTATTTTCTATGGGTTAGTCTTTTTGGGGGGTGCAGTAATGGAAGGAGTGGAAGGAAAGGGCACACTCACTACTTGGAGTAATTCAGGCATCATACTTGGGTGAGAAGTGCTATAAAACAACCTAACATGTTGCTGTAGTTATAGAAAGGAAAACATCCTCTTTTGCTTGCAAATATATTTATTATCAATTGCAGGTGTCTCAAAACTTAAATTGTATTTAACTTTACACTAAACACAAGAAGAAATTAAAAACAGGTTTTAAATACTTTTAATCCCTAAAGAAAGCTGAAAATGAGTGTGACAGGTCAGGAGATTAGACCGTGGACTTCAGCTGTGATTGGGAAGTAAAGCATGCTGACAGCGTGTGCTATAAGACTACTGCTGATACAGTATATTTACTGTCAGTAATTAATAACAAGCACAAGCATTGCATATGACTTCATCCTTGTCTTCTCTCTCGCATTTGCAAGTGTCAACTGTGCCTGTTTTTTCTGTCCAAGATGCTTGTAACCACGAGTCTTAGTCCTACCATCAAATTAACTCATCAGGCTTACATTCATAAGGAACATTTATACATATTAATTTGGATACCTTCTTAAATTAGGAAGTAAAATACCTTCCTTTGCCAAAATTAACACAGCATTTTGCATACACTTTGAGGATAAGTTATTTTTACAGGGACAAATTATTTGCAGACTTTTGGTACACAGAAGTCACCAACATGCAGAATGCAGTGATGGTGAAATGTGCCCTCTGGTATTTGGAAGAACACCCTCCAGTGTGTTGATTTACATTATTCTGCTTACACACTGGAATGATTGTGCTGCTAATGCTACTAAAAGGTCAATATTTATCAAACTGTGCAATGTTCCTAGTGTATTAAATGCTTGTACAGCCCGTACTGTGACAGGATATGAGCCTTTTCAAGCTTCACTGCAATTATCCTCAGAACACCCAGTGGGATAAGAAACAGCTTTTACCCCATTTCCATATATCAGAAGTGAAGGTACAGGAAACTAGCTCAGATTGTTAAGGGCAGATCTGCAGCAAGGTATGGTTATATGGAGGGGGCTCCTCCCACTGCATCCCTGCTCTGGTGTTTTCCTTACCTCCCTATCACTATACCATCCCGACAAGTGAACTTGCATCAACTCTCCTAGCAGGTCTGGAGCTGTTGCCAGTAATACCAGGACATATTTTCCTCCATAGTCCTCATAAATGACCATAAAATGCCATTTATGCATGATTGCTCCATAAATATCCTTTCTGACCAATGCATCTGGGTTTCCTTTTCACAAAAGGGTGAGTATAAGGGAGCAGGACGAATAATTCACACTCATATTTCATCTGGACACGCATATGGGACCCAGCCAAGGCATGCATTAAGACCTGGCAGATAAGAAGACCCCTCTCATCATGTTGGTCGCCCAGTCATTCAAACATTACAATCAATGTAATCATATACAAAATGACCTATGATTATTTACTAATTTTATGAGGAAGCAGAAAATTTACTGGAGAGTGAATTGCATTGTATCTTGAAGGGCTAGAAGAGGCTGCTCAAACACAACTGTGTAATATACTAAATATCCCTTGACATTAACATGCAGAGTTATTTTTGCAGTAGGATGAAGTCTTTTACCTAAATATAAACAAAAATTTGGATGGGAAAAAGTAATCAAATTTCATGTTTTATCTTCTACTTTCTGATATATATATCTATCTATATGCAATTACAGTTATAAATTTACAGATTTAGTCAAAAAGATGTGATATCTTGGTCTACTATCTCATTATTATGTTTCTTTAGCTTAAAGATAATAACAACCAGTTTTCTTGTCTTCAGAACACATGTTGGTATCATCAGTTCATCTGAAGAGATACTGGAACAGGCTCCCAAGGGAAGAGGTCATGGCACCAATCCTGTCAGAGTTCAAGGACCATCAGGACAATGCTCTTAGTCATATGGTTTACTTTTAGGTAGTCCTGTGAGCAGCAGGAAGTTGAACTTGATGATCCATATGGGTCCCTTCCAACTTGAGATATTGTACAATACTATGATTTCTATCAGTCAGCAGACATCCCAGGAAACCACTAGTAAGGACTTTTATTAAATCTGCTATTCTGGAAATGCTGCAATACCTTTTTAAGAATTAATGATGTTGATAAATGCTACTACTTCTGCTATTGCTACTGCTACTGCTACTACTAGACTTAAGAATAGGAACGTAAGTAATCTGAACAGCTCCACACCCATTAATTTGACTGCCACATTATCTGGGAGTTAGAAGATACTTTAAGAGAACAAATAATTAAATATATGAAAGTAAATGGGAAATAGGGTAAAATGTGACATGGATTCACCAAAGATAGATCACATTAGCCTCAGCAGATATTTCTTTTTGATGAGTTAATTGATTTTCTAGATAAAGGAAAGGCAATAGGTTTAATCTAACCGGACTTCAGTAAATAAGTTGACATGTTGCCATATGGGAAATCATTGGTTAAACTGCAGAAGATGTAGATTAGTATAAGAATTAGATGCAAACAAATGGAACAACATAAGACGGTAGTATTCTTGACTTTAACAGGTTAGAGATAACTTAAAAGTTGAGTCAAGTATTATTCTTGAGGTTTTCCCAGAACTAATGCTTAAGAAATTGATCATAATATCTTCATTTCTTGGCACAAGTCTGCTGCTAATGCAAAATGTTAGAAGCCATTGTCGGTAAGAGGAGCTTGAAGACTGTACAAAATGAAAGATAATACAGTTTAACAGGAAGAAATTCTTCCATAAGGTGGGTAACCATCAATTAGTAAACACAGAGGAGGTAAAACACCAGACCAGACCAAGAAGAGTGTGAGGTAATGAAACAGTGCCATACAATATAACAGGACAGGTATATCTAGGAAAGAAAGAAAACATTGATGTCAGTGTTTGAGGCATGGCTGAGTGTTCATCTAGAACATTGTTCAGATGTTCAGTCACCTTATCTTGAAGAAAGAGGTAGTGAAAGCAGGAGAATAAAAGAGTTACTGACTAAGCCAAAGATATCTATACTCCAGATGATGTAACAGTATTTACACACAAGAAGGAATGTGAAAAGAGAAGAGAAGAGAAGAGAAGAATAGAAAAGAATAGAATAGAATAGAAAAGAAAAGAAAAGAAAAGAAAAGAAAAGAAAAGAAAAGAAAAGAAAAGAGAAAAGAAAAGAAAAGAAAAGAGAGAAAAAAGACAAAAAGGAGAAGAAAAGAGAAGAAAAGAGAAGAAAAAGAAAAGAGAAAGAAAGAAAGAAAGAAAGAGAAGAAAAGAGAAGAAAAGAGAAGAAAAGAAAAAAGAGGAGAAGAGAAGAGAAGAGAAGAGAAGAGAAGAGAAGAGAAGAGAAGAGGAGAAGAGAAGAGAAGAGAAGAGAAGAGAAGAGAAGAGGAGAAGAGAAGAGAAGAGAAGAGAAGAGAAGAGAAGAGAAGAGAAGAGAAAAGAAAAGAAAAGAAAAGAAAAGAAAAGAAAAGAAAAGAGAAGAAAAGAGAAGAAAAGAAAAGAAAAGAAAAGAAAAGAAAAGAAAAGAAAAGAAAAGAAAAGAGAAAAGAAAAGAGAAAAGAAAAGAAAAGAAAAGAAAAGAAAAGAAAAGAAAAGAAAAGAAAAGAAAAGAGAAAAGAAAAGAAAAGAAAAGAGAAAAGAAAAGAAAAGAAAAGAAAAGAAAAGAGAAAAGAAAAGAAAAGAAAAGAAAAGAAAAGAAAAGAAAAGAAAAGAAAAGAAAAGAAAAGAAAAGAAAAGAAAAGAAAAGAAAAGAAAAGAAAAGAAAAAAGAAAAGAAAAAAGAAGTAAAAACCACTGGATACGTGTAAAATAATCTAAGAGCTTGATCACATTATGAAAGTGATGATATGACGTGATGCCTCTGACAGCAAGGGACTGTACCCCATGAGCCAAAAAACCTCCTTCAGTTTAATGTTCTTAGCTCCAAAACCAGAATAAATGGCTACTCCTAGAGGTCAATGGCTTCACCTCCTAGAGACGTAATTAAGTCTTTAAATGACAGAAAGCAGATTATTTTAACTATGCACACACATATATGAATATATTTTCTGATACACAAACATAAATTTATTTCAAATTCGTAAAAGTACTTTGGGTCCAGAAACATGAACACTATTGAGTAATACTCACTCGGTGCTTGTAATATATATTCCAGTAGCCTAAGGCATCCCAGTCACATATTATGGTCTCATTCTTTCCTGCACAATAGGGAAATGGAAGGTTTGTTTCCTCACAATCCCCTTTATAAAAAAAACCAACAACCAAAACCAACAACCAAATAATATTCCATTCCAAATTAGTTAAGTCCCTGTGTTGCAGGTGTAGCCTGCAATGGTTCTTATGCAGTCACTTCTATAAAAAAGGAAAGCTGTACGTTCTTGTCTTCAAGAAAGGCCAAAAAGGGCAATTGGCAACAGTCAGCCCCTTTAGCCCCTAAGAAAATCATTGAGCAAGCCCTCTTTTAATACATTTCTGGGCAGATGAAAGAGAATTGTCTGGGAACGGTCAGAATGGATTTACCAAGGATAAAAAATACCTGACCAACCTGAGTGCATCCCATGATAAAATAAATGACTGGATTTGTGGATGAAGTGAGAGAAGTCCGTATTGTTTGTTGTGACTTTAGCAAGTCTTTAAATACTGTGTCTCACAATATTCTTATTCAAGTTAGGACGTTATAGTCTGGATTGGTGGACAATCAGATGGGTAAAGAGTTAGTTGGATGGTTGGGGACCAAGGGCAGATAGATCTTACTCTATCTTGTGGCTGGTAACAGGTGGAATACCATGAGGTCTCTCCTGGGTCCAGTCACATTTAACATCTTGATCAATGACCTGGAGGAGTGGTTGATTATCAGATATGCTGATGACACCAAGTTTGGGGAGAATGGTTAATATTATTGAGAGCCAGGCTGCCATCAAGGGAGACCTGGACAGGCTGGAGGAATAGCTCAACAGAAACCTAGTGAAATTTAATGATGAGAAGTGCAAAGTCCAGTGTCTGGAAAAGAATAACCCCTTGCACCCATAGAAACTGGGGAGCTGCTCCACAGAAAAGACCCCATGGAGCCAGATGGGCAGGGACCTGCACAAGCCAGCAATGCACCCTAACACCAACAAGGGCCACCAGCACCCTGGACTGCATAAGCAGGGATATACAACCAGGAGATTGAGAGAAGTGATTGTCCTCCTCTCCTCAGCTCTTGTTAGCCCCAATCGACATTGACTTTTGGGCCTTACAATAAAAGAAAGGTATTGATAAAATGCAGTGAGTTCAGTGGAGGGCCACCAAGATGGTCAGGAGCTGGAGCACTTGCTGTAGTGCTGAGGCCGAGTGAGCTGGACTTGTTCAGCCTCAAAAAGAGACAGCTTCAAGGGGAGGTTAATGTTGGAACAGACTGCCTAGGGAGACTATGCAGTCTCTGTCCTTGGAGGATTTCAAGGCCTGACTGGACAGAGCTCTGAGCAACCTGGCTGGAAACCACAGCTGACCATAGGTTGAGCAAAAGGTTGGAGTAGATGCACCCTGAAGTTCAACCTGATTCTATATAACTGAAAATCTCATCAATGAAACACATCATACATCCATACCAAGGTAGTTATATGAGAAGAAGAAATAAATATTGTTAGGAGTCAGACAAAAGATAACAGAGAGTTACACTAAAGAAGCAGTAAATTAAGAAACTCCGTGTCCAGACATACTGATTTGTCGCAGTGCTGGTTCTGGGATTTCTTCCCTGCATTCCATCATGGTACAATCGATCAACTTGTGAAATACAATCTTCAGCACACCCATTGGCTAGCCATAAGTCAAGAGGCCCAATTTCTTGTTGTCCTGCATGTTCAAAATTCAGATTTGCGAACCTAATGTAAGACACCATCAATTAAAACCAAGTGTTTTGCACCAAGTCTGAATGGATGTAAATCAGTTCCTAGACTATGGGTAAAAACCGAATCAGGACCAATGAAATAGGTGCATGACTTTGCTTCTAAACAACAGCAGCTTTTTAAAAATAGAATCTTAATAAACAAACTTCAGGAACTACTTAATGGAGCAGTGGGTTTCCCCAACCATTTTTCTAACCAACCAGATTGATTTTGTTCCATTTTTTTCATTAAACAGATTGCTTCAGACTGCGAGCTCCTTTGCCAGTTTCTAGCCTGCAGAGAATTTTAATGGCTGAGTCATAAACCCCTCCAAAATTGGATATGTAATGGAAATGCTAAGGGACCCTTAACTAGAGTAAGTGTTGTGTTATGCTGCAATAATAATAAACAATAACAGTAATATTAATAAAAATAACACAGTTTTATGTGAACCCATAAAAGGCCATTTATATGATCACTGTACAAATATTTAAAATTCCGAAATGCTGCATTTTTCACAATTATGGTGATGCTACAGACTTTATATACTCTTCCAGAACCTTTGGATCTCAATGTGTTGCAGGCTTTCAACTCTTAAGACAGGTTCCATTAAGGATATGCATTAGGAGACCTCTGGTCCAGAGACTACTGGTTAGTTAAAAGGACTTTTTTTTTTTTTTTTTCCCACTAAAACTTTTTAAAAATCTCCACTACGTGTATTTTTTAACATATATTCCTAATGAGGAACTAAAAGGTTCAAAGTTTCAGGATGTCTGAAAAATCCCCAAGTGCAAATCAATGGTAGCAACCTATTTAATAAATTATGAACCTAAAAAATAATCAGTTAATATTCATTATCAAAAAGGCAATTTTTTATAAAGCAGTTTCTGCATGTCCCCAGGCCGTAAAACTTACTCCCTGGCTTCCCACTGTGTGGAAGTTTCAATTAGAATTTCATGTTGAAATGTACGTTAACACCTTCTTATATATATTTTGGTAATGTCTGTTTAACTCTGGCTGTCACAACTTGGAAAGGATTTTTTTTTCTTTTCCAATAAGCCAGCTGGAAAAAAAGGGGGAAGATATTGAATGGTTCATAAATATATAATGTTTCCCATTTGTTATATTCTGCAATCAAAGGCAGCAGCTTTAAACTTGCATATCAGTGCATAATTCCACAAACTTAAAAAATTGATCTGCCAATGTCTCCCCTCTAGCAATCTTTTAATTAAATGAACTTCACTCACCTTACTGCTAAACTCCTTAGGTTGATTTTATACGGATATTCAATGTATTTTTCAGTGAAGTTTTTGGTTGTTTTTTTCTTTTTAAACTGTAAAGGTTGTTTAGTAAACAAGTGTTTAATAATGTATACAAGGTGACTGAACATAAATCAATGCCAATTATTTATTCACAATAAAAAACTTGGAAATAATGAGGTTCTTCTGTATTCTTGCCAGCCAAAACCAAGAGCAGGCCCAGTTCCCAGCCACAGTAAACAAAACTGAGCTTTTAATTTATAGGAAACTGCGCTGATTTACACCAGCTAGAGGTCTGCTTTAAGAATACTTTTTTTCCTATATTCTTATATAAGAATGGATTTTGTAGTGGTGGTAGTTCTGTTTAATTACATCAGTAAGTGAGTAGATGATTCACCACAGAAAAAGTCATGACAAAATCAGCAAGAACCTCAAACACTGTGAATCCCTCACTGTTAGTCACTGAAAAACATATCTGATCAAGCACACTTAACAGCTCAGATTCCAAAAGTACGAGTTGAGCTACAGCTAAAAGGAGTGGCAAGTCTGTAGCTCCAGTGGGTCAGGATGCAGACCCAAATAATTAATAGATGTAGCAGTTGTACAACTTTGGACATTAGAAATGCTATAGGGGCACACTCAAACACAGGAACACTGGGCAAGAACGGCACAGAGAAGGCGTGCGGATCTCCCAGGCTGCTGTTGGACATATGTGACCGCAGCTGCACTACGGCCCCTGGGCTTCAGGAAACAATACGTGGGGCTATGCAGAGAGTGAAAGACGAGATGTGCATTGATGTACACATGGGGAGCTCCATTCACTGCCTGTACCCAGGCTGCTGCCGATCCTGTCACTGCCAGAGTGTCTTCAGTAAACCCAAATCGCTGGAGAACCCTTCTGGCTTCACTGTCTTATGAGGTAGGGTAGGAAGTGTAGGAAAGCTAAGAGCACCTTAGCTTTTCCCCATGTAAAATACAATCTGCTGCCAAGAGGAGAACAGTATTCCAGCTGACTTCATCCCTCACCAGTTCCTTACTGTCCTCATTTTTTTACTGTCATCAAACTGGGCTGTATGAAGAACCTCAAGGGTGGAGGCAGACCATGATGCTTTCCTTCTCCACTGAGGTTTTGAGACCCTGCATAAGAAAATCTTCCACCGGAAGACAGCATCAGCAACTGTATTTCTCTCCCTGCTGTATATTATAATGCTGCCTAAATTTCCACCAGAATCCAAAGGATATTTATGTTTCTAAGCATCCCACATGCTTGTAAATTGAAGCAGCAAAAGCTAAATGCACCTGCCAGTGGTTTTCAATGCCCATAGAAAATATTGCTGTTTCCCCTTCTCCTCCCCAAAAGCCATTGCTTCTAAGCCATTTGCAATACTGCTAAGGAATTATAACTGCAGCACCAGACATTACATGACAGCTGTTTGAACAGAAATACTAATTGCTTTCATATTTAATTAGCTATTGTTTAAATTAAAAATACCAACAAAACAGTCACAGCAGGCTCATTTTAACAGGAGGTTTATTGGTTCAGGCGCTAGCTCAAAGAGCAGCAGGCGTTGGATTCACGCACTATCTCTCTTTAGTTCTGAGAAACTGCCTGTGCATTCCTCACTCAACAGCTGCCGGTTCATCCCACTGGCCTGATCTTCTTCCTAATGGTCTCATCCCTCCTGAAAAGGCAGAAACCAAGAGATGTCATCCAAGGCAGGGGGGAATTATCTCAGCTATCCTTATATATTAATATTGTAGATGCCTATAATCCTTTTATTAACGGTGGGGAGTAATAGTCCCATTTATGCAGCTAAAGGGTGTTGTGCTTTGATGGTAGAGTGTACCATGTCCACACTGCTCAGGGCTGCCCACTTTAGCAGAAACAGTCTGCTTCCACACATTAAAGCACTTGGCCCTAGAACATCATGATTATTTCTGTGGGGTTTTTCCAGTTGAAAGTGACTGAAATAACATGGTGGCTGTGTCACAGGGAATGGTGTTTTATATCAGGAGGATAACAGTATGTGCTCTGCACTCTGCAAGGTGGTTTGGGGCTGTGACACCTGTTCCATTGGACTTGGGAGCTGGGTCCACCACAATCTCATACTGCCTATATGAAATCATCTGTGGGGCTTACTATCCCCAGACTGACCTTGGATGTCATCTTGGAAGACAACAAGCTCAGTTGAAAGGATATTTATCTGGTTTAGATGAAGAAGGGAACAGGTTCTGGGAGCAAAGAGGAAAGCTGAGTTATTTGATCATGTACATGAATACTTGTAATGTAGAAACACAAAAAATAACTCATTCCTTCCTAAGGTCCACTACGGGTCTGGGTACAAGAGCTTATTTTCCTATTCACTTAAAAAAGACTAGGCTAGGTGCAAATACCTATGCCACAGAAATCCAAAGTTTGCAGAATGAATATCAGGCATTGTGCCATATAAAAGACTGGTCTCAGGGACTGCCACTCTCTGATGTGCTCAATCTTCCCCCCCACTCCCTTTGTCTCGGATGGAAACACTGCAAGCCTCACTCTAGGCAACAGGAGAGGTGCATAGCTGGTACAAATGCAGTGCAGGACCCCCATGTATTGTGTCGTGCACCATGCGGATGTCCCATGGCAGGACAGTCTAAGAGGTCCAGCGTCGTTTCCCTGAATGTGGAGATTTTGGATTATTATGTGCTTGAGATATCACTAAATGGCAATTGTGGCATTTTTCAACTGACTATGTGCTACACAACGACTCACGTTCCCATCTTCTTCCTAGTGACATCTACAGACATTATTATAAATATATTTCAAACTGCTTTGCCAGCTGCATGACCGTTCACTTCACTGATTCTCAAAGATGCTGGCAAGTATATTGCAGGTACAACTACTTACTTAAATAAATATTTGTGTGAATTTTCATGTGAGATTCTCTTTCTGCTGATATTCATGAAAAGAAAATTGTCTCACCCAAATATACATGAAAATCAAATATTTAACTGTTGCAAACACTGCCAAGGACAATTTTGTTTAAAATGTGTGCAAATATTCATGACAAATGTTTTGTGATATTCACTCAGCTCTGAATAATTAACAATGCTTAAATTGCAACACATGTAACAAAACCTATTAGTTCTAATAAGTCAGTACAGTGGAATTAATCAGGTTTTCATTTAAGCAAATGTATTACAAACTAAATTGTTTCATAAGCTGTCAAATACATAGAAGCACAAAAGTTTGCATTTGTTTTAACTACCGAGTACCAGGGTGGCATGTGGTGTTCAGGGTTTGGTTCAGGTTCTGTCCGGGAACCCAGCTCACACGTCGGGGCAGTGGTGCTTGGGAAAGGACTTTGTGGTGGGATCCCTCACCCCTATACCTCAGCCATCTGAAAAATAAGGGTGGGAATGAGTTGTTTCAAGCTTCCTGTAAAATCAGTGGAGTCTGCAGAAACACTCCCTCTTCCCCAGGACAGGTGTCTATGACAGGTGGAATGAATTGCTGTCTGGAGGTTCCTGTCACTCTCCATTAACTATAAGAGGAGCCTTAGCAGCTCATTTAGGCTAGACACCTACAAGACAGATAGAATTAGGTGATATGAATCTCTTCCATTACAGATCCCAAACAACAAACTTGGATTAGGTGAAATGAACTCACCTCTAGTTGGCATTTCCAAGAGACTGTGAGGGAATTGCATGTCCTGCTGAAAACAGTTTTCATTACAAATCCCTGACTTGGTTATTATGTGCCATATTTCTTTGCCTGCAAAAATATGACAACCTCCTTGCCAAGATCATGATCTTAGTATTAAGGTCAAAATAAATAATGATGTATTTATTCAAATCTGACTTTGTGACTGAAATGTGTACATAAGTCTTGGAAAGTTTTTCTTTCAAAAACCAAGTTTCTAGCCTCCATGGTTAAAAAAAAAAAGTTTGAAAATATATCCCCAGTATCTCTCAATACTCAAAGTGAAAACAAAGAAAAAAAAAAAAAAGAAAGAAAGACAACTTGAAAGGTATTATAATTTTTTCTATCGTCATGATCTTTAAGACACTCTCGTGACTTTTGGGGACCCGACCTGTGATGGTTTAGCACTTCTGGTTGGAATTATTAAGATAAAAATACACTTCCGTTCCTCCTTGGGGTTTGTGAAGATGCATTTGTTTTCCTGAGGCAAAATATATGTGCATTATATTATTCATTTGAAAAGTATAATAGGCAGAATCAAGGAAATGCTCTGGCACTGATGCATGACTTCATGCTGAATGCATACACTGTAAATCTTCACACAATCCATGAAC
This sequence comes from Grus americana, assembly GCF_028858705.1. Lineage (NCBI taxonomy): Eukaryota > Metazoa > Chordata > Aves > Gruiformes > Gruidae > Grus > Grus americana. Next base: position 9,680,575 of record NC_072854.1, on the reverse strand, counting down.
AGAGCACATAAAGGAGGAAAGCAAATGCGAAACAATTTTCCCTATACTGCATTATCATTATTGTGTGAATGTTTTATTTGGGGACGCAAACATTAATACAAAGTGAGCTCTTCTCTATTCAGTCCACAAACACCATGTCAGTTGAAATATACATTAGTTGGCAAGGGAACAAATACTTGATGCTGGAGAAAACCAATGTGGAAACAAGCTCCTTGCTAGCTGTTGAGGAAAAGTTTATCCCTCTGAGTCACGCATTATACTCAGCAAGATACAGGATGATACGCTGATTTCCAGCTACCGCTTTGTGAAAGGCTCTGACAGAATCTAGTTAGATTTCAGTTCACACTGGAAAATTACGTGCTTTAGGTGTGATCCTGGCAACACCACCCCAATTGTGCCTGCTCTACCTAGGCGTGCAACACATTGAGCATCTGGCATAATTAGCAGGCTCTTTCTCAGCGTACCAAAAGCATATGCAGCCACATTGTGCTTGTCTTCTCAGCAGACAAAGTGCAGATAAAGCACAGGCTGCAGCTTCTCCCTAACGTGATTCCTAAACAGTCGTAGTAAGATCTAATGCAATTGTGGATAGATGTGGATTTCAATATGGATAATTCATTGAGCTTTTAATCTTAAACACAATGGTTTCTGGTTTCTGATTTTTAAAATAGCATGACAGAAGTGTTCAGATGCTGTACCAATGAGGGTCATCTGCATGCCTAGAAAGATGAGTTGGAGATCTATATTTTTACACATTTTCTACATTATTTTGGTGTTATGCTAAACTTTAAAAGGTTTTCTGAGTTTGTTTTTTTCAAATTAATTTCAAAATTTGCCATCAGCAAGATTTTGACTCTGTGTAGTGTTAACTAATTTGTTTTTCATCAAGTTCTTTATTAACAAAGAAATCCCTTGATTATTACACTTCTCTGACTTTTTGATAATCTCCCTTGCAACCAGTCACATAATGCCTGAATACTTTTCACTGAAATATTGTTGAGCCAAAAGAGCTGATGGGCCCTGTAATTAACTTCCAAATAATACCAAAGTAATAGGACGTTGTAAATACTAAGAGTCAGAAATGGATTTGTGCCCTGTTCAGGAGACCCATGGCACTAAGCGCAGCCTTTGAGCTGAGGCTCACCTGCCTTTCCTTCCTGTTCTTCACTCTTATGAACAGATGCTACATTTTCAGTGCAAAGCAATTTGCATTTTACAGTGCTTTTCCTGACTGCACTCCAGGATACTTAACACATTCAAATGACCACAAGCTATTGAGTCCTGATGGGCAAGATGAAGCACAGTGATGCCTCCTCAAACTTACTTCCTTTCCAATTACAAAAATAAATTAGCTGAACCTAACAGCACAAACCTGAGAAATGGATATTGCAAAGAAAAGAGTACCTTCAAGCTGGGCTGAGAGTGATAATAATCTAGCCCATAATTAAAGAGTAGAAATATGCTTCAGTATTAAAACAGATATTGCTTCATTTGCAGTTGATAGGAAGAGAGTGAACTCATTACAACAGCAATGTAAGACTTTTCATACAAGTGCCATAAAAAGACATTACAAATATAAGTTAATTAGCCACATAACATGCCTTGATGACAAGAAATTCCTGTCATAATTCATTTTATGGAGAGATAAGCAAAGTCAGAACTTGCTCAAAAGTGTCAAAGTAGCTGCAAGATGAGGAATATAAATCAGGATTTCTGCTTCACATTGAAGCCATAAGGGTTCATGCCCCTACACACTATATGAAAGTGTAGATGTCCTCTATAACTTGGGTATCAAAACATGTTTTAAGTGTTGTTCTGCAGCAGCAACAGAACCTCTTCAGGCTACTTTGTCTCCAGAGATGGAGTAGAAACCTGGGAAGGGAGCAAGAACATTCACTTTGTGCCACTTGCTCCAATCTACTGAGATCACTGCACGTGTATGGAGAGCTGGAGAGAAGATGCAAGCAGGGTGAAGGAGAAGTCAGTCAGGACTGTAACTCGCATTGATGACTCCCACAAGGAACCTCTGAGAATGTTCTGGATGTGAAGTATCTTGTTTCTTCAGGAGTTCACAACAAACGGACTTCACACAGAGGGATTTATTTAACTGGTAGATATAACCACAAGCAGATTTTTTTACTGTTATAGGGTCTCTTTCTTTAGCTTTCATCACTGTTTCTTTGGAGCAATTAGACCCAGGAAACAGTATTAAATATAAAATGAAAGCCTGAGGCATAGGTTCAAATGCAAACTGGAACTTGGTAGTGTTTAAGGTTATTTCTTTTGTCTGCTTTTAACATTTTCTGCCTTACCCACCAGACTATGTTCCTTTTAAAGCTGAGATTTTGAAAATGAAAATGTAAAGTTTCCCCTTTTCAAAACATGGATGACATTTTCAAGAGTCCTTCCTCCACAGCTCCTTCTGTATTTTTTAAAGCAAACAAAGCTGCTATAAAAAAATCAAATAATGAAATTCAAAAGAAAAGAGAGAGAAAAATAGAGAGACGGAATATTTTATTCCATTTCTTACTAGTTCTGAACTGCTTGTTCATATTTGCCATACTGTCTCAAAATGACCAGCTGGTAATATTTGTTATTAAGAATAGGTTTTAGATCGTTCATATACTTACTTGCTGTTGTCTAGAATAGGTCATGGACATGAGAAAATACTCTGACTCAGACTCAGAATTTTACTTCCCACTAAATATTATGACTTGTAATAATATGGGTTTTCAGCAAACTTTTCTCTCTGTCAGAAATGATTAAACAAGACCATAATGCATTAATACCAAGACAGAGTCTTCTACTGTGTATTGTAAGTAGAAGTCAGTCTGTTTCCTGCTAGATTTACCTATTTACCTGCTTCCTAATCTATCTACCTAATTAAAGGTAGCTCCCTATCTGATCAAGCTTTTAGTAAAAAAATTGTCATTTTTATAAATCAGAAAGAAATGATAAATGGAAATATTTCCCTTAACTTCAATAAGCAATCACCAAACCTTTGGTGGAATCAGAAAATTTTTTTTGATTGATTAATATACTGAGATTCTTAAAATCCTGTAAACACCTTTAATATATTACTAGAAAAAAAAAAAAAAGACAAAAAAAAAAAGTGCATGCTAAATGAGCCTGAAGCTTTTAGGTACTAGCCAGGCTGATATTATCTATATAATAGGTTATATAATAGGTTAATAACATGACTGCTAATCACTGCTTGGGTTAATGCAAGTCACAAAAGGCAATGAATTTGCAGACCATAAAATAAACGTTTGCAAAGCCTGATCTCTGCCTGGATCTAGAGCGTGTAAATAATCCCTTATCCTCATAATCACTGGAGTTCACCAAAGGGTACCAAGGGAAATGAAATGGGAATGGGAATGAAACTAATCTACTGATGTGACTCTGATTTGAGAATAGGGAGCTGAAGCAGAACTGTAAAGTATCATAGTTCTGAGCAGAGCTCTGGAAGTGCACCAAGCATAGCTAGGCATAACCTCCAAAAAATTAACAGCATAACAACCTCTTTAGCGTGAAATTACCCTGTGTGTTTTCCTAGGGTAAACAGTGGTTTTCAGAACCTGCATACCTTCCATTCATCTTATTACCATTGACTTCAAGCTTCTCGTTCCTCTGTTTCAGATTCATTGCTTCTAACTCTTTATATTTCCAACTTCTCCATCTCCCACTCTTCTTTACGGCTTCATGTTTTATTTTGCTCAAAGCTCAAAAAGAGAGTTCAGAAAACTTTCACTAGGACACCTCCAGGAGGATGCTGGTCTCTCAGTAGCTGCCTATTATCTCTCAGCCCTGCGTGACACAGACAACGAATGCAGAGCACTCGAGCTCAGAAACGTCGTGCACGGTATTGAATCATTGTAACATCAGTTCATCTTGCGATGACAAGGATCCTTAAGATAAGGGTTTAAAACTTCCTTAAAGCCAAACAATACAGGTACCTGTTTCAATGAAATGAAAGCTTATTTCTAAGTCTTTTATAATCCTTCTCATTTCTCATGATCTCCTCTTCCTTCATCTTTCAATCTCTTTCAACAACCTTGCATATGAGAACACAATAAAAATGCTCTGATGTCCCTGTTGGTAAATACAAGGCACGGTGAAAGTAGGGTACATATGTATGTAGTTTAGTCCTAGTATTAAGCTATTAGAGCATTCTGGGAAAAAAGTAATTATGAAATTATTGATCTGATAGCAGCTATATGGTCAAGTTTTTAAGGTGTGCAATAATATCCCTAGGTATGAGTTCTAATATAAGGCAGATTATTTTAATTTAGCAGCAAAGCTTAATAGAACAAACTATCAATGACTATTAAAAGATCAAGATTTTTTAAAAACCTTTTCTTGCTTTGTTTATTGAGACTGTAAAACCTTTATTCATGTGCTCATGGTATGAAGTTAGTACGTAGGATAAAATATTACGGCAGATGGAAGTCTATCACAGCCAGACTTTATCTAACTGACAGCCAGCCTCAAGGCCAGGAAACAGTCCCAGGCACTTCTGTGTTGCTAGTATAGACATGGTCTTACTGTGTAGGCTATTATTTTCAGTCTTTTTGCTTTATATCGCCTCTGTTGTACAAACTAGGTTGAGACAAGTTCACACTCATGAAGATTTATTAGTAGGGTCTGTACCTGATGACATTCATCAGCTCCAAGACTGAAATTTACTTCTAGAGAAAATAAAAAGTCAAAAGGGGAGAGAAAGGAGGAGGAACAATGGGGGTCTCCAGATGAGCATCCTCCCCTGGGTTCCTATCCAGTGCAGTAGGTGTCCCTGTAATATTTTGCCACAGTAACAGTATAGTTTTCATGAGGACCCATTCAAGTCCCACTTTAGTTGTTTCTACTTATGATGCTGAAGCACATTTTGATTAGCAACAGGATCTACATGCTGACTTAGGATCCCTAAGTGTCACGGTTTAACCACAGCTGGTAGCAAAACACCACGCAGCCGTCCACTCACTCCCCTCACAGCAGGATGGGGAAGAGAATTGGAAGAGTAGAAGTGAGAAAATTCCTGGGTTGAGATAAACAGTTTAACAGGTAAAGCAAAAGCCATGCACGCAAGCAAAGCAAGCCCGGGAATTCATTCACCACCTCCCATGGCAGGCAGGTGTTCAGCCACCTCCAGGAAAGCAGGGCTCCATCATGCTTAATGGTGACTCGGGAAGACAAACCCCATCAGTCCAAATGTCCCCCCACTTCCTTCCTCTCCCCCCAGCTTTATATGCTGAGCATGATATCATATGGTATGGGATATCCCTTTGGTCAGTTGGGGTCAGCTGTCCCGGCTGTGTCCCCTCCCAACTCCTTGTGCACCCCCAGCCTACTCGCTGGTGGGGTGGTGTGAGGAGCAGAAAAGGCCTTGGCTCTGTGTAAGCACTGCTCAGCAGTAACAAAACCATCCCTGTGTTATCAGCACTGTTTTCAGCACAAATCCAAAACATAGCTGCCATACTAGCTACTGTGAAGAAAATTAACTCCATCCCAGTCAAAACCAGCACACTAAGGTAACCCAAAAACTATAACCAAAGGAGACTAAAGAAGGGATGATTCTCATGCTGGTGGGAAATGCTTCCAATAACAGCAATATCAGTGTAGGCGGGCAAAGGGCTGTGAGAATAATGACATAAAGACAATGACAGAAGAAGAACAAAGGGCAACTGCTGCCACAGAGGCTCTGGGACAGCACTGCCACAGCAGCTTAGGAGAAAGGGTGCAGAGCTGCCCGTGGTAAGCCCTTAGCATTACAAAAGGCCAAGGCACCTACATGCAACACCTCCCTCAGCGTGATCAGTGATTATGCACTTTTAACTTTTAGCTAAAGTGCCACTGAATTCAGAATGGTGTATTCTTCCCTCTTTATTTTAGAAACACTACTCAATGTCAATTTAAGAAAACATGGCTTTTCTTGGAAAGTCATGCTGTTGCAATACCCCATCACTAAAATGACTTAGAAAGAGAGATCTATAAGTGTGTGGCATGGCTTACATAAATTGAAGTACATTAGAGATCTGGGCAAGTTTTTGCGCTCACACCATTGTAAACTTGAAGTATGGAAATCAGTACCAATTGAATTACTCTTGATTTGTCTTACTGTAAATGTACCAGTGTAGTCCATGAGTCAACTTTTTAATTAGACGTCCTAGGGAGACTGAAGCTGGACTGGCATTTTTCACATTAATTATGTTTTGTCGAGGAGACTTGAAACTGAGAAATACTTCATAATGTGGATTAAAATAAAAATAACATTAAAATGATATCATTTGTTAATCTATAATCTTCATTGCTGTAAGTGCTCCTGATTCTCCAGCAGTCAACTTAAAGTATAAATGAAAGATTGTTCCAGAGGCTACAGAATTGACAGATCATAAAAAAAGCTTTAATAACATAAAAATAATGAATAGTATTGGAAATAGGGTAAAGCAGGCAAGTTTTTCATATTGTGCATTTGGAAATAGTATGAGACAGAAGTCAGCATGAGCCTTTCCATTGATTTGACTGTTCTGTCTAGTCCCATACACAGCATCACAAACACGGACTCTGTACCAGCACTGAAATCTGTACTGCTGGCCTTCTGTGGCTGCAGGAGAATAACAATCAGGTCATTTTTAGAATAGTAGGAGAGACTTTAAATGAAGAAATATAGTACAGTGTTTTACAACTACATACCACTTTCATGCCAGTAGTAGGATCTTTACAGTTGCTCCCACTACTGAATGACACATGCCTCTCCCTCTCCTCTGCTGTGCCTCTCTTAAGTGACTTTTTCTCGTGTTTGCACAAAATAGAAGACACAATGGCTTGTGAAGGACACAACAGAGTCTAATACAACATGGCTGATAGCTTGGAATTGCCCAGAGACCAGCCTTGACCTCACTGGGGAAAAGGTAGACAGACTGTCAGGAAGAAGACTGTGTCTAATAATGATCAGTCCATAAAAATAAATGGGGGGAAAAAAAAAATCCGAAGCAGATGTAGGCATAAAACCACCACTATACACAGATGGGAATGAGAAACTGTCTTTAAAACCCTCAACTCTGCAGCTGGTCAAGCTTAACGCTGGAAAGTCATTCAAAGGGGAATTTGGATGATCTTTGTCCTCTGCAGAAAATCAAACAGCATATGATAATGCCTATGTCTGTCAATAAAGAAATGTTAAATGATATTAACAAAGCATCTGCTTTTTTGCCTTTCTCACTACTCTTGCAATGTACTTTCCTGCTGTAGAAGACTGTGGATTGGCTTTCTTTTGGAATGACTAATAGAAAAAAAACTTTTGCTAGAAACAGAAACTCAGATCTAGAACTTCAGCAACGTATTTTTGTGAAAGACCCTGTGGCAAAAATAGAAAAAGATTAAACGGTCAGGGGGTGGGTCAATATGGTAAAGAAAAAAGGTCCCAATGACATCTGAAGATGGACATATATACGTGATTGATAGAAAGCCCATAGTTAGAGCAAAACAGTATTTCTTAAAAAAGGTAAAGCACAGTTAAAAATGCATGTTAGCCAAACAGAAATGATCTTTCAATTGCTTAAATGTGGTTCTCCCGCCCTTTTCAGAACCAGCTGCTGTACCAATTTGGTGGACTTGATGGCATTCTCAGGCAGAGTGATGATGGTTGCTGCGTAACATCCACCACACCTCTGGCCATTAGAGATCTTAGAGCAAAAACAGCCACAAAACTGCTGGGCATAAAGATATAGTTGGGTCTGGCCAAATAATACCTGTGCCCCGAGCAGATCCAATTAATGTTAAAGATTCTAATATTTTGCTGAGAATGCTTTTTCTGTTATTTAAGATCTCCAGACTTCTATGACCCAGCTGGTAATCCAGCCCAAAACAGAAGCTGTTTTTCTGACATTCCCACTCTGAGTAGGCTGAGAAGATTCTGGGTCATCGTAGTTTTTTTCAGTAAGATTGGCACATTATATTTGAGAATCCTAAAAATTCCAGGTTCACCACTGATTTTGGATTATCTAATATGTGGAATGAACAGTCATTTCACCAAAGTAAGGTTTGCTCACAACTGGTTAGAAGACAAATTTTGATGCAAAGAGCAGGGCAATTAAGAGAAATAAGAAAAAGTCAAACTAAGGGAGATGGGATTAAAAAAAAAAAGATAGCAGACTAAAACTATATAGGAAACACTATTTTTTCTTCAGTAGGACTTTGGAAAAATCAAATGAAAATTTGAATGAAAATCCGAAATCTTGAAAAATGCAATGGTCTGAAAAGCATTCTATATCAGCCATTTGAAAGTTTAATTTTGTGGACTTTTTTTTTCTGTGTCTGAGGCAAGTTGGCTTATTAGCTTTAGCAAACATTTCAAAAAGCAGTTGACAAAAGACAGTTGTGGACTAAAAGTTGACATTTTCTCAAATTAGAAGTGCTGACAATGTCCAAAACCATTTGTAGCTTGTGGTGTAAATTGTGCCCGTCTTTAGAGAGAGAGTTGCTGCCTAAATTCTATAATGTTTCTCCCATATTCTCACCACCTCCTGACACAGACCACATTGCCTACTGATGTGATCCAGTGAGACAGATTTACGTCTTTCCTTAATGTCAGACCCTTTATTTAGCCACCTACTCTAGGTTCTTCTTCTGCCCAAAGCCACCCTGTCTATGTTTAAGTTGCTCATAAGGAATGTCACAAAATCAACACAAATTTTGACCTGACGAAGATTTCCATTTTCATAGTCCATATTTTCCTCAGTTCAGTTGAAAAACATCTGGAAAGCAAGAATCAGCTGTTCTTGCCTATGCTCATTGTCACATGAATCAAGAAATAAAGCACAAGCATAGTATCATTGCCCTGAGCTAGTAAAGCTTTGATAATGAGAGAGCTGCTGATATATAGTAAGTAGTGGCTAGATATATTTAAAAAGCAAAAAAACCCAAAGCAGCAAAAGGTCTATGGGTAAGCTAGTGAAAAAACTCCTAAGTTCCCCACATTTTTCTGCATTAAATGTTTATTGTCATGTGAGGGATGAATCACCCAAATATGTTAGAGTACTTGTTAGTTGGAGGGCATCCTTGTTAACAAGCAAATTGTGTATGATCTCAGTCTTTGTAGTTAAAGTCAGCGTGCTCGCTTCATTCTCAGAGGGAAAATGAAGTAGGACAGAGAATTCCTGATGTATCTGAAATAGAAACAAAAAAGTGGATAAACTGAAAGAATCACTGATTTATTCCAGCATGTCTTGAGGTCACCAGCTTTAGGACTGATGTCACTACTAACTTATGCAAATATACTTCTTTCTGTTAACTTCTTTTCTCTTTATAGATTTAATCATCTGATGCTTTGGGGCTTAAAAAGGCAAGTGATACATGATCCTACCATCTCTGTATCTATGCTGGGTAGACAGAAAAATCCTAGAAAGGAGATGTGCTTTATTGTGGGACAGTTTAGCCCAATTAGAATTCAGGAAAACCTGAGAACAGAAAAAGGGTTTTGGTTCCATTTAAAGAGTTACACTGATATCTCTTAATTTGCATAGGTTAGTTTTAAAAGAACAGAGAGCTGTTGGTGACAAGTTCAACTTGCCGGAAAGCGTCCAATGCAGTGAAATCTCAGCTTGGAGTCCATAGGCATTTTCTCCTAAAAATAATAAAAACTAAAATAAATTATAGGCGTTTGTATTTGTCCTGAGACATGTAACCTTCATTCCATTACCTATGGTAAAGATAATGGCTATTGAGTACCTCTGCAGTATTCCCTCATGTTTGCAAAGAGGCAACTTTACGACCACATTGGAAATCAAATTAGAATAGACAAGAAAAAACCTGCATGTCTGTGAGCAGTGTGTGATCTTCGGGTTAAATGAATCCCCAAAGAGCAGTATTAATCTGTGGGGTGCACTTCAGGTTAGTGTTTGGGTGGTGGCTCTTGAATTTTCTGCACTCAAAAAGCAGAAGGTCTCATGGCTTTAAAACCATGTAAATAGCATGAATATCTCAGATGGTAAGAACTCATTTGCTGTCAGCTGCAGCCAGCACTATCCAGCCAGGGCTAATATGTGATGCTTAATTAATTAAAGGGATACTGTTAACATAAAAACCATACTTCATTCCAAAAATATTTTAACCACTGTTATAAGAAGTAATAATTTTTACTCCCAAGCATTGGAAGAGATTAGGAATTCTGCCTTTCTTGCTCTCATCCATATACTTGGCAAGGACCTTTTGTACCAAGGCTGATCAAATATTTTCTGTTGCAACTGTGTTTTTACAGATTTTTTTAGTTAAAACCCCCAAAGTTTGATTTAAATTTTGTAAGAAATCTCTTCAAGAACAGTGGGTGTTCTTAGAAAACTAAATGTCTATTTGCATGTTATGTGAAGTTCCTCTGGAAAAGAAAAAACCTGCAAAATTTTCAACTTGCTTTTTATGGCATAGAGGCAGTTCTGTGGGCACCTTTTGTATAGTCACTCATTCTGTCACTATCATCCTCCAGTGACTTTGTCTTTCACACAGCAACAGAGAAAAAGAAATACGGTTTAAAGATAGGAAAATGTGAATGCAAAAATATAACACAGGCAGGATGTTTCAAGGTAAATGCATTGGCAGAAACTGCATTTAACTTCCTTTAAATTGACTAGATTTCAAGTTGAAAGTTTCCCATTAGTGCTTGAAATTAATGTGTCATTCAGTTTTCAAGTGACAAAATACCATACAGCTAAGAAAAAAAAAAAAGATGCAAGACGGAAGCAGTATAAAAAAGAAAGAAGAATAAAAGCCACCACTCAGCAGCGGGTTCTGAGACAGTGAATCAGGCTGCCAACTGTAAGGCTGTATAACCCCTGGTTCCCGAGATTCAAGAAGAGAGATGGTGCTTTAGTTTGACATTTATGTCAAGAACAAACGAAGCCAAGTCCAAAGCTACCCACACTATTGTGCATTCACGTTGGAAGTATACCTCTTGTTAGGATGGTCCTGGAAGTCACTGAATCTCAATTAACATGCAGGAAAATGAGTTCTTCAGTGAAGAGCGGAACTTGTGTGAAAACAGATGCTATAATCAATATTGTGTACTGGTAAGCACTGTCCGGTCACAACCCTTACGCATTGAGTATGCAAAAGTGAAGCATATGTGGCTCTCTCCTCTTCTTTTCTTGTTATTTATTAAGAGATTAGCTTAGAGAAACAACCTAGAGTTATGATTTAAGGCAGTAAAGTTTAATTACTTTTCTATACAAGTTGAAAACTATATTCTTACCTTCTATTATTATTTTATTTAACCTTAACTTCATTGATTCTTGCAACAAACACAGCAAAAATATGCAAAATCATCTTCAGGAGAGTATTTAAAAACTAAAGAAGGGAAAGAAAGGACACACACACACCATAAGAAACACCTAATATAATGTTAGAATTGGACAACCGGCTCAAGTTATTAATTAAAATGACAATATAGTCTGGTACATACCAGAATATCTCTTTCCTGGTATAGAGATAACAAATTATTATGCATTCTTACTTAATATATATTTTCTTGAGCCAATAAGAGGGCTGTAAGTCAAGAGTCCAATTTTCTGCTCACTTTTTTTTTATGTAAGCCAGTAGCATCTTCCCTTAAATTAGGGAAATTTCACCATTGAAAACCAGGGAGAGAAATAACAAATTACCCAAAAAGGTACATCATGCAGAAGACTAAATTCTGTCCTAATAGTGCAGGTGTTTGGAGTACAGTCCTGTACTCAGGATGCGACCCACAGGAGTTTGCCAAACTGATGATAGCAGCAACATATTTGCAAAGAAAATAATAGCTTCATGTGTTTCTTCCTGTCCAATTTTCTTCCTTTGTAAATCTTTTAATCTAACTAGAATGATTTCTGTGGATAATCCCTCTTCTAAAATGTTTGCATTTTGAAACATTATCTAAACAGTGCTGGCATCTGACAAAAGTCTCCCTGATGAGGTCTCATTTGATGAAGAACTGTCAAATATTAACTCATAAAGAGCACTCCGTCATTTTTGCCCAAAGATTGTCCACTCTCATAATGAGAAAATTAAATAGCAATAAATATAGCAATGCATAAAACTACTTGAACTGTTCTCATCTTATTCTCACCTCTTAAATCATAAAACACTCCTCAAAGAAAGCTTCATATCCCTGTCTTCAAACGAGGGAGGGAAACTGAGGTCAGCAAGCAAGCTGGTATGCCCAATATCATTCAAAGCAGCAGGCAAGCCAGAAATGAGACCCTTGAGAAAAACATTAGTGCCACAGCTTTCATTTATGGCCCAAATTCATATCTACGTCTCTCAAATCTATACCAATGTCTCATCCAGAGCAATAAAAAGCCATTTGCAGTGAAGTAAAGAGAAACTACCAACCTCACTTTATGGGTTCTTATACGGTATGAAAACTGGTCATACAACAGGAACATGAAGGGCACACTGGAAATGATGACAGAAGAAAAGACTGATTTATGAGCAGAGATGTGTTTTGGTAGATTAAAAGATGCCTAAACAAGAGAATTTATAATCAAGAATAAGTTGTTAAACTGTAAACGAAAAGGAAGCATCTAAGGATTTACGGGGCACAAAGGAATCTAACCTGAAAGAAAGGAATGAATAAAGGACTTTTCACCTGAGAAGAAGAGATAAAATTTTTAATATGAAGATCAGCTGTGGGGCATATATAATATTAAAAAAAAAAATAAAAAATCTTTGGTATGAAAACAAATAGGAATCTGGGAAAAAAAGAGTGTATTGAATTCCAGAGTCTTCAGCTATCTTTGCACTCATTGCTGATCTCACATGACATCAACTCTGCCTGCAACGGATGTGGGATGCAGACACAGTTCGGGATACAGCTGGTGATACCGTTAGGAGGCAGTGGGCAGACGCTGCTTCTGTCAGCCTGGAGTGGGCAATAACGTAGTGGCACCAGGACGTTGGATCCATCCATCTGGGTGTTGGCCTAGCAGCCGGGGAAAGCACCCAGCTTGGTAAGGATCGCCCAAGTCCTCCTGATGGTACAAGCAGGTTTGATTTGCATCACATTGATGGAAAAACAGATTTGATTTATTGTCATGATTTAGGCTGCAGGACTGCCCGGCAGGTACCCCCAGACAGCATCAGTGACATGATTTGCATACTGTGTTGTCCCTTTGCTTAGTTCTCGATCCTCGTTTTCGCTGTCCTTGCACCTCCCTATCTCTGTGTTAGTCTCCTCCCAGATAAGCTAATTACTGTTCCTACTCACTGGTTTTCTTACAGCTGTATTTAAATTTGGTATCTCTGATTCCTTTACCTAGATAATCGCTGCTTTATATGGTATTATTAATATGTTAACCTAGCTTCTTCCAAGGATTCACCTTGCAATGTGTTGCTCACCAAAAGGTCCCCAAGGGTCCCCTCCAACTATCTGTGAGGTCTAGCTGTTTCTCACATAACTCCTCCTTAACTACATGTGAAGTACATTTATTCCTCATGGATCCATCAGTAACTTTTGTCAGCTTCTTTCATTGTTATCTGTCACATCCAGCGATTCCTCATGTCATGTCCAATAGTTTTCCATGTCCTGTTCAGTTAACTTAACCTCAGGCCAGGGCCTATTCAGCGGCCAACTCATTTGCCTACAGCCCTAACAGATAGAAAGCAGATGCCCAAAATGCAGTATTAAGGATTGGGCAGTTTACATAGACCCTTGCCTGCCCAACATATCTGCCCTTGTTTTCATCCATGTGATCTGTTCTAAGTGGAGACCAGTGCAGATGAAGCATGCTAGACTTGGTCACCGATTCTCTATGCCATCTTCCGCAGTTTTTTCAGTCTCCTTGAGCACCAGCTCACTTGTCCATCAAGTAGAAATAAATAATACATCATTTTCAATATCCAAAGTTGTTTTGAATTTTTGTGTATTCGTTATTACAAAGTTCTTGCAACTCTTTAGAAAATGATACAAAATAATCTAAATAATTCCTCTATTTTACCATTCTTTTCAAGCATGGGAGTTTCTGTGCAGCAGTGAAAGAGCTGATCACTGGAGCTTGGTCTCATGTAATATCAGTTAATCTATTTATTGTACTTTATTTATTTATCTACCATGCTTATTCTAAAAAGACTACAGCATGTTTTCAAATGTATGACAACAAACTTTGAACAAACTTGAACTATGGTTGGCAAGTGTGTAGTACAATACATGGTACAATTTCCAGTGTGTTTCTTTATTAATTCACAGAACTCCAGGTTTTGCAGGTGGTTTTCCAACCACAGTGACCCAAATTAATGAAATCTCACTTGTTTCTTTCTAATTAACGACAACTGTTGCCTTGTCCTATTAGTTGTACAATTGATCTGACATTCAATGGGGAAAAAAATCCCACCATCTTCTCCTTCTCATGACACAGTTTAACATATTTGTGTTTGGTTTTATCTCTAATTTTAATCTTCTAAGTTTAAACATTAGCTTCAGCAATTTTTTGGACTTCTGGTATTATTCAGGGCAGAAGTTTAGTCTCTGTAATGACCCTCATATCTATCAACAGTCTGAAGGGTAGAGAGAAAAGTGCCTTTTAAAGTACTATCTTTGCTAAGAGCAATATTTGTTTCAGGTGAGATGTGTCATACATGTCGTGTGCAGCACTGCCTGTCTGATATGTCTTGTCACATTACTTCTTCTATTATGTGTCACGTTAGGTAAGGTCATGCTACTTTTGCTAACAATAAGCCACAAAGAACTAGAACAGCAGTGAACAGCTTGCCAGAGACTCCTTTACATTTCATGCTGTCTCTTGCAAGGAAGAGCGAATCAAGAGCTGCAGCACTGAACTACCAAGCCAACTGAAGAAAAGGAAGTAAATTACCAACTGCTGTAAGGATAACAGTCAACAGACTTTTTGAAAGCTGATTTAGAGCTCAGCACTGCATTCCTTACATAGCCTTGTTGTCCCAAGAGTGGGTACTTTTACCCAGTGTGCGGTATGCCAATATACACACAGTGCAGAGGTATTTTATTTGTTTCATGTCTGCGCAGAGATGGGTGCTAGGTGGTAATTCCACAAAGCTAGCACCCCACACACAGAATCTACCACATATTTATCTTGTTACAGGATTGGAAAAACCCACCTAAATTTACACTAATTGGTTATTAATTACCGCATCATCTACTATTGGTCAAGCACTTTAAATTAGCAGGCATGCTCCCTGAGGGTTTGGGGGGTGTAACTTGCATAGTCCTTTAATTGGGCAGGTGGTGGTAAACCTGTCCCCCCCAGCCACCTTTCCCATCCCCTGGTTACTGGCGATTCTTGTTGACTTCAGGCCTCTCTGGCAATCGCCCAGCTCTCAGCGCCTTCTGGGGCAGGATCTTTCCTCTTTATCAGTTTTTCAGCTCTCCTTCAAGGATCCTCTTTAGCAAATCATGCTTCTTATCAGTCTTTCAGCTCTTCTTCAAAGATATAGTCGTCAGCAAAGCAAGTAGTGCATTTAACCCTGAATTAAACAGTGTCTAAGCACTAACCCAAACACATTTCTGTCCCTGTAAAGTGGAAAATTCTACTTTATGGATAGCAGCCTAAGCTTCTATTAGAAGCAAATGAAAGTCTACACAAACTAAAGGAAGATACAGTGTCTTCTCCGATGAGTTTACAATTTGTAGCTCTTATTCCTGCATATATTCAGGGCATCGAGCACCACATTCCAGATTACCACACTCTAGATGGGTTATGTGTTTCTTTTACCTCTTATTTAAACTGCCATTGCTCAGGACTAAATCCACTGAAATCAGTAGTACTATACCGGTGCAAGCGAGAGGAGAATGAAGCACGTGTCTTTTCTTCCTACAGGTAGCATTTCAGCTACACAACTACGTTTCCAGAAGTACAAATAATAACAGTAACAAAACTGTTATGCAGTATGCAAAGCAGAAAGAAAAACTTCTGCATCAGGATCGTAGAAGAAAACAGTTATTGTGGGTCAATGCCTTGGAGATGTAGGAAATGTTCCTACATTCGTGATCCACCTAGCCATTATGCAGCACTAACAAAAGCTTTTGTTATTTGAGTCATATTAATTTCCAGCAGGACATTTGGTACCTTTCCTGTGTAATTATCTGGAATTTAAATTCTACTGCAGTATCCTTAGTAGGAATCTCCTTTGTGATCTCTGACTGAAAATACCAGAATTTGTAATTTCTGGAGTTTTACTGGTCTTGTGTACAAAGAAAAATGTTAACTGAATTATCTCAGATGTTCAGTCTGAGAATATTCCCAAGTTACAGCTGGCTAACCACTAGTCCTTTTGTAGATAATTGTGTCTGGGGAGAAATAACCCCAGGCACCAGAACAGAGAAAGCCAGCTGGCTGGAAAGAAGCTCTGCAGAGAAGGAGGTCCTGGTGGACAGCAAGCTGACCATGAGCCAGCAGTGCATCCTCACAGCAAAAAAAGGCCAACAGCTTCCTGGGCTGCATTAGGAGGCGTGCTGCCCGCAGGTCGAGGGAGGTGATCCTTCCCCTCTACTCAGCACTGGAGAGGCCACACCTGGAGTATTGTGTCCAGTTCTGAGCTCCTCGGTGCAAGATGGACACAGACTTGCTGGAGCAAGTTCAGCACAGGGCCACAAAAATAATGGAGAGATTGGGGTATCTTTCATATGAGGAGAGGCTGAGAGAGCTGGGATTGTTCAGCCTGGAGGAAAGGCAGCTCAGGGGGATCTTGTCAATGCGTGGAAATACCTGATGGGGGGGGATGCGAAGTAGAGGGAGCCAGACCCTTCTCAGTAGTACCTACTGACAGCACAAGAGATAACGGGCACAAATTAAAAACCAGAAAATCCCACCTGAACACAAGAAAGCACTTTTTTTTAATGTTATTTACTGTGAGAGTGATCAAGCACTAGAACAGGTTGCCCAGAGAGGTTGTGGAGTCTCTGTCCTTGGAGACATCCTTGGAGTTGGAAAAACCTGACTGGACACAGTGCTGGGCAGGCTGCTCTTGTTGACCCTGCTTGAGCAGGAGAGGGTGCTGGAGTAGATCTCAAGAGGTCCTTTCCAACCTCTACCATTCTGTGATCTTTTTGTAGTGGTCAGTCATTTTATTCATGTGTTACACTCTTTCCAGGCTGTACCAAATCACACTAGTAGTTTTCTACTGAGGTTGTTTCCTCAATGATTTTTAATGAGAAGAAAAACAGAGGATAGAGGAAGCAACAGCATTTGAGTAAGTCCTAAATAAGCAGTGAACACAGACAGACTGACCTCCTGCTTGGAAGTTCAGCAGAGCTTCCAGACCTCGTATTGGCATCTGCCAGTGATTTAATACATAGACAAGTTACATTTAAAGTTTTTCAGACCTGACAGCCATATAATGAGAAAAGTGTATGTAATACGTGCCCTTGGTAGATCACATCACCTTTAGCTGCACCAGCACAGTCAGAACTGCAAATGGCTACCAGGGCAGCAGAAACCAGCCGTTGAACTCTAGCACAGGACAGAGACTGACAAATGAGATATGATATTGTAGATTTCACAGTGGCGAATTGAGGATAAAGAAACCTAAAGCTGAAATATAGATCTGTAGTTCATACAGATCATTGGCAAACTGTGAACCATGAAAGCATTTCCTTGTTATCCCAATGAGAAGGGGAATGTAGAAAGGGTAACTAAAAGTAAGTCTGCTGAACTGCTTTTCTCCAGAAAAGACTGACAGGCTCTTTGTGGGGTAGGACTATATTATTCAGAGAAGTGTATGACTCCATCAGGGCTTTTTAAGTAAAGCATATTGATAGATGTCTACGTTTGAATTCAATTACAGGGCACCTTACTGCACAGGCAGAGGGGAAGGAGCCACCAAACATTTCTCTAGATATGTGCTGGCTGCCAGGTGTTCACCCTCCCCTTTTTGCTGTGGCTGTTCCCTGTATTGGAGTGTGCCTCTTTCTCTGAGGCTGAAAAACGGAAAAATAAAATCTAAGGACTGTGTTTGTACCAAAAAGTGAAAAACGGGAGGTCACACTTTTGTTCTGATAGAGGAGAGGGCGAGAGCGGTGCTGTACCTTCTTTGGTAGGACATTCACCTGCAAACATGAAGAAACCTTATTTCTTCCCCAGGATGTCTGCAGTTTAAAACGATTGCTATTTTATGCAAAATCCAGAAGAAATAAGGAAAATAGAAGTCATCACTCAGTTTTTCTCTCTCACATGATCAACGTAACACCGAGCCTACAAATTTAGTTTCCTATATGCTACTCCTCTGCTCATATTCCCTCTATGTTGATTTCATTTATTGTCCTATTTAGAATGCAAGCCTTGCAAAGGTAGACTGTCTTCCAGCGGTACATAACTCTGTCAGAATGGGCTCATGAGGCTATGTGAAATGCAATAAAACATAATAAATAACAACAATGGCTAGCAGAATTACTGTTTTACAGACCTGAAAGATGCTAAGCACATTGTCCTGAGTATGAGAAGTTTCTTTCCACAACTGCAAATCTTCAGGTCTGTTGCTGCCTAATTTTAGTTTGAAATATAAAGGCCATCCAAAGCAAAATAAAATATTTGTGAATTTTTAATGTATCGGCCCCATATTTTCTTAACCAGATAATCAAATGCATCACTTCAAAAAATCAGTCTTCTAAAGTGGAAAAAAAAAATAATTCTTTGGCACTGAAAACACAGTAGAGTAGCATGCTGACTATAACTCCCTTCACACTAAAAAAACTCTTGGAAAAATAATCATCTAAATTCAGTATTGAAAATAATGTTTTATCATCATACACTAACTGGAGTTTAATTAAATATTGCTTTAATGACATTATTATGGGAAACATTAAAAAGTAGCTCAACACTTGCCACTGGTTATTTTCTTGATAAAACTGTTGTGGAAAGCTTTAATCTTTTTTAAAATGCCACATATTATAAACCAAAAATTTGCCATTTAAACCATCCAAACTATATACATGGAATTTCTAATCCAAGGAGCTGCCTGAGAGTTTTCAGGTTGGATTCATATCTTGGCAAATATTTGATGAAATAAGAATAAAGTTCCTAGGTTTCTTGACCAAAGGAATTCTTTGTGTGAGTACACATACACACACATATATGTATAAATACATGTATGTATATATATAAAAATCTGTGCATACAGCATCTCCAAAGGAATGACTGCTAATGTCATCAAGACAGCTCAAAGTGCATCATGTCTGTCTTGCCCATACAGTTGTATCGGAATTAAAACCTAATCCTGTAGAAATCCATTGACTCCACTGGGAGCAGGATTGTGCTCTCGCTTGCATGCATGAAATGCCTAAAGCTGCTATGGTTTTTGTATTGGCATTATGTTCATTCTTTTTTCATTGAGTTGCTGGGTTAATTCTGCAGTCAAGGACATGCACCTTAAAAATTATGAGCATTTCATATACTCTTCTAAGACAAAAAAATCCTCTTCCATGTTTTCTCACAGTAAATAGCACCTTAGTTTATCTTTACTTGCGTTGCTGTAAAATAGAAGTAATTTTTCTCACATTTGTGAATTTACTCCAGATTTTAAATAAAAGAAAGATTATTAAAAGAAAAAGAGAATATTTGTGAATGCTTAACATGCAAACTCCACATTTTCTTAATCAGATAATCCAAACGCATCACTTCAAAAAATCAGTCTTCTAAAGTGAAAAAAATACTTTTTTTAAGAATGTCCTCAAACTCCTGCTTAGGTCAGTGGCAATATTCCACGCACTGAAGTCACTCAGCCTATTCTTACATTGGCAGTGACTCGTATGTTTGGGGGTATACAGCACAAGGCCTTAAACAGGTTATCTTATTTATTTTTACATTAACCAGACACCTTAGCATAGAATCCCTTGTGCACACTCTTTTCTTACACTATCATGCTTTTTTTCTTAGATACTCTTGTGAGAGGGCTTCATGTTTCCATCTGCAAGGTCTTTGGGAGTCCTTCTCAGCATCCCCTTGGCAGTGGCTCCTCTTCTGGCCTCCTGATCCTGTATAAATTGGATTTTGCTTGTTGAAATCATACTGTTTCCACAGCCAGTCACACCTTTAAGTTTTCAGCAAAGGCTCGTAACTCACAGGAGGTAGGAGGGTGTATCCATACATGCTGTAGAGTGTGGTAAATTTAAAAATAAGAGGCAGAATAAACACACAGACCATTGTAAAGGTAGCAAACATTAGCAGTACTTGAACAATACCTTAAATTCTCAGCCACAGACTCTGCTTATGCCATCAGGGAGTGCATAATTTGCACTCTTTTTGTGCTGCCTCCACAACAGATACAAATTGCCAGTGAAGCTGGTTGGGAATGTTCAGTCAGAAGGATTTTCTGATAGAACATGCCATTCTTGCAAAATTGATTTTTCTTAATTTATTTTGTGAACAAATATTCCATTTTTCCACTGGGAAAAATCAAACTGACAGGTCTCCAGGCTCCTCACCTGGAAGGTTTTTGTCAGCTTCACTTTCTGTGGGCAGAAAGTAAATTTGACAAGCATTGCCCAGGCAGACTGTCAGAGCTGAGTACCCGAGCTCTCTGCCTCCTCCGGGCTGGACCTGCTTTCCTCACCGCGCTGGCAGACGGGCTGAGGACACAGAGACCCTCAGTGCTCCTGCTTCGGCTGGGCTTCTGGAAAGATGTTGTCAATCCACTGTCACTGCAAGCAGGGAGTAATGCTGAGGAGACCCATTCAGGGTAGTAGGAGACAAGTTGTAGTTTTGTTTCTGTTCAGGTGGAAAGGAGTGATGTTGTGTTGTTTTGTCTTCCTGGAAATGCTTCCTATGTATATTTCTTTTTTTCTCTTTTTTTCTTCTTTCTTTCTTTCTTTCTTTCTTTCTTTCTTTCTTTCTTTCTTTCTTTCTTTCTTTCTTTTCTTTTCTTTTCTTTTCTTTTCTTTTCTTTTCTTTTCTTTTCTTTTCTTTTCTTTTCTTTTCTTTTCTTTTCTTTTTTCTTTTTACTTCTCTTTTAATTCAGATGAAATGCTATTACACTACATTATGTACAATTACATTATACAACGGATAATATAATTACTATTATTATACAGTAGAATCATAGAATCATTTTGGTTAGAGAAGACCGTTAAGATCATCAAGTCCAACCATTAACCTAGCACTGCCAAGTCCAAGCACTAAACCATGTCCCTAAGCATTCGCATTAGTTATTTGTATGTGTTTCTGTATGTATCTCTCTATATACACACATACAAAAGCTCCACAATATTTTTACAAACAAGGTTATACTAGTTACCTCTTACAGTCCATGTTATATCCTTCATGTTCTAGAACAGAAAGCTGTTCTCTTTAAACTTGTTACAAATTGTGGCTCAAATGACATGCAGCAAACTGTTCTTTACATTGTTAGAAAACAAAGGAAATGTCTGCGTTTAGGAACACCAGCTGAACAAAAATCTTCAACATTGAATAAAATGGATTGCAATTGTAAACACCAGTGGTAAGGTAATGTCTAACTTGTACACTAATTTACATAGCTGCAAATAACCATAACATTTATCAGCATGTAAACCTACATATAGACTAAAAGACTTGCTGCTTTTCCACCTCTACAGCAGCTTCTTCAATTCTTTCACTAAAAGCTGGCCAATTTTCCACTTCTGTCCTGAGATGATCAATACTCCCTAAGTGAGCCACCTTTTGAAGTACTTCAGGACACATTTAGCTCCTTCTTTGATCTTTCCATGTCTCCTTTTAGATATAATGGATTTTACTCTACTGAGGCTTTAACCCACCAGTTCCATTTTTATTACCCTTTAGCTGACTTTCCAGAAGATAAAAGCAAGTTAAAAGGATAACTTTTCTTAGGAACAAAAATTAATGATTCATCCCCATTTTGGGGAGCATCAGACACCTTGGAACCCCAGAGAAATCCTCATAAACAATGCTTTTTGCAACATTTCCTGTTGTGGTCGTTCTTGAGGAACACACAAAGCCAGAAAAATGAGTAGAGGTGAAGCATCTATCCATGTCATTTTTAAAGCCCAGGACCTCTGTCCTGAGTAAAAGGATGTTCCCAGTTGTACAAACCTGAGGAAAAAAACCCCAAACAACAAAAGCCAAAACCAAACAAATGGGGAGTTATGATTCCAACAAGCAGCATCTTCCCTATTTCTCCTTTTGTGCAGTTCTACTCTGCTATTCCTCCATGTCCTGCTCTGTGTTCCTCCCATCTCCCTCTGCCAAGCCTGTAAGCAACAGTCACATACAGACAAGATTACAGTTGGAGCAGATTTGAGCAAAAAGGATACCGTATACCACACATGACACCGGATTTCATTGTTGCAGACTCAGCTTATGGATCCCTTGCAAAAAACTCATGGAAACTCTTCTCCCTCATTCATTTTGAATTTACCATACCCAAATCAGGGTCTCCAGCAGATTTCAGTTATGCCTACCCAAACTCTCTCCTGCCGTGGTGTAAAACAAGACAGCACAGTATCTGAACTCAGACCCAGGTGAAGGCACGGCTGTGATCTGGCTCTGCATGATGACAAGGCAGCACCAGCGTGCCATGCACTCAGCTGGGACGGGACGATTGCTGCAGCCTTGAGATACCATCTGCCCCCAAACCACACCTGTGCCCCTGTCACACTGGAAGAAAATTTGCACCATAAGATTTTCCCTGCCCCTCAGCTCTGGACTGGACCACTCATAAGCCCCTGGATGGGATACAGATATTTATCAATCTTTGTATTTTCACTAGGATATTCTTATGGCGCTAGGTACTGTGCAAAACCAGCTCAGTCTGTCTAAATAGACAGCTAGGGGATTTTGTTTGTTTGTTTTACCTTCCTTTTTGAACCTAGAATGAATACAAGTATTCAGAGGAATATACCTGTAAGAAAATCTTCAACAGCAGAAACCCTGCAAAAATGTAGAACAGCTGCTTCAGATTTGGGAAGAATAAAATTATTTTTCTCCTCAACAAATTTTGGGAAGGCACTCTTTCCAAACAAGAAACCTGAAGGAAGTTGAATGTTTGGTTTGCGTACATATGAATATGTTTATTAGCAGGAAGAGTCTAAAGACCAGAAAAGAAAATTACCTTTCCAGACAGCATGAATTTTAATCCACAGTAAATGTGGGAGTCAACAGAGCTGCTGAAATAGAAGGTAATTTTCTGAACAATATCCCTACTCTTCTACTAATTCACAATCTGATGTTGTTTTTTGTTTTTTGTTTTGTTTTGGGTTTGGGTTTTTTTTTTTGCAAATGAGGCAAGCCCTTGCACTAGATTAGTGTCAGCATTAGAGAGATAAACAGGAGAGGAGGAAGAAAAAGAACATCAGACCCAAGACGCCCATTTAGCATCCTGCTATTTTGTGTGTTGATGGAACTGAAAAAGACAGAAGGGGTAGAGAAAAGGAACCTGAAAAGACTGATGAAATAGTAGCAAAGCTAACCTAGTGCTAACAGGGTTCAGGAAAATGTAAACTCCCTCCTCATGCCCAGCCCTGGATTTGCAGATTTGCAAAGGAAACTCCTGGAAGAATCCCAGTTCTCAAGTCTGCTGCAGGGTCCTTTGAAATACCATCAGATAAAGGCTGCTGAGATCATACACTGATGTAAGGTATGCCCTAAAAGTCCTGGTCTTGTCAGACAGGGTCACCCCAATGGTTTGAAGCTGCATCTGACTCACTGAGCAGCATGTCATAATTTAAGGACAGTTGCATGAAAACCTGATCTCAAAACTGAATTGGCTGAATGTCAGCAGCATGTGGGTTTGCTCTGTGTGCATACATGTGTACGCGCGCGGGTACGTGTGCGTGTGTGTGTATGCCATCCTCCACAAGCTGGTAGAGGCTCATCTGCAGCATTGTTTTTTACATAGACTGAGTTATGCAGAATTAGCTGTTGAACTCCAGCTATAGCTGAGATGTGCCTGGTGTCTCAGACTGAATTTAAGGCTAAAAGCACAATATATATACTGCTGATTTAGAGCTAAGGTCCTCCTGTGAATGCTGTTCTCTGCAGAGAGGTAATGCATATACTGCAGTTGTGTCACTGCTGTAAAAGGGAATTTACCTGCAAAAAACAGTAAAAAGAAATATTTGATATGCAGGAAGCCAGACCAGAGGAGTGGATTCAATTCCAAATGAAGACATCAAATACAGATGTCTAAAGGAATGTGTGCGCAGGTGAGCTATGTGTCTAAGCTGCCACATAATCAATAGAGACACAGTCAATATAGTCATTGTTTTTTAGGGGGAGATTCTGCTGACAAGTGGCTAGGGGTGCAATTCAGTTTTCTGCACACAGGCACAAACACCATTTGAGAAAGACTAGCACATGCAAACCATCCATCCAAGGTAGGTAGATACAACACACAGGACCTACATTAGATCCATGGGCTTAGGAGTGGTGACTTGTGACCGAGCAGGAAACCAAACACACCTCAGTTGTGCTTAAATACATCTCTCCAGGCATTTGAATCACACGCTGTATGTCTAGTAAGCCGAATCATTATCCAGTCTCCTCAGACCATATAGGTTAAGACTGGGATTCAATATCCTAAGCATGGGGTGTGGGTTTATTTTAGGCACCGAGGAGTATCTTACCTGTCCTCCAGCTACTTCCCAGAAGTCCTTGTCATACTTGCAAGCCCAGCGACAGTATTATGAATATTAAAGGACATCTCATACGGCACCAGGTGCCTATGTTTGGGCAGCTTCACCATGTACCTACTGGCTAACTGCCTGGGGTCAATCACTAGGCTCCACTGACTGGTTGTCCATTCACTATAGTATGATCTAAACACAAGTATCTATGTCTCTGTTTAGGTGTCTAATTTCAAAATATACATGTACAAAGATACAGGGGCTTAGTTTTTCAGTACTAAAATTCTTCAATTGTGGACTTTTAGATGAAAAAACTCTACTTTGAGGTTGAGGTATCACTATCAGTGACAGTTTTCAATATTCCGTAGAGTGAATAAATTGTAAAGCTTCCCAGCAATATCATAATGCAATCAGCCTCTGTCCTTATCATGGATAAGTCATCCTGGTAACACTCTGTGCCATCGTCACCATCAAATGTTCTTTTGTCTAGTGCCAGAAAAGACATCCTCACCCTTTTCTCAGACTTAGAAAATGCTAATATTTAATATCTGATCAACACATCTGAAGAAATTCATTACATATGATATAGCAGGCTGGTGCTGGCAAGAAAAGGGTGACTTCATCATGCCACATTCGCCTCCACACTTGCAATACCTCTCCTGCTTCATAAGATCTCCAGGATCAGACTAGCAATATGTACAGCTTCACTTTGTGAGAACGTAAGGGAACTGTAAGAGCCCATTTTTAGTGCTCTGCCTCTTTCTCTTGGTTCAGCAAGTCTAAATGGGCTACCTCTGCCCCTTCTGCTCCAGCGACTCCCTCCTGTTCCTCTGACACAACAGCTATGGCAAGACTACTGTTCTCTAGATCTATCTCAGTGATTTAGCAGCTCTTTTTTGTTTACCTTTCCCATCTCTCTGCCACAAAGGTGCATTCAGTCATTTGACATACTTTGTTTCAGATGCAAAAAAATTATTTTGGATCTTCCTCTCTGACTCTTTAGGCTCCAAAGGAACAGACCCTGCCACTGAGAAAAGATATTTGTCTTATAATCTGTAGGGCTGTGTCGGCTGCAAAGAGCAGTTCTGTCCATGTTCTGCTTCACCAGTAAAAATGATGTGACAGGCAAGCAGAGTTGTGGGAAAGAAATCTTCACTATGCATTCAAAGTGATCTTGTGTCCACAGTGACAGCTTCTGAACTAGCTGATACTGTTCTGGAAAGAGATACTGAAGTTACAGCAGGTAGCTCTATGAAACTATTAGCTCAGTGTTTAATGGATTTCAAAAGCAGGCAGAATTAAGAATGACTTGTAAAGGAATAGAAATCAAAATAGAAAACATCATAATGCCACAGTTTCAATCTCTCAGGTATATCTAATACAGTTCAGTGTTCCCTCGTCTCCTTTGGAGTACAGTAGCACTGGGGAAGATACAAGGAGGACCAACGGTAGTTAAAAGCTAAACAAAATAACACTCTTTGTCTTGGAGAAGTCACCGAGGAAAGGCTACGACAGACGTCTATAAAAGAGCAATAACACAGAGTGGGTGAAATGAATAGAAACTCTCTCATCTATGCTAAGTCCATCAAATAAAACTAGCAAGTAACAGATTAAAAGCAAGCCATAGAGGTAATTTCTCATATGTGTGGCCGCTGCAAGACACTGTGGATGCCTAAAGCTTATCTGGATTCAAAAGAGATGAGACAAATTAATGAAGTAAAATTGACAGGATTCTATTAAACACGAAGACATCACCTTTCGTTCAGGAAGTCCCAGAGGCATAAGTCACTGCTGGCAGAGGAGCGTACCAGGGAGGTGTCACCGATGCTGCCCCATGCCTCCCCATGCATCTGCCGTGGGTCGGTGTTGGAGATGGATCTAGGCGGATTGCTGCCCTGACCCACTAACAGTGTTCTTATGTTCACACAACTAGCGCTAGCCTCTGGGGAAGGGATTTAGGCCAGCTACTGTGCGTGCTATCGCAATGCTTAAAATGTACATTCAGGACCCCGGCAGCACGATTCAGAACATATCAATTAGGCACTGAGTTGTCCTCTACTATCAGTGGGGGAAAGCAGGACCACCAATATTTTTGCACACTTTGCTTTTGATTTTTAATTGGAATAAATGTATTTATGTTCATAAGGATGTTTATTTGAAAAGGGGATGTTTTTTCCAAAGAAGAATGCAGGAAGAAAAAATATTCTCACCCACCCCCACCTGAAATGATCTCTTGCTGACCGGGGACTAGAAGTCGTAATTTCAGATATTATTAGCACCATTATTGTATCAAGTGGCAGTATGGTACAAAATTCATTGCTGCCACTTTTTAATCTGATATTGATGATTCATATAAAGTCCGATAATTTCATCCCTGATAATATGATACAAAGCTGTTACTGCATGAGTCAGTTTCCAGTAATGAAAGATAAAAATATACCGGAATTCACTATATAACAATATTAGGGCTGTAATACACTTCTAAGGACAGCCAAGATAGACTTGGAACTACCTCCCATGTTAAATTAAAATGCTCTTCTTTTGTTGTTGCTCATCATTAAATGTGTTGAATACTGTGTTCTTACCTGGGGGATTGTGGGAAGCGTGTAATATTTATAAAGGGAAGAGCCACTCATCTCAGGGCCATTTCTGTTGTATGTATTATTTATTTCCTGATCTATCCCCTCCCATGTTCACCGTCTTTAAGAACTATGATTAATAAAACATTCCATGCTGAACAGTGTGGGTTATATTCCCAAATATATATATTCAGGCCGTTTCTATGCAAATGTCACAGGAGAGATTTTTCATGACAAAAAGTTTGTGTATTCTCTACTTGTTCCATTCATTTTACGTTTATTTTTTAGATTAATTATTCTATTTCCCTACATGACCAGTTTGCAGCTGGGCACCCCAAAGGGATTTTGTACCCGATGTAGACAGACTTTATTCTTTAACACATATGAAAAGTAACTGTAGAAGAGAATTAAAGGGTGTGATTTAGAAAAAAATATTTCTTCACTTTGTTATCTTGGTTTTTTGAACAATATTTAATTTATTATTAATGTGTAAGAAAAAAGAGGAAAGAATATCATAAATGTCTTACAGTATGATGTAGTATATTACACATATAAAAGGGCTGCAGGACTTGACATCGCATTGCAAGACTGCAATGTAAAAATGAAAAGTTTATTCTCATGATAAACAGTTATCTGGCACAGAAAAGGGACTGCCTGTTAAATAGGGTAGGAGCAAGATAGGATTAGGACACCAGTTTCTGGAACTCTTCACAGAACAGAAAAGTTATTTGGCTGGCTCATCCCAGGAGCTAAATCGGGTGGATATTATTGATTCTGTTGCAAGCAAGAGTGTACAGACATAGAGATGACTCGGAAAGTCTAAGGAAAACAAGGAACTCCTTAGAAAGCACTAGCTCCGTCTTTTTTCTCCTCACTAGTAGTATGCAGAATATTCCTAGGAGGAGAAATTAGCTGTTCTTAGTAAACTAGTGTGTGGGTGTAGGTTCATCTTCAAGAGTGTGAATGTGTTCCCCTGTTAGAGATTAATGTGCTGACAACAAGTTAGGTATTTAATCTGTTCACAGGT
Organism: Grus americana; assembly: GCF_028858705.1. NCBI lineage: Eukaryota > Metazoa > Chordata > Aves > Gruiformes > Gruidae > Grus > Grus americana. The sequence continues at coordinate 9,652,416 of NC_072854.1, read as the reverse complement.
TCCAAACCACATACAGCTTAGGCATCTTCTTCTGTAGTCTAACAGTGGACCTCTTCTAGAAGTCTAAAGATGGTAAAAAAGGGGTGATGACTTTGTAAAGTTAAGTCTTCTCTTAAATGATCCTTCAGGATCACTCTTTTGATCTGAAAGTTTAAGAAGTTTTCAATATCAGAAAAAAATAAATCATAAACTCCAGTAAACTTTTCTACAATTCTCCATTAGTGGATTTTTTTGTTGTTGTTTTGTTCTTTATAGACAAAACTATAAAGATTTGAGAAGTGCAGATTAGATTCTGGATGATTCATAAAATTCATAAAAGGGATCTATTTTAAAGAACATACTTTTTTTCAGACTTTTTACCAGGAAACACAAAACCTTTTTGACTTATCGACCGAGTGACTGGTAAATTCTCCTGTCACAGAATTTCAAGTGGAAACTACTAGAAAAAAATAACACTCTACCTTTCCACATTTTGAGCTCCAATACTTGTCTAGCAGATCATTTGTTATTCAGACTTTCATAGAAGCAACTCTGTTTCAGCCATAATATTTTGCCTGATTGTTTATGACATTCATTTCTAGGATTCAGAATAGCATGATACACCTAATATTCTGGGTTTGTACTCAACTCTATTATAAAATTCAGACTGTCTGCTATGACAGACACTCATTAAGGAGGGGTTTATGATTTAGCATTGCAATTACAATCTCTAGGGGAGCTTGTTTGGCCCTTCCGAGGAAACACAGCCTGGTTAAAAAATGATGTTAAGGCAGGAATGTGAGTGCAACAGTGTCTGTAGCTGAAATACCCAAAACTGCCTGAGTGGCATTTGTCCCAGACTGGCAAAGCTAAAAATTGTCTGGTTTAATTGTAAAAGGACTTCTGGGGAAGCGGGGGGGGAATCAGCTTGAAAAATGTATTAAAAAATAAAACTTTTTTTTTTTTTTTTTTTTTAAACAGTAGGGAGGAACAGTGAGTGAGAGACAGACAGAAAGAAATAGAAAAGCAGTCAAAATCTGATTTGGTCCTGCCAGAAGTCACTCCATGGCATCACCACCCTGCCCAGGCCAGGCTGAGCATCCTCCCCTGGGATGCCATGAGGAGCCAGCATCTGGCCAAAAAAGGGCAGCTCTGGGTAGCAAGCAGGGACCCTCAGGTGTCCATCCCTGCGTGACCTGGTGAGGATTTCTTCCCCACATGTACGTTGGGGGTTGCAGCGAGCAGCATGGACACATGTACAGCTGGAGCATCCACGTGTCCCACAGAAGGGGGGTGCAAGTAGGTGCAAATCCCAGAGAGGGTGGATGTGCCCGAGACCCACACAGTTTGTGAGGGATGTGAGTGTGTGCATGTAAATATGAGCCTGTGCATGTTTGAGTGTAAATACAATTTTTTTGAGCTTAGTTATAGAAGAGTGTTTCGAAATTTGTAGTTGCATATTTAACAATTTTGACAGTGTCTAGTTTATCTGTATTATCAATACTCATCCTGAACATATAGTTCAATGAATGTTGGTTAGTTATGTACTGTTAATAAACAAACAAACTGCTTTGATCCTGGTTTGGTTCCAACCACTCGAACTGGGAAAGTTTTCCCTGTGATGCAAACCTGGTTAACTTTTTAAGTAGAAACTTGAAAATATGAATAGGAACTTCTTATTACATAAATCTTGAGGGCACATTAGGTAACAACATTGTTTAAATGCTAAAATAATCACAAGCGCTGTTTGGAATCTTTAGAATGATTAAAAAAACAGAATACAAGTCAGCAAGGTTGAAGATACCTCAATGACCTGAAGGCAAAAACCACATCAGAGTTATTAAGCCAGAACTAACAACGTCATGGTGCTATTTGAACCGAAAAGTCATTCTAAGCTTTCTCCTCCTGGGAACTGATCCCTATCAGTTTCTATCAGATTGCTGTTATGATAAGACTACACAAGTAATAGCCCAGGCTCCAAACATTTACATACTTTATCAAGAGTGCTGATCACAGTGACACACTCCTTAACCAAACAATAAAAGAGAGGAGGAAAAAAGCCTTCTATTTTCTGATCTCTTTTGCATATTGTCATTCTTGCTTTAACTCATTTGTCCATAAAAATATCTCTGTGATAGAGAATGCCAGATGATGATAATGAATAAGCACAAACCACTGACTAAATGACAAATTGTGTGCACTCAGCAGACCAGGATGCTTTTAATTTTTTTGGCCAATTATTTCAATGTACTGCAAGAAAGGACATCAGATATGTGGTCATACAGCCGTGATTGTTCCCATTAAATATGCAAATGGATTATTATCATATGTCATAAACTCCACATCATCTTCAGCACAAATAGGAACATGGTACTGTGAGGGACTCCATAGATTAATGAGTTCAGTCTCTGCTTTTACAGGCAATTATGTTACACATCCCATTTCATAAACTAATCAAACTTTAAAATTAATTAAGCTTCTTGCCCCTCTTGTATTGGAGAGTTTTCCAGACTCCTGGTTCTCAGAAACCTTCTTTTAATTTCCAACATAAATTTTATTCAGTACCGGTTTATTTCCATTTATTCTTGCGCCAAGTAGCCTTTCCCCTCTTGGATGTTTATCATCACTGATATATTTACAGAAAGCTAGCATAATCCCTTCTTAGCCTTCATTTTGCAAGGCTAACAAGCCAAGCTGTTTCAGTCTCTTTTAATAAGATAAGTTTTTCATTTCCTAGTCATTCCTGCATACTCTACTCTGCACTTAATCCACTTTGAGCTTTACTCCTGTGGGATACACAGATTATCTCACTTGGGATGTCCAAGGATGTTCTTTGTCTTTTTTTCTTGGCTACATCATATTGGTGATAGTTGGTCTATGATCAGTCAGTTCTAGAAGGTCTATCCCTTTACCATTACCAGCTCATGAAATCCTAGTTTACAGCAAAATTGTTATTATTTCAACAGTGCATGGCTTTGTGTTCTGTACTTCTGAATTTCATCTCTTCCTTGTTATTCTAGTCCTCAGGGCCATCTCTCATCTCTTCTTTTTGTACAATAGAAAAATATTCCTCTGTATTAATGATGACTCCAAAACTCGCAATGTCAGTAAATTTTATCAGTATCTCCCCCATTTCTTTGCTGAAGGAACTAATGAAATCCTTCAACGCCACTAATAACTTCTTTCTGCTGAATATTTTCCCTGTTTATTACAATTCAAACACATACCCTCTATTCCTCTACTGTTCACTTTCTAGTACAACTCTTTATTTCCTTTTTGCCACCATGCCAAATACTTGCTGAAATTCATATATATTTGACCTACCATGATTTCATTTGACTATCAAATCTCTTTCAACAGAGTGTCTGGTGTGATCAATTTTTGCTAGCCTAGGTTTGTGCATGATTTTATATATTCCACTTACCAACCTTTCTGTATTTTTTTTAAAGAAAGAATTCTATAGCCTTCTGTATAATGAACATCAGATTAACAAGCTTGTATTGGCTTAGGTCACTTCCCTCTCCTCCATTCTTAAATACAGGTGTTAATTTGCTATTCTCAAATAAATTGTTAAATTTATCTTGCTAGATTTATTCAAAATATTTGCTCCCGGGCCTATAGCTTCATGTCCCAGCTCTTTCAGAAATGTGGATTAGAAATTTTACGGTTCCCCCTCGCACACACGCTTGAACACATTCAACTCCATTAATTTTCTTTCTCTCTTCACTCTGTATCTTTCCTCATCTTCCTACCCTGTTTTATTGAGGTAGGAGACCTTTGCTATTTCTTTTAATAGTTTTACAAGTCTATCAGAACTTGTCTTGGGGAAACCTCTCTTTTCCTCTCTACATGTCATGTCTTCTGCACCACTACTTTTATCAGGCCCTTTTTTTTCCCTCATGTTTTCTAATTTATTCAGGTTATTTATCCAGTTAATTATTTAAGCTATACAGTCATGTATGTCTTACTTTTAGGTGGGATATTTTTGTCACTGAATTTTTAAAATTCCAAGTCTATTGTATTTTAGTTCTTGAGCTATTCAATCCAACTAATTCTACTAGTTCCCTTAGATTCTCAAAATTTTCTTATTTAATATCAGGAACCTTAGGTATGTGCCTATTTTTGAATATTCTTACATTCAGTGAAAATGAAATTAGCTTGCTAACACTGATCCAATTGCATTTTCTACAAATAGAATAGTATACAGTGTTCTTTCATATCATAGCCAGTTCAAAAACATTTATCAGCTCTTAAGGCCCAACGGCTTTTAGGAGAAGATAATCTCCTAATTTTCACATTCAGGAATAATCATACTTTATCATTATTAGTAGCATTTGGTTTCCAGTTCATATCTGAAAACTAAAGTCTCACAAAATAACACAATTTGTATAAACATTAGTGTATACCTAAATTCATGGTGACACTAAAGTACTACTAAGAGGCAAAATGTGCAAACTCAGGGAAAAGCCCCTATATAACTTCAGACACCACATCTGGCACACGTCTGGCCAGCTCAGAGTGTGGGAAGAAGAGTTTCTGTCATCTGCACCTATAATAGAATCATACTTTTTGTTTTACTAGTGCCCTTACAGTGATCTCTTTCTGTCTGTGTCTGTCCTCAAGGATCAGGAGGAGTCTCCCAGAAATAACATAATAAAATATTCTTGCCATTTTCCCTGAGATAATTTTCACCTAACTGTACAGTCTTCTATTTTCCAGAGGTGTTTGGAGTTCCTAATTCAGCTTCCTGGATCCGCTGACAGAGGGTACAGCACACCTGGACTGCTGGTCACTTGTATGACAGCAGCTTAAAGCTGGTTGGTGTGACCATTCTACTTTAAAATGCACTGGAAACTGAGTTTAATCTAAATCCATGTCTCAAGCAGCTCCAGGCGATCTGTCATGCAGAAGTGGATCCTCAGGAGAAATATAAACATAAAGAGCTAGGATTATAAGTATGATGTGGCAAAGTCCTGAGCTCCTTGACCAGGACGCTTGTTAAAATGAATTTGTTATAATCATTGGCATCTTTTAACTTCATATATTTACTTTGCTGTCAAATTGATGACAGATACACCATAGTGGCTACCAATACAGCACAAAATAACATGGTTCTCCCTGAAGAGGTAATAATTACAAGAGCATTCCTATAAAAATCTGAAATATTTTCATTTCAGAAAAGTACTTTTGTGTTTATTCTTCAGTGCAATCAAGAAGCAATTCAGTTATGCCATCACTCCTACTGAATGCCTCAGGAAAACAGAAGAAACTTTACATCACTACATATTACAAATATTATATCTCCTTACCTACAAAAGAGGCTGATTAAACATTATTTTTGTCTAATTTCCACATCCATTTACCAGTTTAGAAAGCATCAATCATGTAAAGGAAAAATATGGGGAATATATTAGGTCTCAGAGCTAGGAAATAGGCACAACAATAATGACCTAAGAGTCAGTAAGAAAACCTTCATCAAAGACTTGATTGGAAATTGTCCACAAAGAAATGCCTACCTTTCTCTGAAACATATGAGAATGGGAATTACTGGACAGTCCATTTTTATGCTTCAGCATGGCAGCTCGTGCGTTCCCACTTTTGTTTAAATGTAAGGTTAATGCACTTTTAATGAGCCTAAACAAAAGCAGCACATTTTCTGTGAACGGTTGCTGCAACTTGAAAATAAGAAATTTTTCTGTTGCCATGTCCTTTTTGTGTTTGGTTCATACAATTATTCACTTGAACAAGTTTCTTAAGTAGAACATACACCGAAATCACTAACTTTAGTTTTTAAAGAATAGTCATGGGTATCCTGAACTGTTAAGTGAAAGTATTCTCCCCAGAAATCAACCCACAAAAACTACATGCTTCATTCCAAGAGACAGAAACAAACACTGACACCTCTGTGTACAAACGCAGTAACCAGGATTTTGCATACCCACAATGGACCGCTCAGAAATCATCAATCACACAAGAATCCTTTGGAGAAATTGTTATTGAGGGCAACTTTAAAAAACACATTTCGCTTTTGCCTAATACTACATGCCGAGACTTAAGATTTATTGATAAGGATTTGGAGGTATAAAATCATACAATGCTTACTCACAAAATGCCTGGTTCTCTCTCCTCTTTCACGAACAATTTCTTCACTCCTTTTTATTAATTTTTTAACACTTTTATCCGACACATTTTGATCTATTCGTATGAAAAAATTATAATAACATTTTAGTGGCTGCACCATTAAATCCTGAAATTCATTCAAATGTATTGTATAAATGCCTATAATAAAAATCTCCAGAATTAGAGTGTAACAGATAAAATGAGTGTTACATGAATTTAAAAAAATTAATGAAATGCAGCTGAGTCTTCCATTAGATAACGTCTGATCATACATGAAGTCAGGCCAGTACTGAAACTTTTGTAAGCTCTTCGGATGTTTGAATCAGGTCCTTGCTGCACTCTTGAAAGTTTTTTTCCTGTAAATTTTCAAAACAGAAGTTCATGCAAGTCTACAGTAAGCTCATTCCTGTGGAAGTCAGTGGAGCTGAAATACAGACTCCAAGTGAAACACTTAGCCAAATATTCTCCTGAATATTTTCTTCTTTAAGGATAAAATTAGGTGTATATCCCAGGGTTACATGCATGTTTAAGAGCACCTCTGAATATTTATGTACCTGCCTTCCAAGAAATGGCCTTCACTGATTTAATCCTCAGATTTTTCCTCAATATATTTCTTTGGAAGACTCACACAGACTGTTCAGAACTCTTCTGAAGCAGAAGGCAGTTTCATGGTCTGTCACCCAGTGGGGGCATCCCGGGGTGAGACAGAGACTGTTGACCTGCACTGAACATGCATTATTCATGACATTATTGGTGGGGTTCTTATAAATCATGGAAAAATAAGGTGCAGAGGCAGAATCAACCATCCCTATGATATTTTTTTTTAATTTTCTGCTGCTTTACTCTGTGTGTGTGTATATATATACATACTCAGGTGTCTAGGACAGTGCATTATTGGTGATGGCATGTGAAGCAAAAGTTAGGTGTAATCCGGACAAATTTGAATACATATGTTACTGTGCAGATATTTTATGTAGGTATGGCACTATATAAAACTAAAATCTAATTATCTAGTATATTATCTAATTATCTAATATATAAACTAAAATCTAATTCTACAGCATTGAATCTGACTGGATATCTTTAGGAGGCAAAAATGTACTATTTTGAAGCCTCTTTCCAAGCACTTAAATATAACTCTAAGAACTAAGAGATGAAGTTGATAAACGCTGAAAAAGAAGAACTTCAAAATGAGAAGATGAAAAAAAAAAAAATCAGGTGTTTAGTTTTACAAAATAGGGTACAAGATTGTACCTGATGAAGGTAGAAGAACAATGCAGTGATGGTCTAACGAAGGGTCCTTACAATATCTTCTGATAATCACAGAGAGAAAAACAGGGACAAAAGTCTGGTGAAATCAAGCTCATTTCTAATTGCTAAAGCAGGTATTTCACAGAAGTAATGCACGGACTGGAGGAATTCACTCACTCACCCAGTTCAAGAAAAAGATGCTATAGAATTGCAATAGCTTTGGATGTTTATAAATCCAGAGAAATTTACGCTAAACAGAAAAGCAGCTTACATAGGGTTGCACATTACAAATTGTGAGACAGAAGTCAACTACTTTATATCTGGATTTAAGATATAACATTCTCCAGGGATGTAATACTGCCGAAGAATTCACTTGGGAACCCCATATGTTTTTTCTGAAATATGTGTTTCTGGTGACTGTGAGGTGAAATACAAAGACTAGCTAAAATAATCTGTTTTAATGGTTCTTTGCAATTCCTGTGCTTTTATTTATTGATTTAAACTCTATTTCAGAAAGTAGAAAAAAAAAAAAAAGGAAACATTGCAGTTTGATAAAGTACTTAAGCATCTACCTACCTCTGAACATGTGTTTAAATGTGCTCTGGGGTGGGAACTTTCATCTGGTAAAATATCTCAGAATTTACATTCCTCACATGGTGAAATTCTAGCATTCCTGGTGTCAGTCAAGGTTTTGTCACTGATTTCAGTGTTGGCAGGGTTTCACCCTCGAACCCTAACAACTGGCAGCTGAGGAAATATTTGCTCATCTTTAAAAAAAAATATCCCTTTTGTCAGCATTTCATACTACTCTCTTCTGACCTTCCCTTTGCAAGTGAAATCTTTATTCTAGCCCATCAAGTCACTTTTCTCTCAAATCCTTCCTGAGCACTCATTTGCTCTTTGACGCCTACAAGAAATGAGTCAATAATGTTACAATAGTGCTTCTGTCTTTCTCTCCCTTTCTCTCCCTCCATACATATACATACATACATATATATGTGTGTATATATACACACACACTGTTTATTTTATCTTCTTTGTTTTCAATGTACCTTGTCTTATCCATGTGTGCCTTGTTTAGGTGTAAGCGCTTTCTGACGATACCTGTCTATCTTTCATGTTTTGTACTGCGGAGAACATTTTCACACCGCGTTGCAACAACGAAAGGCCAACTGTTGCGTTACACCTAACTAGGGGGTGGCTGAGTGACGGGACACACTCTGTCGTGACAGGGACACATGCAACTTGGGAATGCTTTGGCTGAACTGCAGCATTAGAGGAGCACAGTTCCAACGCGCTCAACATGGCTGTGCCACATATGTTTTGCCACAGAAAGAGAAGGGCCCAACGTGGGTTATATGCTGTTTCTTGGGTAATATGCATCGTGTTTACAGAAACCTTCACACAGTAGTGCTGGAAGTCAGTCAAAGCCTCAGGAGTATGGCTGATGTTCAGACTCTTACATATTAAAATTACGAGTCAAGCCAGTAGTGTGACAGGATAGGTATGGTGAAAATTGATAATTCTTTGTACTGTAGACCTTGTAGCAAATGATTTGCAAATTTTTTTCTGATTTAGAAAAAGTATCCTAAAAACCTTATATACAAAGTTTCAATATATCATTTATCAATCTATCATTTTTCAAGCTCCGCTGATGACAAACACTTTCTTTTTTTCTGATAATCTGGAATCTATGCTCCTTTCTCTGGAAGGTAACTTTCCTTTCACAGGAGCAATTTCTGAACTGCCTTTAAACAATATGCAGAAAATGCTCTTTTCTGGATATAAACTGAATGCCCACAGCTGAGTCCCGCCAAGGCAGTGCACATCTTTTCCCAAGTACAGATGACATTGTCTGGGCCATGGCAGTTGAGAATTAAGTTCTTCCTTGTCTCTGCTAGGATGTTGTCCTTACCTAATTGGTTCCAGCAGGAAGAGCTTAGGCACATCTCTGAATCTATGGAGAGCTGGTCCGTTGATTGGTTTGGCTCCTGCCAAAGCCCCTTTGACCTTCACTTCTTAAGTAGTCACTAGCCTGTGTCACACGAGGTTCCTGCTCCTGTCATTGCACCTTTACTGAGTATGCCCTTTTGTTGCCCTTACAACTGACTGGAACTCTACTTGCTTCCAGAGTATTTTATCATTTCATCTAGGCTTCAGAGCTCGGTAATGGATGGAGCAATACTACTTACCTATTGTGAACAGAGATGTCAAAACTGGGTCCTGCGTCACAGTGCCTAAGCCTGTCTAGGTTATCACATTTTAATTTTTTACATTTGATTTATAGTTTCTCTTTTTACACATGCCTACTGATAAGAGTTTACATAGAAAAAAGTGATTTTAAATGGAAAAACAAATATTTTCCAGATGAACAGCTGAATGCTGAAAACACAGTGAAAACCACCACATCTAAAGCTCATTTTGTGTGATCTATTGTTCACAGAGAGCAGGCATACATCATTTGGTTTTATTTTTACCCTAGAATTTAATGCCCTTTGTGCAAAATGTAGAAGTTAATTGGTAGCTAACTCACTTTGATGGTATGTTTGCTGTGCTTGAGGGACATATTTTCCCAAATTGCCACATTTTAAATAGATTTTACCTTGCAGGGCTTACTTTTAGCTTATCATTACAATTCGGAAAAATTCACTACCTTTGCTCCATGCAGATAAGTGCTCCCAACACATTTAATAATGAGATATCATGTATATATATGCAAAGGAAAAAGGAGTAGAGAGAAAAAAAAAAACAAACACCAACCTCTGCTGTGAAGGATGTAGCAATTAATTGTTCATGGGTTGGACACAGGCATATAGTTTTTCAAGATACATGTTTCCTTAAGAAAAGGTTGAAGAAGGAACTCTTTCTGTATTTTCAAGGCATTCATTTTTGTCAGATGAGAGTCAGAAATGTCAAATTCCAGTATGAATAACTACTTCCTGTTTCTACATTTTGCTGAGCATTATTGGCAGAAAGCTGCTGAGCATTCCAAATTTAGAGTTTTATCAGTAGAGGATGACTTAGCACTCTCACCTGATCCAGCAAAATGCTTTGTTCCAGACCAAACTGCATCTGGGCTTTATTCGTGTACTTACCTTGCTAGGATTCATCAGCAGAGGTTACTGGCCAGTTATTAGAGTTGGACTTTAGAGAGAAACTCAAGATATAAAATTCAGTGAGAACAGTTGAATATCCTTCCAGGAGATATTGGCATGCAGCCCCAGGTTTCAGATGAGGGTATATTGCTGAATGATCATTTACAGGAAATGTTGCAGAGGACAATTACGTGTGGGTTTTTTTGTCAGATGGTTTGGTTGGTTTGTTGATCATTACATGGACTCAACAAATTCTGAGTTCTGTAGTGAAGTTGTTTTTTAACTGAGGTCAATCACATCTTGGGGGTTTTTGTTGGTTTTGTTTTGGTTTGGTTTTAAATCTGAATAGTAAATGAAAGAAGACATTAGAATGTAGTTCCTTATGCAATCCATACTCCTCTGTGATAATTTTGTTCCTGAGATAAAATTTACTTAACTGAAATCATATTTCTGGTTTTCAATCAAGATAGAGATCACAAAAATTATAACATAAAGTCAATATTTTTCAACACAATAGTACTCTTCTGTTTTATTTAAAATCGGGACCAACCATTTTACAAAAAACCCACCTTGACATATGTAAAGCATCAAGACATGTTAGAGGTGTTGCCCTGGAGTGTTCTGCACATGCAAGTGGAAAGTGGAAGTTTAACATGCCAAATATCTGAAACATAAAACTAGGCAAGTAGGTAAGACACAAGGCTATAATTCATTGTGGCTTCATGCCATGTTCTTTTCCCTCTCTGTGTGAAAAAAAACCTCTCTAGGGGTATTCAGACTGAAAAAAAAGCATTTTAAGTCCAAAAAGATGATAATAATGTAAAAGTGTTGGCTTGAAATGACAAAAGCCCTAAGCTTTTAAAACTTTACAATGTTTAAAGTTTAAAGAATTTGCATGAAACTGCCATTAGTTTACGATAACCATTATTACTGCTAACAGCAGTTCAATCATATGTCTTAAATCTGGGATTTCGACAGCTCAGGGAAATTATCATTCCAAATAAGTAATGTGAGTAACTTGATAAGTAATGTTGAAGAGTAGTCATCCCTCATCTTTTCGGAGGAGAATTCTCCACTGATCTCCACACAGTTTCCCATCAGATGGCAAACACAGCTCCCATATGATTTTTTGCTACCCCCAATAAGCCTTGAATGTATTTTTGAGTCAGTGAATCCCTTGATGTGAAAAGTTACCTAATAATGTTACATAAATATGGCTTAGCAGGCTGGTGTGACTGCCTAGGCTTACATTCCCGCAGGGCTCCTGCTGAAGTCCAGCAGATGTGTCTCCTGGCAGAAAATCAGCCAAGATAATGAGAAAAGACTTCAACTTCCATATGCCGGTATCAGCCCAGATTTAATGTGCTCCTCTGAGTGCTTCCCTTCATCAAAACTTTTGTAGCACTTGGGCAGGTTTTCTCAGCCTCTTCAAGAGAAGATGTTCACAGAAAGGCTGGCGATGTGTAGTTACTCTGCTGCCTCTGCTTTTCTGCTCCTTTTCCATTGGCCCTGCTGAAATTAAATAGAAGCTATATTCTGTATTTCCCCTTCACCTCTCACGTTTGGTTGTGACCAATATCAGTGAATACAGTTGAATGTATGCCTATTGCCAAGAAATGCAGCCATGGCATTATTCATTCTTAAAGGGGAATTAATTCTAAGTCTTTATATTAAATGTCTCATTTGATGTTTATTAGAATAATTATGGCTGTATTATCGATACAGCCTTCAAGAAGAGCTTGGGTTTTGTGAGAAATACTATCGAAAGGAGACGTAACTGTTCCTTTTATTTTGCATTCGTATGGGATGGGGCTCAAATCTTCAAAGGCAGGTGGGCGGAAGATGCAAGGGACATCGATAGGATGCTAATATGAGGGGAAGTCTTATTCAAGCTTAAGCCTTGGTTGCTTCCAACTTTGTCAATTCCTTCTAGTTTTCTAAAACCTCCAGGATTTCAAAACAGAAATTCCTTCAAATTAGAGAAGGAATTTGGAGGGAAAATGAATTTATTTTTATTGTGTCCTTTTTGAAAAAGTTTTTTAATTATGAATTATTTCAGAAGCTATAATATTTCCTCCCTTCCTTTCATTATATATTTCTTTTCCCCTGATATAATTTCTCAGTGGAGTAAAACTATAGGACCTCTGAGACTGGTTCAGACTAACAGTCTGGTGGAAGTCTTGATCCTTACATTTGAATGCATAAAAACCCTGTGAAAAGCATTTACAGAATAATGTCCTCCTGAGATATGTGCTAACTGCAGCAGAAGTTGTTGCAACTCCATTCCAGAAAGTTTTATACTCCTCCTACCTTCTTAATGTGACTGAGTTACTCTAATCCCACTGCCTTCTTGGTTTCCAAAAGCCCTAGCGCTTCTGCCCCACAGGGATTAGATACAATTGGTTTTTTGGTTGGTTTGGGGTTGGGTTTTTTTGTTGGTTTTGGGGTTTTTTTGGTGTTTTGGGGGGGTTTGTTTGTTTGTTTTTTCTGAAGGAAAAAGAGGACTTACCTTAGTAAGGTTAGCAGAGCAGTTGCCACTTATTACCTAATTATTGGCACAGCAGATCTCAGGTCCTTGTGGCATAACACTTTTCCCCAGAGAAAATGTCTCAAAAAGTATTTTAGATATGAGGAAACGCAGACCTGGCAAGGGGAGGTGATATATCCAAGGTCACAGAGTAAACCAGAGACAGAAGTGGGACTGAATTTGCCTTCTAAGCCCAATCCAGGACACTGACCGGAGCTCAGGACATCGTCTGGAGTCAAGCTATGTCAGGACAAGATGCTACCTGAATATCAAGCTGTTATTACTCTCCCAGGATGGTGTGCAGATGCATACTGTGCCATTTCAATAGGAGTTAAGTTTAAAGGAGTTAAGTTTAGCATTCTCTGCAGAGCTGTTCCTTCCTGATGACAAGTTACTACAACTAAGCAAGTAGTTACAGAGTGAAGGGGTGGCTTAAAGTCGTCTTAGCTAAGATATCTTCAGTCTCACTGTCAGCTCCTGGTCCCTCCTTTCCCACTCACTCAGTTTTCCAGTCCAGGGATGTCACTATTTAGCAGACATAGACAGCTGGAGACAATTGTTGCATAAGACAGTAAAACCTACATGAATTTCCTGGTATTTTCAGCCCCACTGTGGGAGTCTCTCTTCATCAGCTAACACATTGCAATGGATGGGTGCCTTCAGAACTTGCAATAAGACAAGTGGCTGAGAAGCGACCAACGGTTGATAGTATAGATGGATCAACCCATTTCTGCTGGAGGAAAAATTCAAATGGAACAGCTCAGTCTACAAGGGAGTCAAAGGATCTGTTTTCAGGCTGAAACATGACTTGTCTGTTGCTTGTTGTACAGCGGGCAATTTAAAGAGATTCTTGCTGATACACATTCAAAAACTAAGGAAAATTTATGGTTCAAAATATTTTCTTTTTTTCTATCAGCAAATATTATGCCCTGAACCAGATTATTTTACTTTAGCCTGGTCACATGAAGATTACTTACATATAAAACACATCTATTTGGAATATGCTATAAATTACACATAGAGAACCAGTAAAAGTAATCACTTCCTTACATGCGTTCCTACAAATATTGTATTGTATATCTGGTAATCTAGCCAACCAATATATGGTCCTAAACCTATGGCAGAGATTGTGATTCTTATTTGTGACTTAAGAAATTCTTTGCCTGTTATACATTGCAGGTGACAATGTTTCATTTCTGTACAGAAATGTCAATAAGTATAAAAAAACATTTTGTCTTTGAGTAGCTTTTTTTTAAACTACCAAAATTTAACAAAGATCCGATCCCACTATTCCTATAACTAGCCCGCTGCCTAATAAAGAAGGCTAACCTGGTAACTCCTTAAAAATCACTTACTAAAACAGAATAACAACTCTTTAATAGAGTCAGAAATTCTCATTTTATATTATTTTTTCCCATAAAGAAACTGAGGTGATGACAGAGATAATTTAACTGCTGCTTCTTGTTAAGACCACAAATAGAGCCCTGTTGTAAATTGGGTATAACATAAATATATAACCATAGGAATACTGTCATTCAGGACCGTTGCTTTTCTACCTCCATACAAAGGGATGCACGAGCAGCTGTTTAAGCAGTGAGGCATCTATCATTCTCAAACTCAGGTGGGATTGGGAAGCTCCTCAGGATGATTGTAATGCCTCCAGGGAAGCACAGTCCACCAGGTCTGCTCAGACTCCCACTGATGCACTCGGACAGCACAGGATTCAGCTCAAATCACAAGAGAGATGGGCATCACTTTTTTGCAATAGCAAGTGGGACATCTGGACTCAAGGTCTACTTGAGTCTGAAGGAGTTCTATCTATAGACTGTAACTACCAGGAACATATGTCAATGTGCAGTCAGTTTAGATGGATTCTGCCCATCCCATCAAAATTCGGATTGAGAGAAGCCCTGAGGATAAGGACTTGGGGTGTTGGTTGATGAGAAGGTCAACATAAGCCAGCAATGCATGCTTGCAGCCCAGAAAGCCAAACGTATCCTGGGCTGCATCAAAAGAGGCATGACCAGCAGGTCAAGGGAGGTGATTCTCCCTCTCTACTCCACTCTTGTGAGTGGAGTACTACTTTCAGCTCAGTATTATGTTCAGCTCAGTACTACATTCAGCTCTGGGGTCCCCAGTACAAAAAAGAAATGGACCTGTTGGAGTAAGTCGAGAGGAGGCCATGAAAATGATCGGAGGGCTGGAGCACCTCTCCTATGAGGAAAGGCTGAGAGAGTTGGGGTTGTTCAGCCTGGAGAAGAGAAGGTTCCAGGGAGACCTTAGAGCAGCCTTTCAGTGCCTAAAGGGGAACTCCAAGAAAGCTGGAGAGGGGCTGTTTACAAGGGTATGGAGTGATAGGACAAGGGGTAATGGGTTTAAATTGAAGGAGGGCAGATTTAGATTAGATATAAGGAAGAAACTCTTTACTGTGAAGGTTATGAGGTACCGGAACAGATATCCCAGAGATGCTGTGGCTGCCCCCTCCCTGGAAGTGTTCAAGTCCAGGTTGGATGGGGCTTTGGGCAACCTGGTCTAGTGGAGGGTGTCCCTGCCCATGGCAGGGGGGTTGGAACTAGATGATCTTTGAGGTCCCTTCCAACCCAAATTATTCTATGAGTCTATGATAAAATTTGATCAGAGTACAGAAAAGGTACTGCAAGACTGAGGGAGAAAAGAAAGAAGGGGGAACTTGCCAACATAGGTACTTAAAATACAATTTTGTCTTTGAAGGGTTGTGATTTCTATTTCTAATACAATTTATCTAATCCCTCTTTACTATAAAATACATAAACAGCCTCTGCAGAAAAGAAAAAAATAAAATCCTACTGAAATAAAACATCACAGAACACAATGCCAGACATGATTGCAGAAGATAGAAGAAAAAAGTTGGAAAATCTGATAAACAATAACTTGTTGGTCTAAGGTTTACTGTGCAGGTAGAAAGGGCTTACCCCATTATGAATGTTAAACAATTATACTTGTTTCAAAAAATAAACACATTGAAATTATGAAGGTGTTATGAAACTTCTTTTTTGTAAAATTATGGATAAAATAACATTATTTCTGTCATCGCAATGTTATGTAGATAATGTGAAAAATTTTAACATAATATTGGAGTTGCTTTTGACCTCCTTAAATCAATTTAATGAGCCGCTAGTATAGATGGATCTGTTTAGGTATTATGTGTAATATAATTAAGAATAAAACCTGAACTCATTAACTAACTAATTTGTATATTTTTTCATAGTCTGCTTTTGGCATCCTGAGTTACAGTTTTTGCTAAATGACTGAACTTTTGTCTTTTGCCATTATATAGCTAACATTATTAAAGTGCATTTTTTACAGAAAGGTCCCATACAAAAGAAATACTCATAATAATTATTCGAGGATATGATTCCTCTTTATAAAATGTACAAAAGTAAGATATGAGTTAAGAAGTCTCCTTGTGTCACAGATTTATGTATTGTTAATCTAGAGACAATCTGGACATTCTTGTTGCTCTTTAGCCAAAGAAATGAAATATACTGTCTGCATTTTAGTATTAGACTGCTTTCATCTACATTACCCAGTAATGATCCTAATTCTATTATTTTAAATTTAGCTATATGTTGCAATGAAAATATGTGATAACATAAAAGATTGTTTGCAGAAGGAAGGAAGGAAGGAAGGAAGGAAGGAAGGAAGGTAGGTCCAGTTTTAAATGTTAAACAGATTTTGTTTTAGACTCTGAAGACAGTTCAGGTGTGTAAATAATGCATTCTAAATAGGTGAGAAAACTGGCTATTATAGTGGAACCATAAAATGAAATAATATTCATTAAGATAGATCTAATTTTACTTAACATAAAAATAATTATAATAATGCATTCAAGTATCTGCTTTGTTAGTTTTCCCCATGGTTTCCCTCAAATCAGGGGTAACAAAAAGAGTATTTGTCTCTCATCTGATAAAGAGACATTGGACAGTAAATCAAAGCAATCACAAATATTAATTTCAGAGTAAATTTGAGGTCTGAACCCAGCAGGTACTGTAAAGGAGTACAGTATTTGACCCAGATATAAGGTCAGTTCTGCAGAGAGAGATCCAGCACAGAGCAATGTGTGCAAGGCCAGAACCTGCATCATTGAAATAAATGGGATTTGTTGTGACTGAGTTTAGCAGGATTTAGATATATGCTGAAATGTTTCTCCAAGGGAGGATAGATTTAGGCTTATGCTTGAATGATTCCCTGAATTGAGGCCTGGTACAGATAAAAATATCAACACAGATTTGGGTATTGATAAATTCATTCAATCTGCTTCAATGAAATGACTTTAGATTGCAAACTCTTTTAGGTGCTTGATTTTAATTTGGAAGTGGAATTGCCGTTTTCTCTGCAAAGAACTTACCACAAAGAGGTTAAGGTAGGTCGCGCATTTTTTAAACAGTTTTGCTACTTTTCTGTTAATTTCCTTGACATTTTTTTTTTATTACCAACAATGTGCTTAATTTTCTCGGAGCTAAATCTTGGTCTTAATGCGGGTCAAAAAGTTTTCTGCATAGGTAAAATTGCCTGGTTTCACTTTGTGACGGTAGGTCTAAAATAAAACACGTACCAAGTACAATGACAACATAAATGACTGGGTTTTGTCTCCACTTTTTAATCTTAAATTTAGTTAACATGCACTTTGAATGTAGTTTACATAGCAATGAAAAATTCAGTTGTTTGTAATAAGACGGTTTCCAGTGTCTTCATAAGTATGAGTTATACTTAAACATGATATATCTGATGAAGGTAGAACACCACCCTTTACTTATTTTAGACCCTACTTTTGTGAGACTCTACTCATGTGACACCCTACTCTGAAAGAATAAAACTTTGTCTAAATCATGGGTGATGTGATATAACATGAGTGGATCTGTAGAGTGAAACAATTGGGGCTGAAGGTCTGATGTCCACATTGCAGGTATTTGGAAAGGGTTTTACTTCAGTCCAGCTCTACTGCAGTCTGTGGCTGAAGGGGCATTGGCAGTCAGAATGCATTATGTGGGCAGCCAGGAGACAGTATCTGGCTCAGCTTCTCTCCAAAAGAAACCACCGTGCACCCAGAGCTGCTTTGTGATATCATAGAAAAAGCCATAGAACAGCCCAGGTTGAAAGTGACCTCAAAAGATCATCTAGTCCAACCTTTTCTGGAAAAGGGAGCCTAGGTGAGATTATCTAGCACCCTGTCCAGGCACGTCAGGTTGAGTCTTCACAACAGTGAGTTTGTTAAAAGGTAGACATCCCACAATGGCAAAGCAGATTTATTTTTTTAAAAAAATAAAAAAAATAAAAATTTTGGACTTCAGACAGTATTTGCCTCTAGATTACAACCTTTGAAAAAATATTTAATTTTGCACCTAAACTATAATTACCACCTCCTGTTTCTGCAAAGCCAAAGAATGACAAAATGAATAGGCCTTTTGAAGGTATTCTGTTTTAGGGATTTGATAAAGGATAACGAGAAGGCTGTCTTCAAAAAATAGCTAATAGTCTGTCTTACATAATTTGAATCTAGGTTTCCATCTTCTATTTCTTTATTTTGGATTTCGATTTTTCTACTGCCTTCCTAAAAAGCAATGGGATATCTCTCAGCCATTGCTTTCTACCTGTGAAGGATCTGAAGGTGACTGATGCACCCACTTGTTCAAATAACATTTTCATGCTGCCTAAATGTGGGAATTATGGGGGTCTAAACTAATAATTAGTGTCAGACCTAAGTGCGAGTGTGGGAAAAGTATGAACTCAGCGCATAAGGATGTCTCTCTGATTTGCAGTTGCCAGTTACCAAGGAAAGCAGTGATTTTTATCAATGTGTGGACATTATAAAGGTGATCTTTTTGACTTGGCAGCAGCTTGTAAGGTCATTCCTATCAGCTTCGTTAGTGTCCTTGTTCCTTTTTCCATCACCTTATTTGGGTAACGAAAGATCATGCTAACCTTATTCTAGTGTTTGATTTGCAAAACACCTATTCAGGCTGTAATCTCCCTTTCTGCAATTCTCTGTAGAACAAAGTCAGATGCTATCTCAGGAAAAGTGATGTTAGCTCGATATGAATCAAAACGTGGTGAATGCATATGTCCGGAGAGTAATTTCCAAATTTCAGGACCCTGAACTGAACCAAAACACTAACGTAGATGAATCCATAGTAGACACCTTTATATTCTGTACTATGATCTGTTTCCTAGATTGCATGCCTTGCCTTGATTTGGTGAAAGAAGTGTTGTAGATTATGGGGGGTTTTGATAGTCCTCTATTTTCTAATGAAACAAAATCTTCTACATGCTTTTGAGCGTCCTGTCATTATACATCAAATATTCTGCTATTACAGTCTCTGCACGTTCAGATGAGGAGGTTGAAGCAAGTTGAGAGCTAATCACACTGAAGTGTACAGACACACCAAAATTAGTTAAGAAAGAGCTGGGTCAGACAGCTATCTTAAATCTAAATAACACTGCAAAGAACTCCATGCAAACTAGTATACTTGTCAGTACAGAGATGGCCTAGGTTAGGGCACTGCTCAAGTAGGTGTTGGTTTCTGATATTTGTAATCCTTTGCTGTGTGCTTAACCAACTCATTCATGCTTCTGTTCTGGCTGGTCCTCCTACGTTGGTTATAACTGCCTGCCTTCAGGATGACCTCTCTTTCCTATACAGACATTCACCTACACTGCTCTATCGCTAGCCTATAGCTTTTTTGGTTCCCTTTTGCTTTTACTAATGCTTAGTCTCTGAACTCCATATGATACTTAAGTAAATGCCTGCTAGAATATATCAAACTATATATGGCTGCAGTTTTATCTAAGTACAAGAAAGAGAACTGACAAATTATTGATCTCACAGAATATAAAGCATAAATTATTTAGAATTACACCTAAGTGGTGATTTTTGGATAAATGTTTAAAGTGGTGGGTTTACATCTTTGCATGAAAAAGGCTATTTGAAACGTAGGATTGGGGACATACTCAGACTATAGTTATTCTGGGGAATATTTTTCTTTTGATGGAGCCGGGTCTTTTGTGCCACTCAATAAGGATTATTTTAAGAAAATAACTTACTAATTCCCCCCACCCCTGTCACAAATTTCAAATAAGCCTTTATAGTGGGCCAAATATTGAATTCCAAGTTATTTAGTGTCCAGTGAGGACCTATTGAAAAGAAAGGATCAACATAATATTTTTATATAGGCTGATTTGATGGCAGTATCTTGAATTCTTTAATATTTATTGTATATATTGATGCCTTGATGTATCTGAGGACTGGATTAGTTGGTAAAGGGTGAGGCTATTTTTTTCCCAGCAATGATTAAGGATTCCAGAGATGTCTAGATGTTTTGTCTAAGTTAATACTAAGCATGTGAGTTGCCAGACCTGGATTTTATAGACACTGGACTAAATTCTGGTTTAGTCCACTACCTTGGACCCTCTCTCTTCAAATACAGCTTCATAGAACTTTTTTTCTTTCTTCCTTTTGTCTTTCTCCCATGTCAGCTTGCCTATCAAATCCTAGACATTGCAAATGAGCTGTGCACTTGCATTTAACTGCTTGCTATAAATGCCATAAGAGAAATAAATCCAGATTCTCTCTCCTCAATTTACTTACACAGTTTATTTTTTCTCTCCCTCTCTCTGAGAAAGAGCCCAACAGTTTTAAATTTAAATATACACAGTCAATTTTAATATAATATTCTTTTCTGCAAATGAGATTATATTATTCACATGTTCTACTAGTCTTCAGACAATTAGCTTTTTCTAATGTGCTTTCTTTGTCATCCTTCATTCTGACAATGCCAAAGCCCCAAGAACAACCGGTCTTTTTTTTTTTTTTTTTTAATAGCAATCATTATCACAATGTCATATTACTTGCATGACCTGAAACATACCTGTATTTTTCTTATGTCTCTTCCAAACTGCTCTCAACTATCACATGGTGAATAGTCACAAATATTAGACTGAAGTGTGTTTGAAATAGGAATTTGTGAACCTCGCCTTTATAAACTATAAAAATTTCTGAACCTTTTTGTATGAAACATGAATAATCAAACAGATTGACTGACAGAAATACCAGAAACCACAACCTTATGAAGCATTACAATAAAGGATAAAAAATAGTATGAAAAGTAAATTATTCTTTGTTCACAGATCTTTAGGATTTTTGCTTTGAAACTGAAGTTGTTGGAACCTGAGAACAGAGTAGGTGGTGTATATGCAAAGTCCTAAGAGGTGACTGATTGCTGAGAATACATGGAAATGTATTCCACTATGTATTACTGAAACAGCTAAATACACTGATGATTTAAGCAAGTGATTTTATAGTTTTATAAATGCACAGGTCTTTGTCATGAAACCAGCCTCAAGTCTTTTATCTTAAGCGTTGACCTAATCTTACTATGTGATTTAATTACTTTCAAAGGTTTTGTACCATTGCATTTACATGTCCACTGCATTTAGCAAGTAAATACCAAGAACCAGACACTAACAGCTTTAGTTTATAAAGGCAAGGTTCACAAATTTCTATTTCAAGTTTTTGCCTTATTTGAAACAAAAGGAAATGTTTCAAGTAATTAAAGAAAAAAAAACACCACAAACCAACAAAAAAACAGAACAATGAATCCACTGAGGAACAAGTTTTGCTTTCCTTCAAGTCCTGATGATTGTAAGCCCTCTATACTTTCCTCTCTAAAATTCTACTGTACTTCAGCAGATACCTTACAACTTCTTAGATTCCTAAATTCCCTTTATTGATTTTTGTAGCCTTTGCATTGTCAGTACTATAACATGCTGGTTTTATTATTTTCCCCAACTCTCTAGTTGGGTTATTGCATTCATGTATCACTTTGAAATTTACAACCTATTTAATAGCATTTTTATTTTTTATGATTTTCTTACTCCTACCTTTTAAAAGGATCTTAGGGAATATGTTTTAGTTTTCTCCAAAATAAAAACAAACTAAAAAGGTATCTAGCTAAATTATTACTTTTATTTTGACCATAGAGAGTGATGAAACAAAAATTATTTTAGATCAATGCAAATTACAACATCATAATAATATCACAGTGTAAAACCATCTTTATGATCTGCCTGTTTCATATACTTCTGATCACAAATAGAGAAATGTAACTATCTGCGATATTCTTTGCTTTGCTACGTATCAGAAGAGCAGACTCATGTTAAAGTGTATGGATGTGATGACATATATTAAAGGAGGAAAACAGAGGGTAAAAGGAGAAAGAAAGAAACAAAGAAATGATGCTGTATGTTAGAAGTAGGCTTTCAAATGATGACATTGAGCATTTTGAGTTGTAGTATTATTCAATGTCACTATGACATTGTATTTAGTATTTTATACTAAATATAGAAGTGGCTCTTCCAAATGGTGGATGACAAATCTCATTTTTACAGCAACTTTCAAGATTTTAGACTGTCTTCATAGAATCATAGAATGGTTTGGGTTAGAAGGGACCTCAGAGATCATCTAGTTCCACCCCCCCTGCCATGGGCAGGGACACCCTCCACTAGACCAGGGTGCCCAAAGCCCCATCCAACCTGGCCTTGAACACTTCCAGGGAGGGGGCATCCACAACTTCTCTGGGAAACCTGTTCCGGTGTCTCACCACCCTCACAGTAAAGGACTTTCTTCCTTATATCTAATTTAAATCTACCGTCCTTCAATTTAAACCCATTCCCCCTTGTCCTATCACCCTTGTAAACAGTCCCTCTCCAGCTTTCCTGTAGGCCCCTTCAGGTACTGGAAGGCTGCTCTAAGGTCTCCCTGGAGCCTTCTCTTCTCCAGGCTGAACAACCCCAACTCTCTCAGCCTGTATTCATAGGAGAGGTACTCCAGCCCTCTGATCATCTTCATGGCCCTCCTCTGGACTCGTTCCAACAGGTCCATGTCTTTCTTGGACTCCAGAGCTGGATGCAGTAATCCAGGTGGGGTCTCACAAGAACGGAGTAGTCTTTTTGTTTTACAGTGGAAAGAAAACACAGCTTGGCAAATAACTCCTTGCATCTGGAGGTTTTTTGAGTAGTTAGTTAACCTAAAACATAAGACATGCAAGGTCATGCTTAGCTGAATTAAGAGCATTATCGCTGTGGTTTACATGCAGCAAGGACTTCAGAATGTAACTCTAAACATCCCAGAAAAGTGACCCAGTTATGAAACCATTGAGTAGCATACCAAATTCTTCCTCTCTCTTTTTGATGAAACATCCATCTGATGAGACACATCAGAAATGTTCAGCTTTAGCTAAATTTCATTTCATTTAAAACATTCCGACCTCTTCAATACTGAGCCTTTCACCCCTATGTCTCCCTTTCACAGCAGAGGCGGTTGTATACTGGCCAGGTAGGGGCATTCTCAGCCCATTAGTCCTGAGGAGAAGTATTTCAGACCACTGGGAACTCATCAAACCCTGCTCTTCCTAGGTCACACTTGCTATAGGTCAGTCTCAAGGCACATGAGTAGGACAAATTAAATGTATGCTGACTAATTCCTCTAACATCTGGTCTGAGGATAACGACAACCTGTAGATTTATAACTTCATCAGTCTAGCATTTCACAGTAGCAGTAAGTGCACTCTAAGACAATAGTTTTCTGCAGGAATTTTTGTTGTTGTAGAGGAAAATTCTTATTAGGAACATGAAATTTAACATTGGTTCAGAAATTCAGTATTGTCTCAACATCAACAATGTTTGGCTGAAGTTAGGGAAAGGTCATTTGCCAAGATCTTGAGTGGTTTAGTTCTCATGTTACTACACACTGAAATCAGCTACAGGGATATATGCACTACCATGTAATCACTCTGAAATATGATAATCTATGTAGGAGGTTAGATTGTTCTAAAACAAAACAATAGGGCAGATGGGAAAATTTGCTATGTCAGACAGTCCTGAGCATGGTGCAGTAGATTTGATACATCTCAACTCATACACAGGTTTGAAGATGTGGTGGTCTGAAAGGTAGTGCTGCAGCAATTCTTAGGGTATTTGTGTAGCAAGTTAAACTCACAAAGTAAGAACACTATTGCTGTCCGCATGACTAAGGAGGTATGTGGATATGGCAGAAATTTACCTCTGACTTCATTTAGTAGAGGGCAAATACTACTTCTACATCTGTCTTGTAGCTCAGCAAACTGTAAGTTTTCCAGATGGAGTCTATTCAATTGGGGAAAAGCCATGCGATGAAAGAGACCGTTACTTTGCAGTATTGCTTAACAAGCTAAATGTATTGTTTTTTTCTTCTGAACTCATAAAACCATCCATCTGTAAAATTTCAGTCCATTTCCCTAAATGTGATTCAGTATTTTACAGTGAGAAATAATGACCATTTTCATTTATAAAGCGCCCCCTGCCAGCACACTGTAGGTGCCACATAGATTAACTCTAATCAGAACAACCAACAACAATTAAAGCATCATTAAATATTCAATACACAAAAGCCCCCCAAACCAAACAGAGCAGCATTACCATAAAAGTCATCTAAGTCTACAAACACAACATTAAAAGTTAGTGTAAATCTGCTGTCTATGTACATCCTTCAATTGCTTACATTTCATACTAAGCTGCTAATAAAACAAACATAAAACTCTGAAATTTCTGTGTCTTGGTCTGACCACAGTGTGCTGCCCAGAGGCTGTGAGCAAACTGAATAAATATGGAAGGGATAACTCTGATCAGTCCTTTACCTTTGGCACCAGGACATCCCCTCTAGTTGGATTATGGGATATTGGGAGCAGAAAAAACAGACTCACCATGTCTTCAAAAAGAAGTTCTGTGAAATCAAAGCAACCAGTCAGTCTGGATCACTTTTGGCTCATTCATGTTTTTGCTATGGTTTTCTGGGTTTATATTGAGGGATGGAAGAAAGAATGGTTATTTATTAACCACCTTCACTCCCTGAGGCAGTGGAGTATGGTGCCTAGAAGCACAGTGTACAGAATTGGCAACAGTGATCACAATGACGATACCTTGATTTTTTGTTTTGTGTCTCTAATTTCACCCCAAAGCTTAACCCAACTGGCAGGTTGGATCAGCAGAGGATTTTCTTCCTTGAGTTGTTTTAATGAGGACCATTAAAAAGTCCTTTTCTCCAGCACTTAGCATGCTCCTCTTCCTAGGATTTCCTGGAAGTTTTATTTACCAGGATCCCTAGTCTTACAGGAGCTTGGAAATTAGCAATGCCCTTGAAATCCTCCTCTTTAATTTTCACTGGACTTTAAATCAGATCATCAGGGTATGGAGGTAGTTGAGAAGCAATTTTCAAACAAAAAGACTTCCATACTTCTGCCGTGAATCCTTCAGCTATGTACTGGATATTATGGGAAAATTTTGCCATTATAAATCACAGTGAAATTAAGGAACTGGATTTTATGTGGTTGGTAAGATACCAAAGAGTCTTTCTTAGCATTAAAGATAAAATAGGTCAATAAATTCAAGATATATCAAGTTTCATTTAAACAATGCTAGCTCCCAGGTCCCACTTTGTGCAGTAATGCTACACCTTTTCTTTCATTTTTATGAGCTGGCCCAGAGCATAATGGGCTGCCATAAATCATGTTGGATAATTGCCAATCATTGCCAATAAAACTGAAACCTAAAATAAATAATACACAAATCTTCATCCATTTTGTTTCTCTTTAAGGTATTGCAAATTATTGTAGGACTTAGTATGAATAACATAAGAAGGGCTTCAAAGTTATAACAGGTGGAGCAACTGTAGGAAGAAAACCCTAGAAAAGCCTCTTGAATGTAATGTTCATCTTGAAAACCAGCAACATTTCCATATGATTTTAGTACAAGATTAGTTTCTGTGACTACTTGCATACAGAACACTCCACAGTCTTCCATATACCTGGGATATGCCACCCAAAGAGGCATTAGGTTAACAGGTAGAATAAGGCTTATTACACTATAAAATAGTTGATTTATCACTTGTTTGTTCCATGTCAATGTAATTAAAGCTGAAAGGTGATGATAGCTTTTGAACATCTGTCTTTAGCTTTCATATTCTTCACAGTCTGTTGATTGGGTTATGTTTTGTATTATTTCAATGTCCACAACTGTCAAGTGAAATGGGAGAGTGCTCGTATGAAGTGGTGAGCTGAAGTCAGAAGCAGCACTTCATTTGTTTTTTTACGTTAATAGAGTATGACAGCTCCAGCTCTGAACAAATTGTTTTCAGTTGTTTGATGGGTCTCAGCTGCTCCAAACTGGAAGGTGACCAGATTTTCTTTTAGTTGAAAAGTAAGGACTCTTAGAATAGAGTTGTAGGTTTTTCACTTTTTGCTAACACATCATTAAAGTCCTTCAACACTTTTAAGATTCTAAAGCATCAAATCTCATGAGAAATTAGAGGCTATACTGAAATATTATCCACACACAGGAAGGCTAGCAAGCTGTAGACTTAAGCATCACAACATTTTGTCTTAAAAAAAGAAAAATAGTTTTGTTTTATAGGATTTCTGTTCATAAAGGTCCCACTATCTTGCTTTTCAGGGAGTTGACACTTAAATATTCACCAATATCTAAAGAATAATTTCTAGTTAGAATTATTTTTTCCAGTTGTTTGCAGGAAAATATCATGTCACCTTTTAATGTGCTACACAATCAATCACACACATACTGGTTTATGCAAATTTGTAGCATCAAAAATATTTTTGCTAATATTTTGAGAGTACAAAACAAGGAATATTTGTCAGACTCTGCAGCAGAAGTGTATGAATTTCTGGAAAGCAATATTCAGAATAATGAATGGAGTTATTGAAGACAAGAATGGACTTCTTCCAACATAATGGCATCCTGACTAATCTTGGAGAACAATATTTAACAAACACTGATCTAGACTATCCATGGGAGGTGAGCCACTATGTGGTATTGTTATTAGGAGACCACTCTATAAAAAATTAGAAATAGTAGAAAAAGAAAAAAGTCAGTAAAAGCTTGAAGAGAGACTGAAATAGAGCATAAAACTAAGGAATATGTTAGATTTAATTTTGTTAGACAAAACCAAGAATACTCATTTAGATTTATGCTTAAAAGTCAGTTATTTAGTAAGTTCTCTCTGTATGGTTCTTTAATTGTGTGGGTCAATAAACATTACCTGGAATATGGTCAAAAAATAACCAAAGTCTCTGTTACCTCATGAAAGGCTTTATCTTTAACATATATTGTATTATAACTTTTCCCCCCAAGGAGTTTATATCAGTGCCTCTTAATAAGAAATGGGAAACTCATTGAGCTTAGGAACAATACTGTTTACTGCTGGCCCTAATAACCTCATTTCTATGGCTGCCAGCCAAATTTATTTATTGAAAGTTGTATTGCTGTAGCAGCTTTAAAACTCACCTCAAGGTAAAGTTATGTTAAAATATAATTAACCATTTTATTGCAGCTCATAATTGTTTTTCCTTGAAGGGGGAAAATGTTTTGGTTTCCACAATAATTATAGAGGAGCAACCTCCTCTGCCTGGTTCTGAAGTACATGCGTTTTCAATCAAATTGGAAGCACTCGCAGCTCCTGCAGTAATCTAATTTTTACCTCCTTACCATTTGAAACATTCAGCAACACCAGGAAATATTCCAGGAAGACAAGAAAAATCAAATACCCAGCTGTACCCATGAGAACATTTGTAATCCTTGCCATATTTTTCTTTCTTTAAGCAAGGAATTTGAATTGATATTTTGGAAGGAGAAAAGGACGGTAGTTCATCATTTGTTGCAAATTACGGTTTTATTTGGTTTTCTTAATTTTCTGCATAGCTGTGCTTTATGAAACATGTAATACAAAACCACTAAAGATGGAAAAGATATTTTGTTGGTCCATTTTCCTACCATTTTATGGTTTGATACAGATATGGGATTTTAGTTTGCCCTGTTAGACAATCAACAGCATAATTCACTTCAACTTAGTTTATCAACATTGCTGTGTTAGCACTAGCAACCGAAATGTATATCCTATTATCTGTAAAGAGAATCCAAAACTCCAGAAAGAACCCAAGATAGTTTTATTTCCTTTTCAGCTGCTCCCTGAAACTACCCATATCACAGGTAGGTCCTTAGACTTATAGCAAAGCAGCATCTGGAAAGAAGGAAAGAGGTAATGAAAGGAACCAAACTGCAAAGAAACAAAAAGAACTAACGATTTAAAATAAAATGTTTACTATTTTGACATATAAATGAGGACAGGTATATTTTTACAGTTACAGAAATCATGTTTGGCATTATTTTGAGATCATTAAAAACCAGTGTGGGTGGAATCATACAGAAAACAAAAAATATAAATTTAATAATTACTGTCTACATTAGGGATGTATCATCTAAGCTAATGTTTTTGTTAGGACAGATTATAAAGGATAAAAAGGATAAACTGTGAGTGCTATATTAGGATAACTCCCAGACAGCTGACCCATTGCAAACAAGGCTAATGTTTGGACTGGTGAATGATCTGAGATCAGAGGAGGACTGTTTATGCTCCTCATGTGGAAAATGGAAGTATTTCACTGTCATCCTGGACATCCAAGAAAAAGCAGCAGATCATCTAGAGTACAAACCTCTGCATCACAGTCCTTATGGGACTGTGATAAGTCCGTGCATCTCAGAGAGGAAGCTGCTTGTTAGTCTTATGCTTACAGATACTTCAAACTGCCCTAGGGCCTGCATTATTTCTGATTTAAGACAATCTCCCATTACAGATTATCCAGAGAACAAAAAACAACATAAGGTGGAAGGGCCCCTCCATGCTCCTCTGGATTTCTCAAATTTCAGAGGACCCACAGAAAAGAATTAATTACAGCAGCACTCAGTCTCCAATCTTTCCACTTGTTTCCAGAGCTGAGAAAACAAAAGCAGGAAAAACAAAGCAAAAACTCCTACAACAAAACTTCAGTCACTCGGGGTATTGGTGTGCAAATGAACATCAAAGTGTCCCACTTTGCTTCTAAGACTCTCATATTCTAAATGAAAACACATGCCTTTTACAAACATAGCAGAACATCTATTAAAAATGTATATATTTGGAAAGGGAGGAAAGGGACTGATGTGTAGAATGGTAAACAGCATGCACTTATAGCCAACTCTATAGATTTCAAATAACCGATCTTGTAGGAAATAATGAGCTATCTGCTAAGAAAGGAAAAAACAGAGGAACTGGTAATAAACAAACTCCGGCTCCCATGTGTGACCTAGTACAGTACAATACAGTTTAATTTTATTACTTGTCATTCATACTGAAAACAAATTTGCAATTTTCTGCAAATATAATGGGAATGTTCCCAGAATGTGTAAGTGCTGAGGAGAATGGGATATTTCTGTCAAATGAAACACTACAGCGTTCGTCTCCAAACGGAAAGCAGAATGACTTGATATTTTTGCTCAGGAGATATATATGAGTCACACAGTTATAGATTATAAATCCAGAAGGGACAGTTGTGTTCATCTGGTCTGTTTTCTATATAAGCTGGGCCAAGGAATTTTTCTCAATTAATTCGTACTCAGGTTCGGCCATATGTAAAAGACTACTATAGAACAGGACAGTGGTTGATTGCTGTCAGTATCCCTGAAGTAATCAGCTTAATTTGTAACTAAGATACAGATCAAATATTAAGAAAATCCTTTTTACTGTAAAGACAGTTAAATACTGGAACTGGTAAGCCAGTGATCCTTTTGAATCTGCCACTGGAGGTTTTTTAAGAACAGATAAGCATGGTGTACATATAGAGGACGTTGTCTCATTGCCAGGGTTGGAAGAAGAGGATAAAAAGATTAGATGTCTCTTTAGACTCCTTCCAGCTCTGCATTTCAATGGAAAGGAAGCCTTTGTTCATCGGTAGCTGTGGAACACTGCATAGAGTGAATTCACCCAAGGAGGATTTGGAAAGAAGGCTTTAAGGCTTTCGAGAAGACCTTCCTCCTTCCTCAGTTTCACAAGCTGAAATGAAATGATGGTACTGTAGCACAGCAGTGCAGCATCTCGATCCATATTTGTCCACTACTGTATATGATATCTACCATTGCAGGGGATTATAGGAATATAGTAGGAAATTTGAAGAAGCATAATTTTACACATTCTCTGCTTCCTATATCTTTCCTAAGCAGGTACGTGTTATAGGCTCAGCAAGGTAGTTTCTGTTAACGTAGCTGAATTTGTCAGATAGACTGCCACAGCCAAACAGTCCTTGTAAAAGCACAGAAATTTCCACGCTGTGGTTACAAATGACTGGTATTATGTGCTGCAGAGATCAATTATGATGGAGTCTGTGTGTAATGAGTGTCAATCCTTTATTCCTTTTAGTCACCATTAGATTTAAACGAAGAACCAGCAGTGTTCATTGGCTTTACTTTACATTTTTGCATATAATTTGTCATAACTTTGAGGTACTACCCATGTATTTTCTTAATCCTTTATTGATTGCCTGTTTTGCTTTTGGCCCTATTGGTATTGTACAGCTATGGATTATCCTAAGTGGTGTGTGAAAATGCTTCTACTTTAAATTTTTTTATCATTCAGTCTCATTATATGTCCCTGTGGTCTTGGAAAACAAGGAAAGAGTAAACAGATGTACTGAATTCAACCTCTCTGTGTCTTTCATGATATTGTAAGATCCCGATGTATCCCTTATTCAACTCTTACTGAAATGAAAACAGCATCAGTCAACTCATATTCTTTTTCCAGATAAGGAGCCCATCCAAGACTATTTTTGTTAATTACCATGTCTGAATCTTTTCCAGTTAAAGCATACAGTTTTGAGATAATGTGCCCAGAACTAGTACGATAAGTGATGACAAACCTTGATTTATAGAATGATATTAACATTGTCATTACTATTTTTTTATATATCTTCTCAAGTTTACTAATAAAAAATATTTTAAACATTATTTCATATTTAAAAGAAGCTATAATTTCCTGAGTAAATGTTGCAGTTGGTCAACCTTATCACTAGAGTCTTATCCAAAGGCTGAACTGAATGCATTTGGAGTCTGTGAGAGCTTTTGTTCTGCCTTGCAGAGTACGAGGAGTAGTGAGCCTGAAAGATGTCCTCTCCTGACCATACAAATAAGAGTTACACTAAATTAGTGTCAGCAGTAGTTCTTAGGGCTTGATGCACGAGAGGGCCCAGGATCAGAATTGTAATGAGTTGTATTTGAGCACTCTGCCATTACCAGAATACATAGTCCCAAATTAAGTGTCTAAATTCTCTCGTAGTGACTGGAGAGCTTCAGGAACCTATCTCCACTTGTATTTACAGCCATTAATCTTCTCCTGGCACCTAAAACTAATCATCCTTTCTCTGAGAAGTAACAGAGATGAAGGACACACAAGCCTTAGACGTTATAGACTGCTTCTGTTGGG
The DNA here is from genome assembly GCF_028858705.1 of Grus americana. Taxonomy (NCBI): domain Eukaryota; kingdom Metazoa; phylum Chordata; class Aves; order Gruiformes; family Gruidae; genus Grus; species Grus americana. The sequence continues at coordinate 9,621,074 of NC_072854.1, read as the reverse complement.
CTGTGCAAGTTGAGTTCAGGCTCCTGTTCATCCTGTTATCTCAGAGGTTTTAACTTCAACAACTTCCAAATAAATTACCCATAGGCTTCTCCAGACATGGACTCAAAACCTGTCCTGATGAACCTGTCCCACTCTGTACTGAATAATTAGATACTCACTGAATGGACAAGAGAGAAAGAAACTGCAAAAATTCAATAGCTCAGTGTTTAAGGCATTCATGAACAATACGGGAAAGATAAGTTTCCAGCCTCTGTTTGGTGCATATCTCATTACTTGCATAACATAAAACAGCTTGAGCAGGGAAGATTAAACAGACACAGCCTACCACAGTGAACAATTTGGTTATGTTCCTGGGAGATGAAGTACTTGAGCCCACGTCCAGTCCAGCTGAGAAAGAATTGAAGGCAGGTTTCCCACAGATTAGATGAATGACCTAATTACTGGGCAAACACTGTTGCCTCTTCATTACATTGTAAAGGAAATTAAATGTATTTTCCTACATGGAGTCCTATAAACTAAATAGTCAGAGGAATTCCAAAGTTGTGGTACTGGCTTGACTTTAAGCATTAATAGGTACAAGCAGCTGAATACTGCCAACACCTAGAAGCAGAGAGCAGTTTTTTCTGACTGTAGCAAGCATTTTTCAGGTGTACTGAAGAGTAAGAAAAACTTCAATGTGTACTTCAATAACTAGCTGTACTTATACTGAGGATTGGCATTAACAATTAACAAGACCTAACTGACTTTCTATAATAGAATATATGGCACCCAGGTCTGGAAATTCTATTAAATACTGGGGTATGACCTGACCTTGGTCCTGCACGTCTTTCTTCCTCTCTCCTTTCTGCAGTGTTTATCCATCTGCAGCCTGTGAACATCAACACAACTCCCCAGCTTCTCTACTTCTAACTCTCTGCTGCAGTCTTTTCTTGTCTTTAAAACCCATAAATAGACACAAATTCAGAAAGGGAGACAATTAATTGCCGACAGCTTTCTGAAAGGATTGCACTTAGCTTCTGATGGAGAACAGCTGTGGTGCACACTCTAATACATGCCATGGATGGGAAAGCATGGTTCCAGCTGGCTGAGGACAGCCACAAGGTCATTCATCAGTAAATACACTCTTTCTCAAGTAGCATGTGACAGACCCAAAATTGTCAAGAGTTTTGAGTGGATCTGCCTGTACCTTTTCCTTAAATAAACACTCCAAAACCCTGAGGTTTTCATTTTCCAGAGCTACAATGCAATAATTTTTGAAATAGTGAAATCTCAGATCTGTTTGGAAAGGGGGAAAAAAAAAAAAAAAAGAAAAGAAAGTATGTTCTCTATATTGATTGAGGATAAATCTTTCCCTCCGGTCTTCCTCTGCAATCCAAAAACATTTGCTGCTTCTGTGGTTTGCAACAAATTTTGTAAAACCTTGAGTACATAAAGAAAATGTCTACCTCGTGTGTGGCTATGTGCTTGCACAGATGCAAACACAAATAGAAGTGTGGCCAGTAGGTAGAGGGAGGTGACTCTTCCTCTTAAGACTGTCCACCTGGAGTACTGTGGCCAGCTCTGGGGCCCCCAACATAAGAAGGATATGGACCTGTTGGAGTGAGGCCACGAATCTGATCAGAGGGCTGGAGCACCTCTCCTATGGAGACAGGCTGAAAAAGTTGGGATTGTTCAGCCTGGAGAAGAGAAGGCTCCAGGGAGACTTTATTGCAGCCTTTCAGTACTTGAAGAGGGCATATAAGAAAGATGGAGAGAGACATTTTAGTAGGACTGGGGACAAGGAGTAATGGTTTTAAATTAAAAGAGGGTAAATTCAGACTAGATATAATGAAGAAATTTTTTACAATGAGGGTGGTGAAACACTGGAACAGGTTACCCAGAGAGGTGGTAGATGCCCCATCCATGGAAACATTCAAGGACAGATAGGACAGGTTTCTGAGCAACCTGGTGTAGTGGAGCGTGTGCCTGCCCATGGCAGGGGGGTTGGACCAGATGATCTTTAAAGGTCCCTTCCCACCCAAACCATTCTATGGTTCCATGACAACGGTGACTGAAGGCAGAAACATCTATGGTATCATCAAGCTCCATGTGGATTAACAATACAAGAGGCAGAATATAGGATAACATAGGAAGCGAAGAGTAATAAAAACAACAACAATAATAATATTAGCAATAATAACAACAATAACAATAAAGCAAGTGATGCAGAAATGCAATTGCTTACTACATGTGAAAGAAAAAAATACCAACCCAATGCCCAGTCTTTTCCCAAGCAGCAAATCTGCCTTCCAGCAAGCTTTCCCACTTCTGCACAGAGCATGACGTTCTATGGTATGGAACATCCCTTTGGCCGGTCTGGGTCAGCTGTCCTGGCTGTGCTCTCTCAGCCTCTTGGGCACCTGGCAGGGTGAGAGAAGCTGAAAAGTCCTTAGTGTAGATACTGCAACTACCTAGCAACAACTTAAAACATCAGTGTGTTATCAATATTAATCTTGTACTAAATCCAAAACACAGCACTACCATCCACTAGAGAGAAAATTATCTCAGCCAAAACCCAGACAATGATTTTGATATTCTGGAATACCAGATATTAAAGGAATCTAACTGTTATTAATGTGTTCTGTCACATCAAATGGTGATCTTCACTCCATAAGAGGAGAAGGAAAAAGCCCAGTCTTATCAACAACGGAAACAAACAATTTGCAATAGATTGCAAGGGGCTGCTTTTAAAATGCTATGATTTCAGTTTATATTGATTAATTCAGAGAACGTACATTTTATTTTTAAAATTATGGTACATTCTTACTGTGATGACCAATCATGCATATCATTAGCAAGTATGGCAAGGCTCTCAAGTCAAGATGGGATTGATGACTTTTCAATTATTGATGTAAATGAATCACCAACTCTAGCAACTTGAAGGAATGTATTAAAGAGCAAAAGTCAAATCACTGGCTCTGTACACACACTGTCGCATTAAATAAACTCATAGTTCATTCGTGCAGTGGGTGAAGAAAGCTAATTAAAATGAGTAAAATTTCAACTGCGGCTTCTGGCATTGTTAATCAGTAAACAAAGTTGAAAACTTCAAATAGGCAGGCAGGCTTCAGAGTCCAGTACACTTGTAAAAACAGATCTAAAACCAAAGCAGAAGAAAATAACAGCATTGAAAATAACATTGAAAGTGAACTTGAAAAATTATTAAACCATCCCATAAATTAGCATGCATTTCTTGCCCAAGAAATGGATCTGCTGTTGCTTCTTATTAAACTCCTTTACTAAACAACTATTTAGTCATGGAGCTACACTTCCTTGAGCATTCTGGTGGAAATGAGCTCTGCAGATAAGCACATGGAACCAGAAACTAAATTTTAGCAATTTCAATTCACATAAGCTTCACAAAATCTGTTAAACAATTTCATTTTGGATTAATTAACTCTTCAGTCTTCCTTGTAGTTTTAGATTCATCTTTGTTCCTCAGTTCAAACAATGCAGATGAATTTCTGAAAGTCCAGGAGCATTATGTCATTTGGTAACAAATGTGACTTTTCCGATTTATGCATGTAAATCTTGCCTCAGAAAACAACACAGTGCAATTTCAGCAGCAGCCTGTTCTGTGCACTGGAAGATGCTTTCATTTTAATATTCAGAAAGACTAATAAAATTATGAGAGATTTAAATTGGCATATTATTACAGCCTCTACTCGACCGTCTAAAGACCTAGTAAATATTGAAAAAAAATAAAATCAGAAACTATATTTATTGTTCTTTGGCAAATTCTAAAAGATTTAATTGTTGCTGTATACAAAAATAAATGCCTGATATTTTTAAATTTCCTGTCAAATGAAAAATAAAATTATATAAAGATTCAAACATTGTAAGATTTGTTATTCCTTATCTTTTCATTAATATAGTAAATTTACTGCATGAGATACATTTAAAAAGCATTTTTTTTGTAGATCTAAGCAAATAAAATAATACATTTTTGATGATGTAAAAATTAAACATTTCCATGTGTTCCCTGCAATTGTTGTTTAATTATCAAGTTCTCTTAAAACATTCCATTTTTATTAAATCAAACATTTTCATGGATGAAAACAATTATTTCAGTTTTCATTCTCAGGAATTCTGAGGGATTTAAATCTTGTCTATTTTTCTCATTAGTCAAAAATAATTGCTAGATACATTTCTGAACCCTTTTATGGCAAAAAATAAGACCATTCTATACAGATTAGTTTGGACCTGGAGGCCCATTTTTCTCTCTTTCCTTTTACTGGGGAAAGACTACAGCCAGAAAAGGTCAAAACTTCAGTGAACATTTGAAAGAAAAGTACTTCTTTCTTTACATCTGAACAAAAATTTCATGGGATTTTCTTCACCTAACTATGATGAAAATCTTTTCTGCAGACATCTGTCTTACAGTAATTTCATTCCAAGGACTGCTCATCTTTTTTTTACATAAAATGAGCTCTGAGTTTTCAGTAGTTTCCGATGGAGTCCTATGACTTAGATAAATTGATTCCTGAGTCTTTCAAATAGGGAGAAGCTGCAATGAGAGGTTGAAAACACTATTTTTACTTTTTTTTTTTTTCTGATTCTTAAAATCAAATTATTTTTTCTTAATCTATTCTAGCCATAGTCTTTTCAAACACATAACTAACTAGAAATCTTGATTTGAGCTGCTACTGTCTTTTTCAGGTTCTTCACTGAGGCTTCCCATCGACTCAGAGCGCTACACTTTTGTCCAGTCTTTCTCACGGTCATTTCCTGATGTTGGATGTGCTTATATATGCAGAGAGATCACTTTTCCTTCCACTTCTATTTGTCCTTTCTCCAAACCATTGCACATTACCTTAAGATATTTTATTGGCAGAGCAGAAAGACCCTAATTCTGGAAAGCATCATGATTCAGTGAAGTACTTAAGTGCAGGCATGAGTCCCAGTGGAACTCCATAAGCTTGAATATTTCCCTGAACAGAGGCCAAAACAGACAATAAGCAAAGTGAAAAGGAGGAAAAAGTATAGCTAATGTGCTAAGATAAATGGAAATTCAACAATGTGTGGGGCCTACTAAGTAACACAGTTGGTAATTACAGCAATTCAGAGGAAAGAAAGAGAACATTTCATACTGCCGCAGAGAACAATTATGAATATCAGCTCTTTTGTTTTTAAAGCAATGCACCTAAGAAACTACATATTAAAAGTGCTTTTAGAAAAAGATTCTACTTCAGATGTTGCCTTTTCAGTGGAGAGTAATCATATCATTTAAAAGTTATTATTCTGTTTATTTTTCCATTGGTTCAATCACCTGTTTCCCAGTAATAACATAAGTGGAGGCTCAATAAATAAAGCCTACTGTCATTTCTTAAACCAAACAAGTGGGTCAACAACTATGATTAAGTTGTCAGCATTAATGAGCAGTTTTCTTTAGTTCCTGCAAAGAGTAAAAACTTTTTATGTCTGGGAAAAAAATCCTTAAATAGTTTATAACAAATAATGTGAAATTATGTTGTTTCTCATGCTCAATTCAGAATCCCATTTATATGTATAACACCAGCATGTCACACCTCTCAGTATTTTTACTACCTCAGTAACTATGAAATCAGACAGGAGAAAGCCTACTAGATGTTTATTTACTCTGTGGTGAGTTTCACCTCTTTGTTGGTTTTTAGGGTTTGGGTTTTGGTTTTGGTTTTTTGTTTGTTTGTTTTGGGTTTTGTTTGTTTGGTTTTTTAACTAAAACTAAAATTTCTAGGTTTTGTTAAGGAGAAAGTTAAAAGAAAACAATAAACCTGTTTGATACTAGCCAGACAATATATATTCCCACACATCCATATAATATGTCCAATGTCAAACAGTATGAACACAGATATGAACATTTTTAAAGGTATGCATGCAACAAATGTAAATATTCTGAAAATAAATCCCTAAGCCTAGCTGTTAATGAACATCTTGAGGATTCCAGCTTCAAACTTAAGCATTATCCAATCTCCTGCTGATAGTTTCAATTTGGATATTGGGATTTTCTCAATCCCTTCTTGTCCTTCATAGAAGGAATATTAAAGGTTAGGCAAAAGAGGAATCTATCACAAAATATGTTGTTTTGTGAGTATATATGAATTTCTGGAACCAGAGTTATCCAAAAGGATTTGACTAATGACAAAAAAATTAGTGAAGAAGTCTTTGAAGACCAAAACTTTTCTGTATTTTAGGACAAAGCAGTATTTACTGGCAATCTCATACCAGGTAGGATGATATGCATTATTTATTCATTATACCTCTGTTTTAAAAGTTTCAGTAGTCTAATCAGAGACTAAAACTAAAATTTTGTGATTTGGGAGTATGACTGCAGTACATAAATTACAAAAAGCCAACAATTAAAGCAAATATTTCACAGATAATGCCTTGGATAAAAAACATGCCTCCAAATCATTTGGCAAATATAAATCTATAGATTTGTAAACCACTGCAACAGTAGAAAATGCAGCAGCTTGTCCCTTTTCTCCTTTCTGCTCCAAACCTGATGGATGTACATGTGGAGGGGGGCATGTTCAATACCCAGAATCTTGGGGGGCGGGGGGGTGGTGGGGGGAGGGCATTAAGTTTCCAGATAAGTCTGGTTTCTATTCCTTTCATTTCAGATATATCCTTTCAGCTGCTCAGTGCTGTAATTCCCTAAATTTGGTATGCTGATGGTCACAAGTGCATTAGACAAACATTAAAAAAATACAAAAAGCGAGAAGTTAATTTCAGCTCCTAGCTGGGTCACAGGCTTCCTGAGAGAGCTGGGACAACCACGCAGAGGTGAACTCGGAGATGTGGACCAAGAATGCTACAAGAGGCATGAGAGGAAGCAGAGGCAGAGCCTGCACCTTGACTCTCCCTTCCTTCAATCTTCTGATTCTCTTTACTACATGGTTTTAAGCTTTGGGTCAAGGACTGTCATGGCATAAGTGTGAAAAGACCCATCTTTAGAAATAAAGCAATGAAAATTAAATTCAATAAATTGCAACAGAATTAGGTGCTATCAAGTGTGCAACATCCTGCCAAATTCAGCACTTTTGGCATCTGGCTGTCGTGGTCTGTGTGACAGTCCCATTTTTTTTGTGTTTGACATCATTCAAGTGTTGCAGCTCACCCACCTTGGCAGACATCTCACTGATGCAAACTGCCATGAAATCAGCTGAAAAAAAAATATCTCTGGGGACTGTTCTCTTTCTCACTCTGCAACCTTTCCCTAAGTTCACTCTATCAGAGGGCTTTTAATTTATTTAAGTTATTTTCATACACTTCTAAGAAATGTACAGTTGGAGCCTTGTTAGCCTTTTCCTAAGGATGATCAAACAATTAATAGTAGTAACTTGTTTTGACAGCAACCATAAATAAGTAAGGCTGCTGCCAGTGCCAGAGCAAATCCTATCCCGAAATGCATAAAGTGCAGTAAAGAATTGAAACACAGTTTTGTTTTGTTAGGGATGACAAGAAATCTGGAAATTGATGGCCTTATACCTGCAGTAAAGTGGAAGGTACCAGAAGATCTGGACCTAGACCCTGAGTCTCCTGCCAATCCTTGACAAGCCATTTAACCTTTTTGGCCAAGATTCAAGAAATTATCTGGGCTTTTAACTTCTATTTAGAACCCTAAATTCTTATTGATTTCCTATTGACTACTCTAAAACAAGCAGAAGCAAAGGTATATGCACAGCTGAATCAAAAGTTGCTCTTGGTTGTTTTCCTTATATAGCTGTATATTTTTCTAAACCTCTCAGGAAACAAGAGAAAATCTCATTTTTGTCTTATTTCTAATGTGGTGGTGTGGTTTAACCCAGCCAGCAGCTAAAACAACCACACAGCTGTTCGCTCACCCCCCACCTCCCAATGGGATGGGGTAGAGAATCAAAAATGAAGAAAAAAAAAAAAGGGTTGACATAAAGACAGTTTAATATGACAGAAAAGGAAGATGATGATGATGATAAACAAAATACTTACTGAACAGCATGATTTCTCACCACCTGAAGTTGATGCTCAGCAAGACCCCCGAGCTGCCCTGCCTCCTGGCCCGCCCCCAAGTTATATATGGAGTATGACATCATATGGTATGGAATATCCCATTGGTTAGTGTGGGTCAGCTGTCCTGGCTGAGTCCCCTCCCAGCTTCTTGGGTGCCCCCCGCCTCCTTGTTGACAGGCCAGTATGAGAAGCTAAAAAGTCCTTGGCTGCTTGGCAAAATCTAAAAACATCAGTGTGTTATCAACATTAGTCTCATCCTAAATCCAAAACACAGCACTATACCAGCTGCTAGGAAGAAAATTAACTCTATCCCTGCCAAAACCAGGACACGTGGTTATGGGACAAGTGGATGTTACAGTCAGATCTGAATGAACTGTAAATAATGCCTCAATGAATAATTTTGGAAAAGGATAAGTTTTTTTAAAGAATAACAGCCTCAGTGACTGTTTTTATCACAATAGATTTGAAGAAAAATAAAATACATACTGTATTTATTAAGAATAATAGTTCATTTGATTTTCTTTTTTCCTTTCAAATTCTTTATTTCTCTTTGATTACTTTTCGATGTTTATTTTTATTGCTAAGAGTGTGTTGTGAATATTCTTTCTCTTGAAGAAAAACACTCTAAATTGTAAGCTAACTTTTCAAAAGTTTCAGTTTGGCTCAAGTCTCTTTTGTCTTACCTACGTCTCTTGTTGCAAAGGTAGGAGATGATGGAATAGGAATAAATAAGTTAATTTGATCACTTTGTGCTATCTCCTGCATATAAAAAGTAATTACATTTCTTCTAGTTACCTTTGGATCTGTTAACTTGTCTCTGTTAAGATGCATCTACCTGGAAAATAGCTTGTGCTCTTCATAGACATCATGGTTAGTCCAGTTATTCTCTCAGGACTTTGCTCCAGTGGTTAATCACCCACAACTTTCTACATTTTTGCCTTGTAAGCTTTCCCTGGCATCAGGTTATCAATCATGAGCTTTTCCTACACTTCTGCTGACTAAAACCCAGTGAAGGTCCTCCCAGTCCAAACACAAGATATCCTCATATTTATATATTATAAACTCAAGAATCTGAGTTAAGTCTTTAATTGCGAAGCAGACTTTATTTTGAGAAATTAAGCTTCTCAAAAATGCTTTTTCCAGCCAAGTACATCTTATAACAATTCTTTCATCCTCTTCAGTTTTAATCAAAGGATGTCATATTATTATACTAACTACCTTTAGGCTCCTAATTTGCCTCTTAATTCCATTATTTTCCTGAGGTGCATATATTTGATGTTCAGTGTAGCTAGCTAGATGCAAGATCATCTCTGAGCTCCCTTGGGAAGGCAAAGGTACAGCAATATAATCCAGCATTTGGTTCCCTGGCTCAGGGCCCCGATTAGCTTCATGACCCCTTCAATTTCTTTAATTTTACCAATATCATTTCACAATTCCAAAGAAATTAAGAAGGGTGGAAATGGATTTAAAATAAGACCAGAGCTTAAGAAAGGAAGAATTATATTGCTTTGTCCTTGCACAGTAGTGGAGAGGAAAAAGAAAATTTCATCAAGGTAGTTTCTGTTTTCATTATTTTCCTTCTAGACAAACCGAGAGGGGGAGAATAAGTATGAGGGGAAGGAGGCATCTGCTAAAAGCACAAGCTTGTAGTGCAAATGTCACAAAAGCACAGCGTCACAGGCAAGCATAAAAGCGGCATAAGCTGAATTACAGTCCTCAAGCCACCGGGGTATAGCACCTCTCTGAGAACAGTTTGTACTTGCCATGAGCACTCTGCAATGACCCAGCCATGAAAGACACTCCTCAAGTTCAACTCACCCTACCACAGAGTGACAAATGTTCATACACTATTTCGAACACAATATGTAATCTTCTTTCTGCTACAAAGAAAGGAACAATATTTAACTTTGTTTAGTTGGGTAATCTAAATCACTGTGTCTTTTATGTTATTTTTTCCATTTTCTAACACCATCAGCTCATAACCAGAGAGGACTGAGAAAGTAGGTCACAGAATATTTCATATGAAACACTTTATTATTCTAAACTTATTTCAAATGTTCCAAGACTGGAATCATTAAGAAAAACTTAACATCTGATATATGTTTTTTAAAGACAGAAAGTCACAAGAGACCTTAAAAGTGAATCCACTACTGCTTACTGAGCTCTACAAATCTCCAGGCCCTACCTTTGGTAATTATTTTAAAATACGCAAGAGAATTTGTAGATTTGTCCAATTACAGCCAAAATACTAACATTGATAATCTGCCTTAAAAAGGCACTTCAACCCTCATTTCTCATAAAATGACAAGAAAAAAAGTGCCTGTGTGTGAGTCTGAGTTTTGGAGGAAGGCATGAAGTCGCGAGAAGTGACTAGTAGCCTCAGGCACTGACTTACAAGTTATAGTTCTTTCTCCTTAAGTACATGGAAATTTGCATTGTTCTTATAGCTTTAGTACAGTAGTAGTCAAGTCTGGACAGACTCTGTTTAAATGATTCAGGCCACAGATATCCTGTGTCACCATCCAGAAGTCACTGTCCCTGTCCATTGACTACAGAGGGAAGCTAGGGCAATGGCACTCCTCTCTGAGGCACTTCAGGAGCCTGAGATACAGATGAGAGATAACAGATACCATGAATTTAGGTTTATATAATGTATTCTGACACAGCAGACCATAGAGCACAGCTGTCTGACCTATGTGAGATGGGAGGAATAGATAATCCAGCACTAAGCTGGCCCAGTGATTTCTGTCAAACTGGACAGATGATACTGGAAGTGTCAGAAACACCTAATTACGCGTGTGCCTACATGTTTTAAAAAGCCTTTGGATGCTTCTGATTCTATTTCAGGTAAAGTATAATATTATCCAATACTGTCCTGGTGCCACTAACCACCTTGAAACTTCATGGCCAACAATGGGTAAAATCCCCATTGTGCTGTTTCTTCTGCTTACCTTCTGCTACAGAACCACTTCTTGTTGACATCTTTCTCAGAACATAAAGACTGATTTGGTTATCTAAAGATAGGACTTTAGTGCTACCTCAAATGTTTGTAAGCATCCTGTCAGATCTCCAGAAGCCTCTCCAGAAGAGTATGGGTTGAATGGGGATTTAGAAAAGCTTCAAGGGCGTAATTGGAATGTCTGGGAGGTATCGACAATATTTCAGAGGGGTTCAAGTGGAGGTGGCAGCTTAAGATAAGGTACTGAGATTTTGCTAAGGAAAGTGGTATAAGGTAAAGAGGGCATGAGTGGAGCTTTCAGGATTACAGGTATGCCTTTCTCCCCTTCCCTTCAGTCAGTCCTTCCTCCTGATATCATTTGATCCCCCTATTTTGCTGGGGACCAGAGCTCTCACTCCACACTTCTTGTAGGACCCCCAGACCATTGTCCTCTCCTTCTAAACATCCATTTTTATTTTTAGCCCATCTAGAGCAATTCCTGCACACTTTTCACACTTGACTATCTTCTGTGAAGATGCTGGATCCCTTTAGTTGCTCCTTGTCATACCGCTGGAGGCCAACGAGGGGGAAGCAGTGAGGACCATGAAGGAAAGTTGGAAGAGGTTTCTGGTTGGCAAGACTATTTTCTTTTTCATGCTTCTGGAGATGTAGAATGGGTTCAATAGGTAAAAGCAAGGATTGCTGCTATTGTGAGAAATTTCCACCCTTTCAGCTTTTTCTCCAGTAACAACAGGGGAAACATGAAATCAGAAAGCATGTATAGACTGCTCAGATTAGGACAGAGGATCTTTATGCCTCCAAATATACACACAGCAAGTAAGCTGTTCAGTGCAGTGTTCTTTCCCAAGCTGCTTACTTTGGGTTAATTTAGGTCTGTGCATGTGCAGGCAACTCCATCCCATCATCTGGTAGGAGTGGGACCTGCAGGCAATCTTCATCTCTGTGTTTTCCTATAAGATGTCACTGACCAGATCTAAGTGCCTCATTTTTGTTTGAAGGTGGCTTCCAACTAAGAACCCTAAGCAGCCTTAGAAATTTTCCATGCCAGAATAAGACACCCTGCTTGGCATTGATGAGTAAGGTCACTGTGTGCATTCAGCAAGCACCTAAGTACCTCTGTGGATCTAGCCCCAGGTTCTCTGTTTCTAAAATGGAAAAAAAGGCCTTTCCAAAAACATTTTAACTTTTTTTTTAGACACCATGCAGCAGCACCTAAATATCAAAGGATAAATTTCTAAATGTAATACTGGAAGGTTACTGACCCTTGTGACTGCTTTTTTCTTTTACGTATGAAAAGAAATACATACATGCACATACTGGCAATAACCTTGCAGTTATATATGTATGTGTATTATACTTAAGTGTGTCATAGATCTCTATGTTTATATAATCTATATGTGTATGTATATATATTGCATACATATATATATATACACATGCATAGTAACATAAATTTTAAAATAAAAAACATTTTACTCTGCCAAGGTAAGTAGACTGGTTTGTATGAATGGAAAAAAACAATACAATTAAATTGGGTAGACCCATCTGGATGCACGGCTAGAACAAAGCTGTGCTAAAAAATATTAAGACAATTAAAACCAAAATGAAACAAAAAATCTTAGAACAGAAAGACTGAAAGAGTTCAAACAAATTGTGTTTTTAACAGCAAATGGGAGAAAGATCAATAGTGGCTTCCGTAGCTTCTGGATAAGCACTTCCCATAAATTCAGGCCCCTATTAAAATGTGCTTACATGTGATATTAAGTAGCTGGCCCTGTGAATAAGGGGCAGTTTCTCTCCTGGAAAACTCAGGGCTACATCCTTGGGCCAGTACTTTCAAACTTAAAAGTTTAAACCTGTAATAGAATAGCTAGACATTTTCCAAAGTACGTAATGCAACAATCTTGCTGAGATGGATTAGAGCACTTATTCAAAATGTAATTGGCTCTTGAAATGCCCGTCTATTGTAACTTTAACTGTTCACTTAGTACCTAAAAAACTAGTAACACTATGCTCACAAAAATCATATAAACAATGAAAACACAAAAAGCATCTAGGTGTTAGTATGCTCAAGAAATGTACTAAAATCCTTTTGCTTGACATTCCCTACTTTGGGAGAGGTGATTCTTTATGCTAATCAAGACAATTTATTAAGACCTGAAGAAATTCCAACTCAAGTGTATTCTGTGAGACTTTTTGTGTGACTGCAGGTAAAAGACCTAGATCCAGACCCCCAGGGTATTTAAGTGATTATTTCTCATTTCATTTAGATTGAAACAATATGAATATGGCATTTTGTACTTTAATGATCTGTGCTTCATTCTCCTTTCTGAAAAATAGGGGTGGAAAAACTCGTATCCAGGGAGACTTCAAGAGGACATATGCATTAAAATATGTTGGGTCAGGCCTGGATTAATAACAGTATCTCTTTATGTTTTGTACACCTGGGAGGGATTCAGTGATTTAGAGAAAAATTTCCATTGCATTAGATTTTTCCAGGCTCTAATGTGAGTCAATAATCTGTATCTGTCACCCAAGTACATCCCACTATATGCAAACTTTTAATATAATTTTTGAATTAATCGTTAACTAATGTGCACATTGCTTACATGTTTATATTAGGAAATAACAGGGGCAGGATTTGAGATCAAGCCCTGTCACATACTCATTCTTACAGTGTAACTGTTAGCTCAGTTCCTGGCATCGTTTTGGACTACTTCAAGCTGACACTCCCTAGATAACATCTGGCCACAATTCATAGGACAAAGTGACCCAGGAACTGTTCCCTGTAGGTAGTCTGTTTGAGGAATCCCTGTTGGCTATGGCAAAATAATGTACTTATACAGACACAACCCAAGCCATGCTACTTGGTTTCAGCAAGAGAATAGTAGCTGGCCCCTTTATTTATAAGTTCAGATATAGCCGTCATGTTTTCCAGCAGAACCTTCAGGTTTTGCTTCAATGTAGAAAGGCTAATATTCCATAACATCTCTAGTTCTTCTTTTTATTTACAACAATCTAGAAATATTACAAAGACATTGTGATCTTAAATGTAATATGATTCTGGGTGCTATTTGGATACACAGCAATCAAAGAACAGCAGACTGATGAGTCATTAGGTACAGAATTTAAGATTTAAATCATTGTGATGTAACTGTTATTAAAATAGGTTTCTGCCTACTGCAGTTTTTGAGTTCCGTTTCAATTTCCTCCATTCCAGACACAGGAATTCACAGATTCACAGTTTCACAGAGATGTTCATTGGCATCTCCGCAGGTCAGCCAGTCAAACTTTCCACTCAGGCTGGGGTATCCGCGGTGCTAGGTCAGGTCAGCCATACCTCTCAGGCTGTGCTTGCCCAGGTGCCTCTCTGATCCTCACATTGTCTTGCTGACTTGGGTTCCTGGTTTGACCTTGGATCCACACCATGAGCACAGATTTGTCTGGTGATCCTTGGACTGTGGCTGACCCTGGTTACCATCACCAGACCTTGCCTGCTGTCCTGGTTTTCAGCTAGGCTAGAGTTAATTTTACGAGGAAGCTGGGACGGGACACAACCAGGACAGGTGACCCAAACTAGCCATACCATATGACATCATGCTCAGTATAAAAGGGACTAGTCAGGGAGGAGCTGTGGCTCCAGGACAGGCTGAGTGTGCAGTCGTGGGTGGCTGTTGGGTCATGGGGTGAGAAATTGCATTGTGTACCACCCACTTCGTATATTCTGTTGTTATTTTCCTCTTCCTTTGCTGTCCCAGCAAACTGTCCTTATCCCAGCCCAAGAGTTTTACCTTTTTCTTCTGATTCTCTTCTTCATTCCCCCAGGGGGGTGGAGGAGTGAATAAGTGGCCGCTTGGTACTTAGCTGCTGGCTGGACCTAAACCACGACACCTGCCTACTTTTCTGGGGTACTATGGGCTGTACCTCATCAATGACATCCTTATTTAAACCATTTGCCTTTTGGAATTATACCTAGTAATTTTAAATATTACAATTATTTTTTATTTAAGCCACATCATTTTTCATTGGAGGTAGTCAACAACATTCATTTTCAACCCTCCTCAGTTTTTTCCCCAACACCCTTTTTTATCAAGCATATATGATTAAAAAGCATATTTTCATAACTATTTTTTCTTTTTTAAAAAATCCTGGCAGGCCTAGATAAAGTTGTCCTTTTGACATATGTCTCGGGGCATGTCTTTACTGCATTTTCAGTCTTATTACCATGCATCTTACAAATATTTACAACAGGCATGTTTTTAAAATAGAAAAATTTTCACACTTAGCCTATTTTTAATACTCTTTAACAGCAAAGGCCAGTGTTTGGTGTTACAAATCTAACTTCTACAGCAAGAATTGAGAGTGCAGGTGAAAGACAAAGAATCATAGAATCACAGAATCATAGAATGGTTTGGGTTGGAAAGGACCTTAAAGATCATCCAGTTCCAACCCCCCTGCCATGGGCAGGGACACCCTCCACTAGACCAGGTTGCCCAAAGCCCCATCCAACCTGGCCTTGAACACTTCCAGGGAGGGGGCAGCCACAGGTTCTCTGGGCAACCTGTTACACTGCCTCACCACCCTCATTGTAAAAAATTTCTTCCTTGTATCTAATCTGAATCCACCCTCCTTCAATTTAAACCCATTACCCCTTGTCCTGTCACTCCCTGTCCTTGTAAACAGTCCCTCTCCAGCTTTTCTGCAGGCCCCTTTAGGTACTGGAAGGCTGCTCTAAGGTCTCCCTGGAACCTTCTCTTCTCCAGGCTAAACAACCCCAACTCTCTCAGCCTGTCTTCACAGAAGAGATACTCCAGCCCTCTGATCATCTTTTGTGGCCTCCTTTGGACTCGTTCCAACAGGTCCATGTCAACTCTTTGAGTGTGACCATCCAACCAATTCCTTATCCACTGAGTGGTCCATACATCAAATCCATGCCTTCAGGTGTTCTCCTGCTGACCTGTGATCCTTCTCCAGGCTCTGGGCATCTATTGCTGCCACTGGTATCAAACTGGTAGGAGCAGGATGGATTGAGGTTCCCTTTCCTTCTCACCATCTCCTGCAGCTCAGCCACCTGCTGCAGGAGGTCCTCCATCTGGGCACACCTTCTGCAGGCAGGTCTGCCTCCTGTCCCTGCCCCGGGAGAAGGGTCTGGGCACATTCTACAGCCTGAGGTCTGCACTGCAGCCTCTCCCTTCAGCAGCTCCATCTGGATGGAGGCATCAGCCAGCGCTGGGGTAGATAGTGCAGACCTCCCAGCTGGAGCTGCAGCCTTTGCTCTCAGACGTGTGCCCACCATTCTGCCTGAAGGGTCAGGTAAGATGGGTGCTCTTGACCTGTGCAGATGGTTACAGAATGGTGCCAGGTTGCTGTGTTATGTGTGCTTCAGGTCTGCCACTTGGCCAGTGGAATGCCCCTCCTCCAAAGAGGTGCCCTCCCACGCCAACTGCCACCTCATGCCCTGCGTGATGCACCACACCTTGTTTGCCCGCTCTGGTCTCAGCGCTCCCTGGGCTGCCTTGTGTAGGGGCGGGGGGGTGGCTGCCATGGCTCTGGCAATGCCCAGGCTGTGTCAGCATCTCCCATGAGAGCTGCTGGTTCCTGGTGGGTCTCTCTACTCCCCCAGCATTGCCTGGTCATAGGAAAACCCTGTGTGCACCCAGATCTGCTGGTCTGCTGCAGGCCGGGCTGGCTCCGGAGCAGCTCCCCTTGGCAACTGAGAAAGAGGCAGAGATACTTAAGAGCAGAAATAGAGAAGGAAATACACGTGCTTCATATCAAACCTGTACTCTAGTTGTGATCTGCAATTTATTGTACGTGAATGAGAGACTCCGCTGTGTTACTCCTCCATTAGTCTACCTCTGAATCTTACTGAGCCTAAATGATACTCTGCTTATGCATATTGTCAGGTGGAATTATCAAGTGCTGGAAATACTTTGTTTGAAAAAGAAGGATAATTTAAACTCAAATACTGGAAGCTGAACATCAATTTCCAGCTCTGCTGTAGGAAAGTCTCCAAAAACTAATTCCACAAGGTCACAGATACTGGCTTTATAATGAAATTTCAGCCTTTTGTCGGTTTCCTAGTACCTGTCTGAAGCATATAGGAACATGACATGTCTGAAAATGGATGTGAAAGGTTGTAAATGGGAATTCATATATGTATACACACAAAACAACACCTGGTATAGTATGACTACTGTTTAAGACACCAGGCTCATATTGGATTTTTCATCCACCAGTATCCCCAAGTCCTTCTCTGCAGGGCTGCTCTGAATCCATTCATCCCTGTCCTGGGTCGGCTGAGATAGAGTTAATTTTCTCTCAAGTAGCCAGTATAGTGCTGTGTTTTGGATTTAATATGAGAATACTATTGATAACACACTGATGGTTTTAGTTGTCGCTAGGTAGTTGTAGTGCTTACACTAAGTCAAGGACTTTTCAGCTTCTCTCGCCCTGCCAGGTGCCCAAGAGGCTGGGAGAGCACAGCCAGGACAGCTGACCCAGACTGGCCAAAGGGATGTTCCCTACCATATAACATCATGCTCCATATAGAAATGGGGAAGCCAGCCGGGAGGTGGGAACCCTGCTCAGAAACAGGCTGGACATTGAGTTGTTTTCTTCTCCATTTTTTCTGTATTTTTCATTAAAGATTTAGTTTCTAATGAATGTTTTTGCATTATTTAGTCTCCAGTTGAGATTTTTATTATTAAGCTATGTGTTTTAATATCAGTTATCACTTTCCTATCCCAGTTCTTTTCTCTTGATCAGTCATGCAGGTTTTAAAAATGTCTTCAACATCAGAAAAGTTGCAAAGTAGCCAACAGAAATATAAAGTGCTGCAACTTTTATTTTCTGAAATATTTACTCTGTAGAAGTTTAACTATATAGAGAAAGAAAAAGAGGAAAAGGATGGGGAAAGATAGCTGATGGATAAAAGCTGAAGGTTATTCATTGCATCATATTCATGAGAAAATGAAAAATGAGAGGCCTCAAGTAGAGATGGGAAAATATTCTGACTATGGTACTTTTTTTGAAAAAGATTGATGTTTTTGAAGTTTCATAGCTCAATTTATTTTGAATTAAAAGAAAAGAAAAAAACTAAAGCCTTCTATTTTTTATCCTGTCACACAGAAAACAAATACACAGCTTAAAACTTTCTTGTGACTACTTTTTTTCAATCACTTCACTAAAAGAACAGTTCAAGATGGTACTTAGTAAGCCTAACAATACATTTTTAGGGGGAAAGAAATCCCTTCATCACTTAGCCTAGATTGACAGTTAAAGCAGCATGTTCTTTCTTTGTCCTTCACTTTATACTTAACATGAGATTATATTTTCCAGAAGCAAATTTCTCCAAATAAATAAATTCTATGACTGATGGTAGGGTAAACAATGTCTGTCAGATACGATGTGAAATTACTAATTAGTACATTCACACTTGCTTTGATTAGTGCATATGAGCAATAGTGAAATCTAACAGCCCAGTAATTCAGGGATGTGCCAAATTATCTGCAAATAATCAAAAATCTAAACCAAATGAGGAGAGTTTGAAATAATTTGAAGCTTAAATTGCTAATTTTAAATATTTAAATGTTAGAAAGGAAAAGAGAAAGAAGAGGATTCATGGGAACCCATAATGATAAGAAACTTTGACTTTAATCTTCAGAAAGTAGCTTATGGTCTTTCTTAATTTATTAACTGGTATAAGTTTGACCCAGTGAATCAAGTGAAGTTGAAGCTGCAGCTCAGGAAATTCTGCTCTTTCTCCATCACATATATCCATACAAAATCTGGAGAGTCCCAGGAGTTTCAGATATCAGTTTACCTGCATTCTGCACAGGTTCAGTATTGGAAACCTGAAGAAAAAAATGTCTTCATCTGTGAAGAAATGGTTTCTAAGAGATGCACCTGTAGGTGTGTGTGGTAGAGGGACAGGGACATTCCACAGAGCAGTTCTGGTTGCATCAAGGCAGAAGCCTCCTTTGCAAAAGAAAGTGAGCTGCCCAGATGAAAAACGCTGTACACGAATATGGTATTATCATATTATCTCTCATGAAAGTGGTTTTCATGTGTTGCTTAGTATGCTGCTCTGTAATGGCTCCGAGCATCTGTTCTGCAGATCAAGCCTGTTAATCATTTTTTGTTCTGAAACCTGTCAGAAATTAAGGTGAAAATCCTTTTAGCTGGCCCCTTTTGTACATCTACAAGACAACCTGAAAATGCTTTCAGCCAATGGAGGAAGGATGGTAGAAGGCAGAATTTTTAAGTTATTTATTTTATTCGGGTCAAGTGATGCTTGTGCTTTTTTTCAGGGCATGCCAGGGATTTGGTGTGTTATGTGTTGGTGATGAGGGTGTTGTGAGACTGTGCTCTCCAGTCACATATTTGCTTTTATCTACTGCTTTGATGAATAAATGAAGCAACATATTTAGAAATTATATTGTCAACCAATGAGATTGCACTATCACCAGGAATATGAAGGAGCTGAGGCTTTATAAAATGGAAATAATTATGACTATTGAAACATCTTAGCATTAAGAAAAACAACCAAACAAAAAATACCACAAAAATTGCCATTTAAATTACAGGATGCTACGTGGTTTCCTCATATATAATCTTTTAAAGATCTACTACTTTTTTTCAATCAGTTTTCTATTCTACATTTTTGATGTTTTCTTTATTTTTAAAATCCTATGAGAATCAACATTTTCTTAATTTGACAACCTCTGGTGCTTGATATGCACTTCTTAGTAGTGACTGATGATATAATTCACACCATCTTATTGCTCTTTGCTTTTCGGGTGACAGAAGAGGTATTTCCAGTATGTATATTCACAACTGTGACTTTGGAATCCTCTTCCCTTGTATGCTTAATATCAGCAAAATAAGATAACTTAAAAATTTATAAAGAATAAATGCAGAAAAAGAGGATGAATACTAAAACTAAAATTAGTATTTGTGGAATATATTTTCAATCACTCTCCTTTTTAATCAAAAATATTAGATTACTTTAGTTAATAAGCAATATAATATTTTCATTAAATGGCTCTGTAATATTAAAAGGTTTGAAATATTGAAGTAGACTACCATCTGCAAATATAGAAAATTTATTTTCCTAAGTGCTGAAAACTACTTCCAATATATATTTTATTGCAGTCAGGTTTCTGTTGCCAGTGTATGAAAGGTGATACTTTCTCAGTTAATTTATATTCATTTCCTGTTTGCTAAATGAAATAACCAGTTTTACCACCTGAAATGCTCTTGCAGGCAGGCAGCAACTCAATTAGCAAGAATAATAAAGTTGGTTGGTCATCTTTCAGTGAGCACAGTCCATTCAAAAGACCTACAGCCAACCAGCTGCCTATTATAGAGCCATCTTGGCAGTCTTCTGAACATTGATCACTTCAAGGCAAACATAAACTTATTTGCTAATTGCTTACTGGAGAAAAAAAATAGTAAGACCAAGTGACTTTCTTTTTAATACCTAAATTTTTATAAAGGAACTTGTACTGCTTGGCAAATCTAATCTGTAAGAAATATATAATAGGAGAATGCACATTATTCACCTCTACCTAGAGGTACTTGCAAAACGTAAGACTTCTCATGTGCATGAATTAACATATATTTCCTCTCTGAAAAGAAAAATGGTTTGCCTTAATTGTATTGTCTCTGTAAGAAATAATGCAGATTGCCTCTAGTCATCCTGTTGCTCCTTGACAGTTGAATAGACAATAGACGACCATGTTGGCTTTGGCTTTTTCAGGGATTGCATTCTGGCCGGTATTTGCATACAGTGAAGTATGCCAGTCAGGAGGTTTGTTTCATCCTGGAACATAAAAATTCATCAGGAAACAAATGGTTGACTGCTTATACAGCAAATGGCCAGTGTAAGACTACCTGGGTTTCACTCTTTGGATGATGAATAGGGAATTTATTTTGTTGATCTGAACTACATGTGGTCCCTCAGTCGCAACTTTCATGAGTTTATAGAGGAGTAGGCAGCATTATGCTTCTAACTGAAACTCTTAATTTTTATATGCCTCTGCAATACTTTTCCTTCTAATAGTTCTTCCTTCGCCTGGAAGCTCACTGGGCTGCTGTATCTGCGTCCCAATGAGAAGAACAGTGTTCTGCTGCATTTCTTTTGAATTTATATGATGCAACACAGACTTTCACTGGACACGTCTGATACATTTCACAATTTCTCTTTTTTTTTCTTGTCATACTATGCAGATCCCAGATCCTTTTGCAAAACTTTACTTCTACAGTGCTTTGCACTTACAGCTTTCTTCAAGGACATACGGTATATTCATGCTGCAGACGCTGTAAGCATTCCTGAAAACCTTTGCTGGCTTCTTTAGCAATCCCCAAACTATGCAGTTTTAGCAAACGAGGAACCATAACTGCAGATACTGATTTTCCAGCCTCCTAAGCACAGTAAACCTGTCTTTGGTTAGAAATCTCTAAGGCATCCAGAATATTTCTTCAGATGATCTTTCTCTCTCTGTAAAGCTAAGCCAGAACTTATTCAATTACATATAGTTTCAGACAAAGCAGAAATATAGGCTAGCTGTCTGGGTTTCCCTTTGTATTTAGCGTATATCTAGGCAGTCTAATCAGTGAGGGAATTAATTTAATCCTAAGACAAGTGCCTACATGTGGACCTTTGCTAAGTGTCCATAGACTTTAAAGTAAATCTATGGAGACTAGCTAAGATGTACGTTTCTTCTGTAGATAGATGAAGTTAGCTCAAATGTGTACCAGTCCTACTTTTTTTCTTCACCTGGTTCTGCAGTTTGACACTTTTCTCTATAGTAGGGTAGTGTGTACCTTTTGTTTGTTTCTTTTTTTTTTTTTTTTCCTCCTCTGTCCCCAAATAACTGCAGAACTTTTGGAGACAACTGATCTTCCTTGGGTTTCAGTGACTCCTGTGTCCCAAGATGTTCCATACTGTTGTCCAGTGAATACCTTTCCATTAACATCCCAAATATAAAGCAAAAATGACAATTTTGCCCATGCTAACATTACAGTTAACAGTTGCAAAACAGAATAAAAAAGTTGATAGTATCTAACAAAGTTCACATCCAGTCTGCAAGACACACTCCCCACACAATCACAACATGCTTTTGCCAGAGAAACTAAAGAAAATTTGGATCAATCCCAAAATGAGACACTATCATGCTGTAGGTCACTGTACCAGTGTCCAGTATTGAAAAGAGGGACACCACATTTCTCATCAATAAAATCAAAGTAGACCACTGAGAATGATTCTTCTAGGCACCTACTACCTTTGTGGAAAAGGGGTATACAATAGCCATTGAAATAATTCAATGACAATCATGATTAGACATCAAACACAAAAAACATTTATCTGAATAGTAGGCGTTTTGTGTTTCTCCCAAAAAATTAAGGGTACTGCAAAGGATTTGGAAAAAAAAAAATCCCTTTCCATAGATATAATACTGCCGATAGCCGTACAAGTCCTCAACACATGAAAAGGAAAAACAATTCTCATCACCTCTGAGAAGGACTGCTTCTCTCTCCCTGTTGGGAAAAACAGATAGGTGATCCCAGGTAGAAACATTGAAGAGAATTTAGGACAAAGTACAATTAAACAAAGAAGTTGCCAATGGCATCTTTTTTATCAGTATTTTTGCAAAACCTTTCATAACCGGGTAACACTTGCTTACATTTGGGACCTTTTTGTTCACTATCATGGTATCTGAAAGAAAGAAAGAAAATCCCAAGAATTTCACCTCAGACTAAGTTCATGCTGTATAGACATACCTTACCACAGTTG
This sequence comes from Grus americana, assembly GCF_028858705.1. NCBI lineage: Eukaryota > Metazoa > Chordata > Aves > Gruiformes > Gruidae > Grus > Grus americana. The sequence continues at coordinate 9,598,305 of NC_072854.1, read as the reverse complement.
TCTTTATCAAGCAAATTCTAATGCAAAAAAAAAAAAAAAATCCAATTTTCTTCGGAAAAAGACCCCAAAATTTACATCATATGATGTTAATTGACAAGAATAATGTGATTGTGTTTTTGGTCTGATATGGACTAAACTCCATATCAGAGATCCTTTCTGTATGTGTCCCACTGACTTGTTACCCACCTTTTACTCTCTTGAACATTCCACTTATCTTTTTCAAAGTTGTCGTGACAATTTTTTTCCATCCCCTAGAATGTAACAGCTGTACTGATGTTTGTCACAAATCAACATTAGTGACCCAGCAAGTTTTATGGTCAATTCTTTTTTGAATATAGGGAACAAATTATATATGTTTGGGAACCAAGGCATTTAAACATTTCAGTAGTACCATAAAATATGATTAATTTTTGTGTGTGTGTGTGTATAGAAACATTTGTTGAACACCTCTGTGTTTTTTATACCTCAGCTGACAAATATGTGTCATCAGCTGGTATCACACATATTTAATTAATTCATAGAATACTGATGTAATTCCTTACTCTCAGTGAACAGAGATTTTTCATATTTTGTTAGATTTCTTTAGTGTTTATTTACTAGTCCTAGGTTCTGATCTAGGTTCAGTGATTCCCATTGTTTCAACTTTTTGTATACTGGTGTGATAAGGAAAAGGCTGGGGTTTGGGTTTATGCTTTTATTTGTGGTAGGACAGATTGAAGATTAAAATTTTCCTGTATGTCATGGCAGAATTGTTTTTTACAACACCTTGCACGCTTCCGATTTCTAATTCTGTTCGGTATGAGTCTTTTTGGCCTGCCTTTTTTGAAGCAAGCCTTCTGCAATATTTAACAGAGCTTTATATCTCAGCCAAAACAGTCTAAGAAAGGATGCACAATTTGAAAAGCCTCTTCTGTAAAGTCTATAGATACTCATAATATTTTCCAGAGAATCCATGTAAGCTTGTGCATCCTGTTAGATTGCAAAAACTGTACTATTGAATTCATGTTTTTCTCTTATTTTAAATCTTTTGCTGATTATCTGTGCTTATGTTGGATGCAAAATCATCGTGAAGCTTTTTCTAGTACTCTGCCAATTACTTGAGGAAACTGCTTTAGTGACTGGAAGCCACAATGCTGCTGAGGCGACATGGGAACAATTCTGATATCTGCTACAGGGAGAAGAATTGTGCTTTAGGAGTTGCTACAACAACTTGTCTACAGGCCAGTGGAATAACTCAGGTCTGAAGACACCTTTAAGGCTTTGAATACACAGTAGTATTAACTTGAAGTCCTAAAAGGTTCTGTCACATAGAAATGTATTCATTGCTATATTTTTGAATTTGGAGCAAGGTAAAGAGTATTGTCAACAGGTAAGCTTTCTGTCATGGTGCCAACGGGTGGAAATGGTATCAAACACCCACCCCCCCCTCAGGCTGCAGGGGACAGCCTGCCTTACCATGGTCTTCTCCACGGGCTGCAGGGGGATCTCTGCTCCGGCACCTGGAGCACCTCCTCCCCCTCCATCTGCAGAGTTGTTCTGCTCCCATATTCTCACTCCTGTCTCTGGCTGCAGTTGCGTAGCTTTTGTGTTTGCTTTTTTTTGCCCCTTCTTAAATTTATTATCCCAGAGGCGCTACCACTGTCGCTGATGGGCTCGGCCTTGGCCAGCGGTGGGTCTCTCTTGGAGCTGACTGGCATTGGCTCTGTTGGACATGGGGTCATCTCCTCGTATCTTCTCACAGAAGCCAGCCCTGCAGGCCCCTGCCCCCTCCATTTTTCTCACCAGAAAAATGTTTTTATCTTTTTTTTAAATTTTATTTTAGAACAGAAGAAAACTTGCATTATTTTTTATTTCTAGTTCAGAAAAATCGACAACACATTTTTCACTTCAAGAAAAACAGAGATAAAGAAGCACCTATTTTGTATTTTATACTAAAGTTTTAAACATTTAACACAGACAATGGTTGAATATATTTTGTGATGAATCAAATATTTCTCCATTTTCTTAAGTATTTTCCACATGTAATGTTGGCCAAGCATAAGAAGCTTCTTCAATGGTTCATTACTTGCATGAAGAATCCAGATAAAGTATGTATTATTACCTGTCATGGCTCAGTTTAGAAAGGAAGAAAACTGAAGGTTCCAAACCTTGTGCAGGATAATTGTTTCTTAAGTACTATCAATTCTCGGCTGTGTGGCTGAGTCACAAGAGTCAGACACAACCTTCTCTTTTAGACAGATCACTCACTCACCTCTTATCTCCAAATGCATGGGACCAGTTCAATGTAATGTGGAAAGCAAAACAAGTTATACTTCAGAAAGTGAATGTCAGCCATACAAGTAGTTTCCATAATGTAATTATTTCTGTAATATAAAACTATTATTATATTACATATTTTGCTTGATTCACAGTTATAAATATAATGCTGTGCTCTATTTCATTATTTTGTATACTGGCAAAGACAATATTACACCTTGGTATCTAAAATCCAGTATTATTTGTTTATAGATAGTAAACAGGAGGCATAAAGGATATTTAGGCCATTAATGCCTAGTTTCAAATCTCAGATCGTGATTTTTATTATTAAATGTGCCATGTAATAATCAACAACTATAGAGGCCATAACACATGTAATCTCAGCATTTTGGAGACTAGATCATCCACAAAAAAATATTCATTTTGAGCTTGGATTAATTTTGAGCATAGATTCCATCTATGATGGAGAAAGAGCAGAATTTCCTGAGCTATAGCTTCAACTTCACTGGATTCACTGAGTCAAACTTATACCATTTAATAAATGAAGAGAAGTCATAAGCTAATTTCTGAAGACTAAACCCAAAGTTTCTTATCATTATGGTGTTTGAGAGTAAAAACATATTCCCAAACAATCTTCATTTTATCATTTTTAAATGCTGGGTCTGTTGTTTGGGTTTTTTTAATCTGTTCTTTAACCTCTAGCAAGTAGTGAGCATTAGTATTTTGTGGAGCCTACTTCAGTGCTTAGTTTAAGCCAGTTGTGGCCAATTTCTGACAAAGTGTGTTGTCAGGACACATGATGCATTTTTGCTTTTGTCTTCTGTGCCACCAGTTCATAGTAACAGCCTGATTTTGTAAAGCTGTACTGAGGTTTTTGGCTGACTGTTTAAATGAGCTATTTAAATGAATCTTCATCAGCTCTCTTAAGGACTTTCAGACATTTTCCACAAGGAAAATGCCTCCTAGCACTTCAAATGCTCTTGATGTTCTATTGGTTTTCCTTTGTGCCTCTCCTCAAAATTTTTGCTTTATCCACTAACTTACTGTTGGTGTAATGCTTTTTTAGGACATTCAGAAGTGCCAGAATGCCACATAAACATAATATCTTCAATATCCTTCAATCCCTTTCCCCTTTTTCAAATATTTCTCCTCCTTGTTTTTGATGTTATTCCCTTCAGAAATTGCTTTCAATTGACTTAGCTTTTCTCTTTTCTCTAAAAATCTTGCCTCGAGCCTTCTACTCATATCATTCAGCGCAGACATATAAATAGAAGGAGACGGGCAATGGCAAGATACAGACTTCAATCACTTATAAATAACGGAGGAAATATTAATGGCTATAACTCCGTGATTTCATAAGTTTGTGTATGTACTACAGCTTAATTAACTTCTGCTACCACTCCTTCCAGTTCAACAAAATGTAACATATATCACAGAGTCACACAGAATCACAGTCAGTGGAGGCTGGAAGGTGCCTCTGGAGATCAGATAGTCCAAACCCCCAGTTCAAAGCAGGGTCAGGCACAGCTCAGGGCATTATCCAGTTTGATTTTAAATATCTCCAGGGATGGAGACTTCACAATGTCTCTGGGCAGCCTTTTCCAGTGTCTGACTCCTCCTTACAATATTTTTCCCCCCCTCATTTTAAATAGAATTTCCTGTATTTTGATTTGTGCCCATCACCTCCTATCATGTTTATTAGAAATCACTGAAAAGAACCATCTTCTTTACCCGCCCCCCCCCAAATCAGGTATTTATACACATTGACAAGATCCCCAGAGCCTTGTCTTCTCCAGGTCTCTCAGCCTCTCCTCATATGAAAGGTGCTTACTTTGAGGCTCTTCAGGGGCCTCAGATTCCCAAAGGCAAATCTTAACAGCAAAGACTGAGGCAAAGAAGTCATTGAATACCTTGGCCTTCTCTATGTGGTATGTTACCAGGTTCTCTGTCCCATTCAGCAGCAGGACCGCATTTTTCCTAGTCTTCGCTTTGCTGCCGATATACCTTTCAGGAAGGTGCCTGAACAGGCCAACGTCTGCTTCCCTTAAGTCCAGGCTTGTGGTCCCACTTCGTGCGTTGTTCCTTCCTCTCAGTTGGGAACATTGTTCCCTCCTCTCATTGACTCAGGTCACTACAGCCAAGCTTGCCCTCACCTTCACATCTCTCACCAGTTCTTGCTTCCTTGTGAGTATCAGGTCCAGCAGAGTACCAGCTCCCATCGGCTCATTGATTCCCTGTATCAAAAAATTATCATCAATGAACTTCAGAAACCTCCTGGATCATGTGTGCTGTGCTGTGCTGTCCCTCCAGCAGATATTGGAGAGGTTAAAGTCTGGAGGACCAGGGTCTGTTAATGCAAGGCTTCTTTCCATTTTCTGAAGAAGGTCTCTTTATTTTTTCTTTCTGATCAGGCGATCTGGAACAGATATCCACCACGATGTTGTCAATGTTGGTTTGCTGTCTAATCCTAATGCATAAATTTTCAGCTACCTCATAATCCATCCCAAGGCACAGCTCCATACATTCCCACTGCGCTCTCACAAAAAGGGCAATTACCCCTCTCCACCTTCCTGGATTGTCTACTTCCATGGCAGTGTTCCAGCTGTGTGAGATATCCCAGCAACAGCACACACACCTCTCAGTGTATAATGACATAATCTTTTATGAATATGTAATATTCCTGTTCAATTCTGCTATGATTTGATGTGGATACAAATCAGTAAGGATCTTGTTTCTTTCCTATGAAAACCAAGATTTTCTTGATGCTTGTCTCTCTTCTCTGGAATAGACACAGACTCTCCCATCTTCCAGCTGCCCACTCATATATAACAGTCTGTGCTTATTCACTCAATTTATCAAGATCCTATAGACTATTCATCATGGGCTGTCCAAAAGAACCAACACCATAACAAAGTAGATTGATCCTGTATGATATTATTTTGTCTTTCATCGCTTCACTACGTTTCTTAGTGACTTGATAGAAAAGGACCCATATTTTATAATACCAATGATAAAATATACCAGTTTTCCATAATGTACAATAATATCCCTTCATTGTTATTACTGTTTTTCATATTATTATGACCATTTGCAATGCCATCAGCCTGGATTGCTTCATCTGATCTTGGGTAGTTAAATGAGATGCCTAAATTATTATCTTAGCTGTCTGAGCTAGTTTACCTGATGTTATTACTTTATTGTAGCATACTGCAATAATAAATTCTGATAAGAGGGTAATGCTGATCCTAGGTGCTCTGAATTGTTCTCTGGGGAAACCTGTGTCTCTCCAGTAAAGAAATATACACAGATAGCCTGGAGATCTTTACAATAGCAGGGAGAATGGTATGAATCTGGGACATGGTGTCTAGGAGATCTTGTTAGCCTGACAAATATGAGCAGTGTGATAAACCCATTGTCTTTGTATACACACTGTACTAGTCAAGTCTAAAACCCATAAGAAGTCAAAATTAATATTCCTGTGTGCTTCACTGGTGTGTTTTCCTGCAGTTTCTGCAAGTTTCACATTTCATTGCAAACAGATTCCAAACAACACAGAAATTAGTGTGTTTTTCCTTTACTGCAATGGTATCCTTTAAATCATCACTGGAGAAAGTCCTATAAAGATTTCAAAGCTTCGTCTCCACATTTTTTTCTGAGTGCCTCCTTGAAAGAGCCATAGCTCTAATGCTTGAATACTGATTCTATTTCAGATATTTTAGTTGGCAGCTTATTGTTCCTACTTTTATTCCCTGAGAAGACATAGCCAGGTATTAATCCTGAAGTTTCTTCTTTTGGGATTCAAAGAAGTTAAATATCCAACATCACAAAGCATCTGAAAATTTAACCCAAATTCTTCTGGGTGTCAGAATCACATATTAGAACCATGGTGCTATAAATTGTGTGGAAATTAAGGCGTATATCTCTTGGACTGTGGTGCATTTGATTTTAAGTGAACTAGAAAAGAAATGTTGATTCTAACTGAAACAGACATGATAATCTACTGACATGCATTCTTTTGAAAATACTGGCTCTTGGCAGGTATAGTGGTTGACTGCCTATTGAATTTGGCCTTAGGATATCCATCGTAGGCAGGGAGCTTGCAATGAAACCAGACATCAGGTTTGCATTCAATAAACAGGGGAAGCAAGACAGGTCACTCTTTGGTTCTGGACAGCATAATTGCATCCTACAGGACAGGAAAAATTCTGGTTATTCCCCTCTCCCTGTGAGGAATCTGGAGGCTATGCTCCTCTTACTAGCTGTTGTTAGACTCTCCAGTACTTCGCCACAGTCCTCTATTGACTCATCACGTAAATAGAAAAAGTAAATAGTCACGTAAATAGAAAAAGATGGGTAATGGTAGAACACAGATTCTGGTTACCTGTAAATAGGGAAAATATATTCCATCAGAAGCTTTGTAAAGTCTGGTCAGTGCCCAGGTCTATGAAGCACTTTGGCCTTCCTTTCTCTTTTCTCATTTCATGATTTTTTTAGTAGAGTGGGTCACTGCTTCACTGTCCTGCTTCGCTGGGGAAGAGGACATAGAAAAGCCAGACCTGTTTCTTCAACATTCATATGAATTCTCCCCACCTCCTCACCTACCAGCCAAGTCCTACAACTGTAAGGCATCTTGCAACATCAACTGTCTATCTTCCCATATCAAGTTCCAGGTATAGTTTGAGCTGCACCGAAGACAATCTTGCTAGTTCCTTCTGCGTGGTGCAATGCCTTTCACTGGACTGGCAAAAAATGTGTATCTTAGTCATAAACTAGAATTCACAAAGTTCAAAAAAAGGATCCTTATTTTGTCCTTTGGTGGTTATTTTTCAGCTAGATCAGTTCCCCAAACAAGATTACAGTACAAGCTGTTATACCAGCAGAGAAAAATGTAGTGACACAGAGAGGAAACTGTGGACCATTCTGGTTTTTCTCAGAATAAATTTTGACCCAAATAACCACCAAATTACGGTTTCATGTTACTACAAGCTGCTTTGCCTGCCTGTGGTCTCTTCTGCAGCAAGATTACTTCTTAGGTGAAGTATATGTTCTCTGGTTCTTCGTTCTATGATTTTGTTTTTATTCTTTTCTGCTTCTTAAGGAAAGTTGAAGTATAACTGACATACAGAGGTACACATGCAAAAGAAAAACCTTAAATACATATGCATGCATATGTATGATGGAAGAAACTGCATTACTTTCTGGTAAATTTGTCTTCATTTTTTGTCATTATCTTTAAAGTAGAGATTTTCTGATTGGCCATCACAGACATAATCAAACGTAAGCCTCTCAGAAAATGAAAAATTAAACAAAATACAACCCAGGTGAGTGAAGATTTGCTATTAAAGTTGCTGAAGGTAAAGCTCCTCCTTTTGCTTTGGGTGAATGAGTGGGTACAGCAATTGGTGAGACAGCAGTGAAGGAGCAGCTGGAGGACACTGAAGGAGGAGCAACTTCTCAAAGGGACAATAGTGAGGAACAGCTCAGGGCTCATTTTCTTAGCTAGCATTGCTTCAGCTCAGTGAAGCTCCTATCAGCACAATCTTTGTAACAAAGAAAACACAAATGCTGTTAATACACAAGGCTACAGCTGTGTTAAATGCTGGGATAAATGCAGATGTAAATTCTAAACCTGGGCATGATGTGTTTGTGATTTTAGTTTAATTAGCCCTGAAAGAAAATAAAGTAAGGTTTTACTGAGTTCCTTGGTGAATGCTGTAAACTTTGCATCCTAAAAAAAGTAGTCTTTCATAGTCTTCATTAGATAAAAAGGTTAAATTTAACTTCTATGGCGAGCACATACTAATTAATGTGCTAAAGCCCTGCTGTACTTTTACCATAAACTATCTGGTCAATGCTAGTTGCAATAAGTCCCATCAGCTGATGTGTTAAAATTCACATTGTCCTGACAAGAATTTTAATGTGCATTAGCCATCAAATGCTAGCTCATATCATGTATCACAAGTTCATTTTAATGAAGATATGACTTATAAACATTTACACAGTGACTAATAGATATTAGAAAAAAATTATGAACCCCCTCTATATGCTACAAAGCTAACAATGAGAAAAGTAATTGCCACAATGTGTGTTTCAAGAAATTAAAAAAAAAAATAAAATACTGAGCCGTAAAAGATAAGGATTTCTGAAGAACAGGAGAGTGAATTATCCTTTGCTTTAATTGCCATAAAATTTTCACTCCCTTGTAGCCCTCTGGTGACATTTCATGATGACTTTGGGGTTGTAACCCACTGAATGAGAAACACTGACACAGAGCCTAAGTTGTAGATGTATTTAGTAGTTTTCAAGACCTCCAACACTTATTTTATTTTACTGAATGGAAAGTTTATGCTGATTTCTTCTCTTAATTGATCTGTCTTTTGTGCTAGGGTAACAGTGAACAGTGCTTTTAAAAATCTTAAGATTATGTAGACAAAAGAAAGTCAGAAAGAGCTGCCATGTAATTCACAACAGTTTATGAACTCCGTGTACTGTATTCTGTATTTTTCCCAGCCACTGCTGTGATAGCTAATGTCTCCCAATAGTGAGAGTGACACTTACTGATGGCATAGTTTTAAGTTAACTGTATTCCATTAGCAGATTTCTGTGTAAATCCCTAGGACGCATTGATTGATAACACAACCCCACATGGAATTTCAGTACAAAGCCCTCATGTTACTGCACATCACATTAACTCTACATCTCAGAAAGTTTTCCAGTAAAATTAAAAAAAAAAAAAAAAGGTCAGTCCAATCTTGCTTTATATCTCTCCTTCTAAAGAGATCCAAGAACTTTATTTTTTGTGCCTAAGCAGTGTGTTTGGATTAATTGAGAATCCAACTAATTTGGATCAATTTCTGGTAGAATTATAAAGGCACACGAGATATGCAACTACCTACTGGTGAGTAAGACAACTAGTTATTTAGCTGGACTATAGCAGTACCGCTAATAAATTATTTCCTCACATATATGGCCTATTTACTAAATATCAAATTCATAACTATTTTCAGTTCTAGAAAGTGCTGCTTACCGCATTTAGATACAGATACAGCACAGCTGCAAAATGTGTATCACAAGGCACTGTAATAAACCAGGGCTTATTCTATCCCTCCTTTCTGTACTTCAGATGTCACCTGCATTAAGCATTGATCTTTGCTCTTTCATTAACTGATCAATATTTTGAGCTCTGTTACTGAGGCACATTACATTTAATTAATGTAATAAAGGTGAAATCATAGCCACAGTGGAGTCAATGTTAGGACTTCCCTTAATTCAGCTTAGGAACAATTTCACCCAGTAAGCAGCTGATTGTAAAGGCAATTACTTGTTTAGGAAATACAAAATTGAAACACACTGCTTATTTAACATTGGGTAGCTCCATCTAGCTTTAACAGATCTAGTTTGCTAATGCTAAAGAAGAGTTTGACTGAAAGATATCCATTCATACATTTGAACACATTTGGTTTTGATCACTCCAATTTACTAAAAGGCATCTAAATTTTGAAGGTACAAAAAATGAGTAGACATCTTAGACACTGACAAGTATTTTTGTTCTTTTACTGGAACCATGTAAATAAGTTATTGCTTTCTCTATGTATTGTTTTGGGGAAATGCAGTCATAAAAGATCTAGGAACAATAGTTCTTTGCTGTAGGACATCATTAGTGCTACCTATTTTAGCTGTCCCATGCCTAGCATTTATTACAAGCCACAAAGTATACTAGGATATTGTGGTAAATAAGCAGAATACAATCAAATTATTCTGTCAACCTTTCGACTGTATAACTAGATTGTGGCCCTGTTATCTTCACATTCTATTATAATGCAACTTGGAGCAGCAAAGTGCAAACATCCATGAATTCTTAACTACAACATCTGTAGCAAGCTGAAACATACATATACCTTTGCATAATGTATGCATTAATCCAAGCTGCAGAGACAGGCAAACCTTCGACTAATCGTTGCCCCCGACTTCTTAATAAAAAGCAATAGGGCAAATCTCTTCTAAATGTAATTCTGTCAATTAGAGTGCAGTTGCACCAGGGGTAAATATGGCCCATTGTCACCACGATCAATGATTTGGCTAGAGCAGGTCAGAACTGGGTCATAACAAGAATGTTGGTTTTGATAAATTTTCTGCACTGACTTTCTCCCATGACATCCACTTAAAAAACAAACAAACCCAAAAGACCACACTTTTTAACATGATTTGTTTTATAAGGAGGAGGCGGTAGTCAAGGAAAAATTAAACTCAGTAACGTTACTTTTTGCCTAAGGGGACTATTCACCTATTATAACAATAGGGGGAGTTGTTGATTTCGGCATGTACTTTCCACATTTCCATTTGCATTAATGAGAGCTTTATGCAAAGTCCCAGGAGTATCAATGGGAGAATAGATCATTAGGAGCCTGATAACTCTATTTGTTACTGTGTATGAACTTCCTTGAGCACCTGACTTTAAACCTGACTTTAAACTGAAGGTAGCTGAAACTTCTTGTGCTGAAAAACAATAATGATTTGGGAGCTAGTATCATTCACACCAAAGTAAGTATTTTCTCCTGCAGGAAATCTCAGCAAAATAATATTCAGTAGTCCTATATTTTACCACGACACTATGATCACCTGAAATAGATGGGTTATAGCTTTTGCTTCCAGTCCTCTGTGGCTATCAAATTCATTACCAGTTTTAGATTTTGTTTCTATTACAGCTGGCCATAGACAATATCATACATTTACAGTTTTTTTCAGAGTGCTTGTAGTTTTGTTGTACACTATATATTTTTTTTTTTACAGGAAACCATACTGATTGTCATGAAAAATATTTCTGTTCTTTAATTATGTACTGATTGTTTCTTATGTCAACCATTCTATTTTTTTGCTAGTACCAATTTTAAACTAACCACAGCATAGCTAGCTAGATCAGTCTCTTTGCCCTTTTCGTACTAACCTCTTCTGTTTTTGATCCAGTCCTATGGAATTTCTTCAGGTCTCTTAAAAAAAAAAAGAAAGTAACATAGGTGGTCTGCAGAGCTGTTTATTAGAGCTGGCTCTGAACTTTACAAAGCTAAGATGAGACATCTGTCATTACTGGTAAGCGTTATTCTATATAGTACCCAGACACTCACAGCAGTTCTCTCCATGTCTATATTCTGGTCTGATCAGCTCCTGCTCTCTGAACACATCTGCTTAAAGTGAAGTTGTCTGCTCTGTATTTATTTATCTCCCTCCCAATATCACACTTCCATGTTTCTCAGGGCTTGTACTGCTGTCGTCCCCTTCCATCTTCAGGTGCAAAACCTGAAAAGTGGGTTGCACACGTTGCTGCTTCCCATTGCTTTTCATTAGAGATGTGGTATTTGCTGTCCACAAGGTAGTTCTCCAGCATGTCTCCATAAAAAATGAGATGAACTAGCATAACAGCTTAAATACATTCTTTTTTGTTGTTGTTGTTAATTTCAGATATTTTGGTTGAAGGATATTAAAGAGAACTTAAATACCTGAATAGAGGGAGATGAGGAATAAACAGCCTTTGATAAAGGGGAGGTGATAACAGGGAGGAAAACGTAGCTAAGCAAAAATTCTCACCAGGTGTAATTGCGGACATAAACTGCTCTTAAATTCTCTTTGTCAAAAAAAGCGTGCATTTACCCCTCTTCACCGTCCACCAATAATCAATTAAATTAAATTTTATAGGATTTATCATCCTTTGATCTGCTCTTCCCATGGGGATTCACATCTGTTAAGATCTGTTTATTTCTGCCTGAGGCAGATAAAATCTTTGGATTTGGGATGAGAAGCAGGGTCAGAAGATAAACAGGTTTCCATGACTGGTAATGACATAGGGATGAAGAATTCTGAAAGTAGCATACAATCAGAAAAGAGGCATTTATGTGAGAATGACAGATTAAATTCATGAAGTAAGTCTCTGCTGATGAAAATCTTAGCATATTAAATGATTCCCAGCACTTTGACTAGTTAATAATGACGTCAGCCAATCAAAACACATGAATTTTCACATACTGCATTATTAAGATACACCTATAAGGCAATTTGACAAATTAAATCTTTAATCAGGCCAAAAAGACCAGGATTAATTAAGATAACTCTCTGTCTCACATCTGTGGGTCAGGATTGTCAGATGTCAGTTCTATTCCAGCTTAAAGTTATTGTTCATAGGCGTCCTAAATCTGAGTAGGTTCTCATAACACATTTGTATATTGTTTTTTTAGCAAATGCTCAAATCACTGCATATTCATCTGCCAGCTAGGAGCACGTTTACAGCCATGCGGTAGAGTATAAAGACTAACTAAAGAGTTAGTTTTAAGAATCAGAAGTGATACAATCACATTACTTTAGGCACAGCACCATGCCAGCACAGGCATAATTTCTTCAGACCTGATCTAATGTCACTATAAAGCTCTCCTCCATTGAACAGGGTGCCCTTTGTGCATGTGAGCTCGCCTTTACAAGTCTCTAAGCAATGCAGGCTTATCAAGGGCAGTATGGACAAGAGGCAGTGTTTGCCAAGACAAAATGGGCACCCCCAATGCTCAGTGGACTCACTAGGTCTGTGTAGGTTGTAGTGAGGGTTCCCAAATTTCCACATCATCTCTGCTTCAGTTGCATGTGAGCACAAGAAGTGTGTCCTCACTATCTCAGTGTGTCATCAGGAAACGAGTCATGGTGATCTTTAGTGGATTGTCGCTGCAGATGATCTAGTGGGTTATGACTATGTGGCAAGTCATAGAGCGCAGCAGCCTCACTATCCAGCTGCACAGGATGCCCAGACTCCAAGCAAGACAGTCAGTCACGGTGCAGGTAGCATCTACCTTCACAGCTGACACGGGTAATCCCCAAGAACTGTTCACAGTCCTGTGCCTGTTTCAAGGATGGGTTACCTGAGATGCAGGATGCATAAGTAGATAGATCATGCACACCACAATAAAGCAAGGAAAGGAAAGACTTTTCTTTTTGATTTTGAAAAACTTCATGCTTCCCAGTAAAATACCTTGAGGTTGACGTGGCATCACTGTGGTCCTCTGACACATAATAAAATTGAGATTTTCCATGCTATAAATTTCCTTTGAGCTTGCTGGGATAGGTGAAACTTTTCCATATCACCATGAAGCTAGGAGGGATGTATATTATTCACTATTTTATTGGCGGCAAAAAAGACATGCTTATTTTTACATTTCTGACATTGGTATGTGGAAAAATCTTCACCTAATGGGGATGTGCTAGGGGATATGCTAGGGGATATGCTATTTCCATTTTATCTCAAAAGAGACATAAGGATATGTAGATCATTTGCTAGGAAATAACCCAGGAAAAAGATCACTGGGGTAAATGCAAAAGATGGGATTTGTCCCAGAATTTCACAGTAAAGGTTTAATTCTACAGTTAGCCCACAGTAAATGGCCATATTTCTGCAATGGCCAATTCTACCTTTAGGCCCCAATAAATTACCACGCTAGCCCCTGCATGGTCAACTGAAATCTGAGATTTAATTCAGCTACCAAAATATAGGAGTTCTAGTGCCACCTCAAATGTCCACAGCTATCACACCTGATCTCAGTTTAAGTCTCCTAAGAAGCAGGGATTTTCCATTTGTCCTCTGTCATATCTGCCAGACCCATGCATGCCTTGGATACCCTGGGTCATCTCAAATGGTTCTAGGTGCTTCTGATCAGGTAACTGAATAGAACCCTCAGTCAGTGATACCTGAAGAGCAACTAAACTCACTATAAAGAAGGCACTAGGGCAGGATTAAATTGCCTAAGCATTGACATCTGACATAATTTGAGATGTCCTAAGGTACCTGAGATAGGTAAATATGACACAGGGTTTGCAGGAGATTTTCCAAAGCAGTAGCCAGGGTAACCCATGGCATCAAAAATGATGCCTACATTTCCGGAACTGATCCCACTCTTAATGCTGATGAGCTACAGCACTCTTTACAGTCTGTTGTTTGTACTGACTAGATGTACTGGGTGTACTGGGTGCAGTCACTACATTGTAGATATCCAAAATTAAATGGACTAAACCCCATCCCTGGTTTTCCGGAGAAATATACACAGTTTATGATGCAGTTTATCTCATCCCAAAAAGCCACTTCTGGTAAATCAGACCCTTTTTGGAGTAATTAATCTACTTATTTTCATTGACTATAAAGGGTACAAAGGGTACTACCTCAGATATTTACACTGTAGATGTCTCAACTTCAGCGAGATGAATCCTCTCAAAAATCTGGAAAAAAAGAAAAGGCAAAGAAAATGCAAGGCAAGGCAAGGAAAGGCAAGGCAAGAAAAAAAGAAAAGAAAAGAAAAGAAAAGAAAAGAAAAGAAAAGAAAAGAAAAGAAAAGAAAAGAAAAGAAAAGAAAAGAAAAGAAAAGAAAAGAAAAGAAAAGAAAAGAAAAGAAAAGAAAAGAAAAGAAAAGAAAAGAAAAGAAAAAAAGAAAAAAGAAATAATGTAAACAATGTATTATGTATATAGTTACTTACAATCATATTTCACTTTATTAGTTGCGGAAAGTCCTTTTACCATCCAGTGTTCATTACAAAGGGGAGTGAAGGTAATGATAAGCAGGATAGAAATAATTTAGTGTTTCAGCTTAACAGACTGAGAGATTTTCATACAGATTTTTTTTTTCCTTTTAAGTTTGATCATACATTCAATAACAGATATCAACCTGATTTCAGTAGTTTTAGACACATTATAATTTTGTGATTATAGTATTCAATTTCATGTTCCAGAACTGGATGCTGCAGGTAGCATCCCTCTTCCCAATGCAGGGTCTCCAAAGACTAGCAGAATTTTCCAAATATGTGATAATGGGAAGGGAAGGTGATTGTTCTGGTGTCTGTTTCTGTGACCTACAACAACCATCTGAGGAGAATTTTTTGGTTTTTTTTTTTCCCCTGCAGAAGCCCAGGTGGCAGAGGGAATACCAGTGGGACCTGGGATTGCTCCCAGGTACTCCATGCTAAATTCTTGGTGGTCCTATAAGTCACAGAAAAAGTCCATAAATTGAAGAGGAGTAAGAAAAGAAAGAATTTGAGGAATAGTTCTCAAAAAAACCCCAACTGTATATTTGTCCAGAACTGTTATATAATATTAGATACCTTGATTTGGTCATTCACTGGGTAAATGAGCAATGAAGTGAAGGGTTGACCTTGGCTAGCTGTCAGGTGCCCACCAAGCTGCTCTATCACTCCTCCTCCATGAACAGGACAGGGGGACAAAACACAACTGAAAGCTTATGGGTCAAAATAAGGACAGGGAGATCACTTGCCAATTACTGTCATGGGTAAAACAGACTAGACTTAGGGAAGATAATTTAATTTATTTCCAATTAAACAGACTAGGATAATGAGAAAAAAGGACAAATCTAAAAACATCTTCCCTCCATGCCTCCCTTCTTCCCAGGCTCAACTTCACTCCCCATTTCTCTCCCTCCTCCCTGCCAGTGGCACAGGGGGACGGGGAATGGGGGTTGTGATCAGTTCGTCACACGTTGTTTCTGCCGCTCCTTCCTCCTCAGGGGGAGGACTCCTCTCATCGTTCCCCTGCTCCAGCGTGGGGTCCCTCCCACAGGAAACAGTCCTCCACGAACTTCTCCAATGTGAGTCCTTCCCACGGGCTACAGTTCTTCATGAACTGCTCCAGCGAGGGTCTCTCCCATGGGGTGCAGACCTTCAGGACCAGACTGCTCCAGCGTGGGTCCCCCACGGGGTCACAAGTCCTGCCAGCAAACCTGCTCCGGCGTGGGCTCCTGTCTCCATGGGTCCACAAGTCCTGCCAGGAACTTGCTCCAGCGCAGGCTTCCCACGGGGTCACAGCCTCTTTCAGGTGTCTCCACCTGCTCCGGCGTGGGGTCCTCCACAGGCTGCAGGTGGATATCTCCTCCACCATTAACCTCCATGGACCACAGAGGGACAGCCTACCTCACCATGGTCTTCTCCACAGGCTGCAGGAGAATCTCTGCTCTGGTGCCTGGAGCACCTCCTGCCCCTCCTTCTGCACTGACCTGGGTGTCTGCAGAGTTGTTCCTCTCACATATTCTCACTCCTCTCCTCCAGCTGCTGTTGCACAGCTTTTTTACCCTTTCTTAAATATGTTATTACAGAGGTGCTATCAACATCTCTGACTGGCTTGGCCTTGGCCAGCAGTGGGTCTGTCTTGGAGCTGGCTGGAATAGGTGCTCTCTGACATAGGGACAGCTCCTGATGACTTCTCGCAGAAGTCACACCTGCAGCACCCTCCTTCCCCGCTACCAAAACCTTGTCATGTAAACACAATACAAATGGAAAAGAGCAGTGCATCAGAGAATTTCCTGCTCCTGCATTCCTACGCATGACTGCAGGGTGAGCTGTGGAAGCTCCGTCCAGAAATGTGCAGGGTGAAGTGCACAATTGTATTGAAGACTTTTGTGCTGACAGGACATATATCACAGGTGAGTGAAAAAGCAGGAGCGAAATTGTGGAAAACAATGATGAAACACTGTCAGAAAAAAATTATGAAAGCCCTTGCTTGGGATACATAGCTGAGTTGCAGCTCCATCACCGTAGAGAGAATACTTCCCACCACAGCATTAGGAAAGAATCAGATTAGATCACCAGATAATTTTACAAAATGTATTTATTTACAGAGTGTGGAACATGTTTGAAAGAAGCTGTTTCTCTAGTGGTCATCTCAGTGGGAAACTATGTAGGTCTATTTAAGGCCAGGGAAAATATCTGGAGCTTAATTGATACTGCCCTTCCTGAGCTGCTATGTGGAAGGCATAAATATGATACTTAGCAGTTAGGTGAAAATGAGAGTATGTCATGGTAAAGTTTAGTAGTGCTATTCACCAGAACATGGGTGGGTCTAGTTTGGTGGGTGTTCAAGTATTTGCATAACCTGTGCACAGAAAACATTTCTATCAGGTGACAGAAATTGATGTTTTGATGCAGGAGTGGTCAAGTAGCAACTGAAAAGTTATATGCAACAAACAAGTTAGAAAAAGGAACTTTTGCTTTTAGAAGCTCCAAAGTTTCCATCTGTTGAAGAAAAATGAAGAACTGCCTAATGAGTGCCACCATCTTTACCTTTTCTGCCCCCACACTTGGAGTATATTCTGCATCAGAGGCACAGTGTCTTTGCTATGCAATAGATACTGACCCTCTGTCTTGCACAGAATGTATTATAGGAGGCAGATTCCATAAAGAGGGTCCATATAAAATGTTTATCTTTACAATTTTCAGTTAGTGTGCAGTTTTATGTCAATTTAGTTATTTTCAAAGCTAGTTTTGATTTTTTTTTTCTTCTCATCAAGACAGCCATTTAACTGGCTACCCACCGAGTTGTTCCAATTAACAGACACCCACTGCATTATTTGTCTTGTTAATTTTTGTGCCATGAAGGCCCAGTCATTAGAGTTCAGGCTTTGCTTCTCCATGATGAATATGTAAAGGCTCTCACCTCTCAAGCACAGTCCATACTCACTTTTTAGTTAGCTTAAGCAGCTGGTGAATAGCTATGTATTTAAGAAGTAGTTTCTTGAACTTGATTTACATGACTTCAGCTCATATTTTCTACCTTTGCAGTGGTTGCAGTCTCTAGACCTGCTTCTCAAACTGGAAAGCAGATAGTGCTAAAGTATGAGATGAGTCATTCCAATTTCTACTTTGAAATCCAGTGTGAAATGCACTCACTTTGGTTATTCTGTCTTCTCTAAACACAGTCCCCAGGAAAGTCAATAGTTCCAAGAATCAAAAAATGTTGCATACACCGTGTACCAGTTCATCACCAGTTTGTTGCCTGAAATCCACAAATTTTGCACAGCAGTGAAGAGAAATCATTTGGTCCATTCAACCTCATCTCTCCTCTCCTATTAGCTATTTAGAAGCTGCACCACAAACATAATAGGTTGAAAAGGTGAAATTTCAAATTATATATAGTGGATTATAAAAGACCATTATTATCTATGTGACTAAAAGGGAAAGTGCATCCCTCGTGCAGTAACACCTACACAATATGTTCACAATTTTCATGACAAGGCTGACATTCTCTATGTTTGCAAGGCAACATGCCCTCCCTCCCACCTCCTAATCTCCTTCATCTGAAAGAGAAATGTATTTTTAGCTGCCTCAGTGGGGCCTAAGGCATTGATTTATGAAAATAAGGTGGAAGAATTCATGAATTTTTTCTGACCTCCATCTCTCATTCCTTAGACATTTCTATTTTAAGATGTATAAAATGAATTGTCCTAATGTGGCATATTATCACCTTGGTACTCTGTATTTCACATTACTCTAACATGCACGCATACATCCCCATACACCAAAATCATCTGAACATTACTTTGTATTGAGTTTAAAGCATCTCTCCATTGCATATTATTTTACTTTGATTGTGATATATGGTTTTTTGAGTCCTGAGTCTCCCTACATATTCTGTTGAAAGACTGGAATAACTTCCTAAAGGTACTCTATAAATAAGGAAAGACAAGCAGATGAAATTGTAGCAGTTTGATACAGAGTTCTTTGTAACATAATCTACTGAAGCTAAACCAATATCTCATTTTGCTCAGCTCTTGATTTTGCAGTTAGAGCTCTGCACTTCACATTCCAGTGACCTCCATCACTTGTGCTAATTAATTCTTTGGCAGTGTTACTTATGCTTTATATAAACATCTTTGATGGTATAAGTAGTTTTCCATCAGCAATATTGTTCAGTATTTTAAGAATCATGTGAAAATAAAATTACAAATAAGTCTTAGATTATGAGACCCTTGCAAGTGGCCCACAGAAAGCCAGACATCTTCATCCAAATGCAATAGAAACGGAGGGAATTTTCAAAGATAAGAAATTCCTATTTTGACACATATTTGAAAGAAAAATGATAATTTTCCTAAATATATTTTTTCCAAGAAGGAAGTCATATTTTCCTGACTAATCTTCATTTTATGATTTTTTTTTCCCAGTCAGAACTTTTAATAAATTGATCCAATTTTATGCTTATTGTCTCTGAGTAAAATTTGCCTATTTGCAAGCAGCCATCAAAAAGGCAACACACCACTTAATTCCTACTTAAACATTTGCTTCCGCTCAAGGTAGACACAGTGTGGTGTCAAACTTGAGTGGATTTAAGGATTCCGTGGTCTTTGTGCTATATTTACCATGGCTGCATGGTGAATTTTACCCTGTGATGTCATGCTGGGGGTGGCATTTTGGGTAGAATGAGTGATGCCTTCAAAGTAGAAGGACAGTTTCACTATTTCATTTGCCATAGCTATTTCCTGAGTATTTTCTATTTCAATCCAATATCAATACAGTAGTTAAGACTAACCTTTCAGAAGACATTTGGAACAAAGCTTCACCTTTAAGGCAACCAGGGGATGAAAACAATCTAAGTGAACTGGCCAGCAGGTAAGAGCAATGTTGGCTCAAACAAATGTAGAAAGTCAGGTGAAAGGGCCATTAATAATAAAGAGACATCCAGAACAAATGTACTGACTTCACAGCTGAGACAACTTGTGTGAATAATAATATTACTGCTGAACTTTGCAGAACACATGGAGTTGTCCTTGACTTTGCTCTTCTAAACCAAGAAAAAAAATCCCTAAACCTACAATATCTTGCCACAAAACTTTCTTACTCTGCTAATATGTAGTTTCTAAGGCATATATGTGTTACAGATAAAGAAAATGCTACAGAAACCTGAATTAAAAAACAAAACCCAATCAAAACCAATCCAACCAAACCTAACCAATAAACATTTTTTATAACATAGACATCACTTTGTCTGAATATTGACTTTACAGTCATTTTTACTTTATTGTTATCATGCACAAAGGGTATTTGCATCAAGGAAATATCTTATTTCTTTAAAATCCAATGCAGTTAACACATTCAGACACATGGCAACAGAAGTACTCTTTCCCTTTTCCTTTTAACTTCAGATTCCAGTACACTTACTCCATTTTTTTTATGCCTTTTCTATGGCTACACCTTCCATACTAATTTGTTAGGAATAGAAAACACTAGAAAATAATGTTATAAACTTAAGGTCAATAATTATTTTAATGTGAGGATATTACTAATGAATCAGCAAATCCAATAGTTAGATGTAAAATTTATGTGAATAGTTTATTTGGAAATGCTCAAAAATCATCTTTTCTGTATCATGCAGAGGAAAAAAAAAAAAGCCATTGGTTCAGAGTATATCACACAGTGCCAATTGTCTGTAAATGAGTGGTGTAGTTTCTGTCTGTAGCAGTAAGTCTGTTGGTCTCTTCACATCTGCTTCCGTCATTACTTCTAGGACAAGGGAAAAAAAAAAAAAAGCAGATGAGTGATTCATAAATAGATCCAGGCAATCAATTTTAAAAGGTAACTGCCAAATAGACTGCTAGAATTGACCTAGATGAAAAGTCTACTATACTCAAGAAAAAGGGATGTCACAGGGGACTACAAAATATTGAGTTGCAAAAGCCACCGGGCAACTATCAACTTCAGAACGCTCTAGGCAAAGCCTACATATTTTAGAATGCAAGCCATGGTCCAGAACAGAAAAAGTACAAGTTATTGCAGGTATATAAACTCATTGAAATTAGTAATGCTCAGCACAGCAGTTTACCTGCATATTCTATTATTGGCTACAGAATCAGGCCCTCACCACCCTCCAGTGTCACTGCAGCAATGTATGACCTCTTGTCAGTTTGTGTATTTGCAAATGTTCTTTTTTTTGTTACTTGGCCTTATATGTTTATACATAAGAAAGGGAATTATCCTGAAAAAAATCTGATAAGATTGTAGGTTATAGGGACATAGCAAGTAGTGCAGTGTTGCAGCTAAAAGCACCAAGATATTTTCTGTGGATCAAAGGAAGCACATTTGTGCAGTAGTTTTTCATTAGTGCTGGTTGCAAGACTGTAACTAGTGATTTTTCCTTAGTCCATAGAGAAGGGGTTCTTGCACTTCTCTGCTGATAGCAGAGAAAGAGATCTACTCTGTCTCCTTTGGGATCTCGTACCCCTAAGCCAGAAGTGCAGTGCCAAGCTGACCTGTGATAGCGAGTCGTCGGTGATCGCAAGGCACTAGTGGTGTGTTTCTGAATGGTCAACAGCCACGTGAGTTACTTCTGTTGGATCATTTCATCTTTTCAGCCGAAGAGACAATTTAGTAATTTTTTTTTCTCCTCTTCTTGGACACATGCAATCTCACATAAACTTGAAAATATTAACAATATAATAAGGAATTGATAATTAAAGTTTGATTATTTGCAATGCTAAACCAGCACAAACTGCATTGGCTTACAGTAAACCTCAATTGTACAGGGATGCCATTTTTGGTTTAACATAACAGATCTCTGAGAAAGCAAGCCATTGGACTCGGGGTTACAGCTGAACTCTGCAGCCATCCTCTTTCTAAAAGTCTAGTGTGCAATAAAATTGGACAAATGTTTTAAGTCTCTATAGATACATTGTGCATCCTTACCTGTGTTGAGAACTTTGCTATACATGCAAACCTGGATTCTTCCCTCAAAACCTTATGTATTCAAGTGAGATATTTATGTTAATGGTATAGTCACTAGTTTTTTTCTGAATTCTATAGAGGAGACACAGGTGCTTTTGGAAGGTAATTAATATGTTAGGTCATCAGGAGGTGATTCAGCCCATCCTTCCTTGGCTATTAAGGAAGCAGGTATTGCTGCATACAGAAAAATCTAGTCATTTTAGATACAATGAAATAGGAGATTAATCTGGAGGGGAATATCTTCTTGGTGAGACTAATTCTCAAATATCAGTGAAAAATCATAGAAACATATGCTGGAAGACACTTCAGCAAGCCATTCCACCCACTGTCTTGTTCTAAGGCAGGATCCAAAGCACTTAATGCCTGGCAGGTTTTTATTCAACCTCTTTATACACAATAATATTTCACAGGCTTCTTCCTATTGCTGTGAAGGTGGCTCAATACTTTGTGTGGCATTATCACCCTGTGAGGAGCAGCCTTGGAAGAACAGAAGATTGAAACAGGAAAAAAGACCTAGAAGGTCCCAGTGTCCTGTCTCTGGTAGGTGTCAGAAGCAGGCACTTAGGGAAGAGCAAGCAAGCAGATATCCTTCCCTGGGAATATTCCCCTACCTCCAACAGTTTCAGTGCTTTCCTGAGCCAGAGTTGCTGTCTTTAACTGTTATTGGGTTTCTCTTTCTCTCCTCCAATTCACGTAGACTTTCAGAACCTGCAGCATCCAGATACCTCTTGGATCTGTAGTCACAGCTAACTCATTTTACAGAAGGGTAAGGTGGCATCACACAGGAGTTTGTAGCTGAGTCCAGACTGGATTCCAGATTTCTAAATCTCATTCATAAGAAGTGTTTTTTCTGTCACAAAACAGCATTTTTACCTTTTCAGTCACCTTAATGATAACACTAATGAAAAGCATGTAAAATGCTCCATATTTTTGATTCGGTAATCAAGGCACCAAATACTAAAAAACCCCACAATATCATCAGTAAAAGTAAATGTTATTTCCTAAATAAATAGAGTAGGAATATTTTTTAGATATCAGGTATTTCAGATAAGGTTGCAATATTTAATTTAGTGGATGAAACTCAGTGTATTATACCCCCCCATATAATTTTATATTTTTCCTTTCTATAGCAATGCTTTTTTAAATCATGCACACCTCCCAGATGATTTTAAAGTAAGAAAAGGTGTTTCAATATAATTCACATGCATTTGCACTGCATCCACCACTGACTAGACAGATACCATGCCAACAACACTCAAAGACACTTTCTTGTCATTTTGCTAATGATGACCCATATATCCTTTCTTTCTTGGACTCTCAGTGTATTTAATATCAATGGTTATCATCCATTTTTCAGAGTGGTTTGAAAAATGCACAAACATCCCTAATTAATAGGCTTGAGAAATAATTCCTGAGATTTCATTAACCAAGAAGGCAGAAAAAAGCCAATATTTATCAAAGATATTCAGGAAATTAGATACAGTTCTGAAGAACCGAAATGTTAAGAAATGTACTGGGGCATTCATTATGATTCAAGAAATCAAGAATTTCTTTCTTTGGATGCAGATAGATCCCACTTGAGTGCACGCAATTCAATAATGAAGAATCTATTCTATCATTGAAAAATGAGGGATTTATTCATGAAAGCCCTCATTGTGTTAATGAGAGTTGGCCTTGAATTGATTGGAAAATAGATCCACAAACTGCAGACAGCAGCATATGAGAATTATATTTGTATCTGTAAAGATTATGAGATAATGTAGATATTTGAAAGGGAGTATGAGACCCTTATAAAAATATTTATAAAAATAAGTACAAGTGAGAGTCTAATGTACCTAAGATATGGGGTGTGGGCTAGAGAAAAGAAAGAAGAAGAAAATATTAGTTTAATTGCAGCATGAGTAATTTATTTGATGCTGTTAGTCTTTTCCATTTGAATTACATGTGGAAAAGGATCTCTAATTCAAAGATAAAATGGATAACATGCACACATTTATGCTGCTGAAAAGCTAAGCAATTATGTTTTATAATAAAATCTTAACATTCAAGAAATTTACAAAAAAACTGTGTGCAAGTTCTTAATGATTGTGTTGAAACTAAATAGACATACCTCAACAGCTACTTTATATTGTTATTTTTTCTCATACAGATTCCACCATTTCTTTTGATGACACCCCTAATATTTAGAATAATCTGTTTATAACATCATGTTCTATTTCGACTATAGAACTTTTTTTTTTCTTATAGTATGGTTGAGACAAAATCAAATACAAAAGATGGGAAAGAAAATAGTCTTTGCTTTAGTTAGTCCTAAGTCTCAAGTATATCAGGTGCAAGAAACAGTGAAATTTGCATAGGGTGATATTTTAGTACATGTTTAAAACAATCCTGGGACCAAGAGGATTGAAAAAAACCAAAACTCATTGGTAAATAGGTGAACTTTTCTCCCTTAATTTTTTTTTTCCATTTTTCAAAAGAATTCAAACATGTATGAAAAATGCCTAAGTTCTTGTCATTACATGCATCTTAAGATTGTTTCAGATATACTTTGTCCTTACATAGTATCTACCCCAAACATCAACATTCTTATTATCTGTTTGCATCTCCAGCTTTGTTACAGCTCATGATCCAAGAAAGGGCATCCGCTGGTGTAAACTGTAAGAGACCTATTGACTTGAATAGAAAGTGACAATTTATGCCAAATACAGATTTGTCTCAAGGTCTCTTCACGCAAAGTTCTTTAGGGTATGTTGTTAGCAAGTGTGTTAGCTGCTATTCAACTCATTTCTTCAAGGTAAAGTGTATGATAGCACGGTGCTCTGAGCTTCCCACTACTAGAACTACAATGCAAGACTGTGGGTGAGCAGTGTAGATTGCCCACACATCAGCCCCCAAAGGTTTGCTGGTTACCAGCACAAACTGTACGAAATTTTACCCTTTTACCCTGAATCCTAAAGAACAGTCCATGTGTGTGATTTATTCTAAAAGGACATGTAGAGCAATACTTTAATCTCTTTAGTTCACATAATAAGAGCATCATGCACTGCACTATTTTAAATTCTGCAGGTGGTTTTAATAAAAAAATAATCTTCAGGAAATACATAGTTTAAAATGTCCGTTTATTATCTCTTTTTAAATATGGAGATGGGGGTCGGGAGGTGGAAAGGAGGAGGAGTGCAGGCTGTAGGGAAATGGTTAGAAAGTATTGCTGAATCATCTATTTTATAAAAGCTAATCCTCATCTGACAGAGCTCCTTTAGTTCTTTTTTTTTCTTTTTTTTTTTCTTTGTGTGTGTGTGTATGTGTGAAGTGAATAAGAGGAAAAAATTGTACTTATTAAACAAGCTGCACTTTTGGCAGAACAGCCAACACTAATCATAGCTCTGTGTTAACCAGCTGGCTATTAGATCAGCATTCCTAGCCTTGATTTTGGATTTCTGTGAATCTGATTTAATTTGTCAGAAGACTACAGATAAAAGAAAGCATAAACTAATGAGACACTGCATGTTTTTCATTTCAAAATCTTATTATGACCACAGCTCAGTTATATATTTAGACACAAATATTTGAAGCCAAAGGTACTGCTTGCAGCTTTAAAGTTAGCATGCTGTGTTTACCTGCAAATATCCATTTGTTTGCCCAAACATCATCTTGAGTAGAAATCAGGAGTTCCCAGCTCCCGTTTGTGAAGATTCTGAGTCACCCTTTGCATTGCTTACTGCAGAGAAATTTGTAAAAGACGGGACAGAAAATTTCAAAAGCTTGTAATCAGATATATTATTTTCAAATGCATCTACCTTTGAAGTCAACAAACAGATACCAACTTATACCAACTCCAACTATAGATCACTGCTGTCTCTGGTTTTCTGGCTCTTTGAGTCATTTAATTTAATCTTTACTATAATTATTATTGGTACTTTATTTGTGGCCATGTCTAGAAGTCCTACATATGTTAGAAAATGTATAGGTGCAGACTAAAGGATCCCTTTCTTCTGTCCTCCTCCTGCATTCCTACAACCTCTAATTTATCTCCCTCAATGACCATGGTTGCAAGCAATGACCTCTGTTGCAGTCATTATAATAGTGTTCTAAGAGCAAAATTTTTTCTCAATTGTATTAATCTATAAGTAAAGATTAACAAAAATATAGGCTCTTCCAGTTCATGGATTCCACTGAGAAGAGGGAAGAAAAAAAAGGGCACATGCAAAAAAGAATCTAAAAAAACGCCCCATGACAAAAATTCAAAATGACAAAAAGAAATGTGAGTGTGTGAATAAAGAGATGTATCCTTTCTAAATGTTGGGAAGAAGTTTTGCAGCATGTAGTTTTCTTGGTCTTAGCCTTTAATTTCAGAAAAAGTGTGGTACAGTACTTAATCATCAATCATCAGTCACTAATCATCTATGACATGCAATTTGTATTCATATTCATGAGTCCTTTCCAATGTTCTAGGTCAGCTTCACCTCACAAGCAAAAAATCAGACAACAGCGTCTGATTCAGGGACTATTGCTGAAAGTTAGTATGTGTAACCTTGCTTCCTTACTTTATTATATGTTATTGTTGTCTTTTTCATCCCAGCTAACAGACTGTCCACCAAAAGTCCAACAATATCATCTGTCACTTCAAAGATCTCTTACATATGACTTGCCTTATCCTGGCAGAAAGAGGTGAGAGATGATCTGAGACAAGCGTAATGGCTAACCACTTCCGTGTAGTCATTTTTAAGCTCTCCAAGAACAGTGTATGGAAGCTGATCTCGCTCTGTGACCTAAATTGATCTCACTGGCTAAATGGGGTCAAGCCTGGTCACTCCTGGGAAGGTAGAAATGCTTCTTACAGCACAGATGGAGCTTTGTATTCCTCCTACAAAGCACTGTGCAGGCAACCCAAACAGCCTGCAGGCAATTCTTAATGAGATCCTTTATTCTGAAGAAAAATCCTTCCTCCAGAGGTAATCACTCTGGGCTAGGTTGTACCTATTCATCCTAAACTGCTCAGAAAGGAACAGAAAGGTACTTTTGTGGTTTAACTCCAGCTAGCAACTGAGCACCATGCATCTGCTCACTCACTCCCCCACGTCAGGATGGGGGAGTGAATTGGAAGAGTGAAAGTGAGAAAACCATGGGTCGAGATAAAGACAGTTTGATAGGCAAAGCAAAAGCCACACGTGCAAGCAAAGTAAACCAAGGAATTCATTCGCCTCCTCCCATCACCATGCAGGTGTTCAGCCACCTCCAGGAAAGCAGGGCTCCATCACGCATAACAGTTACTTGGGAAGACAAATGGCATCACTCTGAATGTCCCTCTCTTCCTTGTTCTTTCCACCGCTTTACATGCTGAGCATGACGTCATATGGTATGGAATATCCCTTTGGTCAGTTGGGGTCAGCTGTCCCGGCTGTGTCCCCTCCCAACTCCTTGTGCACCCCCAGCCTACTCGCTGGTGGGGTGGTGTGAGGAGCAGCAAAGGCCTTGGCTCTGTGTAAGCACTGCTCAGCAGTAATGAAACCATCCCTGTGTTATCAGCACTGCTTTCAGCACAAACCCATACTAGCTACTGTGAAGACAATTAACTCTGTCTCAGCTAAACCCAGCACAGGTACTTCCCCTGGCTGCCCTAAAAAATTCCTTCAGCTGTTTAAGCAAATTCAATTTTATTTCAAGGGAGGGTCACATGGAGGAGAGGTGGATGATGCAATGAGCGCTCATCCTGCCTGGTCAGAGAAGCTGACACTGGAGCTGAAACTTGGAAGGAAATCTGTGTTCTCAGCTCTCCAGCTCTAGTACAGGGAAAAGGTATGTTGCCAGGACTGTGACTTGAGGGTGAGAGCCAGAAAAAACACCAATCAAAATCTGGAACACAATTAAGTCCTGGAGATTTACTTTTTTTTTCAGAGAGCAAGGAAAAGCATTGTTTTCTAGGACTGTCCTGTCCCAACTAAAATGTCTGATCACTGTGCCCTATTTCCCTGTTT
The DNA here is from genome assembly GCF_028858705.1 of Grus americana. Classification (NCBI taxonomy): domain Eukaryota; kingdom Metazoa; phylum Chordata; class Aves; order Gruiformes; family Gruidae; genus Grus; species Grus americana. The sequence continues at coordinate 9,570,556 of NC_072854.1, read as the reverse complement.
AGCAGGGCAGCAGATCCTACAGGGGATAAGAATAATCCATTCCTAAGCACTTTCTGCCTTGCTGCACTTCAAAGGTTATATTTTTCACCGCACTGCCCTGCGGAACACAGGGGTGAGGCGAATGCTTCTCTTATGATGGCAGAAACCGCTCCTCCTTGTGGCTGCCTGGCTACGTGGAAGCTGGCAAACATCCAGTCTTGTACATCAAGGGATGCAGGGTGAATGCTGTCTACTGCTGACGGCTGCGATGTGTACAGAGCAATCAGAAGACTTGTACATATTGGGGAAACATTATAAAAAATGTTAGAGGCAGAATGGCAAGCATAGTCAGAATGATTAATAAAGAAAGCTCTATGGGAAAATAATCATTCTCTATTATAGGAGTATTATAATAAATATCTGCTTGATTTTTCTTACTCTTAAGCTGCAAATGAATGCTCACTCTTTGGAAAATGTGCTACGTTGCTAATTTGAACTATGTAAATTTCTGTGTACAGGCAGCCTGGGCAAAGCTTTTGTACACATACACACACATGCGCGCGCGCGCCAATACTTAGTTCTGACATTTCACGGTTTTCCAAACATTCCAGCCATTTGATTTTCCCTATGCTAGAGCTACTTTCTGGAGTAGGATTTATTTTTATTTCTTTTCTATATTTTCAGTGTATGTAACAAAATGATTCAAAGTATTTTCTTCTAAATAGCTTTACATTTTCTCAGATAGTCTTAAGAGAAATTTGCTTTGCAAATCCAGTTTGATACATAAATTCTGAGTATGTGATTCCAATTAGTGTAGCCTCTAAACAGGTCATCACATTCAATGTGATTTTATTTAGCCTTTTGTCCTGGTTTCAGTTGAGATAGTTAATTTTCTCTCTAGTCACTGGTATAGTGCTGTGTTTTGGATTTAATATGAGAGTACTATTGATAACACACTGATGTTTTAGTTGTCGCTAGGTAGTTGTAGTGCTTACACTAAGTCAAGGACTTTTCAGCTTCCCACACCCTGCCAGGTGCCCAAGAGGCTGGGAGAGCACAGCCAGGACAGCTGACCCAGACTGGCCAAAGGGATGTTCCATACCATATAACATCATGCTCCATATAGAAATGGGGAAGCCAGCCAGGAGGTGGGATCCCTACTTGGAAGCAAGACTGGGCATTGGGTTGTTTTTTTTTTTTTTTTCTTTTGCATGTGGTGAGCTTTTTGCACTTGTATTATTGTTATTATTGCTGTTATTATTGCTATTATTGTTATTATTGTTATTACTGTTGTTATTATTCTTCTCTTCCTTTGTTATCCTATCAAACTGTCTTTACCTCAACCCACGAGTTTTTTTTCCATTCTCCTCCCCGTCCCCTTGTGGGGGTGAGAGAGCGGCTGTGTGCTGCTCAGTTACTGGCTGGGGTTAAACCACGACACCTTGTGAGAGGAAGAAATATCCCTTCCTTGTTTGCAGCTGAGAGAAGTGAGTCTGAGAAAGCAGGTGATTTGCCCAAGGTCAGAAAGGAGCTTCAGGTACAGCAGGACATGGAGTTGAAGGCACCCATCTTCCAAGTGAGGAGTCCAACCAATGGACCGTACTGCCCCTCTGATTGCCTGAAATAGTACATCCCAATGAACTGTTCAGAGAAATCTACTCCTTACTTGCACATATTCAGAATTCCCATCAAACTTGTAGAAAGATTGTCTAATGTTTTTCAATGATGTCTATAAATCAAGATGTCATCTAGACAAATGATGACACATGCATCCACCAAATGGTGAGAAACTGTCATTCATTAATGCCATATAGACAGACGGTACATTTGTCAGTCCAGAAGAGTGAGACTAAGAGTCATCTATTCCTACAGCTCATTGTAATGACACCTTGTTCTGCCGTTCTTTTTTTGCAGTTTCGTTTTTAACTTCTATCCCCATCTAATAATGCTTGCAGTGCTGCTGTAACTTTGTGAAACATTGTAACCATTTAAAGCCAAAGATTTGAAAACTGTTAAAACATTTAAATATAGTTAATGAGATATGGTACAAAGCAGTGATTATTTCTGCATTATTGCAAGGAGGCGGCACTTCCATTATAAGGCAGGTTTCTCAACTGTCACAATGGCTTCCCCATCTATATTATCCTGAATCACAGGTTTGAATCACAGCAGAATCTATATATAGTGATCTATTTTTATCAGTTACATGAAGCTTATTCTGGAATATTCAATAGCACCTAAAAAGCAGTCATCTGCATTCTGCAGAGGCTTAGAGACTTTATGTATCTAACAGCTTTTTTTTTTCTTTTTTCTTTACAGTAATGTCCTGATTTCTACCTCACAGTGGTGCCACATTTTTGTACATCTGGCTCAAAAACACTAAGGAAGATGGCTGAGCCATCAAATGTATTATTTTATGGAGTGGGCTCCTACAGCCACAGAAATTGTTCTGAGCATCAAGATGTTGTTAGTCTCACTGGTCCATAGTCAGATTGCCTAGTAGAGAGTGAAAGATGCACCTAAGCACTTCCTATAGCATATAAATTCAAAGAGGGATTGAGTCACTGAAAACATGTACTCTGGATTTGTTTATTGAAACTGAAGAGAAGTAATCACAATGCTTGAGTGAAACAGCCACAGCAATCACTCTGCCTGGCTTAGAAATCATGTCTTCTTCTCATTAACTGAACATGGAGCCGGAGACTGTCAGCTCATAAAGTACCATCTGAAACACTCATCTCCCCTGCAGTAGGTGGCTTGAATACAGCTGCCTGCTTCTCTATCTAGCATTCTCAATCTAGCGTGCTAGCGTTAGTAAAGTAAAAATACTAATGCTGCAGGATAAATAAAAGACTATGAAGTCTTCAGACAGTGTGGGAGGTGAGTTATTACAGGCAGCTCCATCTCATCTTATATGAGGCAGATCCATGTCACCAATACCAAAATGATTAAGATGAGAATCCAGCCCCAAGGAGATACTCTACTATTCATAAACAAAAAGTCTCTTCCATTTGTTTTTGGAAATTACACTATATTCTTTTATGAGACTATTTCCTCCCTAGACATTTACTTGGTGCTCCCTTGCATCCTGCTACAAGCTGATCTCCTAGAGCTGCTTGTGCCTCACGACATTGCTTCTGTTGGAGTTGGTGACATAGATGTGATAGAGTGAAGGAAGAGGCATCAAAGTTGCTTTTTTTTTTTTCCCCTCAGTTTTCTCTCTGCTGCAGTAGAGGTTATTTTCTTTTCTGTGGTGCATCTGGACCAATATACAGCGCCTTGGCTCCTTTCAAGATAAAATTTTAAGAAAAAAGTTGAAGAGACAGTTCTTGGACAACACAACTCAATCTTTCTAGCTACAAATGTCCCCAGCTTCTTCATTATGGACAGATCATCTTATTTCAATGATTTTCTAGTCTACTATGACACTTTCACCTTGCTGAAGGTGCAACTTTCACCTCTGTTGAAGTAGCAACAGCATAAAAACCTTGTTAACAAAGAGGAGAGTTGTAAACTATTAAATCTGTAAAAGTAGGTTGCTTCATTTAAAATACTCTGTACTGCTTAAGGTTTTCCTTAAAGTATAACTGACTTGATTTGCATCCTACTTAAACTGGTGTAAATCAGCAGTAGCTCCACTGGTCTCAATAAAGGTATGTTGTTGTAATCAAAAAGAGGATTATAGCCTCATGTCTGCTTCCCCCACGCTATATTGTGTGTGAGTTCTGATCTATTTGCTTTATAAATTATGAATGGAATGGGAATTCTGGTTTTTATTAACACATATTTTACCACAAGTGCTGATTAGGGGGAGACATTTTCTATAATTCCTTTCCTTTTTAAATTGCAATGCAAACAGCTTCTCAGAACCATTGCCCTAGGTTCAGAAAGTGATGATTAAAGAGGTGCTCTAAATTCCCCCTTGGGTTCATTGGGAACTGAAAGAGATGCAAGACATGCAAAGATGATAGTGAAACAAGCCAGAGCAGGAATGGTGCAGAAAGGGCAACTAGTGCTCATTTTCAGTGTTTTGGTCCTTTTGTGTGTTGTTGGTTTTTTGGTTTGGGGTTTTTTTTGGGGGGGGGAGGGAAGGGTGTTCCCTTTTTTTAAGATTTAATTGTTTTGTTTTATTTTAATACAAAGAGAAACACTGAGATACTCTTTGCTGAGGAATTATTGCAAGAGAGTTCTTTTCTAAGGGTTCAAGTAATACAACTATTAATACACTAAGAGGCAGAGATGCAAGAACAAGTATATAAAGTATAAATAAAATAATATAAAGAACATATAAAATATAAAGAAAACTAATGACCACGTGGACTGACAGTGAAAAGAAGCATGAACAGAGGAAGGTGAATGAAAATATTGATAAGGGACTGGAGGCATAAAAATTATCCCCATGATTAGATAGAGATGGTTTTGCTCCAGTTCGGAGGACTCAATCTGCTGTAGTCCAAAGGGATGCTATTATCATAGCCATGAAAATCTAAAGCAGTTGCAGTGTCAAAGCTAGTTGATCTGATATGCCTTAAACTACCTAAATTATGTTTCAAAAAATATTTTGTATTAATATAACTTTTAAAGAAAAATCTCTATATGAGATATCCTTGTCAAACCCTGACCGAAAGTACATAAGTAGTTAAGAGAAGTTCCTTCCTCTAATCAGAGGTGTAGCAGCTGTTAAAAAAAAATAAATCTGTGCTGACTAATATTCATTAGTTATTAGAAAATACATTATCCAGTTCTACCAGTCTAGATATCTTGGGTCTAGGGATACAGTAGTAGCAGAAACAAACAAACAAAAAACCAACAACAACAACAACAACAACAACAAAACCCCAAACAAACAAACAAACAAAAAAAACCCCAACCCAAACAACTTCTGAACTTTGAAGCTTCTTCAGGGATAAGACTAATTTCTTTTCTGTTGTCAGTTTTATGATGAGAATATCCTTGAGCTTTCTTCGCTTTCCAGGAAGGTTCCTTCTTTGCTTTCTGAACACGGACTTGTTTCAAACCTAAAGCTCTGAGTCTATCAAAGAAGATCCTGAGATGATTGATTCATATTCCCCTTTCTGATTTCCAAATACTTCAGTCTTAATTCTCATCAGTACTTATAGATATTTACAACACTTAGAAGCTTTGATCTCCCAAAATAAAACAAAAGAGCTTCCTTTTAAGCATCTGACTATACTGAATTTGGATGTATATTAAACATATATAGGCAATAATTATGCATTTACATGTTCCATTTTTTGACTGGGATAGAGTTAATTTTCACCAGAAGCTGGGAGAGGACAGAGCCAGGACAGCTGACCCAAACTAGCCAAAGGGGTATTCCATACCATATGACATCATGCTCAGTATATAAAGGGGGCTGGCCAGGGACGAGGGGTCACTGCTCGGGGAAAGGCTGGGCATCGAGTTTTGGGGCGGTGAGCAAATTGCATTGTGTATGACCCATTTTGTATATTCTAAGTACTGTTGTCATTTTCCTCTTCCTTTGCTGTCCTAGTAAACTGTCCTTATCCCAAACTGCAAGTTCTAGCTTTTTCCTTCTGATTTTCCTCCCCATCCCACTGGGGGTGGGGTGTGTGCGTGGAGTGAGCGAGCGAGCGGCTGCGTTATACTTAGTTGCTGGCTGGGGCTAAACCACAGCATTACACCTGTGTGAGTTTCTCTGCAGGATGCACGGCAGGTTCTCAGCTGTGTGCTGACAGACCTGGACACGGGTGAAATCCATGCCGCTCCAAATTCACTGGTTTTGGCAGCCCAGAGAAGTAAGGTAATGACCACTGATGTGTGTTGCTCAGTTTTGAAATCAGATTTTTTGGATTGCAGTACAGATATATTCAAACCACACAATTTGATTTCTAGCAGCTGGATGGGAAAATTATTGCACCCAAAGAGAAGCTGGGGAAAGAGTAAGAGGCAGAAGTGAAATTATGCATTCTCACAATTTCCCTTTCCCTTCTGCCAACAGCTGACCGGCAAGGTTCATCCAATGCAGCCCTGACAGGAATTTCATACTGCTGATGTAGTCCATGACAATTTATTATCACTTAGAATCAGAGAATAAGTTAAGCTATATAGGGAATAAAATATGCAATTAAGCAGTTGTTCTTTCAGTTTCGGACTGCCATATTTCTACTTTTTAGTTTACTGCTCAGAAATATGTGTGAATTCTCCATTAAACAGAATAAAAATAACAGTTGCAAGAAACTTTGGACTGATTGGTAAACAGATTGTCTGCATACACACAGTAAATCTAATATTCCTTGTTATAAAAATGCTACAACCATGTGTTTAAGTCCACTCAACATTTCTTGGAAGCGTCAGACATACTGCAGAGGGATTCATTTAATTAAATGTAAATGCAGATGTCTGCACCTGAACTAGTCACCCTAGACTCCCTTTAAATTCAATAGAGAGAAATGAGAGTTTCCAGTGTGCAATTCATCTCATCCTAAAGTACATGTCTAAAATAGATCAAATGAATTGCACATAAAAGTGCCTATTCTCTCCATTGACTATAAAGGAATACCAAGAAACTAGCCCTGCTGTAGATGTCTACATCACAGATATCTAGAGTGTGATGGATTTTATCTTACTTTAGACATTAAAAGTATATGTGCCTACACTCCCATTATAAGCTATAGAGATTAATCCAGCCAACCAAATGAAAGTGTCTGTTTTAGGAGAAGAAAGCACTCCCCTAAACTTATGTAAAATGATTAGCAACCTTGTACTGAGTTGGAATTGTGCTAAGATAGAGGTATCTTGCCTTCCTCATCCTACCCTGGGAACAGTTCACAGTTAGCAAAACAAAGCAGCTCTGTCTGCTGCAGACTAGCCCTGGGAGAATTTTTCAGTCAGTTCCCAAAACAATCCATCAAGTTGATCTCAACAGCCTCTACTGCTTCATATTGTCTCTTATCATGGGATTTATTTTTTCTTGCAGCCCTCAGGCCAGAACAGCAAAGCTACAGGTCAGCAGACACAGTGTCAGTACAAGATGTGGACTTGAAACGTGAGTTGTCCATCTCTGGGCAAGGGACACAACATAGCACGAAAGAAGTACTCACAAAATTCTTCCAAGCAGTTCCAGCTCTGTAATGAGGTCTTTACTCTATGAGGACCAACAGGCAAAGGTGGGACAAACCTGAATGCACATTTCCCCTGTATTGTCTCTGGCTGAGATGGAGTTAATTCTCCCCAGAGCAGCCCTCACAGCGCTGTGCTGTGTATCGGCAGCCAGCGAGGTGCTGGTGACACACTGGTGTTTTGGCTACTGCTGAGCAGGGCTGGCACACATCAAGGCTGTCTCTCGAACATCCCCCTCACCAGCAGGCTGGAGGTGGGCAAGATCTTGGGAGGGTACACAGCCAGGACAGGTGACCCACACTGACCAAAGGGATATCCCATACCATAGGACATCTGCTCAGCAATAAAAGCTAAGAGAAAGGAGGACGAAGGGTGGGGAGCATTTGTTATTTACGATGTTTGTCTTCCGGAGCAACCACTATGCCTACTGAAGCCCTGCTTCCTGGGAAGTGGCCAGACATTGCCTGCTGATGGGAAGTAGAGAATAAATCCTTCATTTTCATTTGCTTCCCTGTGCAGCTTTGCTTTTGATTTTATTAAACTGCCTTTATCTTGACCCACAAGTTTTTTTTTCCATCTTATTTTCTCCCTTCCCTGTCCTGCTGAGGAGGGGAGTGACAGAGCAGCTTTGGTGGGTACCTGGCATCAGCCAAGGTCAACCCACCACATCCCCAAATGAAATTAATTTCTTCTTCTAAAATTGTGTTGGAAATGCTTAATCTAATGTCATAGTAATGCATGAACCAAGAAATTGATTCATTGGAAAATTCAGAAGCTTAATTTCAAAGTTTGAGATGCTAGAAAATAATCAGTTCTTAAATAAGTATAGTGGATGTCAGCAAAAAATATTTGCTTCCTTTTGACAGCATTTTAACTCCACTTCAATAGCTGATTTAACTTCAATCTGCTGTTATAAAATGTTTCAGCACTTTCCTGTTTTAAAGTATTGGAGTGTCAGTGCTTTGCAATTTATCCAGATTTTTCTGTAACACACAATTAAAATCCCCAGCAATTATAGAAGTGTAACATTTTCTGAAGTTCCTTTAAAAAATGCAAGAGAAATGCATGATTACCTGTGCTGGAGGCATGTATAGTAAGATTAATAAGGGTAAAGGAGAAACTATTAGTGACATAATTGGCAATAGTAAATCTTCCATTTTTATTGGTAAATGTTTGATGTGTTTTATAAATCAAAGCACTTCCAATCAAAATTACTGCTCCACATATTTTTGGGAGAATTGAAGAATGTAAAATTTGATTAATTCATCTCTTTTTAATGTATGTGTTATTAGATGACAATAAATGTGTTGCCAAAAAAAAGGAGAAATTATATTTCTCAATTTTTATATTAATTTGCCATATTTATCCATGTCAATCTATAATGACAGTCAATATTGTCTTAACTTGTTATCCACAGTAAATTTCTTAATTGTTCTTTAAGACTACTGCCAATCAAATCACGGTACACCATTGTTGATGTTTATATAGTGATACAATATAGCTGTATCACATAAGTCTTAATGTGAAAATAATGAAATGGTTTCATGTATCATTGAATTATTATTATAGAATGTGGACATCTTATCCAGGTTACTGTCATTTGTTCAGCAAATGCTGCCAAAGATGATTATGTATTTCACTGGTTTCTAATAGGAAATTCTAAGTTGTAAATACTCTGGATTGGTGCTGTTTTTCATGAAAAGATTTTGATTTTTTTTTTTTTTTAAGAAAAAGGGGTGGGGGTGGGGGGGTGGGGGGTGGAGAAAGAAGAACAAATAGAAGTTTCACACAGAAAACACCTCTTTCTTCCCTGAGTTCTTCAGCCAACACTTTCCCCAGCCAAGAGAGAAAGAACAGGGCAAGGAAAACAACTCTGAAGAAAAAAGATTCAGTTTTTCTTCCCATATTTCAAAATCAGTTAATGATATATGGAGTTTTTTTGATTAAGACTTCTCTTGCTCACCTGTAGCTATCTGAAAAATTAGGCACCTGACCTAGTTAGTGCTGAATAAACAAGGTAAATAATCTCAGAAAGTGATTATAGGAGTCTGGAAACCAACTTAGCTGGACACAAACTTAGGAAAGATCAATCCCACCATTAAAGACTTCACTCAAGCTCTCAGGTTTAGCCACAACAAATCTGTACTTTCTCAGAAAAATCTGGTGTACTTAAATGAACTAATTTCTATATAAAATTGAAAATTTAATCTGCTTCAAGATAATGAGATGCCTTAAAAATCATCAACTAGTGTCAATAGCTTAAGACATGCTTTGAGCCATTTGAAGATATACTACTTCTGTACTGTACTTGTCTTATTACTAAGAACTGCTTTTTGAGAGAATTTGCATGTTGGTCATAGCGTGATTAAACAGATTTAATTCTCTGTAGAAATTTTCTGATACATATTAGGTTTTTATTGTCTTCATGAAGAAGTAAACTGAACTGGAGTTGTAATGGTAAGATGCAGTCAGTGTCTGCCCAACTGTGTTCATGAGACATAAAAGAACATCTCTCTGTTAATGTGGTCTAACCCACAAAAGGGATCTCAAATCCCAAAACCTAGACCACCCTGAAATTTCACCTCTAAAGAAGGATCACTCTCAGAAGGATGTATGAATAGGAAACTTTCTTCTTCATCTAAGACAGACATGCAGAGAGAAAAATCTTCAAAAAATCAGCCCGTTTGTACTTTAAAAGAGGATATATGAACAAGTTGCTTGCTTATCCTAAGAAAAGAATAATGCTTCTCCTTTAAGGATGAAGAATTCTGGTTATAATCTTATGGTCACTAACACAGTACAATAATTTTATTTCCATTTATACACTGTTGCTGAATTGGATACATATTCATGATCAGCAACTACATGTAATACTCCTGTTCAACATGAGATCAACATTAAGGCAGACAAATTCAGACTTTTATGCCCTTGCAACCTCAAAGTAGTTAGATATGTTCATTCTTTAACAGTAAGGGACATTGATTAGCTTGTTGGTAGAGTAAATCTTCTCTATCTTTAACAGAAGTCTTTGATGAGGAAAACACAGACTAAGCTCAAGGAGAGCTGAACCACCAAGTGCTCCTTAAACCCATGAGGTAGATGAAGAGACCTTGTCTGTGTGTCCACATAGCATTGCAGAGGACAGTTTCCCCCTTAACAAAAGTAACAGTATTGTCTTGGTAAAGTGAATAATTTCTGTCTTTTTGGTCAAGAGGAGAAAATGGTCAAAATGTACACAAATTTTTATACAAGTGCTTCTTTCATTTCTCTGTGTGAAAAAGTAAATGTGTTGTGCAGCTGCGTCTCAAAAGAAGACAGACCTTTAATCAGCAAAATGTTTCTATAATTTTTAAAGCCTTTCTTATGATTGCCATCATTTTTATATATTAATGCTGCAGTTTTAAGTTAATCTTGCCATACGATGGAAAGATGAAATAAGTATTGATTTTGTTGTATAAAAAGGAAAAAGTCATTGAAAACTCTATCTTCTAAACTTTTTTTCCACTTCCAGCAATAAGAAACTATATAGAGTATATTTCTTTGGTAGTATGATAAATACCATGTCACACTGAACTAGACCTTAAAATAATAATAATGAATTATTATTATTATTATTGTCATCATCATCATCATCATCATTATCTACAGGTTACAGACAAAAAGGCAAAAATGTTTAGTATTCCAAAGCTAGCCCCAATCTTGTAAGCTTTCATTTCAGAGGAGCTACATTTGATGATTAACTACATAGTGGGACAAGTCATATACTACTAATAACAAAACCTAAACGTTACATAGACTTTCATTACCCACCCCCCCAGGTATCAAATTCCAGTCTCTGAGGAATATTGAAGTAGTAGCAAGCATTTAAACTTTACCTTGCTGAATTTCATTAGGAAAACACATCCCTGAGACTTGGTAGCCGGAGGATGCTCAAGTAGACACGCAACAGCTCTCAAATGCCTTAAAATGAAATCTCTGGTTCATTCTCCCTACAAGTGAGCAAGCCGAAAAACTGATTATTTTTTCTTTTACTCTGAATTCTGGCCTGATTGTTCCCTGACTATTCAATTCCATTCTAGTAAGATTTCCCTAGAAATTTACCCAGCTACACAAATGGGATGTTCCCAACACAGATAATCCCTAGGCAAGATATTTGAATTAGTTCAGATGAACTTAATATATCCCACAGCAAGATACACCTTTATTTCGTTAAAATCTTCCTTGTTCTGATGCTGACTGGAAAAACACATTTTTTAAAACTAGTTAAATCCAATTTAGGATCAAATCCCTTAAATTACCAGTTTAAAATAAAAAAAAAGTTTTCCCTCTACTACGGAGATAAAAAATGTACACACTGATTGGATGTCATGTACCCTAATATATTAACTGAATTCCCTGGACATATAATATTTCAAGCTAAAAACCATTACACCACCACTATAATGTTTTACCATGCTGTCTCTTAAATTATTGATATATATTAAGAGCATATAATCTCCATCTTTAAGTAGCTTATGTCTGGGAACAATAAAGTTAAGAAAAAGTTGTTATAAAAATACAGTCCAGATTTTAAGTCTTTCACACTTAGTATATAAGCTAGGTAACTCTGAAAGACAGTAATTTTTCTTGATGTTTACTTTGTGCAATACATAGTCTAATATAACTGCACTTAAGTCATGTAACTCTACTAAGTCAAACAGCCTAAAATTCCGCCTGGTACATTTCTATTTCAATCTGCAATACACTGGCTTAATTATTCTGCATTTGAATCATGCTTAGTGGTGCTAAATGCTTATGGATGAAGATTATTTCTCATAATGTGTATATAATATCTTGAAACATATATGTGATCACATCATGTGTGATGATAATGATTATTTATTTACATTATCATAATACTCAGTACTCTAGTTCTGGACTGCCTGCTTTAACGTGTCCTGACATGTTAGAAAAAGAATCTTCTAGTGCTTTCCTGACGCATCACTCTTCATTGAGGAGAGATTGATCATGGTTTACAAAGTTACCTTCAAACTCAAATGTAAATTTCCATCATTGTGTATGTTCCAATCATTATGTACCTTTCCTGAGATGTACAAGTTAAAAAAACATATTGAAAATCTATGCGTAGACTTGTTTTAACTCCCTTTCTTTCAGTTTCACATTTTGGTAAGCTTCTGGAGATGTTTACAGGAATGATAAGACTGTGAAGTGAAAAAAAATGGTGACTGAGCTATGCTTTCTGACTCTTATTTGACATTAAATCAAATATTGATATGCTACAATGAAAATGTTTTATATCTTTGTATGAATATGGTTTTATATCTTTTCCTGTGGTTTAATGCCATAATTATTCATTTATTTAAAATATATTTAAGGACATTACCCTGCCACCAGCTGAATCTTGCAAAAATTTTGGAACTAGACTCTGAGCAGTTTGTTTCTAGAAGTTGTTTGGTCACAAAGTAATGTAAAAACTTGGTCTTCTACAATCTGGGTCAATTCACACCGAGATGAAGATACTTGCACCATTGTCATTTATCAGTTGGGAAAGAAATGCCTCACATAAAATGTAGCTTTTCCTAGAGGAAAACAGGTGTAAATCAGTTAAAATGTTTGTCTGGAAACTGGCAGTTTATCACCTAGGTGATGATCCCTTTATATTTTTACTTTGTAGTGTGAAACATAAAACAATTTCAGATGACAGGATGACAAAATACCATTTTTTCCCCTGCTGAAATCTTTAACCTCTCAGAGATTATGATTCAGATATATTTTACATTTGAGATGAACATCAAGAAATCCCAAATCTCAGCAGTGAGGCATTAAATAGCTGCGTGCATTTGGCAGCGGCAGTTCGCCACTAAGTCACACACTGTGGAGGATTCTCCCTCTGCAAAGGAAAAAGCAACAAAACAGTTCAGAGATGTGGAACAGCTTGAACCCTGCGAAGGGGCACTTATCACAGAAACAGTGTGATTTTCAAGCCCAATCTGTTAATTGTGCTCGTGCAACTTTCTGGGAGGCTCGGCTGGCGTGCTGCTTAGATGTACAAAACTGCTGCTGATCTCAACAACAGTGTCTGCACTCTCCCCGTGCTCTCCAAGGGAAGATTGGATCAGATGCATAAACCGGGGCAAATGGATACAGTTCTGCTGACTTCAGGGTGCTTTGCAGCTGAGGATCTGAGCTAATCTGTAAAATACATCTCTTTGCAAACTTTTTTTTTTTTTTTTTTGGCTGAGTGTCTCATTTTATGCTAAGAAGTTCTCGTCCAGAATGTGCTGTGTTTGGTATTTTTTTTCTTCCTTTTTTAAGTATGCTGTTCAATTCCAAACAAGAGTTTCAAAATCAGTAATAACTATAGTATAATCTATTGTACTTTTTGAACAGAAAACCAGTTAATGATTCCCAGTCATTCTCAACTGCTTGGCATATCTTTGACAAGCACTGAGCCTATTGAGACAGAGAATATGAATCCAAATTCTATCCTGTCATTAGGTGCGGACTTTGATAAATCTGTTCTGCTTCAAGCCTCTGAATGGTACTTCCTGCTAAAATGCAAGGGCTGGCTCTAGACCAGCTGCATTCCATTAGCTATCTGTATGTTCTGAATTATTTTTCTCTGCAAATAAAAAATATATCTGACCAAAAATATTGATCTTTTCTTTTGGCCAATGGGCATACCCAATTGGGTCTATACATTGGCTTGGATGACAGTGATAGAGCATTACCATTGTGGCCTTCATCTTGCTTTTTGCCCTTACAATTCTCTTAATTAAAATTAATGGTACCTGCAAGAAAGATAAAGAGCATAAGAATAATTTTGGAAGGTAGAAACATGCATTAATTCATCTCTTCATGAAGGACATTATCTGGCAAAGCAGCATCTGTCTCTTTGTGAGCCAATATTTATTCAATTTTATGTTCTGATTAATTTAGCAGTATTTAGAGCTCAGTGATTTTTTAATTGATGTTGTAAAACCAAAAAGTTTACATGTATAAAACAGAACCATAAGACTCAGCCCAGATTTTCTCTTCAGAAGTTAGTAAAATTGGGACGTGAATTGTATTAAGCAGTTTCTCAGAAATACAAGTTAACAGATTTATCTATAACTCATTTAGGTGATGGGAGGACAAGTCAGCATTGTGTTATTAGTTGTGGTCAGGGTAGCATGACTCGGATCAACAGAGTACATTAGTAATGCTATTTAAGATCTTATATACTTCAGTGCTTGCATTTTCTGCAACCTCAATTAAGCTTACAAGGTGGGATTTATCCCACTCATATGCAGACAGCTAAAAATTAGTGTCTGGTCTCAACCATTCATCAACAATCTTCATGCAATAAAGGGAAATGTACCTTCAGAAATCCATTTTAGGATATGAGGATTCATGTTCCAAAGTCACCTATTTTCACCCACTGGCTAGTGAGGGAGCCTGGCAAAGTAGCTAGCAGGTACAAAACTGTAATCTGGCAAAAGTTAGATGGCGTGAATCCAATTTGTGAGTTCCTTTAATGGTAATCTTTATATAGCTAACAAAAAATCAACAACAAAACCTTGCAGAGAGCTTGTCAATTTGCCTGGAAAGATGGGACCAAGAAAGCAATTATCAGAGGACTGAATATAAATACTGAGGAGAATGAATTGAAAGTAGCAGATCCTGTCACTTTGTGCTTTTCGCTCCACAAACCGTCACTCTGAGAGTCATGTGTATTAAAAATAAAAATAAGCATTACAGGAAAATTCAGGATTTTCCTTCCTCCTGAAAATAATTTAATGGTTTCAGCTCATGGAATAAGGGCTACGTGAGTACAGATATGGTAGAGAATCTATCCAATGTATTCCAGGATTAGACTGGAAACAGACCGTACAACTCTCTGCTGTCTGTTTATAAGCAACTGTCCTTATATGTGACTAGGACAATGTGACACAATCCAAACTGATAAGAAGAATAAAAGTATACGAAAGAACATGAAAAAAAATCAACATGCCAATCATCCCATTCTCAAAGTGCAAGCATAATGGAAACTGCACTTAATATTTTCGTCACTAAGGCTCACACACACACAACTCAAGACATTCCACCACTCAAAGAGGGCTTGAATGGTTGACGCTAGAGATGATCACTAGCAAAAAATTAGATACATTTTTCTACTGATAACCTGAGCAAGAACAGGAGGCAAAATGTATAATATGGCTGAAAGTGCTCTTCTTTTCAACATCATAACATCATGATGAAAGCATAATATATGTGATGTTCACTGCAAGCTAGATGGGTTTATCTCAGTAGCAAGTAAAATATTGAATGTGGAATGCCATTCATAAGTTGATGATGTCCCTTTATTACAAATACATTTTGGTCTGGGAATTACAGTGCTATGAAGAGTGTCACTGAAGAGTAATGTAGTTACGGGTGGGTGGAGTGTGATAAAAGCTTTGTTCAGCAACCTGGTTTTGCAGTAGCTACCATTATACATCTTTTTACTATGAATTATTTTTTTGTGAACAAAGTCCATTCACAATGAATGGGACTCTTGCATTATTTATTTTTCTGAGACTTACATAATAAGATGATGACACAGGTATAGTAACAATATGATGCATATTTTTACATGAAAATTCTCCACATAAAAATGATGTGACATTGGGAGAACTGCAGACACTGTAGGCATCATTTTGGCTGTGGCTTGGGACCTTATTCGTTTCTATTAACGGATGTTACTTATTACTCTTTCAAAAAATCTAAATAAATGTAAGGTCTAATGAAAAAACAATAGGCATGAATATAAACAATTTATTACTGTAGAAGAAAACATTTACATGTTTTATGAATAATTTAAAGTGTTATGCAGAGAACTCAATTCCATTTGACCAAAGACCAACATTGTTAAACGTCTCCAAGTCTCACAAGCAACATGCCTCACACAACTGAAGTATGAGTTTCAGTAAAACCCGTGGTAGGTAATAACTCATTCTTTTCCTGGTAATTTTTTCATAAGGGAATGTGGTAGAAATTTGAGGGGACACACCTCTGAAAAGAACATGAATGTTTATCTAAAATACAATGTGAAAACAATTTCTACTTATTGTGGTCTTATAAGAGGTTTAGCTTACTTGTGTGGCTTCCAAACTGTGTTTTATGGTTGAGGAAAGGAAATTATTCTCTTACTCAGACTTACAGAGGGGAAAAGATTTGGGATTCAAGGTTAAAATGCATTTCTCATTAATGTATATAGAGTTACCAAGACTACAGAAAGGCCAGTCTTAAATTATCCAGAATGATGAATGAATATTAAGATAATAGTCAATCTGATAATCCCAACCCTACATCCTTCTGTCAACAATTATCAACCTTTAAGACACTTGCCAGGATGCTGGCTCAAACATGGGTGGCTGATGCAGTAAAGATTCAGGAGTCGGTATTGGGACCAGAGCTGTCTAACATCTTTGTTGGCGACATGGACAGCGGGATCGAGTGCACCCTCAGCAAGTTTGCCGACAACACCAAGCTGTGTGGTGTGGTCGACATGCTGGAGGGAAGGGATGCCATCCAGAGGGACCTTGACAGGCTGGAGAGGTGGCCCGGGCGAACTGCATGAAGTTCAACAAGGCCAAGTGCAAGGTCCTGCACGTGGGTTGGCACAATCCCAAGCACGACTATAGGCTGGGTGGAGAATGGATTGAAAGCAGCCCTGAGGAGAAGGACTTGGGGGTATTGATTGATGAGAAGCTCAACATGAGCCAGCAGTGTGCGCTTGCAGCCCAGAAAGCCAACCGTGTCCTGGGCTGCATCAAAACAAACATGGCCAGCACATGAAGGGAGGTGATTCTGCCCCTCTACTGGGCTCTCGAGACCTACCTGGAGTACTGCATCCAGCTCTGGGGTCCTCAGTACAAGAAAGAAATGGAATTGTTGGACTGAGTCCAGAGGAGGGCCAGGAAGATGATCAGAGGGCTGGAGCACCTCTCCTATGCAGGCAGGCTGAGAGAGTTGGGGTTGTTCAGCCTGGAGAAGAGAAGGCTCCGGTGACACTTTAGAGCAGACTGCCAGTACCTAAAGGGGCCTACAGAAAATCTAGAGAGGGACTGTTTACAAGGGCATGGAGTGATAGGAGAAAAGTTAACGGCTTTAAACTGAAGGAGGGTAGATTTAGATTAGATATTAGGAAGAAATTCTTTACTGTGAGGGTGATGAGGCACTGGACCGGGTTGCCCAGAGAAGTTGTGGATGCCCCATCCCTGGAAGTGTTCAAGGCCAGGTTGGATGGGGCTTTGGGCACCCTGGTGTAGTGGAGGGTGTCCCTGCCCATGGCAGGGGGGTTGGAACTAGATGGTCTTTAAGGTCCCTTCTAACCCAAACCATTCTGTGATTCCATGATGAATAGCTCCCAAACTCAACAGTGAAGTACAGTATTTGTCCCGACAGTCCCATGAGCTGCCATTGCAAGTGAGAACTGTACTAAGGCATGACGTGAAGTTAACACCCAGGTCTCTATCAGAGAGTGGTGAGAGTTTTTGGTTAATGATAAAGGTATAGAAAAATTTTCTGAGTGACTTATTTTGCAGAAATTCAGAGAGAAAAAAAGAAAAAGTAACTTGGAGTTTCAGAGAATGAGGCTGCACTACACATACGGTATGAGATGAAGGAACAGTCTATACGGCTCATTAACTAAATATACCTATATGGTTGATTTGCCTGGCTCCCTTTTGCCTTCTTTCCCACAAAGTCTGACAAAAGAGGGACCTCTGATGACTACTTCTGCTGAAAAATTCAGGTAATCAAGCCACTTAATATTTAGATACCTTTTTATGGATTTAGATCTTCTAACTTTAGACTCCAAATTTCAAACTTTTGCCACTGTTTCAGATGTTTTCTGTTACTCTGAACATCAGAATAAAAGGTTTGTTTTATGAGGACATCCTTCAAAGAGACTTTGGCCAAAATGCCATTTTGATGTCCTGCAACAGTGAGAAGTGATTCATCTTTTCTCTGTTTCCTAGCCAAGCAAGGTATCCATTCATTATTTTCCCCAAATAGGATGTTCCTTTGTAGTACAAGCTTTTAAAGTCCTCTTTATCTTCATTAAACTGTCACACTAGCTGACAAAGTTTTGTCATTGAACTCCAGCAGTACCAGTATTAAACAAGTCCTACAAAGTTCTGTGGTGTAAACAACATTTGTATAGTACATGAAACATAGTAGGTGATGTCTCAGCTGGCTACTCAAGGATGTCAGCTTGTAGCCAGCTACTTATAGCTGCCACACTATAACTGACAGGGAAATCAGATGTGATTATGATAGTGACTGGTTTTCCACACTAGTTATTTTCTTGCATTCCTAGAGTTAACACAGAAAATGTATGCCTAAATGCACATTATACCAGCTTGTGTGACATTACTACTACTTAAATCTTCTTGGGCTTAGGTAGTAACGTGCAGGATGATGTAGTTACAACTAAGTCAGTAGCTGTTGCTGGGTTAATGAGAGTATTCAAATTCAGGATCTGACTTTGGAAGGAGACCTACACTTAAAAGATGAAGACGAGCAGAACAGTATAATGGATAAAAGTAATTGTCTGTACAGATGTGTATACCGGTAGCCTGTACTACGGCATATACCCCACCAGTTGACCACTATCATTTCATGATGAAATGTTGCCCAAGCCCCACTCCAGAAGCCTCTGAATCTTCTCTTGCCCTACACAGCTGGGAACACTTAACAAGTGAAATTTGGAGCTTCCCTGATCCTACGGTCCTTCTTAGTGAGCTCCATTTTTCAGGTGAGGCAATCTGATTCTGTAATTACTTTTTCCAACAAGCATTCACTTTAAAAATTTTAACATTATTTATATGAAATCATTCATTGGTTAAAAGATGTCAACTTGTCTTCAAATGCTGTAGAGCAAGTTTGAAAGGTACTCTTTCAGGAATACTAAGATTTCTTTGCAAAAGTCAATTAGATTTGACTGGTAGAATTGCTACAGACTATGGAAAAACCAGTGGGAAAAAAATCACTTTTCAGTGGCACTTTAGTCTATCTACTGAGGCCTTTTGCCAATATTTAAAGGTATGGTGACATTTAAACACAACAAACTGTACTGATTGTACCATGAGTTATATTACTACTCTAATACTTTTGTTGCTATCATTTTTCAACACGCAACAGATTCTCTGCAAAACAAATAATGAAATTTAAATAGCTGAGATTTAATCATGCTTTCAGTCTTTCATATTTAAATAATCCTTCCATATGTGCTATAAATTGAACCCTTTTTCTTGTTTATAAAATATACATTCTATACAATAAGAGATACTATAATAAAGCAAAATAAATGATCTCTACTACAATCCTTAATTTGAACATCTGACACGGAAAGAATAGAAAATTCTGGAAAAATCTTCGACAGAGTACCCATTGTTCTAAATTTATTTTAGCCCATCACACTTAAGTTAGTGATATATTTTTCAGGATGGATGGTAAAATGTCAGTGCAGCAGCATTATAACATTTGCTATTATTATTGTAGTACATGCTAGTATGTTTGTTTATCATTGAGAAGAAGCATTTTGACTTCACCTTTCTGCTTCTTTCCCAACACAATAAGATATTGGCCATATTCTAGTGTTTACAGATTAACAGTGGATATTTCATAGAAAAGAAAAGGAGAGTGTGAGCACTGCAGCAAAGTGGAAGGGATGGGAGAAGACTTAAGTGCAAAATGGGGTGAGGGAAAGGAAAAAACACTACTTTATTATACTGTTAATAGTAGTAGAAATATTCAGACTGACGTACATACAAAAATATTTGCGATTCTGGATTCAAATATACATATTTGCTGCAGTGTATTCAGGGCATTACATGTGCTATCTGATAAATAGAACTGGAATGATTCTCACATATTGTGAGTAAAGGTTCTCCTCCATGTACTATTGTCTCTGTAGAAACATGCGCGGCTACATGGTCTGAAGTTCAAGATCCCCTGATGCACCCTAAAAAATCCTTATCTTACTCTCATTATCTTGTGACTAAGTCTGCCAACCATTTTCTCCAAGTCATCCCATCTGCCCAAAATCTACCACTGATCACCAGTTCAGCTTTCTCAATTTAGGGGAAAAATAGAATTATTTTTCATTGCCTTCTGCCCAAGCCTCTGGCAGTCACATCAACAGTCCCATCTGTTCTTTTTCCAGCTTAATCCCACCCAGATCTCTGATTTCAGGATTTGCAATTTAAAAGGAGGATATGTGATATGCATAATCAACACATTTGCTCCATTCAATATACTTGCACAGCAACTCACCTTTCTCTCTTTCACATACATGCACACACATATGTATATGCATACATAAAGACTTTTCATTTTAAACATACCTCTTCTTAAATAAAAAAAACCAGGCTCTGAGATATGTTTAGCCAATCATACCTTTGGCTTGACTGAGCATTACTGTCGTGATAAATTTGCTTAAGAGCAGGGATGTCAGAACTGTTAAATCTCCAGGCCTGACAACACATGCTGCAGATTTTCAGAACTGGGCTGGAGGCAGCAAGATAAAATGTCTATACTATGTCTTAAAATTGTCATCTTGCATCATGTCTCATTGTTCTAATAATAAGAAGCAAATACAGTTGCTCCATCATTGAGTTTGCATCAGAAGCTATATTTTGTTGCTTTTCACAAATGAGAACTCAGAGGAAGAACAAGCAAAAAATCAAAACCAAGTTGGCCTGAAAATTCTGTAGGATGTTCCTGGGACCACAGCAGATTTTAATACCAACAGAAAATAAAGTCCTATACTGTTCCAAACTAGATCTATTAATCAGAATGCTGAAAGTAAAATTTATTTGCTTTTTCACATCATAGGGAGAAAAAACAGTAAAGAATATGGCATATAAAATACATATCACCCAAATCTCTGGGCCAGAATCCAAGGTAACAGTGCTTATATCACTATAAGCCTCTACAGTGGTGTGAGGATACCAGGCTCACAATGACTCAGAATAACTGAAACCTGATGAAGCTCTCAGTTTAGATATAGTTTAAGATTGGCTCTTTAGATTATTCCTTGGACTCACTAGCCACCAATACTTCATAACACAGCTCAACAGGAAGAGACATTTTCTGTTTATACCTGCTGGGGAATATACCATACAAACAGTCTTAGTCTGCCAATATCTCTCCTTACAGACTGGTCACTGATGATTTCTGTGGCAGTCTGCATGAAAATGCCAAGACATAAGAACTGACTTCTAAAAATATCTTAAATATTTTTAATAAATATCTTAAAACTAAAGAGAAAATTACAATAGACAGAATGTCACTCCTTAAATGAACAGTATACAAACACTGATTTTTGCAAAAATAAAAGGGTCTCACCTGGTTATGACCTCTAAGTTTACTTTTGCAAATGTGAAATAAAAAATGCATATACTTCCAGATATGCATAATAAACACCCCCATAAACGGTACCTCTTAAATTCAGGCAGTTACGTGGGATACAGAGTAAACCGTAGATATCCTGGTAGTCCTTAATGCTTTCCCAAAATTTTGCTCATGTGGTTGGAAGGATGCTAGATTCCCTTAAGACATGCTTGGAACGCAGAAAATTGAAATACTACCTGTTGAATCAGGTACCTTTTCCTATTATGTATGTAGGATTTTCCTTTTTAGTACATTCTGTGTTTTTTCAGAAATGACTTTTTTTGCGTTTGAAATACATTATCACTGGTGCATTTCTGCTCTTTGAAATTCTTTAAATTCTTATGTAAACTCTGAAGGAGCAACAGAGTTTCACATCACAGACAAAGCCTGGATCGCAAATAACATATGGAGACATTACTTACACCTGTTCCTGGAGATGCACTGGCTACTCCTCTTGAGAGTCAAGTCCGTTTAAGGCCTAATACGTGTCTAGGTCTTCCGAATAGTTGAACACTTACAAGGGCATTTCCAAGGCAACACTAGCTCGGAAAGAAACCATTGCTATTTTGGATTATGATCCAAGTATTCTTATCAAACATTTGCATCAAATACCGTGGCTTTAGATCAGTGTTTCAGGAAATAAGAACATTAGAATTTAGAACAGTTTAATGTTTCATATAAATTGCATACTAATGTAGCCATAACTTCTGGTCTTACTAAAGAAATCTGTGTTTGATTTCCGGCTCTTTTTTACTTGCTGTGAGAGGCTGCCTAAAAAAAGACACAAAAATAAACAAACAAAAAACCCTACAAACAAAAACCAAAGGCCTGTAAAACCAGCACAACTTACACTGTCCTAATTTGTAAACCCTTTAAGGGTTTACAAGAAAGTGATTTAGAGAAGTGAGAGAACGTTTTTTTATTTAACAAAATTACTCTTTTTATTTAACAAAATTACTCTTACATTTTACAACTTGCTAATGTATTATCTACTTTAATTTATCTTCCTTGTGGAAGATTATCTGCATACATACATTTTTCTATAGTCACAAAACCTCTCCTCCCTTTAATAATTTACTTGTCAAACCACAACACAAACCAAACACCTTCCGCAACAAAACATGGACCTTCACCTACAGACCTTTTCTTATATTCGACCTTCACCAACAGACTTTTTCTTACATTGCTCTGGAAATCCCATGGTTGTTGGATAGATCATATGTTTCCTTTGGGATTACATCTCACGATAATTCTTCTTTCCATGCAATCCACATATGAAAGAAATTTAGGCA
Source organism: Grus americana (assembly GCF_028858705.1). Taxonomy (NCBI): domain Eukaryota; kingdom Metazoa; phylum Chordata; class Aves; order Gruiformes; family Gruidae; genus Grus; species Grus americana. The sequence goes on along the minus strand of NC_072854.1, from coordinate 9,547,760 downwards.
CCAAGAAACCCTAATTTGAGTGGAATTGGCATATTAATGTATAGTTCTTCTCTATATTCAGTAGGCTTCTGAATATTACTTCAGAAAAAGGTCTTCTTGTTGGTGCATATCTGTCCAGTTCACCTTTATTCAGCAGGTTTGTGCTGCACTACAATTAGTCTGATGTTTGTTTTCACCTTTTTACTTCATTATCACAGTTCAAGAAGGTATAAATTATTCTGACGTCACCTATATTACATGAAGGCTATTGTGTGTGAGAATTATATCCCTTTTGAGTACATAGGGTAAACCAGGAAAAACTGTAGTGCAAACTGTATTAAAATTGAAGTAAGCTGTCCTCAGTCTGATGGAACATATACTTCACTGGGAGAAGATGGTGGATCTGCACCAAAACCAAAACAGTTAGCCTGACTCAGAGCAACTAGGAATTATCCCAGGGAGATGGACCGGCACAGGCAGGGGCTGGAAGAATTCCTTTCGAGACATTTGCAACAGCACTGAGAGTTGGAGGATCAAAAATAAAAAAGCTTCATGACTCACATTCACAGTTAGATGGAAAACATTTCTCCCTCTACCCCTAGGGCACAGGAGTGTCTCCTGACACAGGTTTGTAAACACTACCACTGTACACAGACCATGCAATACCATGAAGTATCTACTGTTCTTTTTTCTGTTTCCATTCTCCCTTTATTCTTGTCTAGAGGCAAAATTCATTGCAGTGAGAAAGCTCAGAAATTTTATTAAAAAGTAAGACAAGAAAAAGAAAACAGCTTGAAAAATAGGGGGAAATAGACATTAAGTAGAATAAATCCCAGACTAGTTACTCTTACTAGCATCTGCACGTGTACAGGGGCAATGGGAACGTGAGGGCCACTACCATGCTCCTGTCACACTGCCATAATCAAGTAGTTTTAACAAATGAGGGTCAGTCTTGCAACCAACAAAATTAAAGAAGAGTGCGTAATATGTTTACAGGTCACAGTAAGAACACTTTCATTTACCAGGAAATGAGAATAGAGCTGTGCTGTGTCTTTGACAAGAAATTGCCATTTCTTTGTAGGAGTTGGTCCTTTGCCAACATTTCCTCTAAGTGCATCTTTCTTTTGGGCTGCGGGAGGAATTGTCACTGGTCCAAAACAACATACTTAAAGTGTAATACGCCAAGTGCCTCAAGTGGCCCAGTAAGCCAAAACATGCATTTAGAGGACTGGCTATTCACATAAGCAAAGTTATTTTTGCTAATCAGGAGGCTCACTAATGGACTAGTTCATTAAAATAATGCCTGGATTTGTACTTTCATCTTCCAAAATTACTACATTTCTGTTCCAGAATCAAATAGCCTAAACATGTTTTGTTTTTGTTTGCTTTCTTTATAAACAATTCTGTGGGCAGCTCAGCTGGCATGTAGATGAGCTAAAGGTTTAGACTAGCACAAAGGCAAATATGGAAAACCTATTCGGACTGCAGAATAGTACTGTCTGGCACACAAAGGCGTTCATTATGGGCTCAGGGCTGGAATCTACATGGACCTCATTTAAAATCACTGCCAGGTCTTGGTGGGGAAAAGCAAAACGGCCTAGACCAAGCTTAAATGTTGCTGCTGACACACAAAGCTTCTCAGTGGAAGTGGATGAATTTGCTATATCTTATTGTCTCATTTAAGGATCAGACCAAGCTGTTCTGTGAGTTCAATATCCTTCAGGTTAGGTATCCTTCAGCAGGTTTCAGCCAGGTGAATTTCAACACATAACCCATGCCTTGTTCAGGAAAGGGGAATTGGGTTTATCTGAACCCCTTAGGTGGCAAGTGGCTTCAGCAACCTTCCTCTGATGATCTTAAAAGAATTGGGGATCAGGAAACATTTTCAAACCTTGGATTCGGTTTTCATCACTTCTGTTGTACTGGTCACCAATCAATTCACTCCTGAAGTGCTGAAAAATTCCATAAATTTCTATTCAGGGGAAACTTTCAGCCAGGTGGGTTCACAGCTAACAACATCTCAGTTTCCGCACTGATCCAAGTAATTGCATGTATATAATGAATGTTTATAATGAAAACATGGAAGCTATTTTTAAGCTACATCCAAACCTTCTCCAGAGAAATCAGGGAGCACTGAACTCAAAGAGATAAGACTTAGCTCTAGCAGATCCTTCTTAGTACCAGTACAGGGAATACTTAAGTTTGGCACCTTCTTCCAGAAAATAGACATCAAAATACATGTGAGAACTTAACTTGGGATTATCAAGTTTTTTAATACTCTAAGAAAGTGACAGCAGTCTCAAAGTATTTCCTCTGACAATGAATTGGCACACTCGTAGCTGCAAGTTAATGACATTTTCTGTTTGCTTAGGCACTATAAGTTCAACGGGAGGACAACTCAGACAGACCCTTCGCTTTTGCTAGTGCTCTCAGATGAGTTCTTGTCATGTTTAATATTGTTCTGTTAAAGCTGCACAGTTAATAGCTTATAGGAGCTGGCACTCACCCAGTTTGAAGAGAGATTGTTTTACATTGTTGTGAACATGTATTGAGCATAATGGTGGGATTTTTTTTTTCTTGTTAGCTGTTTTTGTTGCTGCCTTTTCATTACAGCACTCAAGTTGAGGAAAATGCTCATATTTCTTTAAAAAACAGTAATTCAAAAAATCTATATCAGTTTTAGGAGTATTGTGTTTCTCTAACAGATTCTAAAATAAGTGAAGAAAACAGTTAGAAAAGGTAACATTCAGAAATTGTGCATTTCCAGAGAGCTGTTTTCTGATGCTATTTCTGTGTGTTGTTGAATGATCAAATTTACTCACTGGAAACCCAGAATTTCAATATTCCATGTGGTTAAAAAAAAAACAAACACAAAACCAACAACAAAAATGACAAACACAACAAAACCTGAGTTTCTATCATTTTGCTTAGTCTTTTTCAGATCATAGCATTTCAATTGAATAGACATCACTGAGATCTAGGCATGGCTGTGAAAAGCCAGTGCTTTGAATCCAGTCACTTTTGGAGGGGAAAAAATAAAAGGAAAGAGGAGCTAGAAACATTTATCAAGAGTAGTGCAGACGTGCTCTTGACGAAGTTAGGCACGTTTTAAAGATTGCTGTTTGCTTTTTTACTCATTCATGTTTTGGTACTCTTATAAGTTTATTTTGAAACAGTCATCCAGTAACTACTTACATAGACTGAAAAGACAAAAGAGAAAATCTGTGCAAACCTTTTAAAAATATCATCATACTGTTTTAGTTACAGTCCATCAACTCAAACTCTAATGAGAAAGTTTTACTTATTTTTAAACAGTGCTTCATTAAATGCATAACCAGTTCTTTAATATATTTAAAATGTTGCAATTCAGGTTAAACCTCCTTTAGAAAACATATTCTGGCTACAAATGAAGAAATAATACATATAATAAAACTAACTTCTTATGAGGAGAGCACGGGTGTCAAAAAGAGATGTGAAACAGAAGAACATGGAAGCTCCTTCTGAGAATTGCCCATAACTATGGGCAACTGGATCATAACTATGGAAATCAGAGCCACTGTGTAATGCTACATGGATGTATTGCAAAAGATGCTGCCTTTGCTAGAGTCCTTAACCTTAAAACATAGCCTTTGCTACAGCGCTGGAAATCGCCTCTTTCACATTCATTGCACTGAGGCATATGATTCTTTATTCATCTGCAGTGAATTTCATTGCTCATCGTCTTTGAATCTGGTGGTCCTATCCCCCATTGTTCTCCTTTCCGAGCATCAGGAAACTTGCTGGCATTACTCCCACTAGGCATCATGACCCATAACACTCACATAAAACAAAGACAGAAGCCAGAATGCATAATTTCCTTATTCTTAATGTCTTTAGCTAGTCCTCACCTGCCTTTTTATTTTTTTTTAAGCCATAGCTTTTGTCTTGTTTGGTCCTTATTTTAATCAGCTTCATAAGCTGATGAGCCAGTCATTTGTGTCATGGCTCAGCACTGTAGACATAAACTTTTAATGTGGCCCTGTCAGACATTTACAGATAATCTAAGCACTATATATACTATCCTGTGGCCCTCTCCAGCTGTAGCAATCACAAAGAATTACAAGGCAGTGAAGCATAGCACTCCTTTCCAATACTGGTTGTCTTTGGTCAAGCTAAGCTTTTCCAAATCCCCTGGTATTATATCCCTTCAAATAGTTTCTGAAATTTCTTTTTAACTTCTCACTGTTCTCTGAGGTGCTGAGATACACGTCCTTCTCTTAACCCTTGCTTCCCTCCAGTTTCTGGATTTTGCCTTCTATCCTCACAACCTATCCCAGTTCCTTGGAAGTCAATAAGCCTTTTAAGTCATCGTGATTCTCCTTCGTCTGCTTTCCTGCACCATGATATCATAACTGTTAGCCAGATATTTCCAAAATTCCCATTGCTTTCATAAAAAATTTCCAGATTAGTGCTCTGACATATAAAGCAAAAATGTAGGATGTTTTATTTATTATCATTTACAATTTTGTCAGCATTTTGAATATAGAATAAAACCATATTACCTACAACAAAAGGGGAATAAGAGTATCAAATCTTCCACATCAGCAAATTTCTAAAAATATATGTGGCAAGCTTCCTGCTTGAAAGCAACAAACTTCCTACCAAAAGACTGAAAAGAACAAAGGCAGAAAAAATATTCCCAACAATTTTAGGCTAAATAAAACTGAAAGAGGAGCAAGGTCTCTGACGTGGTTTGCAGAGGAAAGATCTCCAGATTACCTTACTTAAATTAACTGTCTGGGTTCCTTATGTGAGCCCTTGAGGAACCTTCCCAACCTAATATGAGGGTCTAAAACTAAGACTTATCCTCTCAAGGAGACGTCCTCACCATTACCTAAAAAGATGACTTAAATGATTAGCTTAAGTAGATTATTATCTTTTCTGTAGTGAAAATTAGGTTGAGATGAATTACTGCCTATAGCTGTGAAGAATTCCTCCTAATAGTGCATCAAACTTCATGGTTCCTAATCTGTTAGAAAGGTGCCTTTTATACGTTCCTCACTGTATTCACTAGGGCCACAGCCCCATGTTTAGGAGGTATCATTGCTCTCTAGCTTTGGAGAGGCCAAGTCAGTGACCCAGGCTGGATATGATATCACTGTTAGAATTAAGAGCAGAGGGGTGCTCCATGAAAGGCAGTCTACAGATCACGAGCCTTAGCGGGGTTTCTCCTGGAAATTTAAACTGCTTGTTTGACATTTCCTTTTGTAAACTCTATTCCACTTTTACTGGCATTTCTTCTGTGAAGTGGCAAATAACAAGCCATCAGGGGTCTCTTCCTGAAATTTTTGTTGTCAACACATACATTACCCTATATGTTCAGTATCAGTTGAGGCTGTCTAGATGGTGCCAACCCTCATGAAGCTGTTGGGAAACCAGTGAGGGGGAAGGATTCTAGCTATATCATTGAGCAATTTCTTGCTGGCATTTTTACCTATAGCTGGCGCACACCAGTGTGATAGCTAAAGCAGCACAGTAATGTTAAACGTCTTGCCTAAAGATCTATGTGTGTTTCATAGATGACTGAGACACTGGGGATATTTATAAACCTACCTGGCAAGTAAACTCTATTTAAAAAACCAAGAACAACAACAACTACTCTTGTAGATTAGAAAGAATATAATTAAGGAGTCTCAGGGGTCCGACAAGTTTCTTGCTGAGAAAAAAGAACACAATGTCTCGCAAAACCCTGTTGCCTGGAGTAGCTTGACACATCATGCTATTTTCCTGTGAATTATATGTTGTCATTTAAACATAAGAGCATAAACCTACTGACTTACTACAAAGCTTTTAAAATTTTAATGCATAAGAAAAACTGTGCTCTTGCTTCATAAATGGTCCCAAATTAATGTAAAATAAATCTTGGTGTATGCACCATGAACAGGAAAAAAAAAAAAAAAAAGGCAGAAAAACAGAAAAAAAGAAAACACAGCTGTATTTTCCTTGCAGGTCCTTGAGTCCTCTGTGCTTTTAGCTAGTGCCAGATAGAATATGACAAGATAATACTCCAAAAAAAAGGAAACCCAGTCAAAAAATGTTGAATGTGAAATTTAAAATTTTGCTAGAAGATATTTTTGATAATAAGTCAATAAATGTTGTAATTTTCATCATAAATGACACATTAAATGACAGTTAAAAGTAAGGGCTAAGTTACAACTGAATTAAATTAAGTAGAGGTTTGCACAAGTGATGTAGCAATAGCTTGAAACACCAATAATTATATTACATGAATGAAATATACAAACAAGTGATCTCCGCATGTCTTATATTCTACAAAAATTCTAAAAAAGGACGTTCGCTTATTAAATTTAGTAAGATATATAATCATTCTACTAAGCAAATATTCTTATAAGTATAGAAATATTTAACTTTAATTCTATTCCCTAGTGTTATACTTTAAATATTCAGTATCATGCTAAAATAAAATTAATACCTCACAAGCACATTACAAAACCAACTACATTATCAGAAACGTAAAATATTTATTGTACCGAGAAAAGAAGAAAATATATAGGAAAAATAGCTGGGTACCTGTTTGATCCTTTTCAGATACTTTGAGAAATTACATATACAGTTGGTCAAAATGTTTTGTTTTCACTGAACAGGTTCATCACAGCTTTGCAAGTCAGTAAAATCACCTCAAAGTATTTCAGCTAAACGTTTATCATGAGCTTTAGTATTTTCACAAAAAAAAAAAAAAATCCTTCAGAATTACTTAAAGCTTTCAGATGAACAACATTTTGAAAATGGTAATGTTTAGATTATTTATTCATTATTTGCGGGTTATTAAATCATTCTGGAAAAAAAAAATCTTGTCTTTTTTACATTCTTGAATCAATCTAATGTCAGCATATTCTGAAATATGTATTTTTTTGACAAATAAGCCTTCTGTACAGATAGACAAAGGCAAAACAGAATCACATCAGTACAATAAGTCATAAGGACAACTCCTCTGAAGTCTGCTATCCAGTTGAGCAGTTAAGTACACACAAAAAGTGCTTACCGAGTCAATCCTTAATGGTATGCTGAAGCAAAACAATATTTCTCTGTTTTCTGAAACCTGAGACAAGCAGCTAGCTATTTAAAATTGCCGTGACAGAGATCATGGAACGTAAAAGTGTTGTAAATGGTTCTGAATAAGCAATGAATTTAAGATTTCTGGAATTAGCAAAGTACGTTTAGCAATGTAGATTGACAGAAAGAAACACAATTTAGAGAGATGGTACAGAGGCAGAGTCCTCAAAGGTGATATTTAGAAAAATACAGGAAAAGAATACAATCACTCTTTGTCTTTTCACAGTTCATTTCAGATACATTTACGTGCATTAGTATCAAAATATTGCAAGAAAATGATGTGTCTATTCTCTTCAAAAAGCATAATTAATCATCCCTGAAAACTACCTTTTTCACTTCTTTTCTTCAGAGAGCTTTAGTCAGAAGAATTACCAAGTACTATCTCATTATAAGCACCTTAACTTCATTTTACTTTATAGTTTTAACTAAGATTGGATTCTTAAAACAACTGTTTCATTAGGAAGTTTATTTATTTATTTATATTTGCATCCTCATTAGAAACCTAACATTTTTACTCCTTTTCTCAATATAATGCCATTGTCCAGTGTTAAAACCAGCACTATTTGCCTGGGAACTGTATTATGCAGCATTATCTTCAGCAAGTTTGGGGTCTACTCCTTTTCCTTAACTTGTCTGGAAGGTTACATTTTTTTCTGTTTCTCCATCTTTGCTTACATAATACATGCAGAATTTAATAAATATGCATATATGATGTTTTCATAGAAACAGATTTCTGAGAGAATATGTACACATCAAACTTTCTTTTACACTCATATGACTCAAAGCACCATAGTGGTGTTTCTCCTGATACCTTCTGGCATTGGAATTAAAACCAGAATTAACTCCCTTTTTCACTTTTTTTCTCTTTTCAACATTCTCATTTCCTTTCTAGCTTTTGGAAACAAAATAAAAAAAAAACAAACAACCAAACCAAACCATTTATGAAGGATTAAAAAAAAAAAAAAGTAAAAAATCCTCACAGGGTTAAATGATTTTCACAGGGTTAAATGACAATTCTTTTATTTGCCTGACTTATGTAAGTCAAGCAAAGGCGTGGTGTTATCCACTTCCTCGCAGTGCTTGGGAAGAGCTGCAGCGACAGACTGGTAGTTCTTGTCGGCGCAATATTCGAGACCTGTTGGGGAAACTAAGAAAGAGGTTTATTGAATTTTAATGTTGAACTAATGTTATATTTGTAGCCGGCTGCATTAGATGGGTGACTGCAAGTTGAGAGGAGAAAGTAAAAAATGGCTTCCCCCTTTTACCAATGAGTTCAAATGTTCATCCTGTCCTTTCTGTGAACCCACTATTTATGGCAAACTCTTTTAACCTATATATAATTCATGAAGAAATCCGTACGGAATAACATTACAGATAGATGATTGTGTGACAGATTTTTAGACTCAGGAAAGCTTCGAGTTCCCTATGTTCAGGTTACTGGATGTAGAAACCTGTGTTATATTCAACCAAAGCAAGCCTCACAATATCTCAAAGAAATCAAGTGTAAGTAAATCACAACACATGTGAATTGCCAAATTATTTTGCATTAAGTAACCTGCAATTTTTATGTAAAAACACATAATCCCCATCCAGCTTTTTGCAGATTCTTTATGTTTTTGCAGTATAGCTAGTGTTTACTGTGGTTGCTCTTGACTACCCCGTGATTGCCTTTACTGAACAACTCAGTACTAAAGCAGTTAAAAACCTCACAGTAAAAATTTGTGAACTATTTTCTTCAGTTACATTTCAATATTTTAATTCTCTTCTTCTTTAGAGAAATATGGAAGAGACTAAAGACATCTGTTCATATTAATTAAATATTGGACTTTAGAGAATGTAGCAAAGAAATTCACCTATGTTTTCTGTGTACTATTTATGTCCGCTATACTAACCAACACCTTACTTACTTAATAACATATGAATAATAATGCCCATTTTATACCATATCTAATATGAAATACAGCTGAATTGATCCCAGATGTAGCCCCCAGTACTGTTTCATTACCACATCGCTCATCTATTTTTCAGCCTGTACGATAGTGCTCATCCCCATACAAAATTGAATTAACTGTCTTAATAAAGGGAAAGCAAAGAAGAATTATTATTACTAATAGTGCAGCTAATCATCTGAGGAGGAGGTATTCTCAGTGTAAATAAATTAAAATTTAAAAAATAATGAGTTCTGCTAATGGATTTTATCCCTGTCAATTAATTGTATTCTAGAAAAATCTGTAATAAAGAAAAAATATCTTTGCTTATATGCTGTATAAATATCCCTACATATTATAATAATACCCCAGGGAGAAAATTTCTGAAACCAAATACAAAATGTTGCTGGTAATCAAGGCAAACTTACCATTTTATTTATGCATTGTAGGACTTTTTAACCACAAATATCTCCATGAGAAATTGAAGTGATGACCATTCACCTTGTCAGCAGGTCATAATTACCTTATATGACACAGGGTTTAGCCCCAGTTCTGGAAACTCCTACCAAGAGATATAATTTTATTACTTTGATGCTTTTACTACCTTTAAAATCATATGCATATTGTTTTTCTCTCTCTTTCTCTCTCTGCGTCTTATTAGCTATCAAATAATAAATATTACACTATATGTTACCTGATGTCTATGGTTATAATCTTTTGAATAAAAATATGTGTAATTTATTTATTTTAGAGTTGCTATTTTTTAGAAAGTAATTCCATGCACAAATTAAGTAGACAAAGTTCATAAACAGAAGTAATGTTCCTTGTTTCCCTGTTGGAAGATGTGTTTTAGCATTTTGTTTGCAATATCAGCTGCAAAGCTCATAATGGCAAAAAAATTAATAGTTCATTGTCCATTTTATATGCTGATATTTAATTAAAGAATGTGTAGCTTCAAGTGCACATTATATTTTCTACACGTATTATTCATATTAATGAATATCACTTGATAGGCATCCAGAGGAGTCATTTTACGAGGATTATCAGTTAAATAAATAAAGACCAAGCTTTGCAGCCTGCATGGCATGCGCCTGAAGATTTTGCAGTAGGTTCCTGAATGAAAATATGCAAATAGTAATCACCAGAGCTGGAACCATCCACACAAGTTTCTCTAGTAAACCAATTGCCAAAAAGCTAGAAAGGAAGTTGTGAGTATAATGGAAAGAAAGCAGTTGTCAGAGCAAGGCCAAAAAGTATTTGTGTGCATCAAGTGCTCAACCAAGCTCAGGGTCATTGCATTTTTGAGAACACATTAAAGTTTATGAAGATGGTGAAATATGGACAGCAGAAGGAAACGCCTCCACTCGTAGCCCATATTTTCTAACACAAAACCAAAAGCCGTTAAAGTCCTCCATTGGGTTAACCTTCATGAAGGAGGCTTAGCACACCCATCACATTTAACGAGGTCTGGCCATTGCTGATTGGGAACATACTTGATGTTTGATGCTAACACCTTCCCACATAATTTCATCAGTTTCTTCTCCTCAGGTAATTATCTATCATCTGAAGCATTCACAAAGCTATTTTATTAATACTTGTATATCTGCCAGTGACGGTTAATGAAAGAACACATGCATATTTTAGAGAAAACAGATCTACACTTTTTTCATTAGTCAGAAGGCATGGAATAAATGAAGATTCATAGATTTTGGTCCCAAAACCAAACGTAATAGCCATCTATTCTTACTTGTATGATCCATGCCACTGACTTTCTTATAATGATTCCTACATTGTGTGGATGAACTAAATACAATTTAGTTTAATCTGCTAGAGAAATTAATATAATAATATCTGCGTACACTAGGAATAGAGATTTCATGAGCATTATCATAGTGGACCTACTAAATACTGTATTAAATATTTGGATAATGGTAAAAAAAAAAAGAATCGATAGACTTTTTAGAATATACTTTGTCAGCTTGATTATGCTATCTTAAGAAAGATCAGAGTCTTGCTATTTTGTGTTTTAAATGCATATGAATAAATAGATCATAACTATAGCAGATTCTATTGCTAGGTGAAAAGCGCCAGACTTTTTTTTCTTTTTCTTTGGTAGAAATTTTAAAGGACTATAGAAATGTGGGTGTTTGAAAGAAGAACGAATCTAAAAGCTTATTTTCATTTGTTGTTTAACCAGTTTAGGTATAAGTTGTTTTATTTTGTTAAAAATGGTCTGTCAAAAAAAGCTGAAAAAATTAGCAAAGCACAGCTGAAGGTCATTTTCATCTTTGTTCAGGAAAAACATTACCTAGAATGAAAATCTTGTACAAGAAACATTTATTTTGTCAAAAATTAATTCCTCGCAAAAATAATTTTATCTTTTTTTAAAGGATATAAACTGTATTTAAAATCAAGCTGTAAAGAAACATTAAACAGATGACAAACAGGTTACTTGAATAATATTTTGTTCTTTATATTGCATTATCTGAATCTGCTTTAAAAAGGATTAGCAGTTCCTCACATCTTACAGGCTGCAGAATCAATTGAGTCACTTAGGAAGAAGAGGTATTTCCATATCCCAGCTTTAAACTAGTGTTCAGATTCCACTTTGCTGAGTACATTAAAAATGTACAGACAGATAGCTAAGCAGATAACAGCAGGTGAACTTCTGGCCCCATTACAGTCAATGGGAGGTCTGTCATGATATCAAAGGCGCCAGGATTTCACCCTCTAACTCTTCTTTCTCATCCATCAGAAAAGCACTTTCACCCACCAAACTTAATGACAAAGCAACTAAAAGTTTTGAACAATTTGAAGTCCACGTTGCAAACTTAAATTTCACATTTGTTTGAGAGGCATTGGCAGCTTTCAAAGTGTGGATTAGCAGTCAGCCTCCTGCAGTTGACAAAGCAAATCAGAGCAAGTAAATTTGAATGTGTGAATAAAATACATGTTAAAAAAATGTAGTAACAACTAGTAAGATGCCAAGAAAATTTCTGTATTTAAATTAGACATCTGTGCCCTATTTTTAAATATTCATCATTGTAAGTGATTCAGCATGTTCCCCACTCCTGTCAGAGTACACATATTTTAAAAACCTTTTAGCTTTAACACCTTCATTACCATATGAATCCATTACTGGAAAATTTTCTACCCTTAAACACATTCACATCTACAGATTTCATCATGAGCTTAACAAAGTCCATGATGTTTCATGAGGCTGGTAGTTTTGATCAGGATTTCACACTGAAAACAGATATAGCAAAGAAAGCTTTTTTCCCCAGAGATTTTGTAAGAAAATGAACTAAATTAATTTAAATAAAATTAATTAAGTTAATTTAAAATAAAATATAAGAAATTACATTGTTCAAGCACATGATCAAGTAGGGGTTACAGATTGCCTGGTCTTATCCATATATCTCTCATTTATAGCCACTGCCTAAGATGGGAGCACAATTACCCTGCATTGGACAAAAATAAAAAATCATTCCTGAATAGAGTATAAAACCCAAAAAGCTTGCAGAGTATCCTGAAAACACAGAGATGAGAGGAGAAGAAGTGTCACCTGTTTATTTCAGAGGCACTTGGATAAAGGCACACTTAGAATAAATGCACAGGTGGATAAAACTCTGGATAACATTCACAGTCCTGTTTTACATGAGAGGTTACATGAGCTGATCACAATAGTCCTTTCTGGCCTTGCAATCCATTAATTTATGTGCTATCTGAAATGAAGGAGGAAAAAAAATCATTGTATTACAAGATGTTTGATGAATATCCCAACCCAAAAGCTAACCCAAAGTTGACATGTTACATTTTATAACAAAGTACAAGATCCAAATGCCTGTGGGTTAATTAAACTGGCTGTCAAAGAATGATTTGGGATAGGGGAGAACTTGCATCCAGTACATCCAAAGTTCACGAAAAACCAAGAAAGCAGGGAACTAAACTTCATTTTAAAAAAAAAAACAACCTTCTGGTTAGACTTGATACATAGAAAAGGGCACAATCTCAAGTTATACTTCTGCCTGAAAATGAAGTAATGAGTGAATGAGCAAGAACTCCACTAGCTTTCATGAAACCACAATAGCAGAAAATATCTGTTGTCAACAAGCTGGCTGCACGACTGTAAACAAGGCAACATATTGGGGAAATATGGGAGGATGCACCTGCCAAAGAAAGATCAGCAAACACAGATACTTTATGAATGTGACACTAGTCTAACAAAGAATCTGCAGATTCTTTTGATAATACACTTTATATATATCACATACTAATAGATCTGAAACATTACCTTCTGGTAAATTAGCAAGTTCTCATGATACTTGTCACCATCTAGGACTGAAAAAATTCTGCATTGAATCTCAAGGAGTGGTAGACAAAGACACCAGGAAGCATCTACCCACTGAATTAGCTTATTTTTTATTCTGAAAAACTTAGAGGAGAAAGAGAAATGAAAGGATTAAGACAAGAGAAAACCATACTTTGACAGACAGATTTCACTACAAAACTCTCACTAAACTCCAAAATCAGTGAATATATGGATTTTGTTTTTGTTGATTTGAAGAAGGTGATCAGTGTTTGCTTTGTCTACATTTTGGGAAAAATACTCGTTGAATGTTTGTATTTAGCCTTCTCTTCTTAGATTCACTTAACTGTTCCAGAAATAGCTAATGTTTATCTCCCTGAAGATTCGTAGAGTTTGCTTAAATCACTGAGGATAGGCAATTAAAGAGGCTAATTGTACCACTGAAAACAATAATTAGGCTTTTTCTTCTTTCTTTGCTTTCTGTTTTAGTTTTGGTCCTTTCATTGTTTAAACAGAGGTGAAAGTCAGAGCAGTCAGGCTGTAAATCACAGGAAACCATTTTAATGTCTACCTAATAAGACATATTCTTTTTTTATCAGCTTCTTGATTTGAATAGAGGCCATATGATTTCCATATCTCATCATTAAAGTCTCATAATTTATATAAGAAAAAAAATGAAACCATGGCAAGGTTCTCAACAATTTGACAATGAACGTGATTAACTTTGGTAAGTATGTGAAATGCTTAAGAAAATGGTGCCAGCAGCAGGGCAGGGAAAGATAAAGTGCTCTATGAGTTATAGCTTTAGTACTTAACATGTGTATATCATGAGCCACAAACCAGACACGTTGAGTAAAAACATTTCTAACACCAGCTAAAAGAGACGGTTGCTCTACAAATAAGCCTGCCCTGAAATAGTACTTACTGTCTCCAAATATATATTTTAAAATTATATGTTTCTTCATGCAGCATAGTTCATATTCAACTTTAAATCACATTTTTCTCTTTGGAGCATTATCCTCCAGGACAGTCCTGAAGTTTAGAAACAGATAGATGGACATAACACCAGATTATACAGATTAATTTCAATTTGTTGATGTTAATGGAAGCTTAAACATGCCTACATGTAAGAATCTAAATTGAAGTGTCTAGTATGAAGCACAAACCCATCAGGGATGTATCTAGGAGGTGCAAATTTAGGAAACCAGAGTATCTCTCTAGAGAATCAGCAATGTGGCATAATGCCAGATCATATGGTATCATAATCTGTTTTTGTTGCTTTTGTACTCAAGCCCACCCCATCAGAACTAGAACTCTGTTGGTTGGTCTATAAAATCATACTTGAAAGTAAAGACTAATGATAAATAGTGTATGGCCTCAAAAGCATTTATGAGTAATAGGAATGATGAGTATGTGTCCTTAGTTTCATCTCTTCTTTCCTTATAGTGTATGTTTTATTATTTATTGATGTTAGAGACTTCTACTTCAGTATTTCTTTTCCATGTAACTCTATACAGCTGTTAGAAGACTCAAATAAACCAGATAGTTAACAACCAAATTCAACTTGAACTGTGTTTACTAATTGAAGTCTAATTTTTTACCAATCCATGAATTAATTTGGGCCAATGATGAAAATGGATTGAAACAAGAATATGATTTCATTTCACCTCACAGTGAGAAAAGAGTTTAGTCTGATAGTTTAGAAAGTTTCTAATGGAAGATCTTGTGAAAGACTGATATTGAGTAAAAGTCTGAGCTCACTGTCCTCCTACTACAAATCTCATCATTTGTTTGTTTGGTTGGTTTTCTATTATTCTACTTCCCATTTAGCAACTCTATATAAATCTGAGGATGATCTTTCCAATCAAGTAAAAAGACTATAATTTGTATAGGTTACAGGAGAAAATTTTAGCTGAACTGACTAAGATACATGTAGTTGATACTTTTCAAACACTCATTACTTTATAAAGACTCATTGTTTCAATATTGATAAAGAACGGATATGTTTTATGATGAAGTAGACCTTCAAAGACTCTGTGAGAAAAGGAAAAATTTTATTTTTCATCAAGCCAATCTGCTCTTTCTTCCTCAGAATTATAGAAATTAAACTTGCCTATACTGAAATTCTACCTAGAAGCAAACAGTTTCCACCTCTGAATGTTCGTTCCTTTGTCACTTTGCTTTTTACATCCCAAACACTCCAGCTTTTAAATTTGTGACTAGTGTTCATCTAAAGCACAGGCGCAGTCTCAATGCCCGTTGGTCAGGCTGGGTCCAAGCTCCTGGCTTGTCAGAAGACGATGTGCTCAAGCATGACAGCCAGCTCTTGTTAATTTGCTCTTGAACCCCCAGTTTCCTTCTTATAATGTTCCAGCAGTCTCACATTGCATTTGTATCTGTTTATCTGACAAGCCACCAAGCACAAGAAGTTTAGTGCACCTTCCAAGTGCAGTGGAAAGATTTTTAAGCAGTTACATTTTGAAACTGATTTACAAATAACTCCCCAAGTCATATGACCACATGATTAAAGTCACATTTTGAGAATTAAGCTTAATGAAACATATTTTATGCTGAGCTGGGAAAGGATCCGCGGTTCATGGTCACACTACCAGGCATACGTCATTGAAACAGTGAGATTATAAACCTCACTGTGAAAGTCTCTGATTCTCTTTGCTCCTAGTAAAAACACTGATCAAATACATAAAGCCTTGTTTTAGACAAGGCTTCAAAAATTTAGAAAACATTCAATGGACAATATAAGAAGGGACTATCACAGCAGCCTTCCTTAGCTCACCCATGGAGAACTTGCAACCAAGTCTTCACTTTTCTTATTCTTAATGCCAAAATATCAGTTACACTCCTAGCATTCACACAGCTTTAAACATATTGGCACAATAGGGTATTCCACTATTTTCTTCCATTATAGATTAAATTATCTTCATAACAAAACAGTGTAAACTTGCAGCATCCATCTTATACATGCTCAGCCTTGTCGTGCTTACATTAAATTAGAAGGTGAAAACACAGCTAACAAGCAGACAGAGAATATTGGGGAATACCCATGGGTATTGCGTTTACACTTACTCTTGCCCATAAGGTTTAATGCTGGTTTCAAGACCCTTTCCCTCTCTTCCTCCACTCCTTTTTCCCGAGATGACAAAGGAAACTCAGGTGAACATATACTAATGCACTGCACTCCATCTGTCTTCTTTTAATTAAATCAGGAGCTGTGGAGCAGGGGTAGAGCAGCATGCTACAGCCTGCAGCCTGAGAAACAAAAGAAGTGACTTGTACAGTATGGAGGGAGACTAATGGGCAAAAGCATTCCTGCATGTAGCAATCTGTGCTCCCTACAATGTTACTCATCATTCTGTCTAAGTTCAATAATATTCTTAGCATGAAATGTCTAAGATTAATGAGGCATTTATTCTCTGATAAGAAGCTATGACAAAGAATACATTTTCCATCAACATTTTTGCAGTTAAATTAATACTACCAACTTTTTGCAAATACAGGATTCAACAGTGGTTTATAGCAGATGATGTGAAGCTAGTCCATCTAGCAGGTTTACATCTTGGGGTGGGTCAGCATTCATTCTCTCTGTTCATTAGCAGACAATGCTGCTCGTCAGCATGCCCTTGAGTCTCTAATTGCTGTCATAGGCATCTATTGCTTGAAACTGTTAGAGGTGGGATACAGGGCTGCGTAGATCTATGGCCTGACCCAGAATAGTTGGGGTTTTGTTAATATTAAATGGATAAAGGACCTCTAACATTTGTTATCTTTCTCTTGCTGTGTGGTTGATCTTGAACAGAACTCCTCGAGCCCACTTCCCCTGTCTGTTCTGGAGCTAGCAAAAAGTCCTCTAAAGGTAGTCCTCTACAGTTACATCTCAAGCACTGATAGGGCCACTGTTGGCCTAGCTCTTTTCAAGTTGTAAAGTATCATAATCAGAGCTGCATGTTTAAAGGTAAGTGACTCTGTCTTCCAAGGCAAATCATCCATTTAGTCTTTTATTTTGCAGACTCACTTTTTCACAGGCTTTTTCAGAAGCAGTAAGCAGCTAAGACATGTATTGGTCAGAAGTTTACAATAGAGTATATCCTTCTCAATTGACCATTGAAAGGAGCAAACCTGGAGTCAGTCTCTGAATTGGTTCTGCTGTCTTTCACAAAATTGAGCCATTTCTGATTTGGTCATCCAGGTGAATGTCTGGTACAAAATCCCAAGTGTCCTTGCTACATACAACAGATGTCCTGTGTAAATCCCAGAAATATTATTGACTTCATTGACTTTGCCCCATTGAGCCTCATCAAGAACCAAGACTGTAGTAACTACAAAAGCAAGTTGCTCCATGAACAGTGGAACTAATTATGTGTCATGAGTCATCTCCACCCACCAGGACAGCATCACTAGCTCCTGATCGCCTCAGCTATTGCAATCCTACTCAAGACCTTTTGATCTGCCCCACATTATCGGTTTCTCAAAGGGCAAACGGGACTTACTTCTAAAACACCCATTTCTGTTTTAAAAGCTTGTGACTGGCTTTTCTCTCAAATTGTCTGATTGCTCTATAGAATTAAGCTAAACAAGGAATGGTTGGTTTTACCTCAGGGTTTGCTTGAAGCTGCTGCTTCTTTCCTCGTCTTGTAAAATTGCCTTCATGTTGGGAAGCTTCTCCACTTTTTAGTTCTGTCAGATGGTTCAATAAAGTATATTGCCCCTGTGCCCCCCATTAAATGTATCTCTATTTAAATGATTACCTAATTTTAAGTACAAGTAGGTTTACTTTTTTTTTTCTTTTTTTTTTTTTCTTTTGGATATCCCTGATACTACATTTTCTTCATTTTGCTCTAGTAGGTAGAAAAGTTATCTCCATAAGACATGAAAGATTGCAAGTAATAGCAATAGGAAAAAGTAGTAAGGGGCAGACAAACAAATCACTCTTTTTTCTTGACTGAAACAGGCAAGTGTTTCCAAGAGACAGTAGTAGAGAAATATCTATGGCAGAGCAGTGTAAAGTATATCTTCAGTCATGTATTTATTCTGGATGATCTGAAGACACTGAATATATCATTCCTCAATATTTGTAAGCATGTTAATTTTGTACCAAGATATATAATAATCTGCCTTTTATAGGAATTATATTTTAAATGATTTTGCGGTCAGTAGCTTATCACTTATTCATACTTTGCTGGGTTTTGTTGTATCAAACGTTCTTTCAGGAATGTATCCATAGTGAAAACTGTCATCATTTTTCTCTAGCACAGACTGGCAATGTCATAGAAAGGCAATGAACTTCTAAATCTAGGTTTAAAATATTAAGTTTTGTTTAACCTAAGGCAAACCTCATTATAGCAATTCATTGTATTAATTCTCGACTTGAAAAATATCCCTTGGGCCAACAAATTTATAGACTTGTTGTTTACTGCTGTACCATTTCTTAAAATGTCAATTCTATATAACCACAGCTTTCAGAAATTCTGAACTTTCTTCTACTGTGTATCAAGCTCTCTTTCATCAAACATACCTTTCCTTTAGTGTCCCCTACATAAACTTAAATAAAAATACAGTTGGAGTAATTTTGTTTGTCAGATTAAAATATTTAATAAATCACCAAAAATTTACTTTATGAGCTATATTGGCAAAGCTAAGCTTGAAATAAAGTGAAATTAAGTATAGTCTCAGAAAAAAAAAATCAAAACCACACACAACTGCCATACTACTGCATAACAAGTACCATATTTTTTATGTTTGTCTCATTTGTGATGTCAGATGTGCCTTAGAGAACTTAAATATTTTGTAATTTTCTCCAAGTTTCTTTGACAGTTTTAGGAGCTATGAGAAGCCAAAAATCATGTTTTTCAGCTTACTTTTGGAAACTGATAGTTTTATTAATCAAGACGTGTCCTATTTTTGAGTGCAGATCTAGTTAATATAAATAGTGCATCTTGCTGTTAATGTACATATATATATAGACGGATGGGGGATTGAAGCAGAGACGTACTTGACTAGGATCACACAAATGATCTGTGAAAGAGACAAAAACTGGTTTCATGCACCTTCATTCCCAGGATACAACCACAGGACTAGCACTCCATCTTTAACTGATGTTTGATACAGCCTCTTCTGATTGTTAGATTCAGATCCTAATCCATCTCCCAATGTAATAGGAAATTAACTAATTTTAGAAAAAGACTGAAACACAATTTTTTTTGCTTAATATTTTGCATTGTCATCAACAATTCTGACAGAATCAATAGTGTGCATTTCCAATTTATGGTGTAGATGCACCAGCAATTACTATTGGCATATCCCTCAGGAAAACTGTCTTTACAAAAAATGCAAGAACAAAGACACTTGCAAAGCCTGAATATCTAAAGCACATTTAAAGGAAGAAATGAGCTATAAGCAATGTCTTTGCTTTCCCTGTGGAATTTTCAAGTACTTGCATTTGATGGGGCGAAATCAAGTGAGACTGTTTCAGCTATAAAAACAAACATTTACAGATTGACATTTACACAGTCACCAATTTATAAAAAGCTACTCTCATTGTGATTTGTCATGTCTCACTCATCCCTCTCATCCCTGTAAAACAGAGAACTGTGCTGAAGGGGATCAAAGGTTCACTTCAAGGTGAAAGTACCTTTTGCAGAGATAGTAAAACTAAACTGTCCGGAAGGAGAAATTATATTTACAAAAACATTTGTAAATTATGATTTTTTTTTTTTCCCAGAAGGCTTAAAAATGATGGAAGCAACAAAGCGGAAATCTATTTCGAAGAGACATCTTTAATAGATTAATAATCTATCAAATGAATCAATGCTTTATCTTGGTCTCTCAGTTGCTTCTCTATTAGTTACATTGGTTTCACGTGGACAAACAATTAAGAGCTAAAAGGGCACCTTATGTCTTTTCCCATATCCAGACATATAGGAGCGGAACAGTGGATGTGGCAGTAATCACGGGAAATGACTGGTCAGCAGAAAATCACAGGAGTGTTTAGTAACATTATAAGACAGCTCATTAACAGAGGACGAAGCGGGACTGATGCTGTTGCAAACACATGAATACAAGGTCGCCTTTCGGGTGTAACCAAGAGCCCAGACCCAGATACCGTACCTGTTCTCTTCTGAAGAAAGGCAGCATAAACAGTCTTCAGTTTCCATTTAGGTGTAGTGGCCTGGAGTCTAGAAGAATTGTTTGAACATATTGATTGGCAGTAAGTAAATTTTTTAAAAGATGCCATTTCCTTCTGTTTTATAGGCTTTTAATCCTTCTGATTATAGAAAAGATAGGTGGAAGAGGGCAGCTGGTAAAACTTACTGCAAATATAGGAATAAGTGCCATACAAAGTCCATACATTTTTACTTATCACAAAAAGATAAAGTATATTCTACAGTCTAATTAAATGACACGTAATATGCTTGGATACCAGAACACCAATTGTACACATTTCTAATGTTGAATTTAGTGGTAATTTGTCACTGAGTTTCATTTAATGTACAATATTCTAAGTGAGAAGGGAACTAAAATTCCAATGTGGCAGAATACAGTATATTTGTATACATATTTTTAGTGAATGAGTTCCAACCCATGTCTTCTTCTGGTGATACAGCTAAATCTAAGATACCCAGCTGATAGATTTTTCAAGGCCTGACCTTGTGAATGAGGCATGGCAGAGTGGGATCAAGCCAAGGAAAAAGTGGTTTGAAATTCTAGAAGCCACAATTTGCAAAGAAATTACTGAACTTCAGATAATGCAAAATAGATTAAAAGAATAATGAGAATGAAAACTACTGTAGTGAAAAGCGTATCTCAGGCTTAAATGTTGTTTTACCTTTCATTCTATCTTTATTTTTAATATGAAATCTGTTCTGAAGCCATTGTTGTAAACTTCGCTTATCCCATCAGCTGTCACCATTAGACACTTTTCCAGTTAATTAGGGGAAGCTTTCGTGATAGAGATGGAGGAAAAGCTTAGATTAAGTTGGACGAGTCAGGACACAGCCTGAGCAAGCAAACATATACATGGAACCATGTCACTATTAACTGGTTGCAGCTCTTGATTACTTTCACCAACTAGGGTTCGTACCAGCAGTTCTGAAATCAAAGGGATTAATAAGCCTTTACCAGATACCTAAGGCTTTTTAATATATTAATTATATGTTTTCTTTCTCTTCTTTCTGTAGAGTTTATTGATTTTCCCTACTCGACTTTCTTCTCCCTGGCAGATGCTGGAAATAATGATATTAAAATTGATCTGGTATGTTCAAGGCAGACATTAGCCATGAAATCCAGTTTTTAATGGAAGGTATATACAATACTAACCACATGGATCTTAGTCCATGTCAGTCTCACATTTGAATGAGATTTGAGAGAGATGATGAAGCACAGAGCTAGGCACATGAGAGTGCAGTGCTGGCTCTTATGTTAATGGACTCAGAGACTCCAAGTCAAAAAAGAATCAATAAGAATAAGGCACCTTAAAATATATATATTCAAAGCTCTGCTTGAGCGAAAAAGTTTTCTGATTAATAAGAGAGGGGCAGCCAAGTATACGAAAAGGAAAAGACTTTCCTTGCCCTCTATCACCTTAAAAATGAACAACATATATTCCCATAAAATACAGTAATTGGTGCCTTTCCGGATCTTGGGTTTCTCAATTCACACAGTAGTGGAGTGAGAGTGAGCGTCTGTCTCTCAGATATCTTAGAAAGCCAGGCAAGCTTATGGGGCAAAGTAGAAAAGGAGTTTTGCTCCAATGATCTCTACTATGTCCTTCCATTCAATACTAAATAAGTGTCAGGCAATTAGAAATGGAACAGCGGGTGCGTAAATGATACTGCCTTCCCAATAAATTGCTAATACCTGGATAGTGCTGCATGACTGGAAACGTACTGTTACAATAACTGCAGTACCAATTTTTATTTCTGAATAATAGAGAATATGAAGAAGATCAATGTAGCATTGGAGCCATGAAACAAACAATCTACCACATGATTCTTTTCCTGTCTGATTTCTTATTTTCTTCCTTCCAGAATTGAGACATACTGCATCTAAGCTTTACAAGAGTAATATGCATTTTCTTTCTCCTTCTTGGCAGAGGTGTGCTGTGGTGCATGTGGTGGTCTATGGACAATATTTAATGACCGCCAAAGTGTGACATAAAGTTCATGCTTGTTCTTGTAGGGTAAAAATCAACCTCATTTGTAGTGAGCACCTGAAGTTCATCATTTGGGAATAGCTAGAAACATGCAAAATAATTAAATGGGGATTTTTTTTTTTTTAATGTATTGACACATACAGCTTTTATTAAAACAATTTGGTCAGAAAAAAGGGACATCCACAAGGCACTTATCCACACTTATTTGCATTATTTATTTCACTTGGTTCATGTACCATCTTTTACCATCTGTCACATGGAAGATAGCTTTCAAAGAAATTCTGGAATACTAATGGAATTCCCTCAGCATCACCATTCAGCACAGGTGGCATTTTTAGCTCTAAAACTAATTAAAATGCATGTTTTAAAGAAGTTCAGTGTCTAATTCAAGCGGATAGGATACACAAGACATCTCTTCAATGTTTCAGAGGTCACAGCATGAGACTGATTTGGCAAGCTTCATCTAAAATAACCCAGTACTTAAGGGAGTTTTACAAAGAAATACATAACGTGTTGATTTCATACTTAGTAAATTTTAAAGCAGCTGTAACTATATGGTGGATTCAGATGCATTTTGCAAAATAGTAAATGAAGATAAAGAACAAACATCTTCACTTTTTCCTACCTATTAATAGTGTTACAATGAAAATGCAAGAGGAGTACTTAGCATCTAACCACAAATTAGCAACTGGAGTCATATTTTGCATTTATCTGCACAGAATTTTCAGTTCAGCACCCAGTCTTCTGTAATTAATGGCTGTATTTTGCTAGAATACATACCATGCAGAAGCAGAAGGAAGTAACTAACAAAAGGCAAATAAAGGAATCAGCTGTGCAGGTGTGCTGGTTTTGGCTGGAACAGAGTTAATTTTCTTCATGGTGGCTAGTGCAGGGCTGTGTTTAGGATTTGTGCTGAAAACAGCGTTGACAACACAGGGATGGTTTCGTTACTGCTGAGCAGTGCTTACACGGAGCCAAGGCCTCTTCTGCTCCTCACACCACCCCACCAGCGAGTAGGCTGGGGGTGCACAAGGAGTTGGGAGGGGACACAGCTGGGACAGCTGACCCCAACTGACCAAAGGGATATCCCATACCATATGATGTCATGCTCAGCATGTAAAGCTGGGGGAAGGAGGGGACATTCAGAGTTACGGCATCTGTCTTCCCAAGTAAATGTTACGTTAAATCATTCTCCCATAAAACACGTTGGGTGCTGCTGCAATCTTGCCCTCCAGGAAGAGAAAGTGAAGCCCTGACAGATACTGAGCTCTTTAAGAGTTGTCAGAAATAATAGGCTGGGCAACCTCAGTTTTGAAAACCTTGAGTAATTGCCACCTGCTGCTGTAGTCACAGCCCTTCTTCCTTGCTCAGATGGCGAGAAATTCAGAATAGGAAAACAATTCTTGCATCAGCAGCACATCACCAAGTTACTCACACTACTATTATAGTGAGGAGATCCTTTTTGGTGGGTGTAAATTGGGATTTATGGGCAAAACATGTTGCTTTTAACTAAATTGGAAACATCTGTACAGTAATTCTGGTTCTGTGTGCACTGTTTAAAATACCCTTAAATAAAGATGTTTAAAAGATTTGCTTTTGTGTTGTTTTCCCTGAGCTGGTGTCATTGTGAGAATATTTTGTATGATTTTAAGGACAAACAAAGTGATCAAAAAGCCCATTCAATTTTTCTTTTTATTGGTGGTATTTTAACTGATTCTTTGAAGAGGTATGAAACTGGGCCCAGTAGGTGTTGGGAAGGTTTATTATAACCTGACAGAAATCTGTCTAATCCTGGGGCTTTACTAGCTCTAAGGGAATTGTCTTACTTATTTCCATTAAATCATTAACTGACTGTAATGTAACTTTTGAGAATATGACAGCTTTAGAAATAATAATAATAACAATAAAAAATGGAAGCAAAGGTCTAACAGCTTTTGTCTTATACTGGATCTGTGGATATCTTCAAAGAGCACCCTGGAGTGCTCTATGGCATCCTTTACAATCAGTGATGGGAATGTTATTGTTATCCTGTTGAGCAGATACAGGCAAAGAGATTCTACTCATTATTTATTCCGTTGCATTCATCTGAAAGCTCCCATACACTTTTCAGAGAATCAGGACTGATTATCATGCTGTGGTGGGTTGAGCCTGGCTGGAGGCCAGGTGCCCACCAGAGCCGCTCTCTCACTCCCCTCATTCACTAAACAGGGGAGAAAAGGCATAACGAAATGCTTGTGGGTCGAGATAAGGACAGGGAGAGATCACTCTCTAATTGTTGTCACGAGCAAAACAGACCAAACTTAGAGAGGGAATTCATCTAATTTATTACTAGGCAAAACAGAGTAGAGGAATGAGAAAATAAAACCAAACCTTAAAACACTTCCCCCACCCCTCCCATCTTCCCGGGCTCAACTTCACTCCCGGCTTCAACCTTCCCCCCCCTCAGCGGCACAGGGGGACGGGGAATGGGGGTTACGGTCAGTTCATCTCACGGTGTTTCTGCCACTTCTTCATCCTCAGGGGGAGGACTCCTCTCATCCTTCCCCTGCTCCAGCATGGAGTCCCTCTCACAGGGTGCAGACCTTCAGGAGCAAACTGCTCCAGTGTGGGGTCCCCCATGGGGTCACAAGTCCTGCCAGCAAACCTGCCCTGGTGTGGGCTCCCCTCTTCACGGGTCCACCGGTCCAGCCTGGAACTTGCTCCAGCGCGGGCTTCCCATGGGCCGCAGCCTCCTTCAGGTGCCTCCACCTGCTCTGGCGTGGGGTCCTCCAGGGGCTGCAGGTGGAATCTCTACACCCCCTCATCCTTCCTCCATGGGCTGCAGGGGGACAGCCTGCTTCACCATGGCCTTCACCACGGGCTGCAGGGGGATCTCTGCTCCGGCGCCTGGAGCTCCTCCTCCCCCTCCATCTGCACTGACCTTGGTGTCTGCAGAGTTTCTTACATCTTCTCACTCCTCTCTCTGGCTGCAAAAGCTCTCTCTCTCTAAGTGTTTTTCTTCTTCTTAAATATGTTATCACACAGGCGCTGATTGGCTTGGCCTTGGCCAGTGGCGGGTCCATCTTGGAGCCGGCTGGCATTGGCTCTATCAGACACAGGGGGAGCTTCTAGCAGCTTCTCACAGAAGCCATCCCTGTAGCCCCCCCCGCTACCAAAACCCTGCCACGCAAACCCAACACACATGCAGAAATTAAACCATAATCTATTTAATTAGGAGATAAATGCTGAAATCTAATGATAGACATTCAATTCCTATGTCTTTCACAGGAATTCTGGCTAAATGAAGGTCACTAGACCTGACCTATTTGTCTAGACTTTCTTTATGACCAGTAGGGATCCACTCAATAGTGTCAATGAAGCCTTGGGAGCAATTCGTCTCATGCTGAAACAGACATTTATTTACACCTGCTCAGATGAATTACACCCTGTATTCCATTAATTCTATTGACTATATCTCCTTTGTTCATAATGGAAAAGTAGAAAATTATCCCTGATTTAGACACCCACCTGTAAAGAAGGTAAATCTCACCTTAAATAAATAATTCATGTCCCAGTTCAGTCAAGTATCAAGGTGTTCTTCACCTTTAGGGAATTTCACTGTTTCCATTTTGCTCCAGAAAGGAAGAGAAACCTTTGCTTAGGTCGGGCTATATGGCTAATATTCACCGTAGTCTATCTCTGAAGTGAAATCTTCCTATACCAGAGACTGCAACAACATTTAGCAGAAAGGATGCTGATGTCATTTGCCAGTCTGAATGTCACCACAATACAAATGATTTGTCTTGCTTACACTGGAAAACAGGCCAATGTAAAGCAGTGAGGGATGGAGGACAAGATGTGACTTGAAAATAGCAAGCAATGGCCAGAAAAAAATGAGGAAAATATTTACTGTTGATGCATTTAAAGTCTCTCCTGTGCTAGAGAGGGGGAGTGACATTTTACAGGAACACTGTGCTGATGAATGAAGCTTAGTCTGTGTAGCTAAGTTTCCTTGCAGCAAGAGAAACATGTTATGTATTATTATATTACACTGCAATAAAAGGGTGTGGTAATATAACTATATTACAGATATAAATATAAATATAACAAAAAAAGTGTAAAAAGGCTAAGCAAAAACACTAGAAGAAATATGTGATGGAACAAAGGAGTATGAAACCTGACACAAATATAGAAAAATTCATCACACTATAAAAAGAACCATGAGGCATTTAAACAAGGTAAGTAAAAGCATCAATTGTGTAAGTAACAAAGGGTGAAAAAATACACTACAAGCCGAACAATATCCTTGGAAGGAGGACAGAAAATCTGTGAGAAGTTTAGAATGGTCCTCATAAATCTGGAAATCTAATATCAGATGAGAAGGACAAGGTACAGTGAATTGCGTGTGGGAGCTGGACGGAATATTAGGAGGAGGAAAACAAGGAAGAGTATCTGGAAAGGATGATATTAGACTGGAAGAGCTATCGTCTTTTAATTAAAATGCCAAAATGTATCTACATAAACTCTGTAAGCAGATATAAGCAAAAAGAGATGATTCAGAGATTTCAGGAAGTCTGTATTCATTTCTGCCCTAAAATCCAGCCAGCAACGCTGAAGATTATCAACAATGCCAACCGCGCTGCACGGTGAATCAGCTGTGTAAAATACTATTGAATATGCATCATGCAGAAGCAAGGAGTCAGTTCATTTCCTGTTAAGAGACATGAATTAAACAATCCTCAGCTATAGAGGTAGAGTAAATAAGAGTAAATAGGAAGCTAGAGCTTGAGATAAAGCACACAGAACCAGAGAACACAGAAAAGTGTCAAGAAATCTGTAAGGATCATAATCCCTGTCTTCAACCTGGAACTTCTTGCAGATTCCAGTCTTCATGGGGTGCAATCATGGATAATATCTGTAAAATTAAGAGCCTCATTTGTGTTATTGGGGGGGGGGAAGACGGGGAAGGGCCTTTCTAACCTCTTAAAACTATTTTAAACACAGAAGGTCTTTTCAGGAACTGAAATGTGTTTGTTCATCTATCAGTGTTTGCAGCAAGTAAACATGATGTCAATTAGCCTTGCTAATGTGAAATCATTACCAGTTCCTGGGTGGGAGAAAGAGTTCATCAGCTCAAACATACATTGTGTGTATTGCAATATATCCTACTGTAAGAACAGTCTTGGATGTTTAACTAATTAGTATTTGTTTGGAATCTTCCACACCTAGGGTTTGAAGCCTTCACCCATAATTTGCTAGTGGAGCACCAATTAGCCCCACAGATGAGTTAACAGACAGTTATACTAGAACCTGATCAAATGTAGAATAAAGAAGCCTTCGTGCAAAAAAGTTTAAAATTGAATGCTATTAAACCCACAATTTCCCAATGAATCTCAGCATAACTGCTAGGGAAAAAAAATAATCAGCTTTTTAATATTGGAAAATCCACTCTACCTCTAATGAAATATTAGTGCAGTCTTTGATAGCCACTGTCTGAAGCTAACCCACGGACCAAAAGGGAGGTTGGGGCACATAATGAAAAAATTTCCAGTTACTGATCCATGTGCAGTAAATGCAGACTCTAAAGCCCACGGAAAACAGAGATGGGTTTCAAACTATTCTTTTGATCCTTTACAACAGCAACAAAAATAAACAAGAAAAACCCATTCCAATTAATATAAGCCTACCATTTCAGACATGGCATGTTGAAATTAGTAATCGGTTATAAAATGCCAGAGGCCCATGCTGGCTGATGTCATTGTATTTGATGGAAAGGAATATGATAGTGGAATACAAAATCACAAGAGGGCTGGAGTGATTGAAGATATTGACTTTCACCATCTTGTGAGGTGCACTCACCTGAGACCAGTGCGAGCCAGATTTACAGCAAACAGGAGGAGTTGGTTCTTCATGCAGATGGGGGACTTGTGGAATTCCTCATCATAGGATGCTATGCATGCAAAAATTGTTAGGGATTCCAGGAGAGGAGCAAAAAATACCCAGAAAAAAAGATCTACTATGTTTACCAACTATATGAACTACAGTGAGCTCAGGTCACACACTGAGCAGAAAACAATCAGAGGCCGAGTGAGTTCTCAGAAGTGTTACACATAGCCTACTTTTCCCTAGACATCTATTATAGCCACCATTGAAATCAAGTACCCGGATTAGACATACTTGGTGAAGCATTGACTCTGTGCTTACATTCTTACTGTATTCCCTTCTCTGCAGTCCATTGTAACTGCATCCATAATTTCAGGATATTCAGAGAATATTACCTTAAAGTCAGACCTGGGGCTGCTGTACTTAAAGCCGTGAGTGAAATCCTACCAACTGTTCTGTTTTGTTTCATCTACCCAACTTGTCTTCAAAAAGTTACCATCCCTAGAGCAGTTATAGCAAAACTGATAATGAAGAAACTTCTTCACTGCCAAAGGTAAAATGAAATCAGTGTTGATTTACATTAATACGCCAGGCTGTAAACCTATAAACCGCCATGATTCAGACACTTGTTTCACCTACTGATCAGCCAGTCTTTCCATGGACACAGGGCAGCTACCCAGGTCAGTAACGTCTTAAACCAATGGATATCATAATTATGTATGTTTGAGTTAACCTTAAAAGAGTGCAATATTCATAATTAAAGGAAGTAAAATTTCAGTTCTGTTTGGTATGTATATTCTTACTGACAGGATTTCTATGAAGCTGTTAGAAAGCAACTCATCAATGTATCCTTCCTGGATAGACTTTCTTTATGCTGGGCAGGCATGTTGATAGAATAACGATATTGCTGGTAGCATTAGACATACAGTCACAAGTCACCAGTTTCTTCTTAGCCAAGCCTTGAGATCAGTGTGCTCCCTCATGAGAAAACCCCATGTGGATGCCTGATTTCAACACTGCTGCTCATGCTCCTTATCCAGAAGTGTTGTCTTTCTCTGCCTTGTATGATCATCCCATCTTCCAGTTCTCTTATGCCTCCAGCAGTTCTTTTAGTTGGTTCTTTAGAGAAAAACCCTTGCATTCTGCCTAACTTCCTCTGGGAACATCCATAATATTCAAGCGTTGTTCCTATTTCCTTCCTCCCGCTCCCCAAACCTCACCATCTGCAAGATACTCTTAAGAAACAACTCTGTCTAGATGGCACACCTGTCTCAGTGTTACTAACTAGTCCCTTTTGATACCAAACACCCATGATACCACTCACTGAACAGTTCAAGCTGAGCATGATTGAAATAACTCCTTGGCTCCAGACATGTCACTACTATCTCTTTTCAGTGCTGTGGACACAACTGCCATTCTGCCAATCACTTGAACTTGTAACATGGGTTTTCACATTTGATTTCTTAAATCCACACTATCCCTATTTTTCTCACACTCGTTCTGCATGCAATATTCATCTTTACCTGCCCATCCAGAGAGCCAAAGCTCTGGTCCTGCTTGCTAAGCATCCTGCTTACTGAGAGCACAACAGAAAATGCTCTGCTACGAAATGCTGCTGTGTGTAGCATTTCCCTACCCTTTGATCATGCGCTGCTCTGTTTACAGTTTGCTTGTGACTTCTCTTCACTATCAAATTTATGTTATTTGTTTTGTGTTCATAACCTAATCCCACTTTATCTCTCCTTCAGAAACAAGAGATTGTCTCCTGCTTCTAATCAGCTACTGGTAATACCCTCCATCACCCACTTGATTCATTCTCAAGCAGTTACTTTCATGTTGTTCACGCTTGGAAGAAACACTCCAAAGTAACATCATTGCTTTCCTTCAAGTCTCTTCTTCAAATCTGTCTTTTGACATTATGCTTATAAAAATACTTTGTGTAAATAAGCTGTAATAATACTAAGATTGTTGCTTATCAGTATTGTTTTATTTCCTTTTCTTCCTGTGCTGTTGTTTATCTTGTTGTTTCTTGTCTCCTGCATACGCTACATGTGTTTTTATGCAGCACACTTTTGGCTCATGTTTGTAGAGCCCTTCATAAATTGAGGTCAGTCTTCTAGTTTCTGAGTCCTACTGTAATATGAACATAACTGCAGTAATAATAACAACATAAGGTTCCTCACAATTTTTATAATTTTGCCTTTTAATATATGCACAGATCTGCACTATCTGCTCCATTTTCATAGCAGTTGAGTGACGAGGTGTGGTATACACTGTTGTTAGCATGACTAATACATGGTAAACTGAAGAGATGAAGGATAACCTTCAGAGCACCTGTTTTCCAGCGTAGGACAGTACTTAGGTGGACTGTAAGCATTAAGGTTTAAGGAGAGCAATTTCATCAATCAACATTGCAGGACATAAACTTCTGTCAGCATCTTTGTTTTGGACTACAAAAATTTATAGTTGCCCACACACTCTCATCCTAGGCTGAAGAACTAGGTGCTAAGCACCACCATGACCTGGAATTCATTGAGAGAGAGTTTAAGTACCTTAAGTACATTAAGTGTGCTTCCATCCCAATCTGTTTGCTGTTCTTGTACCTTCATTAATGCAAACCAATAATGCTTTGAAAAGCAGATAGTGCAATGACTGTATTTGTTTCCACACCACAACACTGGCCAAGGAGGAGCTGTTGTGATGTGCAAGACTGCAAGACCTGTAGCACTGCATAATAATCCAGGAACTATCGTCTCATCATAAGGATGCACAAACCTAAATACCCTACTTCCCAGAAATACACTCCTGAGCTACTGAGTTAGTTCAGGGAAACAAAAGATGAAGAGAGGTTTGAAGGTGGGCAGCCCTACATCTGGGAGCAAAAAAACCCTGGAACTGGAAAATAACTCTATCTCCAAATTGAGAAAGCACCATTCTTCTTGAATGGGAAGAAGGAACCCTTAAAATGCACTCATCACATTATGACCTCTATTTGAATGAACTCAGGAAAAAATGTAATGTAGACACAATTTTGAAGGTTTATTAAGTTCCAAGAGTCACGAACTAAAGTCTTTGTCTCATTTTATATTCCTTTTCCCCTGAAGTTTCACTGTGATGCCTCTGCAGTGAAAAGCTGTATTTCTGTAAACAATATTGGGGTTGTGGCTGTTATCATTTCACACAAGACCCCTCTTGCAGAAAGAGCTTTGGAGAATATTGGACTATTTTTTTAAGCACCTTTGACAGTCTGCTGTGCTGAGTCGAAAGATTTCAAGGTACATTAACTTTAACAAAAGAATGTCCGTGCCATAAGCCCCCATTTCGTTTCAAAATAACGATAGCTGTTTTAAAAACATATATATAACTTAACCCAACTCCTTTATTTATTATTATTATTTATTTAGAGGGTCCCTCAAGCAAATCCAGATAGAGGCTGATAGGATGGGATTTGCAGGAACAGGGAGAGTTTCAATTTTGCTTTGAATTCAACATAATTGAGACTGTGGCATTTGAAAATGTGCAGTCTGCAGATTAGATCATGTAGTTTCCCACCCATTACTGACTCTCCTCCTCACCGTGCACGATGTGCTCTGCCTCATACACACATTCTATTTCATTCTGCAGATAATCAGGGCAAACTTTAGAACCTCGGGAAAAGGCTTTTTCACAGCACACGAATTGCATCTTTAGTCTTTGCATGCCAGAGGATTCTTCAATTTGTTCCATGGAGATCTGTTTTCTACGTTATTCTGGCATTCTTCTAAGTATGTTTTCTCCTTGGGAAGAAGAAATTTCTATTACTGTGCTCTAAATCCATTACTCTGTTAACTCTGCAAAATAGTTAAGCTGGGTATGCTTAAAAACAGAAAAAAAAAAAAAAAAAACAACAAAAAACCCCCCAATACTTTGTGATCTTTCACTAAAATGATGTGGTTTTATTTATTAGTATTAATAACTTCTTACCTCTTTAAACTTTACTGAAACACAAGTTTTGTTCCCCCTTGCTCTGAATTTCATACAAATTTATGACTTTGTGTACTGTTATTGACTCCCTGGGGCTTCACATATGTGCAGTAGTGAAGCTTCAGTAGTCTGCTGTTCTACCACAACAGTTTTCAGCTTTTTAAATTGAACAAGTGTACTTGAGTCTATGTCCAGAATGTTCCAAGAAGGAGGACTTGAAAATTATGACATTTTAGAAGAATAAAAAAAAAAAACCTTAAATGAACTCTTTTCACTAGCATTTTTCTATCCTCAGTCTCTCTTTGCTCCATATCATTGGATCATAAGGCATCATTCCCATTTTCCTGGAAATTGAGCAGACACTTACAGCAGCATAAAGTGAGTGTAAAATGCCCTCAAATCAAAATAGCAGTTTTATACTCATTTTGTCTGGTTGAGCAAATATGATCACAGTTGTCTGATAGCCCACACAACCGCCCACCATTCCTGCTCACATCAGCAACACTCTCTACCTTATCATGGACTTTAGCTTGTGGCTACATGTGTATCATAAACAAAATGTGCAAGTGCTTATTTTCTGGTCTTGTGGTTAAATGGCCAGGTCTGTATACATTCAAACTTTCTAAAACAAAGTGGACATACTCAAATCACTTACTGAGAATTATCCTTTGGCTGTGCTAACTCCCAATCCACGACTAGAAATTTTGGAGAAGGTGCTAGTTGGCCAGAGGTTATAGTAAAAATGTAACACCGGAGAGAACAAGATCCAAAGCTCTGGGATGTTTTCTGGTATTTTTAACAAGTAAACTGAGTTTTGGTACTTCTAACTCTATGAATAAGATCTTTTTTTTTTTTTTTTTTTTTTTTTAAATCAAAAAAACACCTCTAGTAAGTCTCAGCTACTTCTCAGTCTTTGGTTTCTTACCTTTCACTATTTTGATCTTCTTTATGGTTGCTGCGGTCTCTTTTCTGTATCTTTTGCCTTATAATTTCCTGACTTAATTTCTGCTGTGGCCTAATTGGTCAGAAAAACCCAGTGTTACATGCACCATGTATTTAGCTAGTGGGTTATCTTAGGATACTCCTCTCAGGCTTTAAAAGTACTTTGCTTAATCTGCTCTACAAGCAAAAATATTTCCTTCCATGATCTATTTTATTTGTGCAGTTTAGTCTTCTCCCTAAATATTGACCCAGGTACTGTCTTTTCTTGTTCATTTCAGGTTTTCTGTGTACATTTCTCTAGTAAAAATTGAATAGAAACAACAATAACCAATTAATGTCTCCTAAATGGCAAATTCCAAATTTGCTTCACCTGTCAGAAATGAATCACAAAAGAGTTGGATAGCAAAATAAGGTTAAATCTTTGCTGACTGTGCTGGGATTATTTATAATCTGAATTGATTCTCCACCAGCTGTCTCTTGCCATAAAGACATCCTCCAATATTCACAGAGAAGAGTTCTCCTGCAGAGGTGGTACTTTGCAATACTAGCCTTGTAAATAGGGGTGAAAACCTAGCATTTATATACTTTTTTTTTCCCTATGGCCCTCAACTCACAAACTCTAATGCAAACTACATTCTTAGTTAATATTAAAGCTCATATCTTCATAAACAGAAGCTCAGATACTCACATATTCTCATGGCTTACATTTACTTTGCGGTTTATTTAAACTGCCTAATTCAAAAGAACGTACATAGCCACGTTCAAAGCAGGTTAGCGGACTTAACCACACAACTTTGGTGTATGACTACACACAGGTGTATGACTAAACCTGCGTGATACACAGCTCTAAAACCAAGATGTGGAATTTAATTACAGTAAGTCAGATAAAGGTTTGGACTAAAATGGAAAAATATCCTCCATCTAGATTCGAATTTGCCAACGCAGCGACAGCAAACCTTTGTCAGGTCACATACTATTACATCCCAATTCTGTTTCCTCTCCCCCCCCCCCCATTTTTTAATACACTTCCCTAAAGTCTCTCAACTCCACTTCTTAAATACTTAGATGAGAACTGTCATCCAGCAGTGACGATGGCAGCAGGTCCTACGTTTGTAATGGAAACTTTTACTTATGTGCCTTTGACAACAGCAGTGGATGTCATTTCTATCAGAAGTACCACAGGCTGTAAGCATATCATATGAATCATATGTGCCATTATTGCTGTAAACAGAAGCTAAAATCCAAAACTAATGCCTGTGAGTCAGAACTGGGCAAGGAATGCTTGCTCAAAACCATGAAACTAATTTTTTTTCAGAGATCTTTTCTCCAAATAACAACCTGATGTACAAAGTGCTGATTTTGGGGGTGTTCAAAGAACAGATCCACATCTAAAGGCTTCTGGTTTAGACTGGTCTCTAATTAAGAAGTGTCCTGAAGTGAACAAAGGGCCACACAGTAGGAAATATATGCTCGCAGACACCAATTCACACCTGTTAATGATTAGTTTGCAGACACTACCAGATGTGCTATTTATCTGATGATCAGAGTAATTGAAATGAATTGCTCTGAATCAGTCATGTGAAATTGTCCCAGTTAAGTAGATGTGTTGTTTCTCTTCTGTTTTCTTATGGAAGAGATGGAGCTGATCATTTTCTTTAACACTGTCCTTTACTCCTTACATAGTGCTCCCACAAAGAGTCTGAGCTGCATGGCGTACCCTCCTCCAAAAAAAAAGCCGGTAAAGCTGTACAGAAAGCTTTTTCAGTCTGACCATGGATAAGAGTTCACAAAGGCATTGGTTAGTGGTAAAAACGGGTCATGATTTTCATCACATATCTAAATATCTGCAGTTGAATGGTTACAAGGTCAAAAAGTGAAACCCTGCATATGGAGGCTTGCAAACTTTTGGAACTCACTGCCAAAGGAATATAGTGGTAGCAGACAGTATCAGCATACCCTCCAAACATGAACAAGTGAAAAAACAACTTCGTGTGAGTACAAAGGGGGAGTAAAGGGAATGGATGCAGAGAGCAGCCAGGTTCATGCACTTTCCCTCTTTTTGCCAGTGTTGGAGACAGGGGCACAGCGTTGATTTCACCCAGAGGGGCTTCTCTGTTTCCATGTTGTTTTCTTGGCTTGGCATGTTAACAAGCTTACTTCCTTTCCAAGAGACCTAAAACCAGCTATAATATCAAAACCTATGTGACTACGGAGATGCGATCTGTGAAAGGACAAACAAGCAAATAGAAGGAAGACCATTTTGATTTTTCTGTTGTCTACACCTACAAGACGGACTGATCACAAATTCAGCATGTTTCATGCTGTAAAGTGCATAAGTCCTGAAATGAGGACCAGATAGGCTGAAGCGTATGTATTATCTAGGCAAACCTAAAAAGGATGTCATTAAACATAGTATAGACACAGTAGCATGGGTTTTAATTCTTTACTGTAGCGCAAGGTTTATTTTTATGCTTTACTCCAGGTCCGGTGATGCCTTTGATTTAGGCTGTGGTCATTTTTCTAGCTTTTTGCAATTTGATATTTTCCCTACTATCCAGGTAATCTTTCACAGTTAGTGGCAGATTTAAGTTCCTTTATATCTCCAGCATAGCCTAAAGGGTACTGGTCCTGGTTTGCCAAGAAAAAAAAAGAAAAAACCTCGACAAAAACCCCACAGAAAATCTAATCGGAGAGATCAGAGAACTGACACTAAGAATGGACCACAAACAGAGGCATTAAAAGGCTTTCAAGCTATGGTTTCCCGTAGATTTTCTCAGGGACTTTGTGCAGATTGAAAGTTCTAGCTGCAGTCTTGGTAGTAATAACTTCTAGTTCGGTTTCCTGCAACCTCTTGCCAGAAATACTTGTCTGGTTCTATTTCTAGACTTACAACCCCACGTCTGCAATTGAATTTCCCTCAGGCTCATGACCCCATGTCTTACATGAGGTCACAACACTTCATTTGGGAGGGTCACTGTTCCTATCTGAACAAGAACAAAGAAAGTTTGCTCTCAATTTTGGTGCATTTTATCCCAGAATACCGCACCACCAGCACTATTTATATGTTACTTAATGATCTCCATTGTACTACCGGGAAGCTGAAGCTCACGTGATCTGTTTAAGCTGTTATGCAGCAAGAGTGTAAGCGGTGGAAGAAGAGCAGAAATCTCCCAGCTCCCTGTGCAGCGTGCTGTCCACTGGACCATGAGCAGTAGTTGGCAGATATAACTAACAGTGTTCAGCTTTCTGTTGGTGAAGGCTTATTAAAAATTCTAATGATTTGTGTTTTTGTCCCAGGTTATTTATCTTATTTTCTCTCTTTCTCTTTGGATGCTGGAAGGAGGTAGTCAGCATCATTACGCCCCAGACAATTGAGTTGATTGCTTTTTTCATAATAGTGTTCGAGAACAGAGTTGTGCAATTTTCAGTAGGCGACAGAATAGACAGAAGAAAAAGCGAGTGCTTTAAATAGAATTACTACAATACTGCTTGCAAAATGTTCTTCATTAACCCTTAATAAACAGCCCATGCTCAGCTATTGGCATAAAGTTATTCATTAAAGTTAGCAATTTTCCATCCCTAGGCTTTGCCACATGGATATTCCTGTCCTCCCTCATTCTGTGTTTCCCTTTCTTATTTAGACTATGGTAAGTTGTTCCTTGAGCTGTGCCTGTTTCTTATTTCTCACTGACGCCTTTCTTTTTGCCTTCACTCACAAGAACATTCTTTGGTTTTTATATATTTCCTTCCCCTCTTTCTCCTCCCATTTTTCTTTCTGTAACACATCATCTGTCTGTTCACAGGGGTATTAAAACTAGAGATAAGCCTTAAAAAGATACGCTTTTAAAACAGTCCACTGTCTTTTGATGAGGTAGGATAGATACTCCAGTATTCCTCATAAACTTGCTTCCTGAATCCACCAGTTATACAGATTCCACAACTAGCTTAGGCAGTTCACTCACTGTCTAATTAGTGTTGCCTTCAAAGAAATTTTCTTCATGTCAGATTTAGGTGTCTCTTGTTGCCACTGAAATCCATCACTTCCTGATACCTCAGCAGGCAATAGAAACTACATAAAAATATTTGCAAACAAAACAAGCTAGGAACCTCTCTCTGTCCCCAAGGCCAAAAAGTGCTGCATGGATTATACCCACCTGGCCAGAATTCCATTGCTTCCCAAAATTAACTCCTCCAAACAGGCCATTGGAAATGGTCCATGGTTCATGCACACAACCAAACCGTGTCCACAACCACACACAGACCTGAGGTGAGCCCCAGCCAAAACTGGGCCACGCACCAGGCTAAAAATTGAACACTGTAAACAGCCAAGTGCCAGCGCTCAGCCTGTGCCCTGGTCCTGATAGTTTACTCATATAGATGTGACAGGAAAGAGCATGTTCTTGGGGAGCAGCAAGAGCAGATCTGCTCCAGGAAGGAGGCAGAGCTGGAAGCTGAGGACCACCAGATCAGAGGCAGCGTCATCGCTGACCAAACACAGTCTTGCAGCATCTCAGCAGGACTGGGCTGGTGATAGAAACAGGATCCAGGGCCAGGGCCCATCCAGGGGGTGGGAGCAGGAGCAACAGGAGGCCTGAAGACATAGCTCTAAAGTAATATTACCCTGGCACATAGGTAAGTGTGCTGCAGGGAATTCACACCTTTTACCTCTTGCCCCAGATATGGGAAGTGACAGGAGCACGAAGACCACAAAGTGGTAGATGTTGCTGTGCTGTTTCTTATACACATATTTATTTGCTATTTTGTCACCCTGCATCCTGACCAGGCAGACTTGGTGTGTTTTAAGTCACCTGTTATCCTCACTGGAGCACAGATCTTCTATTCACACTGTTTCTCCTTAACTGAAAGCAGAGCTCAGCTGACTCCTTTAGGGGAGTCACTATTCATTTTCCCATGAAAAAGAAATCTCCCATGGCTGTCTAGGGATTTTAACCAGTCTCTGGTATATTACAATGAAACTTTCCTTTCCTTTACCAACATTTTTTCCCAGATTTTGAAATCACTGGCCTTATTTCAAGAAACATATAAACACAAATAATAATAAACCCTGCATATAATTTCCTTCTTGAGTTTCATCCACCTCCTTGGGCTGGAATCAAACCTTTTATGGATGTCTTCTTGCTTTGAAAGTCTGTTCATATTTATTTTCCACTCCTACACAACACTTGTTGTATGTCTTTGTGAAGTTTCCCTAGTTTATAACCCACCCCCCCTCTCTCTCCAAACCCTTAGTGTCTTTATTCTGCGCCTGGTAATTTTCCATTCTCCAAATACTAGCCCTCTACAAAAAGTTAAAAGATAATTGGTTCTCTTTTCCTTCAGAAATCTCAGTAGTATAACTAATGTCCAGCAAGTGTAACTGAAGTTGTCACTAAGCTCAATCTTTTGCTGTTGTATCAAGTTCATGAGAAAAAGATAAGTGGACTGTGCACTAAGCCTCGAAGAAACTTCAAAAATGTCACAATTTTATTAGTTCATATCATGATTAGAATTTGTAATTTGTCAGAAAATTTCTTAAATATTCACTGGACAGTGGGTGACATGGTACTGTTTTGGTAATTCATTAGTGTTATGGATCTGCATTGCAGTTCATCCTAGAATCACCCAGACAGGGTCAGTACTGAAGCTGGCTCCGAGGCTCAGACACCCCGACCTTCTCTTCCAGTGATGAGAAGGGCAGAGATCAGGCCCTGTGTCCTGCATTATTCTCTCAGGACTCCTCATTACTTTGTGTTATACTCATTACTGTCATTACTGGCTATTTTTCCTTTCTCTAGCTACTTAAAATTATCTCTAAATAACCCTTCTTTCAAAATATCCCAAATCCAAGTGCATAACAATACAAGGGTGATTTAAAATCACGACAATTTGACTAGAAGTATGGGAGGCAATGTATGACGAGATGATACAATCAAAATCAAGGTCCGTTTAGATTACTGGTCTTCCAATCTAAATACAATGTATTCCTATATGCTATATACATATTGTTAGGTTATGTGATAAAGCTCATCTGCACACCCACAGAGGAGTTCAGAGAGACAATGACAGGAGGGAAAGCCCAAATAATGCCCATCACAGGGGTCATAAGCCCATCAAAGACTCATCTGCACAAGCCAGAGGAGCACAGGGGCACAACGGCAATCAGGAACCCAAATTACAGACTCTCAAGGAATGACCACCCTGTATGGGCCCCTCCCAGGGCTGTCCCAGCAGAGCCATCAGCCCCAGTGTCCAGGCATGAAACCCATCACCACGGGTCATTTGAGCACCTCTCCAGATCACCTGTTGGACTATGGGATTTGCTGCCTAGGGCTGGGACGTATTATGGGGTGCAGGAAAAAGCAGTTCTGGATCATACAGGACTTATTACGGGATTACACAAGTGTGCAAGCACTAGCGAAGATCAAGCTGGACTAGCCAGTGAGTAGGTAAAGTGGTCTGGGAGCCAGGGAGCTGAGTGTGTCCCTAAGGGACAGCTCTGGGTGTGAGAGTGCCTGCGTATCTCTAGGAGTGAGAGCAGAGGGGTGTCAGCTATGGGACCTGGGAAGTCCTGGGTAGCTCTGTGTGTGTGACACTGTATCAGCAACTGGAGAGGCTGTTTGCATGTGTGCTTTGAGTGTGCGTCTGTGATCCGTGTGGCCAACCATGTGTTTATGTGTATATATGTGTATATATATGTGTGTGTGCATGTATACATTTGTATATGTGTATATATGTAATGTATATGCATGCTTTGCGTGCATGTGCCTGCTGGGAATAGTCTCACTACTGGTTGAATCTGGGGACATGGAACAGCAGCAGCCTAAACTATCTTGGGCGGTTGGGTCTGGCATGATATATTTTCCTTCAACACACACTTACGTGTATATATACGTATCATTTATATGTACTGATACTTTTTCTCTGTGCAGGAATGTGAGTTTTGGAGAGGCAAATGGCTCATAAGAATCAATTGTCTCTGGAATGAACTGGTAATGGTTGTGTTGTGTGATGTTGGCATGCCAGATGAGGTTGAGGGGCTGAGGATTAGGATCATATATCCCAGGCTCATAACCTCTTGTTAGTACCATTATGTCAGTCTTTTGTCATAGTAACAGAAAGAGTTGAACAAGGAAGCAACCTTCATTTTAGCTTTGCTTTTTCATAACATTTTAAGGTCTTCATTTTTCCTTTTCCTAACTATATTGTGCTTTTTGCCATATTTCTGCAACCACAAGAGCTGGAGTATATGCATATTTTAATGTACACTGAGCTTCTCCCATAATCTCATAACTCTAGGAGGATTTAACATAATTCTCAGTGATTATTTCCAGTGCCTGTCTTCACAGGTGGTCATTGATTTCCTGAGCTTCAACAGAGTGAAATTGAGGTCTAACCTACACTAGTAAAAGGTTTACTGGAATAGATATATCTCTCAGTACAGCTAATACCAGCAAGCACTCTATTATGGATGCAGTTCTATTGTGGGGGAGAAAAGTAAAAGGTTTTCATCTAGCTTTTCTCTTGGGAACTGCAACACTGTTAGGCTTTTTTCTAGCATTGAGATGTTATTCAAAATTTCACCCCTAAATGATAGCAGTAAGTTTTAGTCATAAATCTGGCTTGATTTTTCTCAGTTTCTCTGTTCCCCATATGGAGCTAGAAAACAGCAATGAGAGCTGACAAGCCGGCTTTAAATCTGCAGAAAGCAAGGCAGCAATGTTCTTTGCTTCCCGTCGGAGAAGACAAGCAGAACAGTGATTTACCCTTGGCCTGAGTGTGGAAAGCTTTCTCCAAATGCATGCCACCAGGCACTCCTGGACTTTAAACAGAAATTTATGGCTTATGTACCTTGGGAAGTTGGGCAGACCTCTCAAGTGTCTTTTTTTTGTCACTGAGACAGCAGTGACAGGTAACACGACAAGGGCACAGTGGGTGATGTGAGACAGGAGGAACTACCACTCAAGACTGCATCTGAAGAGTTGAGCCCCTCGGAGGAGAGGATCCTGTCATCTGGCAGAAGGGCCAGCAGCAGCACAGCCCTGTGACCTTTCCAGCTCCATGTTTCTACACAGAAAGCATCAAGAAGGACAGAACTGCACAACCTCAAGAACCTTGACATGGTTTATTAGTGTATAGCATGCTAAAGTGTAAATTTAAAGTGCAGTAACTATTTCTGCCACGCTCCCTATGTGGACATTGGTAGAAAGAAGTGTCGTCAAGATGAAGACAAGAGCTCTAGCTAAGCAAAGTAGTTCATATATGGTTGATTATTGATCCTAACCCTTAGCACGCACTTGCCTGTGATAGCTTCTGACTTGTTCTGGACACAAATGACTGGTATAGGTAAGCCTGGTCCTAATGTTATATGTACTTTATTCTACTATAGTTTAAATAAAGAATTGTTATAGGTATTAGGAGATGGGAAAATGGCAAGTACACAAGGTTTATCCTTACATAAGCATTCAGGGCGAAACTGCCCTCGGAAATAATTAAGAATGCCATGCAGAAACCACATTGGGAGAGTTATTAAGGGTATTGTGTGGATTAAATGCCTCTTCTTTGTCTGAGCCATTCGATCTTTCTGTAGTGCAAAACAGCTACACAACAGGATAGTTAATGATTTGGGTCTACATAAAATCTCGGGCTCGTAGCTCACTGAGCCTGTGGGGAAGAAAAGCTGGGGAAAGCATACTAGAGGGGCTGGCATTGCTCCTGGGTGCAGAATGTACCTGAGCTAGCTTTTAATCCTCTTGCTTGGCAGGACATCTGTGACCACAGAGCACACAGAATGGGTTCACTGTACTTGTACTGATTTTTTGTGTCAAGTTGAAAGTCCACGTTACAGATGTTATGCTCACAATTGCAAACTAGTTCTAATATATCTGCACAAGCTATGCTGTATCTCAGCTGCAGTCCTGGAGAGTCTGCGAGATGCTATCTTTTAGGTTAGGGCCATCGTGCACTGCTAGAGGCTTTTGCTTTGTTTTCAATGTTCTTTTGTTTTTCTGAGCAGATATATTTGTACATCTATTGTTTAAAGAATCAGAATCCTTGTAAAACTTTTATGTTAAAAAGTGGAACTAAGAACAGACCTAACTCTGTGACAATAATTTCTCTTTAAAATAAAAAAAAAAAAAAAAAAATCAGCCTGGAAATTTGTAAAATCTGCATACAGTTGTCACCACGCCAATGGTTCTCAAATATTTTGTTTTGACCAATGAAGAACACAATGTACACCTAAAGCATGAGCTAAAACCACAATATGACAGGTAAAGATAAAAATGCTATGCCTTTTTTTGGTAGACCATTTGCTGTATTTTTTTTTTTTAACCAATACTTTTGCATGCACCTAAGTTGGGAAATTCACTGCATTATACTGTACTCAAGTTTATTTTTTTAATAAAAGATAGAAACAAGGTTCTGTAGTACTACATCCGTTAAGTGTCTAATGAAAAATCAATAGAAACTGGGTACCTTATTCCAATAATTGCTTTTAGAAATTCTACCCAAGGGATATTTGTGAGAGGTAGGCTTAGTGTCTTAATTCCCACAAAGTCTGTAATTCCAGCCTGTTTCTTCTTGTTTGGTATTCATTGCAATACCTATAAAAAACTTAGTAAAGTGTGCTCATAAAAATTTAGTAAAGTTTTATAAGCATTACAGTAAACACAAACCAAGAGGAATCTATGGACCATCTCTCATACGTATAGTAAAGAGAGACCAAGAAAAAGCACAGATAGCAGGGTGTAAATAAATGGCATTCTTCAGCACACACACTAAGCAGCATTATGTTTGTTATAGTTCTGTAATTCACTGGATATATGGAGTTGAATCTCCTCTTATTTGCACTACAGTAAACCAACAGTTTACTTAACTGAGTGCAGGTTGAGGGATTTACGTCCTTTTGAGCTCCTGTGTGTGAAAAGAAGAACCCATTCCTTGATGTACATATGCATTTTCTGAAATTAAATAGATTTTTACAAGAATAAAAGCAATATAAATTCCCATCCATAGAATCAATATCTGTACAGCTAAAGTCATATAGCTATTAAATTAAACAAAAGAATTTTTAGGACAGAATTGATAAGCAAAAAGTATGCAGTAGCAAATTGGCCTTTGTTTTTATCAGCAAAGAAACATAACCTGAAATTTTTTTGCCTTGCCCTATTAAAATTTCTTTACACAGATTGCAAGCAGTAGAATGATGTTTAGATACTTTACTTCTGAGCAGTCAGTGATTAAAAGCAAGGTATCTATAGTTCCCTTCTGTTAATCGTAGGCGCTGTCCAGAGTTTCCTACATTATATAAAGTATTCTTCTGCTCCTCTTGTACTTTTTCAGAACACTGTTGTTTCAATCTTCAAACTAGATTTTGGCTCTATGCTCAAGAAAGCAAAATAGTTGTTGAGGGGAATGTATACATAATCTTCAATTCATTTTGTCGATCAGTTTATTGTATTTCAGATTTTCTCTGGGCAGCACAGACAACATCACAGAATCACAGAACGGTAGGGGTTGGAAGGGACCTCTGGAGATCATCTAGTCCAACCCCCCTGCTAGAGCAGGATCACCTAGAGCAGGTTGCACAGGATGGCATCCAGGCAGGTTTTGAATATCTCCAGAGAAGGAGACTCCACATCCTCTCTGGGCAGCCTGTGCCAGTGCTTGGTCACCCTCAGTCAAGAAGTTTTTCCTCATATTGAGATGGAACTTCCTGTGTTCCAGTTCATGCCCATTGCCCCTTGTCCTGGCGCTGGGCACCACTGAAGTGTCTGGCCCCCTCCTCTTGACACCGGCCCTTTAGATATTTATAAGCATGAACACTTAAATAACATATACAAAGGCAGGGGGCTAAAAGTCCATGCAAAAATATATAAGGGACATTCAATTTGAATGCCAAAAAGCAGTGTTATGCAAAGACACCTTTTATACACTGTTGAGAACCATTATGCAACCTACTCGAAATGTGAAAGCTGTATTTTTTGCTAAATCTATCAAATCTGCAAAACTTCTCAAGTTTAATTTAAAGTCCTAATTCTTAAAACTGTCATGGCTCAGGGACAGGCATGCAGACCAGGAGCCAGCAGCAGTGGGGTTTCCCACATGGACGGCAGGGAAGGACCTCACAGCCAGGTCCCACCAGTGAGGGAGCAGGGCAGGCAGGGGACAGCCAGGAACAGCTCCAGCCCCACACATCAGGCACCTCCCTGGAGTCAGGGATGATTGTATATATTGAAGTATCCCACCCCCAACTGATGATAATCACTGGGGAAGTGCTGCTGCTATTGGGAATAAGTTAG
The DNA here is from genome assembly GCF_028858705.1 of Grus americana. Lineage (NCBI taxonomy): Eukaryota > Metazoa > Chordata > Aves > Gruiformes > Gruidae > Grus > Grus americana. Next base: position 9,503,198 of record NC_072854.1, on the reverse strand, counting down.
AGGAGGGTCTGTGAAACAGCTACATGACAAAAACCAGATCTAAGGGTGATTTTTCAATGAACTACCTACAAAAGCTGCTAAAATAGTATGTCTGTACCATACATTGTGGTCTATTGAAAAAATACCCAAGCCAGCCATACATGGGCTTGCTTTAAATAACAAAAGTAATCTAGCCTAAGGAGTGCTGAGCTTAGTCAGGTTAAGAAATTGGATAAATTAGCTCATTACGAGCTTCCCAGGGTGCTATACGGCCAATTCCTGTACCTGAGATAGATACTTTACACAGCTCTAGCTCAGATATCTTAGCAGTCCACTGCAGTATGATATATCATTTGTTTGTTTAGCTTCAAGTAGGTAGGAGGGTGTTTTTATACACTTAAAGTTCAGAAGGTACCTAAGTCTTTGCAGGGCATGGACTGCGACTGGGCAGGTGTCTTCCGTCCAACACTCAGGACACCAAAAGGGCAATTTAATGAATTTGCATGTGTCAAGGCTTCTGTACCATTCTCATTTAAAAAAAAAAAAAAAAAAAAAGGAATTCTCTGTGGGATTCATTTGAGTTTCATGATAAATTGCTGGTCATAAACTCAGAGCTGCTCAAGCTTTCTCCTGATTTTATTTTTGCTAAGAACTCTAAAAGAATTTTGCTGTACCAAGTTATTCAAATTTAGAACATAATAGAAGCATAAGCTCTTATCCAGCAGCAGCCATATCTGCCTGCATTAAAATATCTAACACTATTTGCTCAATCTCCAATTTACATTTATCTACTCAAACACAAGAAAGGTCTGCAGGCTAAAAAAGAGAAAAGCATTCCACGGCTCCGACATGCAAAGCACACAGACAGAACGGAGTCCTTTTCCTGTAATGCTCTGCATTTGTCTACTAATGATTCTGACAAAACCAAATATAACCCAGCCCAGGACCTTAAAAGCTGATTTGAATAAATTTAAAGCAGGCATGGGATGGATGCTTATTATTATTCATAGCACCATTAGACATTGCTTTGCCTTTCTATGCTCCATTTTTAGAAGAATTAAGATTCAAACTAGATATTTTTGCCATGAGTTTTAGCGTTTGAGAAGGTTATTTATGCTAACCATAGTCATTGTCTCAAGAGTACTGCATTGATAGTGACATTTCCCCACAGCCTCATGCCACACAGGGCTAGATGTGTCCTTGCAGCAAAGGTGGCTAACGGCATCCTGCGCTGCCTGAGGAGGAGTGTTGTCAGCAGGTCAAGGGAGGTGATCCCTCCTCTCTACTCAGCACTGGTGAGGCCACACCTGGAGTGCTGTGTCCATTTCTGGGCTCCTCAGTACAAGAGAGGCATGGACATACTGCATAGAGTCCAATGAAGGACCACTGAGATGATTAAGGAACTGAAACGTCTCCTGAGAGGAAAGGCTGAGAGTGCTGGGACTGTTCAGCCTGGAGAAAAGAAGGCTCAGGGGGGATCTCATCAATGTGTATAAATAACTGAAGAAAATGCAGCCAGGCTTTTTTAATCGGTGCCCAGTGACAAGACCAGCGGCAATGGGCACAAACTGAAACACAGGGGGTTTCCTCTGAACATCAGAAGCTGGTCCTCACAGACACATTGAAAGTCAGTCAACTTTTCACCTCAGAAATGTAACAGATCTCACTATAAATCCATATATAATCTTATCATTGTAAATAAATAACATTTACATGCAGATCATTCAGATTTATTTCAGATGCATTACATATCTGATAACACAGTAATACAGTATGTTTTGCCCTTCCATCAGGTCTGCAGAAGAAAAAACAGGAATTAAACCCAAACTCCAGGATTGCTGTTCAGTGCCACAGCTGTAAGAGTATTCTTTGTACAACTTCTCTGCCAAAACCTCTAGAAGCAGTTACACTCTGATTTTGGACTTGTCTTAATCACTATTACATGCTTTTTCTGCCCTGATGACACAGTATGGAAAGATTGTCTTATTTTCTTTTCATGAAAGGTCATTGGAAATATGTTGTTCTGTTGTTCATTATGATTAATTGGGTTAATTGGCAGCAGATCAAATTGGTTCCTGATGTCAGCATGATATAATTTTATTAGGGAATTTTGAAACACTGCAATTGGCAAGTCCCTGATTGCAATGTAAGGGTTAAAGGCATTTCTTTCCTCTGATGTATTCAGAATATCTCATTACAATTCAGTAGGAGGATGACCTCTGGTTTAAGGCTAAAAATCTGTTTTACTGTCTGATTGGGTTTTATATAAAGTTCCACATAATTCTAGTTAAACCACAATTTGTAATGCTATGGCAAATTATCATTCAATTAGACTTAACTCACACTGAAATACCCATACATAGGAGATATTGGAGATTCATGAAGGAAGCTGCACAGGGTATGGATCATGTTCTCTTTATAAACAGAGATGGACATTTCATTACAAATCAATAAGATATAAGTGATGCCTGAAACAATTATTTTAACATAGTTAATTCCCAAAAGCCCTAGCTAGAAGTAAATGCTTGTCAGTGTGCCAGGTTATGTCACCTTTATGAACATTGAGCACTAACTTGGTTCCTGAACTAGGAAAGAATAAGTTTTTGCTACCCAAGTAGGCCTACTTAATGAAAGGAAAGTACTCTTAGTCTAAATCTTAAGTATGCTTTAGAGGCCTTGGGTCATGATCCCTTGGGATTATCACAGAACTCAGGTCTTTACTTCATAGAGATCACCTTTGACTCCAATGTTTATATAGTTAATGCTAAAAGCATGGAAATGGCTTGTTCTTTTCTTAGAAAATTCATGAGTAAAATATAAATATAAGTTGACATCAACAACTTCCTTAATGTCATGGCAATTAACCTCAATCATTTCTAATTCAGTTCAGTCATTTTGGGGGGATATTAAGTCTACTCCTCTATAGAAGCTACCAGTTCTGTTTTATTTTTTGTTTTAGTTTGTTCTGATGCGTATGTGCACAGTCCTTGGAGACATTTTTAACTTTATCATTTTAGAAATAAAGATGTGTTTATTAATATTTTTTTTTTTAAATGACTTGTCAGCTTTAACTGAACTAGATGCATTACAGGATACAATAACAGGTCTTTACTTTTGTTAAATTCCAGCTTTTAGGCCCATCATTAAAAGATGTTATCTGCTTAAAACTGGTTTCCTTTATCAATGAAAGGTTAATAATGTAAGTTGGCTTAGAAATGTATGAAAAGCAGGAAAGAGGGTTTAGTTAGGCCATCTTATCTATCTGATGTGCAATTGACTTCAGCTGATATTCTCTGTGGGATGCATGGAACAAGCTATTTTGTGTGTTGAAAGTTAGGTCATGTTGTAAATTTTGGCTTGTCTTCCTTGAAGACATGGCATTCCTATCTTCAAGCTGCAATTATTGTTTTCTAAGGAAAGTAAATACTATTTTACTGTTGCAAAAGATTTTATTTTAAAACTAATTCCTGAAATGTTCAACTCAAGAGAGTTTTAACCATAACAGAATGGAAGTCACGGTACTGGGAGTTAATAGGAAGGATAAAGATGGAGTTCTATTTACCAAACCTGCAAAAGATGTCACCAAAAACCTTGAGAAAGAGCACACAATATTGTTCTATATATGAAGGACATTAATACTAGTTATTCACTTCTCTCTCACAATGTTGTATATATATTAAATTATTTTAGAGCTTTGGATGGAAGAAGTTCAAAATATGAATATTATAACAGTCCGTAAAGCAAGTGAACCGTGTTTGGTATTTGTGAAAGCTGTGGAAGTTTTCCACTACCTATGAGCAGGCCAGATCTATATGCAAAAGTTTAGTACACTTTCAGTCTCATTATTAGTCCGTAGATTTTCAGTAGGAAGACACCATTTAGGCGAGTTTGTCTGACCTCCTGCATATGGCAGGCTAAAGACTTTCATCTACACATTTTAACTACTGTTTAAGAAATAATACTGCTGAGAAAGCCTTTGAACTTTATTCCAGGTGTGTAGGCATCAGTAAGATGAAATTCTACAAGTTAACTCAAAAAAGTTGAGTGTTAGATTTAAACTGAAGAAGTCAGCCATCTCCACATCTGAGAGTTTTAATAGAACTATCTATATCCTTTGTGATCAAAATGACAAAAAAATCATCCAGACAGTTAGCACTTGAAAACTGGTGATAACCATACATGTGAGCCCACAGATGCCCAAACCGGAACAGTTCCTGCTGATACCCAAAGTGGCTTTACACTAAGTAGAGTTCATTCAGGTCTGTCAGGACCATATACATTCCAGGTGTAATTTAAATTAACACTAATTCAATAATTTCAGAGAGAATACCTAATCAATAAGAAATAGTCATCATTTGTGTTGTACTTAGAATATTAACCAACCGAATTTAGAGCCATACTGAATAAAATAAAACAATGGGGGTTTTGCACTCATGTACTTTTGCAGGTTATCTAGTAAAGCAACACAAAGATCTTTTCCTAACCGTAAGAAAATATTGCCTTTTTATTACAATGTAAAAAGTAACATCTTCAAGGTCTGCTATACAGCACAGTCCCAATTTAGATGGTGTTCATTTTTACAAACTGTCTGAAACAGTCTCTTTATTCAACTCAGTTGCCAACAAAGGTTTCAGCTCTCCATCACCCTAGCTGGAACATATTCCAACCAGCACCCAATAAGTCACCTTCTCGCCTTCTCATCTTCCTATAGTTTTCAGTTCCTATATATACAGACAATATTTAAATTCCTTTCTTAATGTAATCATATTTTTATCATAGACAGATAAAAGTATATTAATTTGTTTCCATAATTTAGACTGCAGACTTTTAGTGAAAAAAACCCAAAACACCCCAACCAAAAACCCATCAAACAAACCAAACAGACCACTGTTGGCGTAATTGGAAGGTGAAAAATTGATGAACATGGCAAGGAATTCAAGGAAATCTAATTTTTCATTAACATTCATAATGCAGCATCACTAGTAATATACCCCAGCCTAAAGGACTAAAACTGAAGTTACTATTAGCACAGCTTATGTCCTGCCCTGGAGGCTCAGAATAGGATCAGACTCCTTTTACACCAGTGCTTATATCTATGGGGGGCGAGGGGGCAGAAATGCTCCTATGATAATGAACTTATTTTACCAGTTATATCCTACGTTTATTACAGACAGTCTAAAAATCTTGTTGAGGTTTTTTGCTAGCCATGGGTGAGAAAAACACTTTGGATTTATTCTATGTTGTAGTCATGATTCATCAGTTAGTATTAAAATGAAAAATATCTTTATGAGATTTAGAAATACCAGACAGACAGGATGAGAATGAGGATTCATTAATGCATCTAACAGAAGGATCTGGATGGTAAAAAAACCACTTTGCAATTTGTTAAGTCATAAAGAATTGTGTTCAAAACAAGACAAAAAATCCTGGTGAAAACTGCCCTGTGTTTTGATGGTGTAACAGGTCCCTTACTAAAAGCGTAGTTTGATGACAGGGCCTTAAAAGTACAGGCACAGGATGAAACCAGAGGCCCCAGGGCTGTTAACTCCCTAATAATCGAGTACATTCAAACGATGAAATATGATGCAACTTTGAGAACTGTGTAAAACTGATTTAAACAAAACAAAATAAACACATGCCAGCTAATCTCATTAAACTTCAGTTTTCCAGACATATTTCTTCTTGAACTACCTATCAGTCAGCACACCCTATTCCCAGAATAAAGCTGGCTTACCGTAAGTGGTGGCACAAATTCTCTGAGCACAGCCTGGCCTCTACTTTATGAATAAGACTCCCAGAATCTTAAAATAGCAAATTAGTAGTAAAAATAGTACGTAAAAATGATGATGGAACAACATGTTTATGTGCATCAGTCCAAAATGCTGGGATGCCCTGTATGTTAGTACTTTTTCTGTTATAGTTACAGTGGAAATAAAACTGTACTGGGTCAAAATTTGTACACCAGACTCCATTTTACTATACACAGAAAAGCTGTTTTGCAGAATTGGCTTTTCCTGGTAAATTTTCTAAACTGCTCTTTCTCTTTGGCATTATTATTAGAGCTTTTTGCTTCTGACAACTATATTTCTTTAATCATAGCTTTCAGAAGATCAACTTTTCAAGAAAAAAAAAAGCATTCAGTCTATTTTAAATTTTCACATCTGGATGCACATGTCACACCACAATATGCTGTTCTGAAGTGTATGACACTTTCAGCACAAACACACATATTGTGTTTGTCTTAAAGCTACCCAAATTAGCAGTCACTCATCCATCTATATACCCTACTTTTTACAGGGCAGGGACTCTCTTACACTTAATTATCCACATGCTCGTGTGGGCAAACTTGGCTTCTGCAGGCTGGTAGTGTTTGGTACATCATCTGAAAATGATGCTTAGGATCTGGGAGAAGGTGTATGGAAAAAGGGAAAGTGAATCTGTTGCTGTGATAATCAATTGTATTAACTTTGCACTCGGAGGAACACCCACATTTTTTGAAATAATCTTTTCTGCCAAAATCTTTTATTTGCATCCCTCAGGAGACATTGTAAAACAGCGTTCTTTGTCAGAATTGAACAGCAGCGATTGACTGTGATATTTGTAGGGTTCATCCACTCTAGATACGTCTCCAGGGAGAAATCCTATCTTCCTTTCCCCTAGACAGATTGTTATAAGTTAGAGCTCCTGGGGATTCCTTTGATTTATGTGGAAGGAAGTTTCAATATAAGCAGTCTAGAATTAGGAGGATGTAGTACAAAAAATCACATCTTATTGGTACCTCCTTTTTGAAGTGCTAAATATACTTGGATCTTAAAACAAGGCATGGTACTGCCTTTTCCAGGTATTACAATATTCCTAGTGCAGCTTAGGATAAATCACCAGGATTTAGCAAACACTACATGAATTTGTGCATATAAAGTCATGCCTGGTAAGTTTTCTAGTTGTAAACCTCACTACTGGAATTGGTACTCCTTTGATTTAAGAGTTCTGAAACATGGCAATGAAAACATAGATAACACAAATATTTTCAAAGTGAACATTGTCAGGTCATCTGTTCTGGGACGACTACCAAATCCTTCAAGAAGAAGGTATAAAGTATCCATTTAATGGAATGATCACACCCTGGAGGTTATACTCTACTAATTACTAGTTAGTGTGTTTGTACTCAAAACATCAGGCCTCATGTTAACCAAATTCCTTTAGTCTTTGCTATACAACAAGAATCTTTGTGAACCTTTTAGAAATGTCTTTCAAAATTGCTGCCTGTCCCCTTTTCTTATATTAAAGGTATAGAGGAACATCTGACTCACTCATATTCTTTTCCCTATCTCTGCCTCATCCTGGGTTTTTATGTGTCCAAAATAACGTTCTTAAATGTCCAATGCAAATTAAATTTATAATTGTCACAGTGCCTTTTTATATGAAGGACGTTCCAAAACTCCACCCACTTTTATTGTCCCTTTTAAAATTTCAACTACATTTTAATTAATTAGTGGGAAAGGAGAGTTAAATATTGAGCTGTATGTAAAGACGTATGAATCTTTGCTCTGCGTTGGCTTTGTGTATTACTAATAGAACAGCATGTGCTGTACTGCATAAAGGACCTGAGCATGTGATGCTCTTGAAATTAATTTCATGTATGAAGGAAACGTTTGTGGTTTTCATTGAAAGCTTGCAATATTATCTGCCTTCTAAATACTGTGAAGTAAAACCAAGAGAATGTCTGTTCCTTCAAAAAGAGTTACCCTTTGAGGTTTTAAAATCCTTTGAACCTGTGGAGAGATGTTGAAGGAACCCTCTGAAAGTTGCCATGACAGAGACTGATACAACCGTACTTCTCTGTAACCTTTTGATATATTGTAAGCTTCATGCAACTTCATGGAGTTATACATGATTTATGTTATGTGGCACAGTATTTTATGAAAAAATCAAGATATACCTAAACTCTGGTCACCATCAAAAATTAATACATTACAAAATGATTAAAAAAAGAAGTTTGCCACATGACAACATGACATGCCGTGATATATCACGAGGTGACCTGAAAGTTAGCTAGTTGTACCACTGTTTTCAAGAACAGACCCCATAAATTAAATCTTCACTGGGTCAAGGCTATGCCAGTCTGTTACCTTTCTTGTAAAATGAATGGTTTCAGAGGGGACTATCCCCATTCTTACCTTGACAGTCACTATTTCAGTGCTGAAAATCCACAACAATGACAGATGATTTCTAAGAAGTATTACAGAGATAATGTTTCCTTCCACGGTGAGACATCATCATGTTAAACTCTTTAGTGCTACTGTGATTAAGTGAACATAATATCTTGCACAGTCCATGACCTTATCTCTCTTCAGTTTTCTAGTGGCAGAGGAAAGATGTATTTTTAATCATGTGTTTTAAATCTGGTATCTAAACATTTGTGTTCTCCATTTCACAGTGTCAGGGAGCTAGCTCCCACTTCAGTATGTCACAGCATATCCCTTTAAAGTAGACAAAAGACTTAAACTGCAAAATTCAGATCCAGACCCAGGTTTCAAAAAAACTCAGATTTCATTCACAGTTGGAAAAGATCATTAAATGTCTGAGGAAACAAAATTCACAGCTGGATTCAGGTTCTGATCCAAACAATTGCCTTCTCTTTCCCCATTCACCCAAAGTCAATGTACGTTTCTGTGCAAATATTTCTCTCCATTACCTTCTCTGTAACAGTGATGCTAGGCTGAACGTTCTTCCACATTCCAATATGTGCACAGTCTATTCAAGTTTGCTGTCTCTACAAATGTAATGAACTCGTTGTAATTTTTATTCTATCATCTAAGTCATTAATGAAAATGTTAAACACCACCACTGGATCTATGGCAGATTCTTGGTAACCTTATTCTATCTATCAGAGCAGTTTGACAAATGAAAGGTTGGAAACTATTGTGGTTTTTCTACCAGTTTTGCACCATCCTTATGGTATTTGTACCATCCTATTATGCAGACCATGTTTCTCTGGCCTGTTTATGGCAATGCCATCACATACAATACCAGAAGTCTCTCTGAAGTTAAAGCATTTGCAGTGTACTGTTTGACAACCCACTAGGCTAATTATCATGTTACAAGAGGAAATTAAGTTAATTTAACTTTTTTTTTTTTTTAAATCCACGTTGTCTGTTACTTTATTATCTAGGTGCTCACAGTTTGATTATTTGTTCCATTTGTTTTATCCCAGGGCTGAACTGAAGTAGACTGGTCTTTAAGTCTCTGACTCTTACTTTTGTCTGCTTTTGAAGACAGATTTGCTAGCACATTCTGCAAAAGTCATTTTACTTTTCAACCATTAGTAAACAGAGTAAAATTTCTTAGTAAATATGCAAGAAAAAAATCAACTGCAATACGTACAATTAGTAGTAGTAGTAGCAGCAGTAGTAGTAGTAGTAGCAGCAGTAGAAGCAGTAGTAGTAGAAATAGTAGGAGTAATATTGAGTGTAGACCAAAATTAAAATAAGAAACGTGAGTGAAGGTGCCTTCCCCATCTTCTGGCAAATGCACTGAGGAGTTCTGTGTTAAATTACCTTGAAATCTGTTTTGAATGAAAGCAGGAGGAAAAAATATTCTGAATATAATAATATTCTGAAAACAAAAAACTAATATGTTGTTCTGAAGTGGGCATGCTTTGATTTTATTTTTTTAATATATGTTCTTTTCCATCATTACCTTAAAGAAGTCAAATATTAAAATATAGTGGTTTTCCTAAGTATTTTGCAAAATATTTAACTTTACTTCTAAGTTGTCAAGAAATAAACTAAATTTTGACATCACCGAATCCCATTAAAAAGTCTTATCTTTTTTCTATTCACCTCCACTTTCTTCTTAGCAAAAGCAGTTTCAGCTACTTTTCTAGTCTCAATGTTATTACTATCAAACTTAAGGAAAGCAAAGTGTTCGAAAGTTGTCATCGGATCTAAAGGATAGACACAAGTTACGAAAAACAGCTAGTACACCTGAGGTATTGCAGTTTGTTTGATCTGTCAAAGGCTGCACAAAGTAGACTAAAAGCAAGCCAGAGTCGATATAGGAGCTCAAGACCTCTCTCTGGAATTTTACTTGTCTTGTCCTGATCTCGCAATCAATCAGAAAATACTTTTTTACTTGCAGGAAGCCAAAACTTAATGTTTTGGTTTTTACACAGTTATAGGGACACTTGATTACAGGAATGTTTGGCAGATGGCCAAGAAAAACTAACGACATAATAAAAGGATAGGAAAAGTGAGTGACAAATTATTGAAATGTTGAGGTGGGGTATGGAAAAAAAATAATTATTTTTGGCATGCAAACAGCAAATTAATTTTTACATGAAGAGGTGAGAAAGATTCCCCCTGAAATGTAATTGCCTGTATCTAAGTAAATGAAAGGGCTCATGATAGCTAATAGCTGATGACACGACTTTAAATAAAACTGGGACAGCCAGGCTTTCAAAGAGAAAAACAGGAACGCTAGGCCTGAAGAATTGCATTCATCAGCAATAAGAGGACAATGAGGCACAGAAGAAAACAGAAAGGCCAAAAAGACAGAAAAAGAGATTGTTCTCCATTACGATTCACTATTTGCTTTGTATTGCCTTTATACCTTCCTCAGGTCTTGCCTCCTCCATCTTCTCCCTACTTCATTCTTTCCTATCTCAAAATGCCCTCTATAACTGAATAGCAAAAGAAAGGATGTAATCCAGATGCAATTTTTATAGGAAACACTCTGGTGTGATTGGGATAAAGTAATAATGGAAATTAGATCATTTGGTGGCTGTTTGAGCTCTGTTTGCAATTAAAAGCATCGCTGTGCCAGCTCAGAGGCAGATACACTACAGTCCAGATTACCTTGCTTTGCTATACGTGCTCTTACGGGAGGATAACTGGTAGCTGAGGAAGGGGCTATACCCCACTCTTCCCACAGGGTTAACACAAAAAAAAGCAAAAGTCCAGAGTCATTCAGCCCACTCGAAATCTGAATTTCCTCTGTTTTCCTCCTTCCGTGTTCTTTCGCTCATTGTGTGGATCTCAGCCAGCCGTCCCAAAGAGCAGGATCTTCATGAAATGCCACAAGGGGCTTGAAGATGTGTCCAGAGGAAGAACAATTTCTGAATGTGGGACAGCAGGTTCTGAATGAATGACAAGGCTCACCCTACGTAAATTAACCACTGCCCTCAGCGGTGAGTGGCAATGGGATAAATCGTAGCCCAACAACATTGAAAGTAAGAGTGGAACAGTTTTTATTTTAATCAAGAAACTAAGGGCCAAATCAAATCAGTAAACAATTGAAAAGATGAATCTTAGGGTTTATTGTTAATTCTAGTAATCAAGAGAAATCTGAAATTTTAAGAGTCGCTTATACTTCCTTAAAATATTTTTCCATGGGCCTCTTGTATGGTAGGACTTTAATTTCAGAAGTTGAGATGTTAATCATCCTTAGCTCTAAAGTAATAATTATGCAGTTATCATAAATTTTTTGTAGTCTTCAGGGAAAAAGGAGTTTAACAGCTACATTATAAGCGTTGCTTGCTCCCTTCTGATTTACATGACACCTGAATAAAAATAGAAGAGACTAAAAATTCACTGGAAATATAATGTGATACAATGGATAGGTCTTTGGTCTTACAGTCCCAACCCTGAGTCATTTCTTGTTTTGTCACTAGTCTGCTCCTGAAAGTCATTTCACCTCTCCTGTCTATTCAGATTATGCACCTCTCCAGACAGGGACTGACTTTCACCATGCATTTGTGCAGTGTCTAGCACAACAGGTCTCCAGGTGCTATTGTAATACAAATAATGAATTATTAACTTGTTCCGCCATTACAATATGTTTCGTAAAGTTTATTTTACATTTTCAACCAAATGGATGAAATGGGTGTGGCTGTTAGTTACTTTCCTCTAAAATGTCCTACGACTGAATCTCATGCATTTAAAAAGAGCTAATTTGGATATGTGTTTCTTTCCACCTTCAGCTTCAGGTTCTCTTGTCTTCTATCTCCGTATGAATGTCATTAACACAGAGATGCAGAAGAGAGTTAACAGTGGGGGGGATAGTGTTTTTTCTGTTCTTATGCACGACTTCCATTAGCAGTAATAGGTGTTATGTGTGTGAATTGAGAGAGCAGACATAACTTTATTTGGAGGAAATGACATGTAAAGTTACTTACGGCATGAAAGCAAAGAGCTAGAGTATGTTTTATTATGGATTATATCTCTGATTGATGTCATACAATATAACTAGATATTTAAAGCAAATTTCATTTCGTACTAACCCAGATGACTTATTATACAGCCTGTAAGACTGCAGAGCGAACATATTGATTGGAAAAATTTGAACTTGAATATTTTCTCCCACTGTGGGAGATTTTCAAATGCTTTATTTTAGTTCTACTAATAAAGGGAAGCTTTGAAACCCTGTTTTTAATACTATTCTCTCAAAAAAAAACCAGAAAGCAATGAAAAAAAGGTGGAAGAGATATTTTTTCTTTATCTATCACCATCAAGAATACTGTGGGGTTTTTAAGGAATGCAGGGGGGTTTTTCCCTGGCCAGTGAGTAAAATTACTAGTCAACTTTCTTCCAACTTGCATGTTATGTGACAATTGCTTAAACTAAATGAGAAACTCTTTTTGAGCTCAGGACACTGGGCTCGAGTGGAAGTTGTCAGATTTAATAAAGTAGAATGGACCTAGGGAGGAAGTCTTCTGTTTCTGTTTCCAGTGGTGCATCTGTTTATAGCATGTACTTTCTCCAGCAAATGCCAGTTTGCCTACAACACTTGCAATGAGCTTTAATTGTGTGCTTTAGTAGAAAGTCTTAATTTTGATCTGATTCCCTTCAGGTAGCAATGAGTTGACTCACATAATCACACCTCCCTGTAGCAGATAAAAATAACAACCTTGATTTTCCCTCTTTCCTTACTTTTTAGAAAATGGTTGTATTTTTATGAGTTCACTCTCACAGTTAGCAGGGATCTATAAGCTTTGGAACCTAAGATGGTCCTGCAATAACAGCTATTTCTAAACCATTACAGTAATTAATCACAGAAGGAGCAACTGGGAAAAAAAATCCTATAATTTTGAACATATAATTGAATTTTTATTGCTTTTAAACTGAAGTGTTTAGACCTTGAGAAAATCAGCTCAGCAGGAAAAAAAAACAAACCTTCTTTGCCTCTCCTTCCTTCTGTGCTTTAGACAAAGCTTGGCAGAGCTCACAAGCTAAGTGGGAGCTGATTTAATAGCTCTTTATTTCAGTCTACCTCCTAAAGAAGAAGAAAAGGTCGCTTAAAAATGATTCTTTTAACAAAATGTACTGATCCACTGGAGGTGAGTTTGGATACAAATGGAAGACTTTCACATCCAAAGCCAGCACTGGCACCTGATCGCATCCAGGCGGGTTTTGAATATCTCCAGAGAAGGAGACTCCACAGCCTCTCTGGGCAGCCTGTACCAGTGCTCGGTCACCCTCAGAGTCAAGAAGACTTTCCTCATATTGAGATGGAACTGCCTGTGTCCTAGTTTGTGCTCATTGCCCATTTTCCTGTCACTGGGCAACACTGAAAGAGTCTGGCCTCATCCTCTTGACATCCACCCTTTAGATATTTATAAGTATTGATGAGATCCCCTCTCAGTCTTCTTTTCTCCAGACTAAACAGACCCAGCTCTCTCAGCGTTTCCTCATCAGAGAGATGCTCCAGTCCCCTCATCATCTTTGTAGCCCTCCACTGGACTCTCTCCAGTAGTTCCTTGTCTTTCTTGAACTGGGGAGCCCCGAAATGGACACAGAACTCCAGATGTGGCCTCAGCAGGGCAGAGTAGAGGGAAGGATAACCTCCCTCGACCTGCTGGCCATGCTCTTCTTAATGCACCCCAGGACACCATTGGCCTTCTTGGCCACGAGGGCACATTGCTGGCTCATGGAGAGCTTGTTGTCCACTACGACTCCCAGGTCCTTCTCTGCAGTGCTGCTTCCCAGCAGGTCAACCCCTAACCTGTACTGGTGCTTGGAGTTGTTCCTCACTAGGTGCAGGACCCTACACTTGCCCTTGTTGAATTTCTACGGTTCCTCTCTGCCCAAGTCTCTAGTCTGCCCAGGTCTCGCTGAATGGCAGCGCAGCCTTCTGGTGTGTTGGCCACTCCTCCAGCTTTGCCTCATCAGCAAACTTGCTGAGGGTACACTCTGTCCCTTCACCCAGGTCATTGATGACCATGTTGAATAAGACCATCCCGAGTACTGACCCCTGGGGCACACCACTAGCTACAAGCCTCCAACTAGACTCCACGCCGCTTATCACAACTATATAATCAGTTCTATATTTATATAGTCTAAATGTGCCTAAGCGGTCTGAGTTGGATTGCTAGTTTCATTGACCTATCAGGTCAAAAGCAATTTTTATCCCTCTTTTTTTTCATGTGACAACATGGTAGACTAAGTCTTTGCATGGAAAGATAGTGATAGGATAGGGGAGAAGTAGCTATGCAATGTCAACCATTCTGTGATTCTGCAATTCTGTGAAAATGGGTGGGACAGGAATGTGCTAAAACACGTAGGGCTGTGCTAAAATGTGATGTTAGGAAGAAAAATGGTAAAAAAAATGGTGCTGATCAAATGTATTTGTATTGCAAATAGGCTGACAGCAACTGGACTCTGATAACTTTGTCCTAGGAATGATGATTAAAGAAAAATGACCTATGAAACCTGAAATGTTCATACTCAAGAGATGTATAAGAATTGTTAGAAAGAATTTTAACAGTCAGCGTATACTTTCAGATTATAAGCATGACCAAACATATCATTCAAGAAGTTTGGAGTTTACAAAGAGATCTCATCATAAAATTTTGGAATTCAAAGCAAATAATTTAATGAACTAAAATCATTTAATTTCACTTTGAATGTTTAAGCTAGAAACCTAAATTTTCAGTCTTTTAAATCTGATATTTGAAATTTTGTTACTGGACAAAAATATCAATAACAGGCTTGAAAGTTTTCATTCCCCTATTATCTTTCTTCCCTCTTCCCTACTTGTCTCCCTCTCCAGTCAGGGAATAATTAAATAACCTCTTAAATAAAGTTTATGTCAGTCCTACTCTTCATTTTTTCTGTATACCACAATAATTCAGGATTATATTAAGTGCGCTTTCATGCGAATGTTGCCCACCTTTCCACCAGAGCTATGAAAGGAATGTTCACAGGAGGTGTAATGGTAGCTTTCTGAGGACAAATAACTTTTAAAAAATTAATGTATATGTTAATAAAATGTGTGCATTCTAAAAATGATCCCAGCCCTAATCTCATTTTCTGGGCAGCATCTTTGCAATCATGTTAATATCCTTTCAGCTAGTGATATTTAATAACTTTCCTTTCCCATGCCTGTGCTCCGTCATTTCCATGTTGGATGGCAGAGATAGTCCCCATACTAGGTAATGTTTGTATATCATATGAAATCTCCAGTTAATGCAGAAAGCAACTTACAAGTGCTTTGTACTTAAGTATGTACTGTTCAGTTAGATTTCAGTTCTTTTTCAGATGACAATTCAAAATATTTCTTTAAATCTCTAAAGCTCTTTGTGGATGGAGGCTTAGCCAGATTGGAGACTGTTCAATACACAGTTTTTTCCCCACTCTGACAGCTGTCAGTTTTATTTAAGAATCCATTTACTTGATTTGTTTTCTGTTGACAAAATTAATATCTTCTCAGGGGTATTCTTTTCTGTTAGGTGTCTTTGCCTCTTTTTCTGCTAAATTGTGTCTGTTTGTTTTTAACACTTAATTTCACCTCTAGTACAAAGAGAAGAAAACATTTTCCTGGAATTTGTGACAGTACCTTTAGCAAATTCTGATCCTAAATGTATAAGTTTTTAAACTTTTTTCAACTAGATTTATGCTACAGATAGTCATACTCCAAATTCTTAATTTCACTCACAACAGTCAAACATGAATCGCCATTTCTGGCATGAACGTCAGAGCCTGTCTTGTTGGTCACATTGAGTCTTTAGCAAAGATGTGGGTAAATCTCCCAAAAGGCTCTCTTCAACAATTTACCTAAAATTCCTTCTTCCATAGGTCAAAGTTATTGAGGACATTTCACAGAGTACAGTTCCCGTATGAGCATGTTTTTGCTGTTTTGAGACCTTAGCTATGGTTGTGTTAGTTGATGGATTACTCTCCAGTGCTGTCAAGAAATGGTGGATAAATTCTGTAGTGGCTGCTGTCACACAGAAGCAGAAGCCATGAGGTGGTTTTTCAGCTAATCTGCCTTTAGCACCCACCTTAGGGTTAAGCTAATTGTCTCCTGAAAATTATATTTTTCTTTTCATTGAATATAGGTGAATAAGAAACATCTGGTTTATCCTGAACAACTAACTTCAGGAAGTTCATATTAGATCAGATAAATTCCTTCTTTCCATACTGCTTATATACAGAAATATTGGTATAAGCATTGGTAATATATTAGTATAACTAATTATAAATGCTATCCTTTAATAATTTAACATTTATCTTACTTTCTTCATCTGTTGCAAAATCCTGTGGTCTGTAGTATAGAAGGACCTTGTATTCTGCAAGTTTTCGCATTCGAAACTTGTGTGATATGCATAAGCCACATTAAGATTATTAGGCAATAATCAAGCTACAATATTAATGATTATATAATTGGCAAGTTTTAACGATCAACTATTAATAACTTTAAACTCCTTAATAAAGTAATTGTGACTTCAGACATAGCTCCACCAATCCCCATATTTCTTCTACAACTAATTTTCATTAAACTATTCTATTAACTCCAATGACTTACATGTATAGAGAAAACCAAAGACTGCATAGCTCAACAAGTATGACTTTAAAATTATAAAGTTACTAGTAAAAGGTGACAGGCTTTGTACTGACCTGAGACCTGGGGTCTCAAGACTTGCCTGGACTTGTACTGGCCTGAGGTGATTTTAACTACTTTTAGCTGCGGTAGCACTTCTCTAGTGGTCAGGTGACCATTGCCTAAACTTGTTTTAGCTTCAACTCTGTGCCACTGCGTGGCATAACACCTACTGCTAATTAATAGAGAATAAAAGCAAGCATCTATTATGCATTGAGTGAACTGTCTATGACTCTAGAATTAAAATATACTACAGAAGAGTAGAGGTACCTGGTGGCATCAGAAATCACAGATCACGGCGGTCAGTCATTTTTCACAAAGGAAAGAACTCATCTTGTAAGTTGGGCAAATCTTAAGGGTAAGAAAGAGGACATGTGGAACTGGGAAATAGTGGGGAAAAGCAAGTAAGCAACTGTTGGAAAATGTGTAAAAATAATGCCAGGTGGAATCAAGACTGTGGAGAAAGAAACTACCACAGTCAACATCATTTTCCTCCAAATGAAGAACTCAGGATACTGAGTTTACTGTGCCCCCCTTTTTATTCCTGGAGATCATTCAAACTGTTGCCCTGTTACCAAGGGGGAGGAAGGAGAGTGTAAATAATGCCAGGGAAAAGGGTTATACTAGGAAGTTCACACATATATAAAAAAATATGTATTATATGTATTAATAGTGAGGCTTTTCTGTGATAATTCGAATTTGGCTAGAAGTGGTCATATCATTACAGCTGGACTAATAAAACCTATTTATTGTGGTTTGCGTAGACTGTTAATCTACATTGTTGGCTTTGCGTAAAAGAGTGTTCTCTATTGCCCATAACAATATTCAGACTGCAACAATTGCCTTTGGTGAAAGAAAAAAGAAAAGGAAAATCCTAACTTGTCCCTAGTTCAATTTGCTGTAGACTTAAAAAGACTATTTCCTTATAGTTATGACATTGCATTTTAAAGGCCAGGGTCAAGATAGTGTCTCACTTTCCACTAATGGATGGTTGGAAGTCTTCTTGGTAAAATGTCATATCTGAATTTCCTGATCTGGGCATTTCTGGAGTGGGAAAAATGGCTTTTTTTATTTTTATCTTTTTTTTAGTTATTAATCTGTGCTGGTTCTTAATTGCCTTTAACTGTAATCTTCTATCTAGGTTTATACCTAGGGGCTAAAATAGACAGCTTTGAAATTTCAGATTTTGACAAGAGCTCACATCTTTTTGTTGAAGAGAAAATAATATAATTATATGGGCTAATGGGAGATTCAGGCCTATACTCATGTGTTTGTCTATATCTCAATCAAATAGAAGTATTTGTATTTCTGTGTCCATTGTACGTCCATTACAGACACATTTACATTGTAAAGTGGTTATTGTTTATTTTGAAAGAAAAGTTTTCTTCCGCACAAGAAATGCTGTAATACAGTATTTGGTAAAATCCAAAGTCTTCAAGAGTATAAGAAGACAGGTACGTGTTAGAGACTGTAATACAGGAAAGCCAACTAGCAAGTCTGCAAGCTTTTTTTCTTGACTTCTTTTACTGATTACTAAAATTCACAAAATTCCACCTGCTTTTGATTCCTCTGCCTTCTTACCATGTGTGAATGCTGTTAAGCCATACGTGAAAAAAAAAAAGTTAGACATTTGAAAAATTCACGATTTCATGAGGTTTTCAGATATTTTTGCTAGAAAGTAAATAGCAGCAAGACATAACCTATGCCAGAACACCAGAAAAGGTGGGTTGGTTTTTGGTTTGGTTTTTTGGGGTGGTTTTTTTGGGTTTTTTTTTTTTTTCCTGAGGTTATGATATATAGAAAAGCAAAAACAGAAAACTGAAAGAGACTCCCATGGTAATCAAATCAGTCTCTTGCAATTGCCTGCATCCAAGTTTGATAATTGTGTTCATGAATTTATCTGTTATTTTAACTTCACATTGGTGGGCAGATGCAAATGGCCCTTTGCCCAGGAATCTAAGGTCATTCTCTCAGAGCTCTCGAGTACCAGGAAGGAGCTCTCCCTTACATCATACAGCACTGCAGGCCAGTATTTAATCCATCTCCAATAGATCATATGTCTAACTCTGGAGCATAACGCAATTGTGGGTTTGGCAGTGATTTCAGAGTTCTGTGCAAGTGAGAGAGAAATGAAAAGAAGCTGAAGAGCCACTTTCTCAAACATCCTCCGTTTTGTGCAGCTCAAACTCTGTCACATCTGCTTTTACCTATTTCACACAAATGAAACAGAGTTTTGTTGGAAGAGGCACAGAGAATTTACTTGCATGTATATAGAAAAAACAAATGAAAAAGAACTTTAAGCCTTTTGCTTTGGCTGTGTTATCAATAGCACAGCTCAGTATTCATGAAGTGTTCCACCCTCTCAATGCAGACGTAGCACACAAACTAATCAAGAGAAAAACTTTTTTGTTTCCTTTGCCATAGATCAAATAATACTTTGATTCAAAAAGCATCACAAGTACTAACAGCTAATAATAATAATTTAAACCTCTTATAGTTCAAAGCCTGGTTTGTTTTTTTGCTTTTTTTGTGTTTTTAATTACTTACTTATTTAATAAAGAGTTACTTACAAAACCCCAAACTTACTTTAATTCTCAATTGTGCCTGCTGCATGTGCACTTAAGGGTTCATACTGTATCAAGTCTACATTCCTTGATTCAAAAATTGTCCGGAGGAGTTCTGAAGAAAATAACTATATCTGAGCTAAAGGTTATAACACTGATTGCTTTTAGTTATAATGGCATATTTTTTCAGGCTGTTTAGCTGTACGTCTTACAGATATAAGCATTCACCATATGAAACTTCAATTAGCAATGATTTTCAAGATATAAAAAGGTGCCCATTATAATGGCATAGTGAGAATGTGTGGTATACGTTCATTTAAAGTGCTGTTAATTCAATTGCTTTATCTGATCCAAAGTCACTTAGATTATATTAAATTAGCCATCTGTTTGGCTTTCACCTTGGAATGTCTGCCAGATGCTGAGTTTGTTTACAGACAATTCATTTGCAGACACAGCCTTAACAACAGGCTTGCTTGTTGGGGACTATCCCTGATGGAAGAGTTTACCTGGAAAGACGGAACCGTGCACTCCAAATAACAACTGCTTGTTCAAAGGGGTAAAAATATATTGAGTACTTTGTGTCTAGTACAGTATTACACAAATTATGTCTTCTTATTAATTTCTGTAATCTCTGTGATGAAGAGGCTTAAATGGTTCCACAAAGCTGCATCATTCTATACAGCGCCCATTTATACATTTTATGGTTTTCTTTTTAATTAAGGTCTGGCACTAAAATTAATATAGCATTTTGTTATCTACTGGGCATGGAAGCTTTTTACTAAGTCTCCAGATAGCTTTTAAAAGTCTATTAAAAAGCTGTATGTCATTCCACAGTTGTTACACATGGGCAAAATATTTCTTTAAGGGGATGGTCAGATTTCTTTCTTTTTCCCCTCTAAAATAGCACTTGTTTATCATGAAAATGATACAAAGCTGCTCAGGAAGATTCCAGAATTAGACAGAATTTAATCAAAGTGCTTTGATTGCGTTTGTTCATCAGCTATTCAAGAGTAATCCCCCATGGAATATCAAATCTTAGTCACTGGTCCAAATAAACAGGGTAGTATGCAATCGCCGAGTAAAAATCAGAAGTGGTTTATGCTCACCTGGAGAGATGTTTGATTAAATAACAGTCTCAATCCAGCCTTTAGTTGTCAAAGATACCCAACAGATACTGACATTGCTAGTACTAGACATAGCGCCAGGTACTAATGACTATTGTCAGCAGCAAAAATAAGAAATTGGCTTTTTTCAAGTAGCAATATAAGGTTATTTATATAGTAAAAATAAGTAATTTTTGTTGTATAGAAGAATTAAGCATGTGCACATATAATAAATACATTTTTTGAAGAAATATATGCATTCTTGCTTTGTGGTTAAGCCAATTTCTAAATGACAGGGTTTAGAAGATTTCCTTTCCTTAGGGGAACTTTATACCACCTTTGTTTATTGCAGGTTTTTAAGCAGAGGCTTTTTTATCCTCCTTTGAAACATCTGGTCCTAAGCAATGTTAAAAACAAGATATTAAACTGGATGGATTATGATCCAATCTGATTCAATACGGAAATTCCTATGATCAGACTGAATAAATATAGAACTTTGATATTTGATCACTGAACCCTGACACATATCCATTCCAAAAAGTTTCGATTCGTACTGGAATTTTGCAGATTACCACTTCCAAACGTTTTGATTCAACATTCCTTATGTATACTAAATCAATGCATAAATATGTGACATATATCTAGTTGAACTAGCCAGCCACTCAGGTCACTTAGACTGATTAAAGAAAAAATACCTTATTAGATATTAAATGGCAGATTGCCAAAAGCAACATAACTGACAAAGGAAAAATTCCACCCGTGCAAGAGATGCCTCATCCGAGTTGAGTTTACAGTGGCCATGACTGAAAGAATTTTTTTTTTAAGCTGAGTAGGAATCTTGTTTGGTGCACAGGTTAATCTTGACTCTCACAGTACTTTTCAATTACAATCCAAATTCTCATTTTATACACATTCCTCAGTGGGTTCCCCATCTAAGCTGTATTTTATAATGTCTCTGGTAAACAGTAATTCACAACATATATTTCCATTAACTTCCTATACTCTTTACAAGGCAGGAAAAGGAGTGTCTGTTTCTATGCTGATACAAATTTGTGTCCTTTGGGTCTTCATTTGTTGACTGCCAACTTCAAGAGCAGAGCAAACCAATGATGTGGCAAAAAGAATGGGTGACATGAATGGATCAAACAGGGAGGATGGTTTTACCACAAGAATTTTTAAGGAAACTGAGTTGGGCAAAAGAACAGAAATCAAGGTCAGAAAACGGGAAATACTCTTTATGAAGATGTAGGGAAATAAAGATTTCAGCAAGAGGTCTGGTATTCTAAGAAGTCATTAAGGATAAATTCTGGAAATATTAGAAGGAAAACTAGAATGAACTGGAGAAGTTTTCAAATTACAATCAAGATAAAAGCAACACTAAAATATGATCAGAGTATGAGACAGTGTTTACAAAGACTGCTTCTGCCTGAAATGTTTCACATTACTGTTTTCTTTTACCCTTGGAAGCTCTCATAAAATCATCAAATGATTAAGAAATACATTGATTAAGATAATTATTGATTAAGAAATATATAGGTGGAATAATGAAAAATGCTTTTTTTGTTTCAAGCTCACTTTTCAAAATAAAGTGAAAATTGGTGCAAAATAAATATATGATGCATTAAATTACTTTGTTCACTTAGATTTTTTTTTCCTTTTCATTTCAACATTTTCTGTTTTTTGTTATGTGCTGTCTTTCAGTATTTTCGGGGTTGGTTTTTGGTTTTTTTCATTTGTTTGGTTGGTTGCTTTTTAGGGTTTTTTAATTTCAAAGAGAAAATTGTGTTGAAATATAAAAATTTCCCACTGGATGAAAATTCTGTTTCATAAGAAGCTCTAATGAGAATTATAATGTCGATAGTCATGACAGAATATGTAAGCAGACAGCAAGGCTTAGGAGGCAAATTAATTACAGTTTTAGCTGCCAAAATAACAATAACATATAGAAACATTGGGAATTTTCATTTTATTGCAACTTTCTAATTTGAACTAATTTTATTTTCAGAAAAATGTAAATTTTTCTTTTAAAAACAGAAAAAGAGAATTTATGTACTGTTTAGAGGAACTAACCCATGGTTTGGATGGTATAATTTTATGTAAGACAAATCAGGAACTGGAGTATCTGTCTTTCCATTATAGAAGACTGTTCCAATGCTCAGGGTATTAACTATTATGAATAGCTTCTTTTCAGACCTGCCTTCACAGTAAAACTCAATACGTCTCTTTCTAGTACCAAGTCAGAATTAAAAGAAAAAATAAAACAAATCCAGAAACAACTTTTTGCTTTTAAAAGCAAAGCTAAGAATAAGGATATTTCATGGTGTTATGTGAGTATATGAGAGAGAAAATAAGTTCTATTAGTCCTAAGGATGAGATGTGAATCACCAGGAAAGGAGATCCAACTCAGTAACTGCAAATTTGATGAGAAAATCATAAAGTTTGTGGACAGTTCTTTGGACAAAAGTTTAAGGAAAAAAACATATCAATATAATACAAAACTCCAGTATTTATAGCGAAGTACAGGTAAAATATATAACAACTGGAAGTAATTCACAAACTGATATATATATAATAGATATAAAACAAATATTACATGTGTATGCATATATTATATATTATATGATGTATAATATATATTTTATATATATGTTTATATATGTGTGTGTGTGTGTGTGTATATATATATATATATATATAATGCAAGCATAGGAACATAAAAAAGTAAGATCCAGGCTGGTTTTAGATATATAGATATGCCAGTGTTACGACACGGATTTTATCTTTCAAAATCCTGACCTAGATCAACCAATCTCTTTTCTCCTTCGAGTCCTTGATTAAAACTCCCTTCTTTATGGGCCTTCCTATGCTGATCTGCTCACCAACTTTATCTATGCTCCTTGAAAAGTATTATCTAGCATAAACCTAAATAGATTCTATAAAATTGAGAATGCTCAGTCGTAATATTTTCAGTGCATATACTCTGTCTTTCATGTTTGTAAAATATCTGGCACACATATGGCACGCTATAAATGCATTAATTTAGTTTGAATTAAATTAAATTCATCCACAATTTGATATTGCAGGTCGATGTGTTGGCTTCTGTTACTGTAAACGTAGTTGTGTTTTCAGAGAAATATCACGCATGTAACTTCTTTCCATAATACATTTCTTCAGAAGCCAACTGGCAGGAAAACAGTGAATAGAGGAAAAAGCAAAGAAAAAGCAGGCAGCAAAAGGAAGTAGAAAGCAAGCAAAGATAAGAACACATAAAATAGTGATAGGAAAAAGGATGGGTTATGAAAGAACAGGCCAGAGAAAAAAGTGAGATGGTAAAGAGAGGGCCAAACAGATGAAATATGGATATAGAACAAGAGATAGATAAATTGAGAACAGAGAAAATGGCAGCTAAATCAACACAGGAACCATGGAAACAAAGTAGAAAACCACGTGCAAAAAACTAAAATGGTGAGGCAGGACAGTTAAATCTTATTTTGAGGGTGGAACAGTATTGCAGTATTGTTTTTCTTGCTAGGACTGGCCTCGGGTTAAAAAAAATCCCCCTCACCCTCCCTGCCATAGTCATGTGGCCAAAACCCTTAATGCAGACCCTGACTGACAGAAGAGCCCTGTTTTCTTCCTATGCCAGTGATATACTATTGGTATAAATCGTGCCTTCACTGCATGCCTAAACCTTGGCTTCTCTTTCCCCCTTTTAGGAACTAAAAATACTATAGACTTCCATGGATGTCTGCAAGTGATGATGAGTCTGGATAAAACATACTAAGGATGTCAGTAAAAACATAATGCATGTAGAGGTCCACGTACATAGATGAACTTTGGAGCTAAAATTTCGACACAAAATAGCCTTCCCTTAGCTGTCACTTCACTTTAAAAAGTTAAATTATATGTTTTTTTTCTTTATACACTTGGTCTTGCTTTTCAGCTTGCCCAAGCCTAGACGTCATCTACTCAAGACCTTACAAGAGACAGAATCCAGAAACTGAACTTTAATATGTTTATCTCAGCTGATGGGTCCGATCTGCTAGCTGGCTATTTTGAAATCACTCTCAGCATACAGGGAAATTTATCTAAAAAAATACAGTTACAGTAATTTCCTTAAAAATACATTAGAAACAGAAGGTTTCTGCTCAGTTGTTGGGTTTTTTGTTTGTTTGGTTGTGTGTTCTTATAATTACACTTATAGGCAGAACATAAAACATGAAGTTGGAAGCCTGGATTTAATGTATTTATTTCTGAATGTGACCATATTTAAAACCACCTCCCAACAGCTCAAAGGCTGCCCTGGCTTCAAGGCTGTAGGCTGACTGTGACACAGGTCACAACCCAATTCTCCTCACACAACCACTGCAGTGTTGGACCAAACAGCCAAGAAGACAAGAGCTAGAACCTGAGTGAGGCCCTTGACTGGTTGTTATGGCATGTGGGTAGGAATAGGAAATAACAGGTTTCAACCCTTCTTCCTGGCCCATTTCTGTGTGTTTTAATGTCTGTGTCATTGAATGCAAAATGTATAAATAATATTACCAACAAGCTCAGGACTCATACTTCATCCACCTCTCCAAATGCCTTGACCACCAGACCGAAAGAAAAGAGTGAGGCCCACTTGCTGCTCTCAGGAGCACATGGATTGAGAGATCTGCCTTTATTATTTCTGGATGAGGATGCAGTTTAGGATGCCCGATCCCCAGCTTTGAAGAAGTATGGAAAAAGCAGTTTCAAATGCATCCTTAGTGATCAGCATTTGTTAGCGCATGCAGCAGTGATTAGTCCATTTAACTAAATGTTAGTGCAGTTCGCTGGGTATGACATGCCCTTTGTGGCAAGGTGGTGGTGGGAAATCTTGCACTGCATACACTTGCTGCTCCCATGGAAGCCGATGGGAGTGTCAGGCTAAGTATCAAGCAGAACTGAGCCTAAGGGAAATGTTTTATTTGAGAAAACTGTAATCATTAGTGACAAAATGGAATACGAGCGTGTCTTACTGCTGTCTATTTAAAGCCTTAGATTAAAAGTAAGGCAATTTCTCAATGCCTTAGGACTTATGCCTAGGAATAGTGTATTTAGAAATGTATACAGAATAAAAAGTTGGTGTTGACTAAAACGCATTACCATCTGCTTCTTTGTTTCATTCCACTAGAGATTAATTGAGTTGATCTGAGTTAGCAGATACTCTCAATGAAATTACATAGTCTGTTGATGAGGATTTCAATTCAGCTACTGATTAACTTGTTAGAATACCCAGGTGAGGTGATAATTGTTCCAGAAATCTGAATACGAAATTTTAAAACCAAGTTACTGCCTGTTGTTGAAGGTTGTGCTGACCTAAGGAATTTTTCTTATTTGTGTCATTATCAACCACACTTTAAAGAATCAAGCCCTATGTATGTACTCATCATATGAGCTTATGTGTACATAATATATATGTTTGTATCTCTATGTGTGTTTAGGTGTATGTAGGTATAAATGCACAGATATTTGTTCAGACATATGTGAAAATCCTAATCGTTGCTATCGCAGGACTTTCACGTGTGTCTGAACTGTAGATTTTTCAAATTATTATGACAAGGGATGTCCTTATTTGTTAAAAAAATGCCTAATTCCCTAAATCTGCTTCTGGAATCCCACCTATGTATATTTTGGCCACTTCAGAATATTTAAAAATCTTGCCTTGAGTATCTTTTTAAAATGGGGCTCAGCTCGCAAGTAATTAACCTGAAAAGCATATATTTGAATGAGAACATGTTATGAAATGATTGAAATTGCTGAATTAAATGGATGTCAGACAAGAGAAATCAAGGAAGTTACTGAACAGCCAGTGAACAGCCACAGGCTCTGTGTCGTCAGTCAAAGTGATGTGATTTTATCCCTCGCATACCATCATCAATGTCAATGCTATTATTTCTAAATGGGTAGCAATTATGCCAGCTCCATTGACTTCAGCAGGGCTCCAGTTCTGCAGAAGGCTACACCCACATCCAATTGAAAGTTTGAAGCAAATGTTTGGAATAGATTAGTTCTCCTTTTCAAATTAATCTTTGTTTCTAAAACAATATTAAAATTCCCATCCAAAAAGATAGATAATTACAGTTGGAAACATACAGTAGCATAAGCATTGAGGTAGCATAAATCATTGCAAACCATTTATGTTTGGGTGAAATAAAACCATATGAGTAATACGCATTTCAGGAATGAAAGCAAATTCCAGTTCTAAAGCATGACCAAGAAAAAGGTACCCACTGTTCGTTCATTATTTTATTGAACTCACAGTAATTCTGTTTCACAACTTTATGTTCCACATAATACAATTATACACACCTGAGACTTGACATCTGAGTTCCATAGGTGCTTTTACATCTCCAGAGGAAAGCCTTTTGTGAATTTACAAGCAATTCTTGCAGCAGTGGTCCTGATGAAGTACATCTAATCATACAATAGGCAAAAAAAAATTGTTTCCCTTAATAACAATGCCTCATTATTCTATTTAAACACATCAGCACTTATGCTAAGACATTAAATATGAAATGCACTCTGCTATTTAAGAGTGAGGTTTTTTTCTGTTTTTTCTTCTTTTTTTTATCCTCAGCTCTTCTAGTCAAGCTGTGAGGAAAGTCTCTTATGCCTGCTATGCAATTTTATCTTTATCCAGGGAAGTGGGAATCTAGCAAATGAAAAATAATGCAAAAGTTAATGTGGAACAAACTATCTAGGCAAAATTTGGACAATGCAAAATTCTTAGCTCACAGAAAGCCTGAAGAAGTATTCTGTCTTTCTTAGTTGAAGAGTGATTATAAAGATGACCAACCACATATTTTGTTTCTTTATTATTGATATTAGTATTGCTTTTTAATTTGACTGTGAAGCAATTTCTGTACCTTTATGAAGAAAATGCAAGTAAACATTATGGACTGGCTTCTTCATATATGCTCTATTAAAATATTTAATCTTAATATAAATGAAGATGGCCTCAGTTCTGCAATGTGAAATGCAGTGGCAAATTCCCAGTGTCTGTGTAAAGTCCAATTAATCTGAAAATTGTAGTTTATGGTTACTAGCATATTACTATCATCATGCTTTGGGCTGATGAAATGTTAAAACTCTTTTGTTGTGTGTACAGATGCTCTCATAGGTTTCATTTTTCCATGTCTCATGTATTCATTTTCATCTCAGTTCACCTATTTCAGATTTAAAGAAGTCTCACTGCACCTCTTGGCAAGCAAGTTTTTGAGAGAGGCATTTTCATAGTATTTTTTTCCTTAGGGGGAAAAAAAAAAAAGGAAAGGTCACAGTTATCAAGGCTAAATGTATGTAATGTGTAAAACAGGTTACCTAACATTAAGCTTGTTGAAAAAATATATGGGAAAAGTGAATGAAAACTGCTGTTGCTGCAGGGAAATAAATGGAGTGTTTGGCTAGATTTTTCTTTTTTTTTTTTAATTAAATGAGAAGGGATATATTAAAGAAAAGGGATAGATAGCTGTTTCGGCAATTATTACCTTGACTTAGGAGGAGTCAACACAGATGTCAGGTAAATTACTGAAAATAAATATAAATAAAATATACTGACATAACAATGCCAATTCTTTTTTATTAAATCAGGTTGTTAATAGACCGGGTTTTGATTCACAGATAGATGAGGACTGAGGATCTTTTATTACATGACACTTCCTAACACTGTCTCTCCAAGATGGTTTCTGTCAGAAGTGAATACACAACACAAATCTGTAAGCAAGTGCTATTTGCAGGCTCTGGTGGCAGCTGGCAGCCAGAAAGTGCATTTGGTTTTCAGCAAACAGGGCTTATAGTCACTATTTTCTGTAAATGATGGAACAGCTCAAAGCAGAGATACTGCAAAAGGGTCAACATGGGGTTTTAATGTTTCATAAATCATTGGTATGAATTACTGCTTTTTGTTCCCCCTCCTCCTTTTTTTTTTTTTAATATAGATGTCTAAATAAACTATGTTTTTTCTTTCCTTTTAGTAAGATTTAATAAGTGGTTAAAGGCAGTCTCAGGAGTGTTTTGTTCCTAAGTAAACAGTAACAATGTCAATAAGTTTTCACTTCTGTCATCACTCTGCAAAAGAAAGAGGCTCAGATAATTACTACAGATCTTGATGATCCCAAAGGGGGTTTACAGAATCAGTCATCTGGAAGTCACTGGCTCCGTAGTCCAAGGACCTGACTCTAGTCCAAGCTCCACCTCAAAGCAGGATCAACACTGAATTAAGACTATGCTACTTAGGGCTTTGTCCAGTCAGGTCTTGCAAATCTCCAAGAGAATTTACAGCTTCTCTATGCAACCTTTCCAATACTAAATTATCTGCAGAGTGGAAACGTGCAGAGCTGCATTCATGAACAGCTGGTTGGACTGATACAAACAAAACTTTTGTTCCAAGAGTGCTCATTCTACTTGACAGATATTTTCTGAAATAAGCTGAGGTTCACAAACTTTCCATGGATTGAAGATTAATCCCTGAAAAAACTCTGATTCCAAAGTTCTGAATAGGATCTTAGTTTTCTGGCCTTCACAGTGCTGAAAGTATCAGCTCTAACACAGCTTCAGGGTTGCTTGGTGTAAAACTAGATGTGAGAAAAAGGGAAGTGGTTTCACCTCGTAGTCAGGATTCTGGGTTGGAATTGTGGAACTGAGATAGCTCAGCCCTGTTCCTGGGCAGGATGGGTAGTTTTGATGCGGTCTTCTACAGTGGCTCAGTTTCTGTTACTAACCTTCACTTTCAAAAACTGTTAGCGCTCCGTGTCTTATTGGCAATCTGATACTTGCGAGCTTCCCCCAAAGCAAAAGCCATAAAAGGTCATTTAAAAATAAATAAATCATGTCAAAAGGGAACAGTTTCAGATGGTGAATGAGCTGTTCCTATTAAAAATGAGCAAAATGCGCAGTCATGCCTAGCTTATTTTTGAGAGGTATGTGCCTGCCTCTCTTGATGGCTGTAAGGCATAATGGTAAAACATTGACACTTACAAACTAATTCCTCTGCTTCGATTTCATTGCTAAAGAGTCAGTTTTGCTCAGGGCACGTTGAGATAAGAAGCAATGAAAGTAGTAGTAATTTAGTACATATTTCAATAAACTCTTCCCTCACACTCATCCAGACCTCTCTGCTAAGATATGATGTTGGAAGACTACAGTTATTGGGGAGATATACTGAACTGTCAAATGATACGGACTCAGCTTTGGCAAAGAACTGTATAAGTATTCCAGCCATTAAAAAAAAAAACCCACAACCCACCAACAAACAAACAAACAAACAAACCAACCCCCACCCCAAACCAACAAGCTTCCTTTTCAGTACATTTAAGTAGAAGGCAACATCTTTCCTGATAGTATTCCTCAAGGTGAGGACTCTGATCCCTAAGACTATAACTAACAACAGAAACCCCGTAAACCCTGTGCTTCTGGAACTGCAATTTTTTTCTAGAAATCAATCAGTTTTCCCCTGAAATCCCCCTGCCTTGCAGCTGACATCGTATGGTTGCCTTGCTCTTCCAGAATAGCAAGCGGAAGGAAGACAGCTTGTTAAAAATCTTACCTAAGGAAACCAGATGTGCAAGAAAATGTTTGTCACAGAGGTGTTCAGCAAGGGATGACTTATCCATCAAGAGCACTTGAACTTCTTCATGAAGGTCAAAAAGACTCCAGAGTGCTTTTCCACGGAGAGCCATCTGAGTTTGGTATGCAGCAGTAGTTGATGATGATTAGTTTCATTTCATCACATAGAATGGCTAAACATCAGAATTTAACACATGCATATTGATTAAGTTCATTTTGATTCACTGAGAACTTTTTGTAGCAGTGCTGACAGTTATTTTGTTATCAATGCTTATGAATGATCAACGATCTCAAAAAAGTATTGCATCAGATGACACTTTCCTGTTTCTTACTGTCTCTGACAAGACTGGCAGTGTTTTTAAACATGGCAGTAGCTGCATCTGTATACTCTTATGCACTTGAGGTAATCCAGTATTTCACTACTCAAACTCCTTAAAAAAATATACAGATTTCTTCACTAGTCATTCATTTGACTACTTCCTTTAAAAATGTTGTGTTATTTATCCCTTCACATTCTACTACAAATCTCAATTGGTAGGTAACTTAAACCATGTTTGAAATTCTTATTGCTTCATTCATGGGCAGTATAGACCATAATTTTCCTTTTGTATACAGTCTACTGTCTTGTCGTCTCTAAGTTCCGTCTTCTATTGGGGAAAGTCTTACACTTCATCTGCTTTGCTACACCTTTTCCTGAAAAAGATTTCAAAAACATGTGCTACTGCCTTCACAATATGTATTTCTCCAAGTGCAGGGACCTTCCTTTTTTAGTTTATACTCTGTAATCGCTGGCTCAAAGAGGGACCAATTTTGTTGTTACATCAAGGTGCCTACAGTTTTGTACAATTAAATGTTTAATATATCCAAGGACTGAGATGTCTCTCTGGGCAAACTGTGACTGTTTGAGCACCTTCATAGTGAAAACTGTCTCCTTGTGTTTCACTGGAGTTTTCTAATTTGCAAGTTGTGACCATTGTCTCTCGTCCTTCTGATCTGCACCTCTGAGCAAAGTCTGACTCCATCTTCCCTATAACCACTTGCTAGGTATTGGAGACAGCAATGAGGTCTCCCCTGAGTCTTCACTCGAGGTGGATAAACCAATCTCACCTAGCTTTTCCTCATTCGTACATGCTGTGCTCCAGCCCCCTAATCTGCTTGGAGGCCCTTCTGGACTCACTCCAAAATGCCAAGGTCTTTCTTGTAATGAGGAGAACAAAACTGGGCACAATACTCCAGATACTTCACAGGTACCAAAGGGAGGGGGAAAAGCGCTTCCCTCAAGCTGGTGGCTACATCCTTGCTATTATAGCCCCATATGCAACTGTCCTTCGCTGCTGCAAGGGCACGCTTCTGACTCACGTTCAGCCTGTTGTTATCGAAACCCCCACATATTTTACTGCCAAATCCCTGTACTGCTATGTGCATGTAATGGCATCAAAGATGTCTTTGAGAAGATTTTTTAGCTTAGTAGACTTCTGTCAATACAGATTTTCAAGGTTTGGTGGAAACATTGCTTTCATCTGACTGTGCAGTCAGCTGCTTCACTTCCAAGTGCTTTTACAGTTCATAGAGTCTCACAGTATCATTAGTAAAAAAATGAAAACATAACACACTGAATCTGAGATTTGTCAAATTTTGACAAGGCTCATAAATCCAATCGTGATGCACCTTTAACTCTACTGTCTGTTTAGCAATTGTATTATGTTCTGTAAAACTCTGTTTTTTTAAATATGAAGTTACAGTTCTATCGCGTCTTTCAATTACAAAATAAAATCCACTAGTTTCACAATAGCTTGATATTTAAATACGCAACACAAGAATCATGTTAAAGAACACCAATGAACAGCATTCTTCCAAAAGAAGCAGTGTTCATCATGAAATTCACAGATGTTAATTTACACACAGCTAACAAACCAGAACCATTCTTAACTACCGTGTCATTGCTCTATTCTTTTAGTGAAAACTGACCTCTACTTTTCTTATTGCATTCTCCCTCACTTACCATCTTCTCCTACATGAGGAAGAGGTTACATGTCAGTTAAGAAAGTGCAAGTTATTCCAATGGAAACAAAGCTCTGTGATGGAGGAGCATAGGAATTGATAACAGCTTTCCTTTATGACTAGGAGGACACTGTACACTCTCTTTACTAAAAGGGTGAAGAGATCTGTGTATCACACAATTATATTAATTGCCCCACCACTTCTTCAAACCAACAACCCATCTGCTAGACCTCTGTCTACAACATGACTGTGCCATGGAAAAGTGTGTCCTGACATGAGGTGAGGTAGGAAACACCTTCTCATTCTCTCCATCCTTCGACACCATACTTTTGCTGTGAAATGAGGACGGGGCAATTGGGAAGAAGGCAACTAATCATATCTAATCTGGCACAACACTTCACCCCTTGCCTGAGAAGTGAGCTTCACCAGCTGAGGGTGTCAAGTTCAGGAGGTAGGATTCTCAATTTACAGGCAGAACAGCTTGATTTAAGTCTGTTGGCTCATGGCTTCAAAATGCAAATGACTTACTGCAGGGTAACACGCTACTGCATATCGGCAGCTTCCCAGTAGCTGTCTGGGTGTGTGTATAGAGCTCACAGCAAATGTGAGATCATTTAAGATATCTCAGATTTCCTTCATAGTTCAGAACGATACAGGGAGATGCTGTTTCTGACTCTGTGGTTAGTACATTTACTTGGAAAGCACAGATGTAGTTGCTAATTCTTCCTCCTACCTACTTTTGAGCAGGTCCAGGTATATTTCTGGATCTGAGAAATCAACTCATCTCCAAAAATAAAATTTGCTTAATCTTGCAAGAAGACATACACTCATAGGATATATCAATCAAGGACTCAGAGAAATGCACATATGTGCATTTACCCCAGATTTTGGAGTTCTCCTATCACTGATAGAGAAACAGTAAGTCAGAAGAACTGAAAGAGGATTTCATCATCATTTTCTTTTATCAGCAGAGTAGTCAATTTTGTATCAATGCTGCGATAATAGCTCACTTAGCTCAAGCTTTGAGTTGGCTACATTTGCTTTTCTTTTCTTTCTCTTATGCTTGCTGTTCAGGAGCATTAACACCAGGAGAAATATAGCACTCAGGTCTATAAACAGAGGTAAGAAAAAAGCTCAAGGAGCTAGCATGGGCTTGTTGAGTATTCTTAAAGGATTAGTATTGTGCGAACAATTAATGGGTTCACTACAGAGCAGAACTGATCCAAGGTTACATTCTGACACCATTGTTATTGGTTCTAGCAAATTATTGGATACTGAGGAAAGAATAGCAATTTGCAACAATTTACTTCTTATTGATGTTTTAAATTGTGTGTAACTCCTGCATAGAGAGAGCAATACACGAGGTAAGGAGGCACTAATTATTCCATTGCAGTCTTTTTAACAAAAATACCTTTTCTCATTGTAGAAGAAAGGACAAAAAAAAAAAAAAGTTAGAAGTGGTTTTCTTTTGACGGAAACTTTATAGCATTAATATACGTGAATGGAAGAAATAAAAGGATAAAATAAAGATGTTGCTTCTTGCTTATCTGAGTATAAATACCAATCTGTACTGGCTTCATGTGCTTTATTTTTGTTATATACTAGCTAATGAGTAGGCAGAATGGGTTACACTTTTCAGTTTCACCAGATTAGGGGTGAGATAAAGGTTTATGTGTTAGAAATGGCAGGCCAGCACAACCCCTCATGGTAAGTGTCTGCTACAGATGGATGAGGAAGTGTACAGAGCCTTCCTTAGACAACTGGGAGTAGCCTCATGATTGCAGGCTCTGGTATTCTTGGAGAACCTTAAACACGCCATTGTCTTCTGGAAGGGCAATGTAGCTGGCTAGAAGCAGTCCAGGAGACCCCTGGAGTGTGTCAAAGACTGTTTCTTGCTGCAGGTGATAGCTGTGTTGATGCTCATCAGATAAACTGCTGCATCTATAGCTCACAAACAAGGAAGATGTGAAGACTGAAGGTGACTTTGGCAGCAGTGTAGGTGAGATTGTAGACTAAATCTTGAGAGAAAGCGTAAGCCAAATAATTGAAATGTATGGACTCCAGGATCCAGTTTCAGTTTGTTGAGGGATCTGCTGGCAGGGGCCAGGACAGCCAGTTGATTTTCAAGGACAGTCTCCTTTGAGCACAAAAATGGTCCATCCTGATGTGCAGGAAGTTACAGAAGTAGAGCAGAAGGCTGTCTAGATGAACAAGGAACTCTGAACTGACCTTGAATGCCAAAAAAAAAAAAAAAAAAAAAAAAGCCAGGGGTGTTGGGATGCACAGAAGGTGGAAGCTGAGAAGTGCTGCCCAGAAGTACAGAGGCATTGCTCAAGCATGCAGTGATGGAGTTAGAAAAGGTAAAGCTCAGCTGGAAGTGAATCCAGGGAGGGATTTCAAGAGCATGAACAAGAGCTTCTGCATCACCAGCAAGATAACACTAGGGAGAGTGTGAACACAGTGGTCCTCACTGCTCAGTAGAGCAGGGGACCTAGTGAGTGGAAAAGGCTGTGGATAAATCAAAGTACTGAAATCTTTCCTACTACTGTTATTACTGGTATTACCATCTTCTAGTCTCCTAGGTCCAAAATCTCCAGACAGAAATACAGGCATATGCAGTGTATAACTTTTGTACAGTGAGGCAATTCCTTCAAAAAATGCAAAGCCAACTGAGTATGAACAAGCCAGCTGGGCAGTTTACACACAATGTATTGAATACTGTATGATCCACCAGATTTACAGCATGGCTGCAAAGGAACTGCATCACTACAGACCTGATAAGCTCAGTGCTTCAGGAAAACATTTGTTGCATATGGCTATGCAAAATGAATTTGTTCAGCCTACGAGAAATCTTAAATAAACTTTGGCAAACTTACCTTACTATCTTTCAGTAGAAGGATGGGATTAATTTGCCCAAACACAAACATCTAATACCATTTGAGATACCTTAAGCTGTCCAAAATATCTATACTGAGTTGGCAAATATGACATACCACTTTAGATAAACCTATGTCTTTCTGAAGGTCAGACTGAGTATTTGAGGGACTCTTTAAGCAGTTTAGGTAGATGAATCCAGCCCTTTTGTACATAGCTTCCAAGCCAAAAGACACAGTTTCAGCTCTGCCAGCTTCACGGTACTGTAGCAATAATATTACAATACTATCTTTCTGGTATTTTTAAACTGTAATTGAAGATACACATTAGGAACATTATTGTCAATAAGTACTACTAAGATAAAAATAAAAAAGGCTTAGGAAAAAACTTTAGCCCTAAGGGTCTTTCTCAACAAGTCAAACAGCTGCCAATTTTGAAAGAATTCTTCAATATGCATTTTTGCTATCTATCTCTTCAAGCACAGCTATTTTCTTCAGGAATACTTGCCACCTTATCTACTTTCCAAGTCCAAAAGTAATCCACTTGAAAATGCGGATGTTATACCTTTGAGGTCTTATGTGACTAGTTCCAAGTTGTAACATGCTTATTTGTGCCTTTGCAAGCACTCTGAGCCACACATGAAAAACTAGGCTCCGCATTAGACAAACGCTCCTGTGCTATATTTGAGAATGAGACATTTGTGGAGGAATTACAGGCTTTTTTTGATGCTGAATTTTTAAGCTCTTGTTTCCAGGGCTTTAAAAAAAAAAAAAAAAAGTTTCAGCACCTGGATGTGAGATATCTTTTGAAATCCAGGAAGGATCTTGTTACCTGCTAGGTTTAATTTAAGAATCTGGGGACATCATTAAGGGAAAATATGTTTTCTTGTTCATCTGTGCACCAACTTTCAGTAATTTCACCAAAAGCAGCTGCCACTTTGCCACTTGTTATGAGCACTTACTTCCCAAGCCTGCAAAACATTTCTGATCTTCAGCCTCTGCTTTAAGAGGACATTGTATCTACCAGTCTGCATCTTTCCACTGCTTTCTGAAGGCTTACTTATTTTCTGGTATCAAAGATTTGGTGGTAATGAAACTCAGGAAAAATCAGATCATGCCAGTTCAGGATGTCTTGTCTTTTTTGGGAGTAGCCAATGAAAGAATGCTTCTGCCTCCAGCTACATTAGACATAAACCCAGTCAAATCCATTTAGAAAGAGCTGATGTTAAAACCTCTCTTATTCTTCAAGTTTTCCATGCTCAAAGGGTTAGTGTCACCAAAAGCTGTAGGTAACTGCTGGAGAACTTGCTTTCAACAGGGAAATAGTAAACAAAAGACTACTCTGTTCTTTGCATCCTACCCCCACAGAGTTTGACTGTCCCCCAGGTTCACAATTAGAGTTCTTCCTTTACTTGCAGCATCTTCGACTTTCTTATCCAGCATAACATTGCCCAAATAAGACTTACCTTATCCTGCACTCCTAGGGTGGGTACTCACAGTATTGCCAGAATATTGTTCAGAAACAGTTTATCTGGATAAGGTACACAAGATGACATTGCTCTCAGAGAGCTTAAAAATATTTTGCAAGCTAGTGAGAATGTTAAAGAACAAACAGAAACTGTAATGGAGATATTTCCAGTACAAAACATGTTTTAAAGCAGATTCTGTTTTTCACCTGGATCAGAGGAACCTACAGTGAAGCACATTAGTGAAAATACAGAAACATCCACGTAAGCTTGCTTGCACTTTCAATACATGGAAAACTTATAACTTTACTAAACAATCACAACAATATAACTATTTACTTAATTAAGAGGAGAAAAAAGATTTTAATGTCTAAGAGAACCATGAACAGATGCCTGATGGTAAGAAATGCACGCTTTTCTGTTACTCTTCCCTGTTCCTCCACATCTAGATAAAATTAGTTGAGACTTACAGCAGTTTTTGAATATGCAAAATCCTTCTTAGATTTGATTTACAAAAGTCCATGATTGGTCCTGTTTGAAAAATACTTCTGAAAGTACAATTTACCTTATGATGAATACTTTTCGATAAAACTTAAAAATTCTTGAAATAGCAAAGTTTAGGCTGGAGGGTTTCTTTTCAGATGGACTGTAGGAGTTAGATATCTGATTCACATTTAAAAGTCAACAACAAGGTCTCCTGTGAGAACGCCACTGTTAGAGCCAAATAATTACAAATGTGTCAACACAGACACATGTAAGGGTACAGCCAAGGGGATCTAAGCATTTTCATAATACTAAGCACATATTTAAGCACTTTTCTGAAATATGAAAAATTTTTTGCATGTTTTGCTCACTGCCAGGATTATAAGTTTCAGGAAATTTTGTAGTATCTTAGGAATTCCCACAAAAAATGGAACTCACAGAAGTAACGTCTAACTCAGGGTGATTCACTGGTGAGTAACGAATTACACAGGAGCTCCAAACAATGCAAAGTAACTTCAGAATATTAATATGGCTTTTAAACACTGTAGTGAAATCTGAAAAAAAATCCACAAAAACAAACCAACCAAAAAACCAACCAACCAACCAAAAACCCAACCAACCAACCAAACAAAAAAAACCCCAAAAGCCCACACCACCACAAAGCAGTTATACCAGCAGAACATAAGTTTAATGAAACCTCCTGTCTCAGACAAAAGGAGAGTTCAGTAACTAAGAAAATGTAAGACATGATATACAAAAAGCACAGGGTAACTGCTGAAGGAGACAATAGAATTACTTTTTTTAAAAAAAAAAGAAAAAGAAAAAATACTAAGCTCACCATCTTCTATAACATAACCATTAGGGGAAGAAATATTGTTAGAAATATTATTGGGGAGCACTATTGCAAAAGTCTTGCTGTAACATTGTGTATATATGAAGATAGAAATACAAACCACATGGTATTAGGCAAAAAAAATTGGAAAGTTATAAATTTGGTACTGTGGAGATGATATTTAGAAGCAATACTTTTTTCTTTCAGCTCAGCCTCACTGACCTTCGACAAATCATTTCAGCTCACTGGTCTCTGCTTCTCAATCTATAAAATAGAAATACTGATATTTATCTTCCTTCATAAATCACTTGAGCATGAGTAGATTAAAAATTCTTTATATTAGTGAAAGGATATTTACTATGTTTATCAATGTCTGAGTTAAAGACTTCCTTCTTAGCAGAGCTAGAAGACTGAACCCATGGATTCCAGTTCTGGACAACTGCTTGCAAACACACAGGCTAACATGTTACATCCCATGATTTAAGGGGTCTGTGCTTCTCAAGACCCAGTCTTCCTCAGAAAAAAAGTACAGACGTCACCAACAGGACGAATACCTATAGGACTGTAGAGTACATCTATGCTGCACCTTTCACCAAGATGAAGAGATACAAGGTAGCTTGGACATGGGAAGAATTTTCCATGAGGTATTGTTCATTTTTGCTCTAACTGAACTGAACTTGTTTTTCAATTCATCAGACTAAAATATCCTGTGCAGAGTACTGTAATTCCATGGCAAAAACTCATCCAGCTTAAACCACAGCACAGTCTATCAGATCAATCTGCCATATTGTGACCACCCTGCTTGAGTTCCATGGATAGCTCTGCCGAACTTTTCCTTCTTTCGTGACATTCTGTCCCTTACCTCTGATCCATAGCGAGCTCTGGTACTCTTTGTAAGTCATACACCAACATGCAAGCCTGATCATCCACAACGCAATTGCTGATCAGCCTTTTACTGGATGGAATAATTGGAAACTTTTTTTTTTTTTTAAATCACTTTTAACATAAATGTAATACTATTTAGCATCTTTACCTGCGCAGTTATGTAGACAAGGCTTTTTATGTAACAGCACTGGCCAGCTACTGGTGGCTACAAAGATTTAAGGGGTAGCAAGATCCTTTAGAATATTCACAGAAAAGGATTTTAATGTATGATTTTCCTATTATATAGTTAGAATATCAAGATCCTCCCAAAAGTCACTATGAAAATTAAAAAGAAGAGGGCTCAATATCAACAAATTCTTGAAGGAAAATTGTACTCTTTATATAGCAAACAGCACAAGTTTTCTCAGCCTTTGACAAATTTAACTCGTGTGACCAGCATTTTCACATGGCAGATGCTAAAATCTTCAATTTTCATATTGGCAGTCCTACAGTTCTTCTGCAGCAGTCTTCTCATATCATATGTATTCTGCACATACACATGCATGGTTACATTTTTTTTCCCCCTTGAGCCACTATAAGCTTTCTAGTGACTATCTAGAAATATTAGGTTTGCCAATCTTTATTCTTCTTAATCCTCTAGTGAGGTGTGATCTAGTCATCTGGCTTTTGTCTGAGCTTCCTCAAGATTTATTCAGACCAAATCTTTTGTGTGAATTACCTGCAGGAGTTAGATAAGCAAGAGGTATCTTTTTCATTGGTGCAGGGAAGTTTGAAAGTATATTCCTGGCATAAAGCATTACTGATCGGTTAACAATATAAGAATTAGAAAAGTCATTAATATAGTTAATGATCCTTAATTACATAATGGAATGCCTGTTACATGATTCTTTAAGTGTCTCAGCATTTCCATGCATTATTGATAGCCAATTAGGTACAGATGAAAGAGCTGGGAGAACTATTTGCAACAAACAATTTATTTGATAAATTTAGCCTCCCTTTCTGTTTTTGAATTACCTATAAGCAGGCTTTGATTTTTACAAATGCCACTGTTACTCCAAGTAAATCTTTTAAGCAAGGGTCTTCCAGCCTATGCTCTGATTGCAAACTATTTTATGTACTATTGCTTTCTAGGTATGAGTTATTCTTAGTTCTCCAAAGCAATATTTATGTCTTCAGTTTGGTATCTTATTCTGTTCCTTCACTGTATGAATACTAAACTCAGACTCTTCCTGATTCCTCCTCCTTCAAGGCTGGACTCATTCAGCCTGGGCCAGCCATAGAGCTCAGCTTCACGCTGGATTTGCCCTCCAGGTTTCTTTATCCAAAACAGCAAGAAAAACAGAAGGTGTTATCATCCTACGAAATAAATTGCACACAGTTGTTCAACAGCTGGAATCCAAAGACTAGAAATCATGGCTGTCCATCATTTGAATCTAATCAGAAGCTATACATTTTATGATTTAGTCTCCTATTGCCTGTCATGCCCCCCTCCATTAAGTTTTTAATTTCTCAGTTTACTTACATACTAAATACAGACACCTTTCAATGATTTAGAGCATCATGCATCCAGTCCTATAAAAATTATTTGTTTGGAGATATTAATCTCATCACATTCCAAATATGGCATGTAGACTCGCTTGAGTCCTTTGAGGGACTACAGAAGTCCTGTTCATCAGTCTAAAAAGTGGTGGCTTATCAGTCACATTACTAAGTTTATACAATTTGCAACTACAAAAATTAGAGCAAATTTTTTTTAGGCTATCAGAAGATTGTTTTAGCCAAGAGATATTTATCAGTTCAGCTTCAGTTGATGGAATTAGGATCAGATGCCAAACACAGTCACTTTTCACTGGGACAAACTGAATTTTCTAATGATAACCACATCTGATAGACTGGGACCTAGCAAGCTTTTCTCTTCCTTTTCTGGCAGATGTGGCTGCTATTCTTCCCAGCTCCTGTGTAGAGTGGAGGAGCATGTTTTCCCAGCAGGCAGACACACACACTGAAGACATGGCCAGTTGGGTTTTGAATATCTCCAAGGATGAAGACTCCATAACATGTCTGAGCGACCTATTCCATTTTTTGACCACCTGAACAGAAAAAAAAGATTTTTCTTATGTTTAAACAAAGATCCCGTATTTATTTTTTTGCCCATTGCCTTTTATTTAGACACCACTGAGAAAAGTCTGGCTCCATCTTCTCTTCTCCCCTCATCAGGTATTTACACACATTGATAAGATCCCCCTCAGACTTCTCTGGTCCAGGCTTACAGCCCCAGGTCTCTCAGCCTCTCCTTGCAATGTCAGATGTTCCAGTCCCTTGTTTTCATGGTCCTGCTCTGGACTTGCTCCAGTATGTCTGTCTCTATCTTGTACTGGGGAGCCCAGGAATGGACACAGTACTAGATGCTCCCTCACCAGTACTGAGTAGAGAAGAAGGATCACCTCCCTGGACCTGCTGGTGATGCTCCCCCTAATGCAGCCCATTAGGCTGTTGGCCTTTGCCACAAGAGCACACTGATGGTTCACAGTCAACTCGTCCCCCAGGACCCCATGGCCTTTTCTTCAAAGCCACTTTCCAAGTTGTGGATCCCAGTTTTTTACAAGATGTGTTCATCCACAGGTATAGGACTTGACATTTGCCCTTTATCAAACTCCACAAAATTCCTGTCAACATTAAGGAATAATATTACATAAAAGGATGAACAGAAACTCAATCAGTGTCCTTCAGCAATAGCTACATTCAAAATCTATCCCCTCTGTCTGAGATGAGCTGTAACTTGCCTGGACATTTGATGATCCTCATTGTGTGGATGGTGTCAACAGATTTGCATAGGCTGGGAAGGCTCTTAAGTAGTCTGGATGTTGAGTCCTTGGGGAGTTCGCTCATGCCTGTAACTTTACAGAAATTAATCTAATACTGTTATCTTTAAAACAGTCTCTATGACTTGTAGGGCTAAAGTATAGCTCAGCCCTGATTCTAGTAGATAAAAATCAACTGCTTTAAAGAGGAAATGTGAAAATAAATGAACCTTTAAAAAAACCCCACATATTTTCAGGTTTTTTCTCAAGTTACACATCAGCTATTCTATTTTTAAAAAGTGTACCAGATTAACTACTAATGAATTAAAATGAGAATCATTTTTATTTTCCTCCAAGATCTCCTCCAAACTACTTGAGATGTGTTTAATAAAAGTCTCAAAGTTATTTTAATGTCTATGAATAATATCTAAATAATACCCATGTCATCAGCTATGAAGAAGAATGAATAAGAGAATTAAAACAAAGACCTTAGGTGTATGTATTAAAATTTGTCCTTCAGAGATTTTTCAAGAGCAGAACTGTTACTAAGTAAGCTCTGTAATATGTGTTTCAGAGTGAAGTATCTATTTCCTTCTCCATGAAGGCAAGTGATTGCAGCAGGCACAAAAAGTAATGTTAATCAGAAGTCTATATTACAGAAACTTTAGTTATCTTCCCCCCTCCTCCTACATCTTAAATAAACCTGTTATGGCAGCTTGAAATTTCAAGTGACAGCTAATTTAAGTGTCGCTTCACCTTATGGTTTCCAAAAATTACAAACTACTGTTTAGATTTATTTGCTAAGTCATGTAACAGAACATTTTGCAAGACTGTAAACCTAGACTGAAAAAGAGAATATGGTTTTAATTGAGAGATTTTAATTCTTTGTCCATTTTGTTTTGTTCTTTCAAGGAGTGAACGTAGCCCTGATATTTTATCAGAGCAGCCACTGACTCCACTTATAAAATTCTTAAAACGTTAAAACTTTGGTGCACCATAATCTAAATGTTGTCTTGCGAAGACAGGGAAAATTCTGTGATTTTTATCTCTTACAGGCAGGGAAAAAAAGAGAAGAAAACACTCCAACATAGCCAAACCCTAAAAATTTCATGAAACATAACTCTCTCTACCTTGCAATGGTTTAAGCCATAACAGAAGAGAACAAACTTACCTCAGACATTGTAGTAAGCATTCAGGACAGGCATTTACACCTACTGAAAACTAGCTCTACTTACGAATCCTTTGAAGCCTCTGTACCCATTCCATGAGTTGATGAGGTCATGAGAGTTTGGTGAACCTACTGCTTTATCCCCTTTCAGGAAGGAGCATGTTGCTCTTTATAAACCAAGGGTAGGAAACGGAACTGCAACAAAGAAAGGTCCCGAATAAATTGACGTATATAATGTCAGCACCATTAGCTTTACCTGACATCTCTTATTCAGTGCACATGTTGTTGATTGACAGAGACCCAACATGTTGATTCATGCTATTTAATTGCTAAGTCAATGCCTAAAAAGGTTACCGCCATACATGATCTGGTTGTTGATGAGGTTCCTGACTTTGCATACATTACCAAGGTCTGACTGGATGACTCTGTAAAACTATTATTGGTCCAGATGTCTTCTTTTGAATCTTAGCTC
Organism: Grus americana; assembly: GCF_028858705.1. Classification (NCBI taxonomy): domain Eukaryota; kingdom Metazoa; phylum Chordata; class Aves; order Gruiformes; family Gruidae; genus Grus; species Grus americana. The sequence goes on along the minus strand of NC_072854.1, from coordinate 9,460,102 downwards.
ATCAAAATTTGAGAAATGGCTAAAGCAGTGATACTACAAGGCTTTTAATAGAGCAGACAAAGCAATAACAGAAGGTGGAACTCAGCAAAGCTCAGACTTGAGATAAGATGTGTGCTTTTAATGATAAAGAAAATTTATCCTAGGGACAGACTGCAGAGTAATAGCTAGCAGACTAACTCAACATTACATTGACAGTCCCAACAAAAGGCCTTCTCAAAGCCGCCTTTTTTGTGCTGCATTGTTTACAATGTTGCTTAACATGAGATGCAATATTATCTGTTTTTTTTAAAAAAAAATACAATTAGTGATCCTAGGAAAAATCCTCCACTTCTCTTCTAGAAGTCTAGAAGCAATAACTAATATATAAGGCTTAAATTCAGCAATCCACTTTTTCTCTGCAAAATAACTGATATCGGGACTAAAACAATACTTGCACACTACACTACAAGCTACCTCAGGTATCAGAAGATATATATTCCTGTTATGTCAAGGTTCTGTCTGGGGTATATTACACTACCTCACCACAGGTGCTTGATCGGTAGTTCTGGACCCTGGTGATATTAATTTGCATAAACCCTGCTTAATTTGCTTAAATTTTGCTTGAGGTACAGATGTATGTTAAGTGTTTTGTTGAACAGGAATAAGTTTAAACATGTGCTTGTATCATGTTGTTAATTCCCATGAAATATATTTATTAAAATGCTTATGAACAATTAACTTTTATATTGAGTAAATAATATCTAATACCATGCCACATTTGTGCATGTATCATAGTACATGTTTGGTGATGTTTACCATGAGACTCTATGTTTATACACTGGGACACTGGAAGGTAAATCAATATCATAAAGCTGAGTATTATTTATTGCTAAGTGTCGTTATTGTTGCTGTTGCAAAATTTTTTTGCTGTTTTTCTATCCTTTCTTTGTTGCCTTTTTTATTTTTTTTTTAAGAACATTGTAAAAAATTCAGAAAAGTTAAAGAACTGCCCATGAAACAATGCTTTCCTGCACTTATGTTTTTGCTCTGGGTTTGTTGCTGTCCTTCTTACTGTAACCCTAGGTTTGACTGTGGTTACATAATTGCTCTAGTTTGTGAGCTTCAAGGTTAATCTCAAGTCAGCTCAAACTTACCAAGATTTACTTGCTATGAAACAGAAAGAGACTTTCAAATTGTTGCAAGTAATATATTGCCCTTTTGAAAAAGGTGGACAGTTCTTTTTTCTATTGTGTCTAATACTCATACAAGATCAATTAGTTCTATGGACTAGGCAATCTGTTCAGAAACTGCCAAAATGTCCATGGTTACTGAAGATATTCAGCCTTCCTGTTACCTGAAAAATATTGACCGACTGGTATTTTTCAGTTAAATCCTTCAGGCAATAAACTGCCTAGAGACACCACTGAGAGTCTCCTGAGAATGCAGCCCCACTGCTTGTGTATACAGGGAACAGCTGAGAGCAGAAAAGTTCAGATAAACAGAGAGCAGTAGAAGGAAAAGATCCCTAAATGGCATTGCTGAATATATTTTCTTCCTCTTAAATTACAAATTCTATCCATTTGCTTCCAAATACATGCTTGGCAAATTGCATGCCATTTCATTCTGGAAATGGCACTCAACACATAGAACTTGAGTGTACAAGTTCAGCCAAATTCATGCAAGTAAATGTGAAGAAACTAATCTGCTTCAAAATGCTTTTATGTGTATATTAAAAAAAAAAAAGATTCGGTGGAATATTTTGGATTCATATGAATGGCTGAAAAAAGTTCTGTTCCACCCACAGCATGAAGTAATGTGGTGTTTCTTGGGAGGTGATCTACTGGTGTATCCTGTTCTTATTTGCTATTAAAGTCCTCTAATCTTCCTTGTAGGATATGCCACCCATGATACCCTATGGACCTCTCACAATTTTTTCTTATTGTAATTCATCATAGGTCACCGTATTCAGTTAGTGAACACAAGTAAGGTAAGATATTGGAATCCAGAATTACCTGCCAGGAGGAGGTACCTTCTAAGAAACAGAAGCAGCAGTGTATGAAATAACAAAATATCCTACCGTTTTGATGGAAATCACGTATTTCATCATTTTATGCCAATTTAGCTTTCAACATAAAAAAGCAGACATTGATCACTAAGTACCCTTCTAATCAAAAGCTTTGCTTAGTATAATCACAGCATTTCTGTTATTTTCTACAAGTCCTGTGACAGCAATATATATTTGTATGCCACAAGGCATATATAGGTGATAGTAATAATCAGTAACAATAATCATGTTTATGATTTCATCCGGTTTCATACTTTTCAAAACCTACTCTTACGAGCTAGTTGAAATTCTGCAGCTGTGGCTTTAGAATTCCCCCCATACATCCCATTAAATCTCACTATAAGTGGCCTTTGTATACACGAGTGTTATATTAAAGTGAAAATGTTATCTATTTATAAAACTGGTCATTGAAATTGGCCAAATTAACAGGCAAATGCAAATGAGATATTAGCAGTGAACATATATTATCAATAGATCATATTAAATAAACTTATGTGTTACCAATATACCCTCAAAATATTTCTGGCCTTCTGTTATCTTTGGCAGGCTACATTTCATGTCTCACAACCTGGACATTTCATTTCCCAAGCAGCTTCAATGCTTGTATGAAAGGTTCTATCCTGACAGCAACCTTCAGGCACTTCACAGACACTAACTGCGAGTTACAAAGATTTTGGGTAAAACTAGCATTATTTCTCTTATATGCTGGAAGAAACTACCATCTTTTGAATAGAATTGTCCAATATATTCTGAGGATTCTTCTTGCAACCCAAAGGCAGATATAGCTGGAAATTAAACCAGAAATATTTACAAATATTCCTCCCAAACTGTAAATATATTCCACGCTGTTGAATTCGAAGCTTTGTGGTCACTTTAACCCAGCTTCTGTGCTCTACCATTACACTAGCAGCACATTTGCAGAAAACAGATGTAAAAACGTCACAGGAGGACTTGAAGAGACTGAGATGACACCTAGGGAGGTATGCATCTTCAGTGAGATGGTTCTAACTGCAAAAGACAAGAAGTCACAAACTGCCCACTTTTCAGCTGAGATCCAGATCTCAGGATACTCTGTTGTCACAGTATTTTGTCTAAATCCCTTTATTCTTTTGCCTTCCTTGTTTTGGGTTTCCTTTTCCTCTGTCAGTGTTCTCCTAAGTGCTTTGTCAATCCAGAGCCTTATTTTTTCTCTACACTACTCAGTGCTTATTTTATTCCCAGTGCTGATATTCCTTTGACATAACTTAACCCTTTCTCTGCTGTAAGTACACATAAAGCAAGTCAGAAAAATATGAGCAGAAAAACTTCACTTCATATTCATATCTCCATATTCGTGCCAGAAATGTTTGCGTGCTTGTCCAGTCTCATAAAGAGAAACCATGTCATGAGACTTGTCTGGCTTATGAGATTCAAATAACATTTCTCTAATTTCATTTTTTTTATGATTAATCCATCAAGGAAAAAAAAAGCACAAATCAAAATTTGAGATAATAATTTCCGAGGAAGATCATAATGAGAGATGCAGCTTAAAAATATCAGGCTGTTCAGGGACTGTTTATGCACTGAAAGAGGCTAAATTTATCGAATATACTCTTTGCCGTTATTTGTTTTAATTTAATTGGGATACATGGGAATTAGTTTCCAGAGCACAAGCTGAGTCTAAGTTATCTCCTGTGCAAATTAAGCTGTAGTACCTATTTGTATGGCTGTACAAGTCCAGAATTGTATTAACTTTCACCTTGTCTATGCTCTCCATCAGCAGTTCAAGAAATGGGATATTTATCAAATTTAGAGACCATTTGACCTTCTTCAAGTTAATACAAAATCAGATTGACCTATAGTTACCAGCATCAAGAGCTAGTTCACTCATTAGATGACTTCTAGATAGGGATGGCCAAACGGTTTGACCCGAGATCACTGATGAGCTATATCCCATTAACCTCCAAAAAAAGAAGGAGAGACAAGAAAAGGAAAGAGAAATAGGGGACAAAAGAAGCTTCAAAGTAACAGCTGTGTTTGATAAAGAAAATAGCAGAAATATAGTATAATGGTTGTATGCTTGATCTGCTCAGCTAAGACAAGTCTGGGGATAAAGAGCTGTAAAATCATTAGTGTTTAGCTGTCCCAGCAAACTTTAGAGCAGCCACCTCCAAGTGACCATACTCTTGCCTTTCCACACCAGAAGTCAGCCTTGCTCTCCATGCATTAGACACGTGCACTCTCTCTGGGTGTGCAAAATGAATCCCTGAAGAATCCAGTAGGTCTCTGAATTCATAGAATCAATCATAGAATCATAAAATCATAGAATGGTTTGGGTTGGAAGGGACCTCAAAGATGATCTAGTTCCAACCCCCCTGCCATGGGCAGGGACACCCTCCACTAGACCACGTTGCCCAAAGCCCCATCCAACCTGGTCTTAAACACTTCCAGGGATGGGGCATCCACAGCTTCTCTGGGCAACCTGTGACAGTGCCTCACCACCCTCACAGGAAAGAATTTCTTCCTTGTATCTAATGTAAACCTACCATCCTTCAACTTAAAACCATTACCCCTCATCTTATCACTACATACCCTTGTAAACAGTCCCTCTCCAGATTTCTCGTAGGCCACTTTCAGGTACTGCAAGGCTGGTCTAAGGTCTCCCCAGAGCCTTCTTTTCTCCAGACTGAACAACCCCAACTCTCTCAGCCTGTCTTCACAGGAGAGGTGCTCCAGCCCTCTGATCATCTTTGTGGCCTCCTCTGGACTTGCTCCAACAGGTCCATGTCCTTCTTGTACTGGGGAACCCGGAGCTGGATGCAGTACTCCTACTCCAAGTGTAGTCTCGTGAGAGTGGAGTAGAGCGGCAGAATCCCTACCTCAATCTGCTGGTCACGCTGCTTTTGATGCAGCCCAGGACACGGTTGGCTTTCTGGGCTGCAAGCGCACACTGCCGGCTCATGTTGAGTTTCTCATCCACCAACACTCCGAAGTCCTTCTCCTCAGGGCTGCTCTCAATCCATTCCCCGCTCAGTCTGTATTTTTTTTTTTAATTAAACTTTTCTGTTTTCTAGGTGGTGTGGTATTCTATTTTTAAATCTACATAACTATTTCATAATCCTTATTACCCATGAATTATAGCTAATATCATATTCATACCGAAAGTGAATCAATAATGTGCAATAGATCTTCTTGCCAGTTATGCAATCAAACATTATAAAGATACACTCATGCTTCAAAATAGAAAACTATTTAATCAACTTAATTTAAATTCAAAATTAAGATAGAGATACTAATCTATGTTCAATGGTTCATATCATTATAGATCCTGTCAAATAAGTAGGAGAATACATCCCCTGCTGCTGAGAACTTATAATGTAATTTAAGGAATTTTTAATGTGGGAGCACATAACATTCCTTCATAGCTATTTCTAAGGATCAACTCTAGCTTAATTATGCCTTTAAAATCTATAGAATGCTCCCAAATTCTTCATTATTTTACAAATATGCCAAATCCTGGCTTCTCCATTCAATTTTTATTTCCTATGTGCAGCCCAATGACAAAGAACACCCAGCCGTGTTTTATGTGAAAATAAAAAGCCAGTTGTTTTCCTTGGCTCAATGCAGGACACAATTAGAGTTTTTTCAAGTCTCTGGCACCTGGTTGAAAAATGTTCATAAGGCTCTGTCCCCACATGGGAAAAAGACCAGACTCTGGAAGATTTGGTATACCTGCATCACTCCACCAAATAATGGTACTCTGTTCCTCAGTGAAAAACATATCACCCCACTGGACAGATCCCTTTCTCATGTTCTCTTTCAGGATCTTTATGTATAGGCCCAGGAATTTCAGGAAAATAAACAGTAGTCTGCCAGGCTGAGTCACAGGCTAGAGCCTTCCCAAATGATGCCCCATCAGTAGCCTTTGGTGGTTTGTCTCCTTTCTCCACAGCATCAGTTCCTCTCTCCAAAGCTCAGACTCTCCATCAAAGAGGAATAATCATATTTGCTTGCCTTTAAAACATGGTTTCAGAAATGCAAGCTACAGACTGACTTCATTTTTTAGGTAAAAGCCCAGTTTGCCATTGTGCTATTCAGAGGGGCTAATATTTCCCTTTAGCTTTAATTTATTTGGACCTGAGAGTTTGGTGTTGCCATTTCTCAACTGAATTAAGAAAGAATGCCTGTAATGACAAGGTAATGTATTAAAACAAATGTTCTTGTTCCCATATTGTTCACTTTATCACTAAACTATTTCAGCATATTCATTCAATTACAGATTAAGACAACACTCTCAGATTATAATATCAATAATAACATTATTTATAATTTCTGTTTATGTTAGACTACTTTTTATTTTAGATATATATATGTATATATTTAATGGACAGTTGTTTTACTCCTCAGCAGAGACAACTCTACTATATACTGGTTTAGGAGATAAAACCTGTCCAAACTTCTGTAAAGATCAGAGTGTCTTATCTTAAGTTGGATTAGTACTCTTGCAGACTGAGACCAGATAAACAAAGCCCTTATATAACTTCAGGGCTGTTGTGATCAATTTGCCTGGTGCACGACTCTGGGGACCATGCTGTTTTACCATCTTGATTGCAATGATAAATCCATCATTATGTTCAGTGCGGTGGAAACAGCTCAGAGCCTTGCCATTTGTGGCAAATCTTTCTATGGCAGGCTCATAGTAAATCAGTCTAACCTGAGCTGACAATGATTGATTCTGAACAAAATGTCACGAACAATCAAATCCTCTGTTTTTTTCTTCTTTTAAAACTGAATGGATTTAACCCCTAAATCTAACTAAATTCCAAATAAGACAAAATGGGGAGGGGTTGCTTGGGCTTTTTCATTTGCTTGTTTGTTTGTGTGTGTGTGTGTTTGTTTCTCTGATTGATAATTATGAAAAAAAGAGGAAATTTAATTCACATTTTAGAAGTCTGAAGTGTGTGGCAAACAATGTACCTGTTATTTACAGTCATTAATCATTACTATCATTGAGAATCAGAGAAACACATTTTAATCCACATCAGAGTGTATGTGTGGGAAGGAGACAGAAAGATTTATCAGCTCTCTGAGGCAGGCATTGTTTCTTTCCTCCTGCTTGCTTAAAAGCCTCCCATAATGGAGCTGTGGTAATGATTGGAGTGTCTGAAAAATTTTGTAACACAGATGGCATCAGTAGTGTAACATGGCATTAGAATCATCCAATCAGCCTACTGATTTATCTTGGGGTTTTTGTAGGCTCACAAAAGTTGTTGGAAAGGACTCTGAACCATTAGGGGTGTTTGGGGAACCTAAAGTTCTCCCAGAAATCTGTGTTGGTCAAAATCTAACATTTGATTGAACGTGGTTGAAACAAATCCTGTATTCCATTGACAGAAAATGTACAGAAAAGAAAACTGTTCTGTCCCCAATGTTAAACGTTCCAAAGGTGGGAATTAATTTTATCAGTTAAAATGTATTTTTTGAGGGTATATTTAGAAAACAATATACTTCCATTATTATCCCTTAAAGCAGCCAAGTTTGTCTCGAATAGATGCAGAACATAAAAAAGACATGAGCAGATCAGATATTTCTGCTTTACAATTTATGAGAAAAAAAAATGGTGTTAAAGAAAAATAGCTTGTGCATACTGAATAGAAAATGAAAATGATATAGTCGCTGAAATGATTACCTCATTTATTTGTTTATCTAGAATATTGGATGAAAGAAAGTAAAGGAATTGAAATTAAATGAATTATAAGCATCTTTCAAATCTATTCTTTTTCTAATATACAGAGATCAGACACTTTGGAGAGGCAATCAGCTTCGACGTGAGGTAGAGCAAACAGAAGCATCTTCCAGCTGAGACAAAAGGCTTTGCAGAGCTCATGTGTTTGTGAGGAGATGTGAAAAGAATAGCTTAAATTGACTATCAGATATTTTTATACTGTTTTGGAGGAGAGAGAATCTTTCACATTTAGTATGTGAGTATCATGCTTGTGAAACTGAAACACAAGCAGAACTTGCTATAGATGGGGTATTATTCTTTGCACAGCCCTAGTAATGCAACTATCTCTGACCTGAATTAAAATCATTGTTCCTATTCGCATTTTTTTTTTTTTAATCAGAATTGCTAGGGGAAAGGCAGTTCTGCTTCACAGAGGATTTAATTATATAATTGGGTTTTGATACTCAAAACTTAGTTTAATTTTAATTCAGAACAAATCCCAAAAATTCTCAGTGACAGGAGTAGTCCAAGGGTTCTTAATACAAAGACAATCCACTCTGAGAGACTGAACCTGGGCTGCAGTCTCTGAAAGCTCTGGGATTTCTGGATTAGAGGCAATCTCCCTGCTTGGCTGCCTCAGTGACACAAAACTTCATAGTCTGGTGTCTTCAGTAAAACCAACCCATAGCCACGTCTATGAGTTTTCAAGAAACCGGGAATGTTTAGAAGATGCCTGTCAGGCAAGCTTCTTCTGCTTGATTTCTAAAATAACTGCCACTAAATTGATCTCTCTGTGGACTTTTTCATGTAATTCCCAAGTAAAACTTTTTTTTTTCCCCCCCCCCAAACATTTTCCAGTCAGCATTAGTCACCCCGTTATGGCTATGCCTACATTATCAATGTAGCACAAACAAGCATGGGTTTGTCGAGCAAGGCAGCTGGTGCTGAGGACCGATGTCCACACCATCCAGGGGGTTTCAGGGAGTTTTATTTGGATTGGTCGTAGTCTGCATGTCGACTATATTCTCCTTAGTCTGAAGCTCATTCATTTAATCCAAAAGGAGTCTCATTTCTGTTTTCCTTAGTAAGAAGCAAAGTGTGGTGAGTACTCTGCTATTCGGAATTAAAACGCTAGGGGAAATATTCCATCTCCGAAAGGTTAGATCATGACTTGTGGTCTCACTGCCTGGGGATATCGTCCATGCAACAGTCCTGGCTGCTCTTAAATACTGTGCCCAATACCAACTTTCAGAATGATGCATAACACTTTAACAGGTGGCAATGAAGGTTTTGCCTTCATCAGGAAGTTACTGTGAAGTAAATTCAAGTCTAAATTATATGACATCATTATTCTGGCATGGATCCCCTTGCAGAGTCAATTAGTAGACATCAACTAATCCAAGATTTTCACCTTAAATTCCAGCTACAGTGAACAAATCAGAAGCAGCAGTCATGGGGAATTAAGTGGAAGTTTGTGAGGAGAAATTTGCATATAAGATCATTTTTTTACATGAGGGGCAGTCAGGAAAAGACATAAGATGAACAAAATAAAGTGACTCTTAAAGCTGACTTTGAGTTGATCATAAAGGATCTTAATTTAGTTTGAAATCAAACTTCTAGTTAGTTCAGATGAGCTTTTCCACATGTTCCTGTGTAAGCAGGCTTTTTGTAGAGAATTTGAGCAGGTCACTATGCTTCACATTTAAAAAAATAAATACGAAGCAAACTAACCGGTCATTGATCAGGACTAAGTACAACCTATTGCAGTACAACCTATTGCAACCTATAGCAGAATTAAAACAGAAATTATAAATATGTACAGATAACAGAAGTAGCAGTATAATAGCAAATATTAAATCAGTCAACGAACAGCAAAGTCAGCAAAACCCGCATAAGTCTTTCTGAACTGACAAAACTGCTTGTAAGACCAGGCTTCAGACAAACTCACCCCATCTAGGGATTGGTAGCTCTTTTCTGGAAGGCTTTTCACGGTTTATTCTGAAATACATGGTGCCAGCCTCTGCTGATTATGTCACAGGAAAGTAGATGAGCAATGAGTCCACACATTATACCAGTAAGAAGCACACATATATTCATGAACTTATTTTTTATTTCTCTTTAAATATCAATATAATCTTAACATTTAAAAAAAAAATCTTTATACTCCTAGAACTCTTTTTTTGTTTTTGTTTTTTTATTTTTTTTCAATCTGACCAGCACTGAGGTCATTAACCCTCTAAAAAAATACCTATATTAACAAAATAAATAAGGTGAGAGCTTAGGCCCATGCAGCAGTACCTGACTTTTCACGCTGCTAAATTGTTAGCCCACCCTGGTCCAATTTTGGACAGGATGAACAAGCAGACTCCCATTCAATGTTGGGGCAAGATCTGAGTTTGGCACAGACAGGACTATTCCAGCAGTGTTTGTGAGGATAAGGATATTTTGTTGTGCAGTTCAAGTTGTGCTGTGTCACTAGGCTTCAGGGACAGAAAATATTGCCTTGCACATTTTAGTAATTAAAGATTATAGGTATCTGAATTCCACTAAATCCCCCCTTTTTTTTCTTTAGCAAATCTCAGCCTTTCTTAATTTTCTCAAACATATTACTCCCAAAATTGAAAAATCTATTGCTGTTATAGTTCTATGCATATGAATAGTTCCTCTGTTGACACACATTGGCTTCAGTGGCCACATCTGTACTACCAAAACATAAAAGTGCCTAGGCTCAGGGACTACCCCACAATTATCCGTATGGTCAGATTGTACATACTGTTGTAAGGGTACTCTAACATAGTCTTGGCTAACCTAAAACTCTCAAACAATTTTTGGATGTAGATAAGTGAGTTTAGCCTTATGGATATGAGTTATGCTTTATTATTACAGTCAGAGTGATCCTTGGGCCATTCTACTTATTATTATAGAGGTAGCCAATGGGTAGGATGTAGCTATATTGTCACAGGACACTGCTAAACTGACTTACTGCCACAAAGCTTAGGACTGACTTACTCTCGAGCAGACTGGCAGTGTCTAAACTACATAGCACTTGTCCCTGGACCATCTCTGGGCCCCAGTGGTGCCTGTGCAGCCTTAAAATATAATTATGTTTTATATACTTTTCAATACAAAATGTCAGAAATAACGTGAGGTCTGTTTCAGCCCAGCAGCACAATGCTTTTATTGCACAAAAGTAGAGATAACCTCTAGGACATTGCATGACAGTGGATATCTGAAGGTGCAAAGGCTGTGGGGATAGTACTGAAGGACAATGTGGGGTGGAGAGCATCAAACCCAATGCAGTTTTATCCTTACTGCCTTGGAGGAGCAGCCTCTGGAGTCTGCAGTCAAAGACATCTTGGCTTCTTGGTGAAAGTTAGAACAATTAAGCAACAAATCACCAGGGGTCAGAGACTGACTTTGCTCCCTTGCGGTCTTTTATTTAGCAGCGTGGATTCACCCAGTATGGTTCCTATGACTGAAATACGCATACGTGTTTTCAAGATTAGGAAAGTAGTGATTTATTACCTTTTCACATGCAATTGCCTGTAGGATGAACGAGAACAGCTGTTCAGTAGTGTAGAGCAGCAATACACAGTAGTTTGCTGCAGGGTAGGAAAGGAAGGAATTCCATAATTTGATTTGGTAGGGGAGCTTCTATCCACAGAACACAAGTGGCCAAATGCAGGTTTATTCAGGAAATCTTTGTCTTACTGTGAAAAGTGCTATTGTCTCTTAATTACTATCACCAATAGCCAAGTCCTTAATATTACATCTGTGCTGAAAGGCAGCATCCTCCGGAACCTCACTGAGGCATCGCCTGTGCTCTGGCACTGATGATGCAAGACCATCCCAAAATAACAGCACCCTCTTCTGATCAGTCGTGGGGTTCTTGGTTTTTCCACTATCCATCACTGTCAGCTCCTATTACCACAGTTTCATCAGGCTCCCAGCACAGTGTAGTGTACCACAGAATGCTATTCAGGAAATTAAACCATTCCCATAACTTCAGGTTCCTTTCTTTTTACCCAACAGAGTGTAAAGCAAGACACAAGTTCACATGCAAGCAGGAAATATATTCATGGAAGTGCAGAAAAGAAAGGATGGAAATGGTTCCTGAGTCATCTTGTGTATTTCCTTGAACATGTAAATATTTTCCTCTACTCCCTACTGCCTCAAAATTCTTCGTATTCAGCTTCATTTCAGCTGAGCAGACCATGTCTGTTGGTTGGCTGTGCCGCTACAAAAATATTGTCGGTTGGCAACATATACACACTTGCCTTGCAGAGGACGCCATTCAGGGGAATGTATTGTATTCAAAATAAGTTGCAGGGATAGGTAGATCTAGAATATATTGTATTTTAGGTGAGGCTTCTAATCAGTGCTACCACATTTGCAACAACAAGCATTCAACAGTCATTCATTAATTTTATGTGAAAATTAAAATTTCATGCACAAATCTGTCCTCCTTTAAATGTTTTTCAGGTCTCTGAATTACCTACAAGCAATTGCATGTGAAAAGATAATAAATGTCTGCCTGCCTTTTGCATCTTAGAAAGAAAAAGCCCTTTTTAATAAGATGATCAAACCTGAAGGTTTGAAATTTGCACATGAGGTTATATATGCACGAGCAGTCACATTGCATAGACAACACAGTAAAGTGCTCGAGACTTGTTATGTTAGGAGTTGGCGGATTCTTTTGACAGAACAGCATTGCTTCATCCTGGCTGATCCACATTAGAGATCACTTTCCAGATTGTGCAACTTTTATATGAGGTATAATAAGAAGTGAGAAAGGCACAGATTTAAGAGAAGCAACTTAACTTAATGAAAAAAAAGTAAAACTTGAACTTATGCTCTTGTCATTATCAGCCCAATCTCCCTTCCGTATGAATCCACGGTATTGTTTAAATGAGGAAAGAGCAGCTGGAAGGGAACCAGTTTTGCATGATCCCATCTGGAGCTTCATCTTTGTGGCATACTTAAACGAGATGCTAGGTTGGTGCATGGGCAGGACTGATAGGATGCTGATGGATTTTAGCAGACAGCCTCTAGCAAGCTCTAGTGAGGAAAGCACAGATGGGGAATAGCGATTTTTGGCAGCTTACAATTCAGCCAAACCTGAATGGATTGAAGACATGAGGAGAGTAAAAGACATCTTCCTGACCCCAGGACTGTACTAATGCCAAATCTCAAGTTCCTTTTGCAAAACACGGAAGTATTCAACTATTTGAAAACACCAAATACAAACAACTGTATTTCTTTTTAAAGCTGGAAAACATTAACCAGATTTTTATGCATGATAAAGTTAAAGATAGATACCACTTTCCAAACAAAAAGTACGTGAAACCTTACTATTCCAGTCAAGTACCACATATTCCCGTAAGCAGCTCGATGCCGTCTCAGGAATTTGATGCGTTCCCAGAAATAACAAACAATTCAAATGCTAGACCTCATATGGAGGAACCAATCTATCCTCACAATAGCTTGCAATGAGTCTTTATGAATCTCCTTTCACAATGCAAGGGCAGTGATTGCCAATGAAAAAACCTCATGTAAAAATGCAAGACTAAATGGCCAGAGAGAACAAGTATAGCTGCATATGCTGTTGAAATGAGTATCCAATGATTTTTAAGAGAGTCTTCTATGTGAATAAAAATGAAGCAAGTGAAAAGATCTTCCAGATAGGCATATTTTTCCTTATTAGTATTTTTTTAGAATTGTATGAGAAACTAGAGGTCATAAATGAGCCTGCCCCTACCCTAAAAAAGTTTAATACCCAAATAGACAAGAGGATAAAAGGAAGCATTATTGACTCTGTATTACAGAAATGAAAAACGCTTGATTCTAAGAGATCCCGACAGCTACAGGTCTGGTTTAAACAGACATAAATTTTTAGATATTCAGCACTTCTAGACCAGTTCTTAAGTGATTTTTTTATTATTATTATTTTTTTCTGAAATCTAAAGTCAAATACTCGAAGCCAGTTTCCTGAATCCCTTATAAGTACTTTAATCATGACACCATCCATTTACTCTTTAACATTTTGCTTTTGGGCTTCTTGAGATAACAGAAATCACTTTTACTTTAAAAACAAAATGCAGAAAGCAAAACCCATTTGTATAATTACAACTCTGATCTCCCCTCCTTCTCCTAGACATAATCCCCCCTAGAAAACTCTCACATAATGGGCCATTCCAGTAAACCCTTATAGCTCAAAGATTGCTGTATTTAATAGAAGCCCGTAAGTGTTGAAATAGCAAAACTTGCAGCAAGATTCCCTGAAAGCTGTGCAAACTAACAAGCTTAATGGATTTTTAATGGTCCCTTTAGAGACTTATGTAAGGGCAATGGAGGCAGTGGTGGTGGGAGGTTATGCTTGTGCATAATATTAAAAATATTTTGAATGCTCCACAGCAGCATCAATACCCAGTAGGACTATATTCTCATGGAAAGTTACATTAAGGAGTTTCTAACTGAATAGAGCAGGTATTACCTGCCTTTACCATGGGTGCAACTAATGTAATGCTCCTGGGGACAACACGACGCTCCTGTTGCATTAAGGATCCCCATATGATTGATTAGTAGATTATAACATAAAATAATTGCAGCCATGACATCTATGTCTAAATGATAAGACCTCCACATATTTGTATGCAAATATGATGTTGAAAGCTGTTGTGAGGTTAGTAGGAAACTATAGAATGAAAAGTTCTGAATTCAGGAAATTAGCAGTGACTCTAAAGGACAAGAAACTGAAAAACAGAACTGACATCAGCTGGAGTTTGCAGTGCTATCTTTAACAGAAAAAGACCGGAAGAGAATTCTGGGGGATATAAAACAGTTTAAAAGACCTTTATTCTGGAGAGGACATGGAAAATTTCATGCATATATGACTTCAATGTATCCTTCTCTTGTTTACAACATCTTTTTTGTTGCTAAAACAATGGGCTAAATTTTATTCTCATGAAAATGATGTTAATTTAATATGAAATTATTTACTTGACTTCACTAGCTACGTAGATGTAACTCATGGCCAGACATGGTCCTTGGTGATGATAAGGGCATCTAGGCTTAAGCACATTATAACATATGCAGGCAAATAGAATAGATTCTTTCCTGGTTTGCAGCTGTAGTTTTGTGATTCTTCTAAGCAGAAGCCCTTAATCTGAACACCCACAGAATACCTGAAAAAAGATGATATATTCTCTTTTGTTGCAGTATATTTTCAAAGACGTGAAGTTTTGAAGCAATATTATATTTAGTTTTCAAGCAAATAAAAAAAAAAAAAAAAAGATTTACTTCTCCCCTGCAAATGAAGCATCATAAATTCAATACTCCTCATTTTTGAGAGTGTTCAGATAAGTGTATTTATCTGAATAAATAAACTCAACAAGTTTAAAAAAAATCCATGATTTTGGTTTTGGATGCTCTTTTTTGTACCTCAGATTCCCCATAAACAAAGCTAACATTAGTCCACTTTCATTTTCCCAAAAGATGCCTCCTATTACGTGGAAACATTTTCTACTTTGACTTATACTTTAATTTGCATAAAATAGGTTGTATTAACTCTGCCTACCTAGCCATTTGTAGGTGAAGTTTGCAGGCTAGATATGCTTCCTAAGGAGAAGGGTACTGGAGACTGTGTTGCTCCATAGACTTGAATGTGTTGCCCTGTGGTGCTGAAGAGGATGAAAAGTGGCTTGCTGCTTTCAACGTCTCAGTTCAGTCTGATCGACCATATATAATGTAAGCCTCTGCAAAACAGTGTAGTTAAATCCATCTATCTGCTGAGGGAAAAATCCTTAAAAGTGGAATTTCTCACAGTTTATACATAGCTACAACTTAGTCTTAGTATTCCTGAACCTCAGGAAGGGAAACAATTGCCAGGCTTGGTTTTTTTCCCAACAAAGTACTTTTTGTCAACTGTAACATTATTCTCCTAAAGTTATAGACATAACAAAGCCAAAGTTCCCTTCTTTACTCAGGTATATTGGGGTTTTTTTAATTATTATTACTACTCCTTCCTCCCCAAGTGTCCTAACTATTGATACTCAAGTTACCTCATATCATAGTAACAAATATGAGCTAAAATCCTGTGCTTGCAGAGTGTTTAGGACAACTAGATTTTATTCTTGCTGTCATAGCTCTGGACGTCTGTGAGAGAAGACAGACATCTGTGTAATTATACTTTTTGTTCTCTTGAACAAAATTGCATGCTCTATTTTTTGAACGTCTTTACATAGTCATGCTACCAAGTTATCTTAGTTATGTCAGGCACGCATTTCTTTTCAGTTTGCCAGTCCAGGAGGTCTCAAAGTTCAATTGACTGACTGAGTCATCTACAATATAAGTTCCTCTGCCTGAACATATCACTCTCAGCTTCCATCAGCTCAGAGCTAGTCAATCCGTCGAATTTGGAACACATCTCCTCTTAAAACAGGCAATGATTTTTGACCAGATAAATCACAGCTTAAACTCCATAGACTGTATTGACTAGATCTGCACTGACTATAAGGGGAGTCTAAACAAATAGTTCAGATGAAGACGTCTACACAATGCAGTGGGTGCTTCCCACTCCCCCTCCTCCCCCTGCCCTGTGTTCTTTCATTGCATGGTGGTGAAATCAAGTTGTTAAGGCCTCAGTCTTACTTGCCATCCATCTGCAGATACTAAAAAAACCACAGAGCATCCATTTTGGATTAGACCAAAGGTCCACCCAGCCCAGAACTTTGTCTTCAGTAGTGATCAGAATTGGATGTTTGAAAAAAAATATAAGACAAGAGAGCAATTGCATGTGATATGTCTCCACAGTATTCTCCCAGAGATCAGCAATTTTCAGCTCAAAGACCTTCTAAACCAGAGATGATTTCTTTGTATTCAAGAATCCCAAGGAATTCCTCTTCTATGAATTTGTCCAACTGTTCCCTGAATGTATTTAAACTTCTGGCATCCTGTGATAGGAATTTCCACTACATCTCTGCATTCACTTGAAGACCACCTTGAACCTGTCACTTGCTATCTTGTTTTAATGACCAACTCTCTCCAGCTTTGTCCTGGAATAGACAGTGAGTAACTGATCTTCTCTGTGTTGTTTGTAACCTTATTGACTACAGTCCCGGATCTCTCTCAGTCCCCTCAACAATCTCTTTTTCCAGGCTGAAGACCAAACTTAATTATCTTCCAGCTTGCTTAGTTAGCTGTTCAATGCTTTTTAACAGCTTTGTCACCATTCTGTGAACTTTGTAGAGTCTTGCTGTATAATTCTGGAGAGGACAAACCAGACCACAAGCCAGATCTATATAGGGACATGCCATTACCTAGTGTCAGTATACATTATAATATTACTGACATCAATAATTGACATTATACAGTAGCTTATATGTCATCATACATTCTCTGTTTTTTTCTCTGCTCTACTCTTAATAATTCCTAATATTCCAACTGGGTTTTGATCATTAAGGAGAGAAGAGCTGATATTTTCAAAGGAAAACCTGTTATAACACCAAGATTTCATTCTGAGTGGTAATGATCAGCTCAGAGTCCCTCATTCCACATATAAAGATTAAATTATTTTTCCCATGTGTATGACTTTTAAAATTTATATTTATTGAATCATATCTGCCATATTAATGCCCAGATAGTAAGTCTTGTAATGTCTTTGTTCCATTTTTTTTTCATTTTTCTCTCAGGCACATTATTTCCATCCCTCAAGGATTTACAATCTTGGTTGTTTTACACTAGAACAGCACCTCAGTCATTATAGAGACCTCAGAGCCATTAGTCATGTTTTCTTCAAAACTTCATCTATATAGCTACACCATCCCAACAAAAATGCATTTCCTCATCCTGTGAAACACTTCAGGTTCTTAATACAATCCAAACCACAGTGTGAAGAAGCTGTAAAAAATCTGTATTGGGTCTGGCTGAGATGGAGTTACCTTTCCCCACAGCAGCCCTCACAGCGCTGTGCTGTGTATCGGTACCCAGCGAGGTGTTGGTGACACACCGGTGTTTTGGCTACTGCTGAGCAGGGCTGGCACACATCAAGGCTGTCTCTCCAACATCCCCCTCACCAGCAGGCTGGGGGTGGGCAAGATCTTGGGAGGGGACACAGCCAGGACAGCTGACCCACACTGACCAAAGGGATATCCCATACCATAGGACGTCTGCTCAGCAATAAAAGCTAAGAGAAAGGAGAAGGAAGGGTGGGGGGCATTTGTTATTTACAATGTTTGTCTTCCAGAGCAACCACTACACCTACTGAAGCCCTGCTTCCTGGGAAGTGGCCAGACATTGCCTGCTGATGGGAAGTAGAGAATAAATCTTTTGTTTTCCTTTGCTTCCATGTGTGTCCTTTTGCTTTATCAAACTGCCCTTATATTGACCCATGAGATTTTTTCCATCTTATTTTCTCCCCCCTCATCCTGCTGAGGAGAGTGACAGAGCAGCTTTGGTGGACATCTGGCATCCAGCCAAGGTCTACCCACCACACAAGCCTATGCTATGAGCTGAAGAGAAAACTTCAGAGCAGTCTTAAACACGTCAAGACCAATAAACTGTGGTTGAGTTCAAAAACCATATACCCCATCTCTTGGAAGAGCAAAAGTCTTAATATCTGCAGAGGGACTAGGGAGTCCCCTGTCCTGCTCTCCATTTGCCTGATCCACACACATCTCATGAAGAACAACCTGCCCTTGTGCCAGCTGAGGAGGGTATTTAGGAGCTCTCTAAGAGCTTAATCCTCCCAGCTGGCATATTTACTTTTCAACTGCTTGTGTAGTAGGTGAATTTGGATTTGAGGAAGAGTTACAACTCATGTAATAGAACAACAGGCAGAGCCAGTGTCTCCCAATGGGAATGTTAAATGTGAACTGTGCAAATTCATGTTGTTATATTGAGTGTATACACAGAAGATGAAAGGCTGTATCTTTTTTTTTTCCCCCCCCTACTATTGAGTACACTCTTGTTGTCAGCTCTTAAACTCATTAACTCCAGGACATTTAAGTTCTGCCAGTTTTATTCCTGATCCTACTGAGAGTTTTTTATTTCTTATAAATTAACTCATCCTCAATTGCTTTGATCCCCTGAATTCCCAGTCAGTTCATTCCCTGATGAGACCAGAGGCTTAACTTGTTTCCACTTGAAAATGAGCGTATATGCACACACACATATACACAGTGTAAGTGTAACTTGTAACTTTTCCAGTTCATTATTTACCCATATATTTAGTTTTCATGTTCCCTTTGGGGAGTAAGTTCCCTAAAGTGCAAAGTTTTAATCATAAGGCTTGTGGCTTTTTCTCAGTGCCAAAAGCACGGTTTCTAATAGCATTTTGGCTCCGCTTATGTATCCAAAGGTCTACTGCTGTGGGGCAAGGAAGAATGATTGCCTTCCAATAACACTGTCCAGCATAGCACATACCTCTGTAAACACGGAACAGGAGAAAGGCTGCCCAGAACACAGCTACCTCCTGCTCCGCCGTGCACAGGGTGATAGAAGATAACTCTGTGCCCCTCGTTCAACTTAGAATTAATAAATGACATTTACTTTTTGGTTGGTAGCTTAGACTTTTTCTGCTGCAGTTTTGTCTGTTCTTGCTTTGAAAAAAACATCTAAACTAATGATGCTGCTGGCATCCTCTTTGTCCATGCTGTGCAAACTCTGCCTCCACTTGCAAACTCTCACAAAGCAGTGTAATCTATTGCAGTTCTTGCATCTTTTCAAAATTGTAGATGCTTTGCATCTCTATATGCCATTTAGTGGGGATTCTGACTTTGAACTCTGCATGATTTTCCATGATTTTCTGTCTTTGATTTTATTTTTTCTTTTTCCACAGTATTTTGGAATCCTTTGCGGAGCATCAGCACTGCTAGAGCCTTGTCCATCCTCCATGGAGTCAGTGGTAGCGCATTTTCCTGGGCAAATTCTAATTGCTTTGTCAAGAGCCTACTCTAAAACTTCCCAGGCTTATCTGTGCATGTGTGTTTTGTTCAAAATATCATCTTGTCTCTGGTCTCTTATCAAGCTTATTTAATCTTCCCCCACCAAAACGAAGAGGCTGGTTTTTCCACTCAGATAAGTCAGACCACCTCAGCTTTTTTGTCCACTCTGACAATGTCACTCATGTTTTATTTTCTCACAAGTGTCAGTGGTCTTCAAATTTCTATAATTAGTTTCACAGTCGGTCACCTCTGCATGACTAAACTGAAAATTACTCAAAAATGTGAGTGCTCCAGCATAAGCTATTTTCAGAAAGAAAGTAACCTTATGACTTTGTGTGTGTGTGCTGTATATTTGTTGTACATTCACTTGACTTTTTAGTATAAAAATTGGAGTTGTTCTGCAGTAAAACGTATTTTTTTGTTGCCATTTCCCATTTAACCTCCACATTTCCACTGTTTCAGGTTGAGAAGTTTAGTTACTTCATTCATTCATTTTCTCATCTCTATTTTTTCTTAAGGTGGTGCTCAATAGAGAAAGCTAAAGGATGTGTGGTGCAAGACAGGCACCCGCCCTCTGCATTTCTCTGGAATAAGGCATCCTGGAAAAGGAGTAAATATTCTGGATTATCCTGCCTTCCACTTCCAGCAGCTTCTACAGCTGACAGAAAGGCTGAGCAGTCAGCATTGATACACTTACCGTTGCTCAGACTTTCTCATCTGGTTGCCCCATTTTCCTTGCTCTTGTTGATACACGTAACTGTCTGAAGCATTTCTTGTGACCATGCCAACTACATCGCACTCATCAATCTTCTGTTTTGTTCTGTGGGGGCTTGCATTTCAATGGGTGAAGTGAGGGTTAGGGAGAACAGCCAGTGGAGGCTAGAGGTAAGGTGGAACCATTCCAGACCAGAAGTGCTTCCAAACAACTTTGATGCAGCATCACTTGGAGCTTACTGACAAGCAGCTTTGTCACTTTGGCTTGCTCCTGTTTTCACTTCAAAGGTCTATTTCCTCAAATGCCCAATTTGCATGCACGCTAGTTCAGTCTTCAGTTCCCTTCTGAAGCCAGCCAGTTCCAAGAACAGACCGAGACATACCGGCAAGATCACCATGACATTCACTCCAGATCAACAGCATGGAGGTGTATCACATCACTCTTGTTTTTCTCCAATAGCGACATTCTTCTAACAGCATCTGAGCCAGCCCTGTCCTCAGTTTATCCTCCGCACCTTTGTAACAGCATGAGACACACAACATAATGCTTCAAAAGCACTGCTCTAATGAGCTCTGACATAACCTTCTCATTCTTTTTGTCCCTTTGAACTGAAATGGAGAGATAAGCAGAGCCCAGAAACTAATAAGCATGTGTCAGAGCCACAGGAAAACCAAAATTCTCCAAAGGACACCAATACTGATGGTTGTGTGACACACAGATGTGACTTTTTTCCTCTGGAGGGTGCTAGGACTGGGCAGGGAGGACATGGGCCAGCCCACATCAGCTGGGGTTTTCTCCACAGTGACGTAGTTTCCAACAGGTATGTCTGAGCAACAAATGTATGGGTTGCTCAGTGACCTAAGAGAAGACAGAGTTATGTTTCCTCAATATCTGAATTTTAGGTGGCACTGTGTGGGAACACATCTGTAAAAATTATGCAGCTATAACTCTGCGTATTGTTTCTGGATATTTGAATTTTCATCTGTGAAGTTGCTAGTGATGTGGTTTCAATGTGCAAAGCCAACTGGAAATTCTGTTATTACCAAAAATATTTACTTAGTTTTCACGCCAATCTACTTCCCAGAGTAATACTGGAGCAATCCTTTTGAATAAGTAGAAGCTTGTTCAGATTGAAACTGAATTTAATATTCACCTCAACTCTAGAAGCACAACCTGTGAACTTGCCAGCAAAAGAAAAATGACTTTAATATTAGAAATGATTAATATCCAGAATCTTTAACTCCCTGTGTTTTCTAGTTTTACACTATTTTTATGTATGGACCAAGGTCAAATTGTCTTTAAATGAAAATTCATATTACTGTATAGTTTAAAAGATAAAAAAAGGAAAAATCAAAAGAGGAATACCCAAGTCATTTATGTAATGATTATTTTTGTTTTCCCTAAAGTATGCGCATTTTCAGAAACCTAGATTTATTTTTTAACCCATTCAGCAAAGGAAAAAATATTGAAATCTCAAAGTTCTTCTAGGAATGTATAAAGTTTTCCTGTCCCTCTCTAATACTAAGTGTGACTTGCCGGACCAAATGTAGATATCCCTATTTAAATTAGTCTCACCAGCTTCCTCTTATAATCAATAGAGATAATTAAGTATTGCCAAGGTAAAACTCATTTCACCTTAAAGAAGATGTCTACATTTGGTCAAATGAATTGTGCTCTAAAAATATTTACATCTCTCCATTGACCACAGAGGACACAGACTGACTTGCACAGACGTAGCCATCTATACTACATCTTAGCTATATAACGGCAGCAAATCTAAACCTAGGCCCTAATTTCTCAGATTGGACCTCACACACAGCAGAAGTCACTAGATTGGAAAAAATTGAATGAATGACTTTCTTTCAAGACAAATACAGGGAATTAAGTAGGTTGCCAAATAGCTCTAACCCATTATTACAGCTACTTATTTCTCAAAGAGTATGTTGAAAATGACTGATCCATTAAGAAGATTTTATATTTTTTTAATTTTCTTTTTAGACCAAATTTGAAACTTCTTCTGCTCAGCATCCATTAAATACATATATTTCACTTTAGAAATTAATTCAAAAATTGAACTGATTATGAAGCAAGAACTGGTTCACCTGAGGCACCAAAAGAGTTTGTCAGTGAGAACCTGTGGATCAGGAATGCATGATGCAACACAGACATGATAATAGCAGCTTGAATGATTCTAAGCAACACAATTTGTTTCTTATCTGAACCATACAGCACACATTAAGCAAAAATGTATATGGGGTTTTTAGGGGGTTTTATTGCAGATACATTATTAAAGCTCTGAATAAGGTTCAAAACTAGTCACAAAGGAATAAAATGTCACCCTTATAGCCATGTTCCATAAGCATCCTCTTCAGGCCATGGGAATAGAACTTATTTGCTATGCTGAATAAATCAATATATTTCAGAGGCTGTATGGAAGGCAGTTTAAACAGAGATGACTGTTGTTAAAGGCCTTCTTCAGCATCCTTAACTCCCTAGTCAGTGCCTTTTCTGCAAATAATTGACTTGCAGAAAGACCTAGCAAGCATGTTCTTC
The DNA here is from genome assembly GCF_028858705.1 of Grus americana. Taxonomy (NCBI): domain Eukaryota; kingdom Metazoa; phylum Chordata; class Aves; order Gruiformes; family Gruidae; genus Grus; species Grus americana. The sequence continues at coordinate 9,437,144 of NC_072854.1, read as the reverse complement.
AGCTGTGTTGTGGGATTTATACTCCAAATCCCAGAGGTTCCCAGTTGGCTATGGCAACGACTATTTTACTAGAGCAATCAGAGTGACTACTGAGAAGGCTGGTGGTGGAACTCGTGATTTGCAGTTGAACATTGGTAGCAGCACAGGCGATTTGCAATTATTATATGGAAGCGAAGGTCATCCTGCAATTTGCCATTTGTGTATGTCTGGATGACTTCTTGAGCAAGCTGAATGTCTCACCATGCATAAGAAAAAATCGGTTGCTAAGAGGGCTGTTACTCTGTGAGGCTCACCAAAACAAATTCAGTTCACAACCCAAGCTACTCTGGCTAAAGACGAGGGAAGACACAGTTGAGTATCCTGGAGGGAGACCCAACACTACTCTGTTATTTTCCTACTACAGAGAAGTCACCAACTGACCACTCAGAGAAACTGTCTATAATTTTTTTCCTTTTTTTTTTCCTTTCTTTTGTATTATCTTGACAGTGAAAGGCTTCTGGCATAAGATTTATGAAGGTAAAAGCTAAAAGAAAGCATTTAAGATTTATGTCTTACATCTTGTGTCAGCATCTATCATAAGAAAAATGCATATGTAGTAAAACCTTGCCAAACTATTATAAGTGGGATATCCATCCCAGTGAGTCCATCTAGGAAGCCTAGACAGGAGCAAAAGGAGACAAGGGCTGAGCTGAAAGGGAGCGCCTGAGTCTATGGGCAGTGGTTGGGGAGGCCTCAGGTAGGGCTGGTTGGGGATCAGTAAGGCCCATTGATGTCCCCATGGCCCTGTTCAACAATCAAACATATTCTTTTCTTAAAAAAAAAAAAAAAAAAAAAAAAGAGAGAGAGCAGATAGATGGTAGATCATGCATTTGGGTATTGATGTAAACATTTTTTAAACTTTAGTTTCCCTATATTTTGGAAAATATCTACCACCCACAAAATGTATTTTCTTGCACAGGGTGCTCTCGATCTTTCTTGTAACAGCAGTAGTCAGACCAAAAATGTGTAGGTGCCTCTTCATATTGAGATACTAAGTGAAACAAAGCAAGGTAGGCATGACTGAGTGCTTATGGCCAAAGGAAGCATTGGTTTTGATCTCTCCAAGAGCAGTGGTGGACATCTGAGTGCAGAGGCAGGATTTCAGCGTGCTCTATGAGCCAAACAGGAATGACTTCTAGTGAGCAGTCTGTTTTCTAAGCACATGCTGAATGGATGGAGTTAAACATGCACATTAATGCTTTCTAAAACTAGAAGTATTTAACAGACTCAGTGATGCAGAAAAGTGTTCTACCCCAGTTAGTCATAACATTTCAATATAGACTAAACTTTGAGCATAAAAGTAATAATATTTGATGTACCAAGGCTATTCATGGGCTCATTTTCCCTCCCCCCTTCACTATCCATTCTCTTTATAGAGAAACTCTGCAAATCTTTCTAAATGTATCAAATATATTATTTAAACTAACTAGAAATAAGTTGAATCTAGGAGCCTAAATTATGAAGCTCTTAGTTCAGATATGGCTCTCCTTTTGCTTTCAGCCTTAGCAAGAAATAAAAAAATCTAAAAGTCATTGGATCCAAAAATTTGCTGACTTTGGCCTTGGGGTCTGTAACTCCCCATCTCCCACCTTTACTGCTGGATTCTTAGAAGGTGATCCCACTTTCATGCAGAAGAAGAAAGGTTTCCATTTCCATTCAAAGCAGATGAGGAAGGTCACAATTTTTATCAGTCCAAGAAGCTGAATTTTAGTCAGACATATTTCCATCAGGAAGTTTTGTTGGAAATTCTGATGCATTTCCTTCAATCACTTTCAAATAGCAAAATGGCTAACTTTATTGATTTTTTTTTCTATATTCTATTTTTCTCTGTTCTGTTCTATTCTATTTTCTATTTCATGTGGACTGAAAACTGGGAACTATATTATCTCCTCTGTGAGGAAGGGCTGAGAGCTGGGACTGTTGAGCCTAGAGAAGAAAAGGCTCAGGGAAGATCTTATCAATGTATATAAATTCCTGAAGGGAAGGTGCTAAGAGGACTGAACCGGGCTCTTTTCAGTGGTGCCCAGTGACAGGACAAGGACAATGAGCACAAACTGAAACATGGGAGCATCCCCCCTGAACGTCAGGAAACACTTTTGTCCCGTGAGAGTGATCAAGCAGTAACACAGGTTGCCCAAAGAGGTTGTGGACTCGCCCTCCTTGGAGGTACCCAAATGCTGTCTGAGCATGGTCCTGGGCAACTGGGTCTAGGTGACCCTTCTTCAGCAGAGGGGTTGGACCAGATGACCTCGAGAGGTCCCTCCAACCTCAATCCTTCTGTGATTCTGTGTTTTAGTATTGCCATCAATACCTCATGTATGTAATCTCTATACTTTTCAAATTTTTGAAACTTTCACCACATTTTCAGAGTGGGCTAGAGCACAAAGAACTTTGCTGAAAAGAGGTTTTTCTCTTTTCTCTTTCCTGAAGGAACCCTTATTTGCTGTTGTTCTCCAGAGGGTAAGCAAAAGAAAAGTAGGGGGGGTGGGAAAAGGCAACAAAATTAATTATCAAAAATTATTAAAATTACTAATTATTTAAAAAATTAAAATTACTAAAAAGCATTTCCTAGTATCTAACACAAAATACATTTCCTGACTCACTCCCTCAAGAATTAAGCAAATTAGTTTTTGTATTACAAACCCAGTAGACTTGGAGAACAATAGATCACCGCAACCTTTTGCATATTTAACCACAGTTCTCACATGCCTCTCTTGCAGTTCTCCTCTCTTTCTCTTACCCTCATTCTCTCTTTTCTAGAATAAGCAAATCTAATTATTTAGAACATTTCCTCAGAGGTGATATTTTCCAACCTCTAATCATTCTTTTATGCCTCCTTTGGATTCTCTCCAATTTATCTTCATCTTCTTGAAATGGACATAGTACCCTAGGTGCATCCTCCCTTAACACTAGATAGTGAGCAATAATTACCTGGTTGTCTTCCTTCAACATTACTCTTCCTATATTGCAGAAGGAGATTTGCCCTTTCTGCAACATCGTATTCTCGATGATATATTCGGCTTGCAGTCCATTTTAGCTCTCTGATGCTATTCTGCAGTGGTATCGCCTAGTCAACTATTCTTTATTTTGTATGTGTGTAATTGATTTCACAAGTTATTTCCTATGAGTTTTTTGTTGAATTTCATTTTGTCAGTTTTGAACCAATTCTCCAGTTGATTAAGATCATTTTAAATGTTAATCCTGTGCTCCACCTAGCTTAAAGAATTCACACTTTGTTGTTAACAAATTTCATATATATAATTGTTTCCATCACCTAAGTAATTAATATTTACCAAAAATATTTTGCAGATTTCTTCAACCAGTGATTTAATATAAAAGGATTTGAACTAGGCTTTGTTTCATTGTGTTGATGTCTTACGCTACAGTATTGAAATTTCTACTCATGTCAAATGGTCCCCCAGAATGTTTGGACTTTGATGAATTTCAAAAACATTAAAAATTATGTTATTGACACTTATCCTAGAAGCACTAATAAGCATCTAAAAATCTAAAGATGGAGTCTATATTAAAAGGAAACATGGACAACATCTTCACCAAAAATCCAACCTATGACCTAGGTAGTATTTTATACTCAAGTAGAAAAGTTCATGGATGGTATTCACTATGCCTAATAGGTGAATAATAGGCCTTTTTTCTAAAGCAAATACCATGGCTTCCCATACAGTTAATGGAGATGATAAGTGTCTCTGAAGGCTTCTAAAAGGAAATTCACTCCACCTAGGTTAGCTACCTATGTTAGGCAGTTTAGATCCCATCTTTATATGATTTTCCAAAAGGAAAATAATTTCATATCTCTCCCCTTAGAAAATCATGTCTCCACTTACACTTGTATTGTGTTTGGAGAGAACTGAACTGATAGAAGATCAAATTACACGATAAATGTAGCTGGTAAGAAATTGATACAATTCAGAAAAAAAATACGTTCACAAGCAATCTTTTCAAATAGTGTATGGTGTGGAGAATGGATATAAGATTCTCAGGGAGAACCATATCACAGCTGCATCATAACTGAAGTCTGTCCCACAGCAAACACTCCAGAAACAGAACACAAAGCTACAGAGCATGACTTCACATAAGCATCACCCCTAACCTAAAAAATTCCCATTTTGTTTTGCAGACTTACCAGCTTTGGATTTACCTACTTTAGTCATCTTTGCACTATGCTCAAATCACACTGTATGTGTTTGCCAAAAACATGGTAGTGGCAGGATAAATTACTAAAGAAAATTTTCTTAAACGTGACTTGTATGATTTGGGAGTCAAGATCAACATTTCTGAGCATAAAATTCACTTGAGGTGGGGGAGAAGTACCTGCTATATTGAAAGATAGGACATCTGAAGCAAAGTTTTCTTTTGCCTCTCTGCATCCTAGGATGGGAGGAAGGGAAAGTGCAAGTTAAAATACCTTCTGATATTATTGGGGGGGAGGTGGGGGGTGTAGGGGGGGGTGTTATTGTTGTTTTTCTAGAAAGCTCTGTGGAATTATTATTTTTTCCTTAGACATCTGTATCACAGGACTCAAGACCATAATTGCAGCATCTACATGCAACCCCAGTGCAACAAATAAAAAACAGAAACAGCCACAGATCCTGAGGCTATATCTTTATTTGTAAATAAAATGGTCCAGGAACTACTCTCTGATGGTTAGTGCAAAGTTTGCATACATACAGCTGAATGAATGACAGGGAGGTGATTTGAGACACTCAGCATAGCTTCACCAAGGGCAAGTCCTGCCTGACCAACCTAGTGGCTTCTGCGATGGAGTGAATACATCAGTGTACAAGGGAAGAACTACGGATGTTGTCTCTCTGGACTTCTGTAAGGCCTTTGACATGGTCCCCCACAATATCCTTCTCTTTAAATTGGAGATATGGATTTGATGAATGGACTGTTTGGTGGATGAGGAATTGTTTGGATGGTCGCATGCAGAGGGTAGTGGTCAACGGTTCAATGTCCAGATGGAGATCAGTGACAAGTGGTGTCCCTCAGGGGTTCATATTGGCACCAGTACAGTTTAATAGCTTCATCAATGACATAGACAGTGGGACTGTGTGCAGCCTCAGCAAGTTTGCAGGCAACACCAAGCTGAGTGCTGTGGTTGACATGCCTGAGGGACAGGATGTCATCCAGAAGGACCTCGACAAACTCAAGATATGGGCACAGGTGAATCTTATGAGGTTCAACAAGCCCAAATGCAAGGTCCTGCACCTGGGTCAAGGCAACCCCTGGTATCAATACAGGCCAGGGAATGAAAGGATTGAGAGCAGCCCTGAGGAGAAGGACTTGGGGGTACTGGTGGAAGAAAAGCTGGACATGAGCTGGCAATGTGCACTTGTAGCCCAGAAAGCCAACCGTATCCTGGGCTGTATCACAAGAAGCATGACCAGCAGGTTGAAGGAGGTCATTCTCCCCCTCTGCAGTACCTGGAGTACTGTGTCCAGCTCTGGAGTCCTCGGCACAGCAAAGGCATGGACCTGTTGGAGTGAGTCCAGAGGAGGCCACAATGATGATCAGAGGGATGGAACATCTCTCCAGTGAAGGAAGGCTAAGAGAGCTGAGGTTGTTCAGCCTGGAGAAAGAAAGCTCTGGGGAGACCTTATTGCAGCCTTTCAATAATTAAAGGAGCCTCATAGGAAAGATGGGGACAAACTTTTTAGTAGGGCCTATAGTGATAGGAAAAGGGGTAATGGTTTTAATCTAAATGAGGATAGATTCAAATTAGATATAAGGAAGAATTTTTTTACAATGAGAGTGGTGAAACACTGGAACAGGTTGCCCAGAGAGGTGGTAGATGCGCCATCCATGGAAACATTCCTAGTCAGGCTGGATGGGGCTCTGAGCAACCTGATCTAGTTGAAGATGTCCCTGCTTATTGCAGGGGCAATTGGACTAGATGACCTTTAAAGGTCCCTTCCAATCCAAACTATTCTATAATTCTATGTAAAATGCACCATGTATGGGTAAATTTGGTCTTATGTGTCAATGAACAATAAATATATTTGCAAGCATACAGAAAATGACCTCCACTGGATCCTAGAGTGGGGAGGAAGAACTCATCAACATCACACTCCTCCAAGGAAAGGACTCGGAAGGCTGATGACTTGCCATACTCTTGTCCCCAGCTCAAGCTGTAGACCTTAGGACTCAGAGTGGCAGCAGAAAGGTGATCATAACAATAGATAAAAGGGCTAGATACTAGGAAGTAGAATTATAGCTGTCATTATTTTTATTGAGACTTTTTTTTCTGTAATGGTTTTATAGTCTGTGTTTTCTTTTTTCTTTCTTTTTCTACAGTAATTAGATCCAGACTAATAATAATTATTTTATTAGACGTTTAAGATTTCAACTAACAAAATCTTGGCTTTAAATATAAGATATTTTCCTTCCTGCCCAGAAGATTTTGAGTGCAACACTAGCAATTAAACAAACATTGATGGTCAGTACTCAAGTCTATGCCCCGGACATGTCCAATTTACTAGCTAAGTTGTGTGAAAAGTCAGGTCAGTTCATCCCACTATGTTTTGGTATCTGAAATCTGGAATTCCTAGGTCAAGTCTCTGTGCTCCATAACCTAGAACATAAATGCCATTAGAGCTAGAGCACAGATATAGGGACTTTCATCTCTGCAGTAGTTACACTGGCTGCTTTGGAATGCAACAGTGACGGGAAAGCTGCAGGTCCTGGTCTGCCAGTCACATCAATCTGCTTCAGAGTTGGGAACCTAGAAATGCCATTTGTTTTCAGTCTTGGGACAAAGCATATACAATAGGATATATATAATTACTAAAAAGCTGCAAAGCTTGAAGAACACTATACATGCTGAGATTATTTTGGCAGAGGAGTATTAAGCAACTACTAAGGAATAATTAGCAACCACTACAGGGAGATAGATAGAAATAACAGTGTCATGTATGTAAGCAGAAGAGCCCCTAAGGACACCTACGAGTTACAATCCCTCATTGCAGGTAAACTGTTTCTTGGGATTTTTTTTTTTTTTTTTTCACACTAAGAAAATTGCCAGCTGTGGGTGTCTTACCAGTAAGAGTCACATCTGCAACCCCATGCTCCCAATAATGGAAGTAAGATTTCTCAAATATTGATAGGCTTTTTCAGTGTGACTAGAACAATAAATTGACCAATGCCTTCCTTCTCAGACACATCTGGATAGGTCTGACATAAATTATTTAAAACAAATCAGCTGGAGGAGTCACCAGGAGCAGGAAATTTCAGCCCGAGTTGTTAGAGTTAGATAAAGCTGTGTGCAGCTGAGGGTCTTCTAATAGAAAGTGTCACATTACAACCAGTCCTAAATATACTACCTAAATATACTGCTGCATTTACTATCAAAAGCTTTTATATGTCTAATAACTACAAGCTAACTTTATGATTCAAGTTAAGTGGGATGAACTTAGGCCACACTGCATACTGCACTGTGGTCCTCATTCTGTTGGGAGTCATCTGGAACTATTGCACAATGAAATACAATGAAAAATTTGGAGAAGACTTCATAATGAATTCTGTTATTATGCTTTTCTAAGTTATGAATAAGGTCAAACACAGAAAAAAAATTTTAAAATCTCTTCAATAAGGTAAGAAAGTTGTATTCATCATGAACAAACAAACCCAAAAATGAAATGATGAAATGAGGCTCTCTGAACGGGGGCATTTTCAGCACAAAATGTTTTGAGCAAAAATAGAAAATCAAGTCTTTCATACTTTCTTCATATGTGGTTATTATCTTGTAAAGCACAGAAAAGAATGGGTCAGGAGCAGAAGTCTGAGCATCATTTAAACCCTTAGTTACAGGTTGAGTCAGATTCATGTCCCTAACATATTACTTTCCTGATCATAGTCTGAAAGGTGCTGTATAATGGAACATAACTGAGGTCATTGCTATCCACTTTCAGAGCAGTGTGATTGACACTGGCATTGTAAGCTTTCTTTAATTACAAGATTGCAGTCTCAGAGAACAAGCCCTTACCCCTAGCAAAAGAGAAATATGATTAGTTAATTCCACAGAAGGAACTAGGCTAGAATGCAGGACAGCATGAAGACTACAGAATTGGTCTACACAAGGAAAATAAGACATATCGAGAATGAATAAGGTGTCAGATACATAAGAAAGAAAAAAAGAACAGAGGTGGTTCTGAAATTTCAGACGTCCTTATGTCAAGTTTACTTCATCCCTAGCATTTGGAAACTTAAGGATCAAATTTGCTGTCTGTATAAGTCTATTACCACTCCATCAACCTTCATCAGAACTACTGGGTCTTATGTACATTTTTTATATGAGCAGGCAATTCTGTGAACTGAGATTTACATCCGGTGTTCTCCAGCCATCCAGGAAAAGCATTCCCCTTCACCAGCTGGGGCTGCTGAAGCATATTTGACTTGTGTGGTACAGGTTTGCTATATTGTCCCCTGGTGATGAAGGGCAGGGCTGCCAAGCACCATCTTCTGGCAATGCCAGACACATGATTCTCAAACCTGATTTTTCCTTTTTCCATTTCTTAACCATCTTTTTCACTTCCCATGTGTATCCTTTCCTCTACCCGTGTCACTCCCAAATAGTTTTACTCCTGTTCAGCTAGTTTAACCTCAAGCCAGGGCAAAGTCAGAGACCTAGTCATTTGCCTGCAGCCCTAACATTTTTTCTGTACTAGGCTAACATTGAGATGAACATCAAAACATAAAAAATCGTTTGCAAACTATGGGTGTTACTATCCCAAATTCAGCAGAACACATGTGCTTACCTGGTGCGGTGCTGCACCACCTTAGAGACTCCCTGAACATGAATGACGTCATGGCACAGGGCAGTACTCTACAAAGCTGTCCATTTGGGTCCTGAAAACCTCAGTACAATTTTATATCTGTGCTAATTAGTTCTGCTTCACAGAGAGCACGTTGTTCTCAGCCCCACAGCTAGATCAGTCAGCTCTGGGACCATATATCTCACACATGGAAAGACGTGTTTCTATAGAAAAAAGATGAAGATGTTGTGATGAAGGGCAAACCAGAATTAAAACAGATATTTCCTTAAAAATCTTGAAATAAATGCAGCCAGGTTGTTATCTACTTTATGGGGAGGAGAAAGAAAGGGAAGAGAGAAAAAGATGAAAATTACCATTGAATTTAGAAGCATAAATCCCAAATCAAAATTGTGCTTTAGAATTTTAACAGATATACCTGAATACATAATCTGCTATGACTCTTTAAGAACATGATTAGTCGTAACAACATTAGTTCTTCTCATATTTAAGATTAAACATATTTAAATTACTGCATATTGCTTTATGTGAAAGTGAGGACAGCCTATTTCTTATATAAACCTAACTAATTCAAATGGATTCAAATGTGGAATCACAAATCAAGTGAAGAATTTTCTTTCTATCCCATGAATCCAATGATGTCAGTGGCATTACTGCTGTAGTCAGATCTTCTCAGCATGGGTAAAAGTGGCAAACTGAGCCCTAACATAGACTTGAAAGAAATGGGGAAAGTTGCAATTGTTTTAGAAATTGATTTTTTTGTTGATAAGTAAAAAAAACCCAAAACAAACAAACAAACAAACCCCCCCCCAACCTTCTAAGTCCTGGTAAGTATAGGTGAAAGTGATTTATTATCAAGCAAGCTGTTCATACAAGAGCATTACTTCCAGATGACATGCTACATATTAGCTGCAGGTGAACGTGTGTATAGGAACTACTCTATTAGTTATAATGAACCCATCAGAAGGTGTTCAAAAGTAAATAAATGAAAAGTCTATGAGAATGTGACTCCTATCGCTCCCAGAAAGAAATAGTCTGAAAAGGAGTCAAAAGAGACAGAGATCTGCCCTTTTCAGTGGGATTCTTGAAAACTATAATATACATGGTTAGAATTTATATGGTTGGAGATAATACTAGAAGACCTAATGGTCACTTTTGGCCTTAAATTCTATGTCTGTGATAAAAATTAAAAAGTATGTTACTTGTCAAATTTATGGGGAAAATGACTGAGAGGAGAGAAAATCATTGACCATCAATCCCAGAAAAAAAAAAAAAAAGGAAAAAGAAAAAAATTATTAATGAGGTTGCACATGCAAAAATACCCTGGTCCTGATTGGGAAGGTCTGATTCATGGTTTCTAATCTATACACTCAAACACTCAAATGAGAAGAGGTTTGAGAACAAAGGCAAAGCTGTAAACGCCTGACACAAACCCATAGCCAGATTCTTATGAAATAAAGAAAATAACAGCATGGGAAAGTGGAAGCAGAGGAGACTGAAGAAATAAGATGGACAAGTATTTTTTTTGTAGCTGACAGTGGTTAAAAATCAGCTGGAAACTCAGCTACCACCATTGGTATCAGCAAAGAGCTTGGTTTATATGTTTTACCATCCTAATTTTCGCACCAGCTACTAAGTAGGACTGCTGAGTTGCACAACACTAGTGTGAAAAATTAGTGCAGTTTTTCATTTGATAGGTATGAATGAAACCTCCCAAACTGGCAAGAAGGATCCATTCTTATTCTATAAGGAAAAACTTTTCAAAAGCAGCCCAACCCACAGCATTTTAATTTTGCAGGGTATAAGGGAGGGAGAATTACAGCATCTGGCTGAAGAGCTTGTATACCACCTTTGCTCAGCCCAAAGCAAATTAAAACAGCTGAGTTATAAACCCCACAGATGGAAAAGGGGGCTACAGTAATGATATTCTCTTAAATACAGCCAAGTTGCTTGGGTGCCCCACATAACATAAATTGCTGAAGCACTCAAGTACTTAACTAGTTACAGTATGTGAAATTGGGTTTAATTTGACAACGCTGTAGCTCAGCATAGTTTGCCTTGCAATTATATACATTGATTAGACTTTGAACATAATGAGCTCTTGCCTGAAGGGGTCTGACAACAAAAGCAATATTTTAGGAACTCAGGGCTGTAGGTCTGTAAAGCAAAAATTTTGCTTGAATACAGTCTCAAAGCAGGCTGTTTTAATAAGTTAATATTCTAAAGTCCTGTGGTTAGAAGATGCAAGGCTTCTTTATAACTCGTGGTTCCATATAAGTAATGCAAATGTTATTTTTATTCTACATGCACATTAAACACATAATCCTCATTTCTGTTAAAGCAACCCAGGTAGTAAACACTCCAAATGTATCTTGGGTTAATATGCACAAGATGGAAATTAAGTTACACTATAGCATACATTACAATAAAAACTAGTGAAGTGTGTAATTACTGTTACCATGCTCTATGTTAAGGTATATATCGCTCAGTGTAGCCACAGTGGTAACCACCTTAGTGTCACTGTCTTAATTATAGCAGTTTTATTGTTATTATTATTGTCAGTCTTTAAGCTTTTACTAAATCCAAACTCAAATCCAGCAAAGCACACAAGCATGTGCTTAATTTTAGCAGGTGTGTAGTCCCACGGAAGCTAGTAGAATTACAAAAACTTTAAAAATACATCTTTTGGAATGAATGGGATTAGTTACACATCTCAAATTAATGATAGGCACACCAGGGATTCATATTACCTTCAACAGAAATATTAATTCAGTGAAGATTCTAAACCTGAGCATCTTGTTGACTACAGGTGATTTAATTTCCATTGAACCAATCCTAACGAGTTATCAATAGTATCCACATCTCCAGTGGCTTTTCAGCAAGGCTGGAAAAGAAATACACCTGGTGCTGTCAACTGGAGAACCTGAATCTGAAGTCCTTTAGGTGTAGCATGCCTAACAGCCTGCCTCTATTGTTTATTTTAGCTATTTCTGCTATATTTATTTCGCTATTTCTGCTGCTTTTCTCCGTATTCCTGACAAACTCCAGGTATTTGTTGACTTCCAATGTTTTTATACAACTGCATTCAGATCAGTGGGTCTCTGCTTAGATCTGGAGTCATAGTGGTGGGATTCATATAGATCTAGATGATATAGACATAGATAAGATATAGATATAGGGGCTAGAATCACAAATGGCTATAGGTACCTGAGTCTAAAATTTCAAATCTCAAAAAACATTTTAGCTGATGCCTAATTCTAGAGGTCCCAAATGTCCCCAAGTCTTCTAACCTAATAATAATGTATTCTGTCTCTGAATAACTGAAAATCAATATGATTCATAGGACATAGTACAGCTATGCAGATATCTTTCCTCATTCTTCTATGGATTAGATCAAATAATTATCATTTTTGATTTGGTAAAATATACAAGGTCTCCCCATGTTGCAATAAAAATCCTTAAAAAAATCTAGTATTTCTTCAATTTTGTTTAGCCTACACACTGGTGTCATGGGAGCCACAGCCCAGAGGAGTTCCCCTACCTGGACTTTTGTTCTGGACAGATTAGGAAGCACTGCCTAAGCACTAATTTGGGTTTTTACTAGGACTGATGATGAGAAAGGCAGCCTTTCCTTTGTCCTTGTCCCTCACTGGTTGCACAATTAGTAAATAACTGATGCTTAGAGGAAATTATCATCATTTTCAAAGAACAGTCACTGAGAGAAATGTCTTCACGGTCTCTAAACGTGTTTTTTTGGAGGAGGGAGGATAACTTCGCACCCTGTTCTGTGAATTAATAAGGTGAAAGTCTAGCCTGGACAGACCAACTTTTCAACTGTCCCTTTTAGTATTTGACCTCCTTTTATCCTAGTTCCAATTAGTTTTCCTTGTATTTATGTTCTCATCATATAAATGTAACGATTAATTTATCTTTTGTTATCATTTTATATTATGAAGATACCGTTAGCCAGTTTATAGCTATATAACTGCTGAGCTTGTTTAATAAGCACTGAGTCTACACTAAGTGACTGCAAATTAGAACGCATTTATTATTAGAAATGTAATAATATTGGTATAGCGTCTGTATCAAAACTTGCTCCATAGAGAACAAATGCTGGAAACATCAATCACACATGCTTTCTCCCTGCAGACGTACTAGAGTAGCCCAGGAAGAGGAGGTGGATTATATAAACAGTGTAGGCAGCTATTTTATTTCATCTTGCAGATATTTACTGCACAAATAATATATAGCATTCACAAAAGAAAAGTTGCAATTAAAAAACTCAACTGACCACAAACTGGGCCTATTTTATTAAAGAATAAAAGTTATCTGATGATCTTCTTGTAACTGGATACGTATCCATAGTATCCTCAGATCTAATGCTAAGCATAAACTCAATTATAATGTCCCTGGGATAGCGCAACAGTCTTTTATGGGGAGAAAGTAATGAATTTTCTGGCTAATAGAAACCAGGGAACTAAGAGTTTTGTGAAGCTTAGATGGCATGTAGCTACAAGAAAGGGGCTGTATTCTTACAATGCACCAAGCAGTGTGAGAAATAGATCAGAGAGAGAATGAGTCTATTACACAGTGTCATTTAAAAATGTGAGTGGCAGCTCATTCCATGAGGACAAGGAACCGAGAGTTCACAGGAATAATATGTGAATAAAAATCTGTTAGCTATTGAGAAAAACAAAATGTCATCCTCCACATAGAATTCTCCAACACCCAGTGAATCGGAAGGAGAATGGGTTATTTCAAGAAATGCTCTGCGAAAAATTTGGGCCCAGCCTTCCAAATGCTGACTGTTAAAAAAGAGGAAGATTGGAAAATGATTGCCAGTGGAATAGCAACGTTTTCATTACAGGGACAAGTGTGGGAAGGTCCATATTTATTTCAAAGGTTGACTTTTCACAGCAGAAATTGTGGACAAGATTCTCAGCACTGTAAACTCACATAACTTTAACTTCTGCATTGGCTGAATATTTTTTAACTGTATTGACTCAATGAAATGGCAATGTTTCTCTTAATTTATTTCACAAAAAAGCTAACTATAAATGAAATCGGGGGGAGTGCTATGCCCATTTTTAAGCACACTGTTGTCAAGTACTTTATCATCTCCGAGTTATATCTCACCACTCCTGACAGACAGGTAAATTAGGCAGACAAGACTGGGATTTGCAGAAAGCACTGAGAAAAGTGGGGAAACACCAGGCCTAGAAAGGAGAAAACTAGCAAAAAAAGAAAGATAGGGCCTATGCCTATTCCCTAGGAGATGTTCTTGTAGAACTGAGTGACACTTTTTTCTACGAATAGTGGATTATCTGAATAAAGGAATAGCAACTCAAGTGAATAATTTTGGCCAAAAAAACAGGGATTTTTTAAAGTCAAAATATTTTACATACGTCTCTTTTCAATGAAATGTTTCATTTTTAAAATGTCATATAATTTCATTTTGGCATTTTTAATGAAACTTTGTAATTTTTTTCTTTTTAAAATGTCATTTTTGTTGAAGAAAGACCTAGATTAGAAAAGGCAACAGGAAAATTGGACAAGATCATCTGAAATTAACTGAAACAGTTTCTGTGCCACTTATGAGGAGCAGCTGAGGGAACTGGGGCTGTTTAGCCTGGAGAAGAGGAGGCTGAGGGGAGACCTTATTGCTCTCTACACCCACCTGAAAGGAGGTTGTAGCCAGGTGGGTGTTGGTCTCTTTTCCCAAATAACTAGTGAAAGGACAAGAGGAAACAGCCTCAAGTTGCGCCAGGGGAGATTTAGATTAGATATGAGGAAAAATTTCTTCACTGAAATAGTGGTCAGGCATTGGAACAGGCTTCTCAGAGAGATGGTGGAGTCACCATCCCTGGAGGTGTTCAAAAAACATGTAGACATGGCACTTCGGGACATGGTTTAGTAGACGTGGTGTTGGGTTGACAGTTGGACTTGATGATCTTAGAGGTCTTTTCCAACCTTAAGATTTTATTTCATTTCATTTCATTTCATTTCATTTCATTTCATTTCATTTCATTTCTTTTTATTTCATTTTTATTTCATTTCATTTGCTTTGTTTTGTTTTGTTTTGCCAAAATATGTTTGTGTTGTTTTGATCTAACTGAAATTTCTAACTGAATATTATTGTTTCTGCAGCTTAAGTAAAACTTCACCCACTTTCTGTGGATATCTAACTAGTAAAGCAGTTTGAAAATACATTAGTTGTGAGTGCTGCCTGAAACTAGGCAATAAGATATGGCAGCCATTTTTCATCTGAAATCAATAAGTTATTGAGTAAAATACAAACCTAGGAAACAGAAGACCTGTTTCATGTAGATTTTTTTACTAAATAGAAAAGTAGATGAATAGAAAAGAAGATACTGTCACCTGACGCAGAATAGCAATAAATTCTAATTCAAGCATTTCTTCCAAATGAGGAAACAAAACTAAGCTTTCCATCCTATAGATGAAAAATCTAGCCACTAAGTTATTTGATCTAATAGAGCAAAGCTGTTTCAAAATGATCTTATTCTTGTTTGTTGTTTGTGGTATCCTGATCTTGAGGGCTCAGAGGTGAGAGGGCTCTGGAGAGTCTGGTGGTTCTTGAAATTTAAGATGTGTTTTCTGACACAACAGTTGCTAAAATCTCTGTACCTTTGGTAAATACTGATTCCAGAATTTCTCTGACTGAGGTGTCAGAGCTGGCTTAAGAGGCATAAGCAGTGGGATTCATCACAATTAATTTCAGACATACAAGTGGTAACTGAATTTCAACAAGTCATTCTCAGACTTTTTTATAGTCAGTGTAGAGAAATAGGATCCTCCAGAGGCTAGTTAATCTTAACTGTTATAGCCACATTTCCTAGCATCGGATAGCTTGTGCATTGGATCTATTTTTTCACCAGTCATTACAGGGTTAGTCTAGGGTAACTACTTCAGATTTAGACTTCTAATTTTTAGGTATCTAAACTAAGTGAGCTTAATCACACCCAGAATGGTAGGTAAGAAATCAGGGAGCAATATATGTGCTGAAATCCCATGGACAGCACCGAAATGGATCTTTGAAGGTGTGCCACAGTACGTGTAATTTTCTTGGTTCTCCAAGCTGAGGGACCATCAGCTCCCCAGCTGCTGGTTCCATCAAGATGAGGGACTTATCAGAGAGAGTACATAGAAACCAAAGTAGCAGACAGGAGACCAGAGAGGAGTTTGAGCTTGTCCGTATTGACCCATGTAGCTGTCCTGAGATTTTCAAATGCAAAGTACTTAAATGTCTTCATGAATCTTGGCCTTGGTCATGTAGAGAAACCATCCACCCCACACTATGTTCTTAAATTCCTTGTTATATACATGGAGGCTATGAAGCCGCTAAATGAGCCTCTAGATAGTTGGATATTTTTCTCACCCAAGCTACACTGCTTATTCTCTGAGAGGGTCAAACACAAGCCTTTATCCAAAACTCCATAGCACAACGTAATATTGTGGAAATGAATGGAAATGAGTTCCCAAGCTGTGACAAAATAACCACTTCCACAGAATAGATAAGACCAGCTGCTGACAGCCTGCACACATTTGTTTCAGAGCAAGCAGCTGCTCATAGCGCGATTTGGGGGAGGTTGGTCAGTCATGAAGTATCAATCAGAAAAACAAGAGCAAAGAGGCAAAGTGAGGATCTCAGTTGCTGAAACCCTCACTCAGAGAGGGGATTGATGGACATCTCTCAGGCACTTGAATGCAAAGAGCCAGCACCTGAGGAGGTACCGTCTGTTCCTCACCCTCCTATTGCTGTTGGTACCTGAAGTTGCCCTGGTTATGAGTAACCAGCACCACCACTGCTACTATTAGTGGTACATAAGTAAAGCTCAGGAATCCTTGCACCATCTGGTAAATACTGATATTTAAATCTAGCTACAATGATTTTTTAATTTATTAATATAAAATGTTATAGTTGATCAAAAGTTTCAGAGGATAATTTTACCACGTATGGTCTTAGTTTGTATATGCAGTGACTTGTATGCACTCTGGAGCTACACTTTAAGTCTTTCAACTTTGCAAGATGAATATTCTCTTCTGGAAAATGGGGCTAGCAGTAACAATAATCTTGACATACCTCACCTGTAAATGAACATGTGGTGTAAGTGTTAAATAGCCTTATTACTCCAAGTTCTTTAGCAGACACCAACCCTTTTTCTGATACCATCAGACATATTTTCAGCTTCAGCAGTTTCCCTATATTTCCAAGGCAACAGGAATTTCTGCTCAGTAGTGTAGATTTTTAAAGGACTGTTACTTCATGACTGACATATTAGGGATTGGAAAACCTCGTACAGTGGAAAATTTAGACAGGTTTTCCAGCAAGTTTAGTCCACTAGTCAGCTCATGATTCAAGGACATTGTTTGAGGTGCAACATCTGCAAGGCAAGGAGTCAGAAGCTTCCTCTATAGGGACATATTTAGCAACCAAATCCAAAGTAGCACATCTGCATCTCTCACCCAACACACTACGGTGTTTTTGAATCTCAGTGCTACCTGTAGTAGCAGTCAAGTATTACACCCATATTAAGAGCTTTTTTCCAAGCCTTTCAATAATGGCACTGTGATACTGTAGAGAAAAAAACCCACCACCATTCACTTACTGAATTGTATTCCCAAGAGGCATGTGAATTAGTTGGACTATGTCCTGCCTGCCAGAAGAATGGCAAGCTGACACTTTCAGAAGGAGTAACTTATGCAAAACATCCTGTTCAAAGGGTTTACCATAAGTATAATCAAAGTCTGCAGATTATTTGACTTCTGTTACTTATCAGTTAGCCATTAATGTTAAGCATATCAGTGTGTTGTCACCTGGCATTTGATGCAGAAGAGCACATAAAAAGAATGGTTATAATAGAATAAAAGAGCTGTTCAGAACAAACAATTCTACTGTCACATAACATAATGCAGGTACAGCAATGCTTGTGTGTTCAGTAATGAAAGTATTTGCCTTTTCCAGGGTGCTTTGAGGTTTCACTGAAACAAAAATAAATATTTCCACCGTTTTAGTCTTTTTTAGGTATAAGATCAAGCTCTGTGTGTAGGAAATAGGAGATGTTACAAGATTGTAGGAATGTACCACATATATACCTGGTGAGTCAGTGGATAAATAATACCTGAAGAACTACAACTATTAAACAACAAGAGCAAATTTTGGTATGTGCTAGGTAGACTTGATTGCTGTTCACCTCTCAAAGAAAAGGTATGCTTCTGGACAAAAAACTCTGCTAAACAGGGCCGTTCTATGTGTAGGAAATCTCCGAGTGTTGTGAATGTGGTTGACCTTAATAATTCTGCCACCGACAGATGCAGACATCATCATCTGAACTAGTCAAGCTGGCCTTCTTTTCCAACTGGTGGAGGTAAATGAGCACATCCAGAATCATGACAGGGTGGCCTCTCTCTCCAGTGTTGAATACTCTACCTGTAGGGGCAGATTAGGGTGACTATTTCAGGTGTGGAAATCAACTGTACAAGTGGAACATCCGAGCCATGCACAAATGCCTAATGCCACAATTCTGATATCTAAACCAAACACTTGGGTGGTAAGATTAATCATCTTTGCTAATAGATCTCTACATTCTTCTTTAAAATTTGAGGCCTTTTTCTAGGTGTTTTCAAATTCAAATTCCAGGCATAGGCTTGTTATGTAATATATATCACTATATGAGGATGTGTTGGAAATAATTTTTTCATAGAAGGAATCACTAGATACAGTCATTTTATTTATTTATTTTTACCAACCTCAGGCATGATGCTATGATGCTGACAGACAAGCTACACATATTTATCAGATGTAATTTTCAAGATGAAATTGCAAAGGTAGCCAACTAAATAGTCTCGTTTGATGTGGAAGTATGCACCAAAATCTACTATTGGTATTAATAGTTGTTACAAGTGCTCCATATGTTTATCTAGCTAGCTTTTCTATCAGTGTTGAACTTCAAGAGCCATCATCAAAATCATTAGGGATTTGGGGTGCGTTGATCTTCAGATGTGTAGCTCATGATAACTTGAAGAGTCCAATTTTCAGGTGATAGGTAAGAATTATTTTTTCCTCATTGTACCTTAGAAAATATTTATATCAGTAAGAGTTTTATTGTGGCATTAGAAGTAGCAGCTGAAGGATATAAGCATATAGTTGTATATGATTCTTTATGACCATGCATGCTCAGGGCTTACAGTTTTACATCTCTTCTGAGAAGTACAGGCATGGCAGCAGTAGAAGTGCACAATATGAATACATCTTTAAAAGCAGCAGTGTATGACAGCAGCCATTGCAATTTTAAGTGAAAGCGACAGCAATGAACGTGCCTAGGAGCTGCTGTGTGTAATGTCAATTATATTATTCCAGATAAGAAGAGTAAAATGTTCACTATAGCATGTAGAGAATTGCTCGAATCCTGTGCTACAATAGACTGGTGGAAAAAAAAATGTGATAGGAAGTAATATTTCTCTTGTTAAAGCTGTTTACAATTGAAATTCAAGCCCATTGACTATTGCCTCTAACTCCCAGTCCAAAATCAGTGCCAAATTTTGCATTCACATTTTTCTGTGGGTGAAACATCACATGCAATAATTTTCAGGGGGTGATTTAAAAAACAAGTTTTTAAAAGTATCACCTTTCTAGCCTTCAGCAGAACCACATTATGCCCTCCATCTTTAAGCAGAATTTTGCAACCCATGTAAAAACTATTTTTTGTCATTAAATGATCCTTTTTTTCTAATAATGGACTACAGGTCAATATGAGCTATTTACTCAAAGGGTGATTTTCTGATGTCAGAGTTGACAGAGGCAAAATTCTGTTCACTACTGAAAATTTACCCATGATTGTTTTAACAGATAAATTTTGCCTTCTCAACTCCATCTCAGAATCTATAAAGGAGATATGTCACTTTTTTTCTCTCTCTCCCTCTCATTTAATAAAAAGCTACAGTTCAGTTCAAAAGTGTCATTTTAATATTTCCACCCACTCTTGTTCAGTTTGGCTGCTATGGAAGAAGAAAAAGGTGTTGTGCATTCCTAAATAGGCACTGGTGAGCAGATGGACTCTAGCTAAAAAATTCTGGGTGAGAGAAATCAGAAGTGTTTCATTTCCATGTCTGCTCTATTGGCAATGCAAACTCTGGTTCTGCTCAGACGTGCGGATTCCAAGAGACGTGGAGTGGGAGAATGGAGATCTCAGAAGTTTCTGTGAAGTTTTAGAAACACAGTGAAAAATATGATGTATTGTGAAAATGTGGAAAGTGTGGGGAAAAAAAAAAAGCAGAGAGCAAAATCTCAAGAGCATAATTTTGCAATTACAAATCTGACTACACATGCAAACTCACTGCCTTCTTACTGTCAGTATACTCCTAAATTTCCAAAAGCAGCTATGGAGATAGTGAAATGGTCCAGGCCTAATTCTGAAATTATGGTTCAGCATATTTAATCAGATCTATTCCCTTTGTTTCATTTCCACCTTCTTCCTTGCAAGATGTTCTCAGCTTGGTAATTGGCAGCAGAGTACTAGATACTTGTTTTCAATAATTATTTATAGTAGGTTATTGCCTAAAAACCTAGATCAGATTCTGATTGTGCTGAGTTTGTAGAAACAAAACAGAGAGACAGTCAATGACTAAAACAATTTGTTGGGATAGGGGACTGTGGGGTTTGTATAGAGCAGGAAGCATATTGCAAACCTTTACCTTCCCCAGCAAGGAAATACTACCCTGGGTCCTTTGCAAGGTCAGTCATGAACACTATAATTGCCCAGAAGCAGCATACAAGGGCACTGATTGTAATCCAGAAGGTCATAAATGCTGTTCTATCCCTACTCCTGTACCTTCACCACTACATACACAAAAAGGTATTTTGTCTCCAGAGCTTGGTTTCGTAATGCCAAATAGCTAGTGAATGACGATGAAACAACATTTTTGCCTTCTGTCGTGGTCTAACCCAGGAGGCAGCTAAAACAACCACACAGTTGTTCGCTCGAAAAGAAAAAGGTAAAACTCGTGGGTTGAGTTAAAGACAGTTTAATAGGACAGAAAAAGAAGAAGATGACAATGATGGTAATAATAATAATAATAAATAAATAATAGAATATACAAAAGAAGTGATGCACAGCACAATTGCTCACCACCCAGAACCAATGTTCAACTAGTTCCTGAGCCATGCTGCCTCCTGGCCAACACCTCACTTCTCTAATAAGCATGACATCACATGGTATGGAATATCCCTTTGGCCAGTTTGGGTCAACTGTCCTGGTTGCGTCCCCTCCCACCTTCTTGGATGCCCTCCACCTTCTCGTTGATGGGGCAGTATGAGAAGCTGAAAAGTCCTTGATTGCTTCACAACAACTAAAATATCAGTGCGTTATCAACATTAGTCTCATCCTAAATCCAAAACACAGCACTATGCCAGCTGCTAGGAAGGAAATTAACTCTACCCCATCTGAAACCAGGACACCTTCTCCTACTCGAACATTCTTCATGAATCATGGACGAAGTTGGTCCCTCTGCGATTGAGACTATGGGGCCTGATTACTACAGACCTTCAGAGAGTATCACATGGAAGAGGTTAGGGAGAAGAGAAAAGGAATTGTTCATGACTCAGCACTGAATTTGTGGAAACCAAGAGTAAACTGACAGACAGCAGTTGTCTCATTGGTGTTGCCCAGTTGACAGCTCAGCTCCAGGAGGAGGCCATGCAGACCATGTTTGTGTTACCATGAGGCCTGTAGGAACTAGTCAAAAGTCTTTCCTAAATTTGTGGATCAAAGCAGACAATATTATCAAGCAGTGTCTTTATGAGAGACTTTGAGGAGAAAAAAACAGGCCTAACTGATCCCAGGAAATTAAAGTCACATGCTAGGCAATACATGTCACCTGCCTGCTCCTAGAGGCATGTTCATAACCTGAGATAAACACTTCTCACCATGCCACCTTTATTGTTAAATAATATAGATTTTCCATCTTAAAAATATTGCTATCAAGTATCTCATAGTGCCTGTGCCATAGCAACCTGTTAGTGTGATTTACTTTGACAGGAGACAATGGGTATTTTATTGTTTGACCCCTTCTGCTCTGGCAATGTAGGCTATTTTTTTCATAGGAGCTGTTTTATTTAATCTTACAGCAGGTGGTATTGAATCTTCACATCATTTTTTCCCTTACCAAGGTACGCTCTTAGAGTAAATAGTATAATGAAAATCCAGGATTTCACAGAAAGGCACCCACTTAAGCAACTCTGCACTCTGTTATCTCGGAAAAGATCTGTCTCTAAAAATGTATGTGTTACAAGCAATTCAAGGAAACATCTTTTTCTTTAACGCATGAAAGTAATTATGATTTCCCATAATTAAACACATTAATTTTAATGAGAAACCTTCAAATGGCTTAAATCAGGCTTACTTCCCTTAACAGGCCAATGCCATAACTACCGAGTAACTGTCACGGTGACCATCCTGAGAATCGCATATATTGGAAGGCTCAGGAATATTCAGCTGTTTGGTAATGAGGTTAGCACAGTAAATTTGCAAGGAAGGGAGGAGGAAAATAACCACCACCTTGTCCCTTACCTCATAAGCATGAATTACTGCAGTGTGAGCTAAAAGTTGAACCATACAAAGTTGAACCATGCGATTGTCACCATAAGAGGTGACACCATAAGACACCATTAGAGGTGGGAATTAGGCACAGAACTGTAACATTCATTCATTAGCAGAATTAGCATGTATGTCCAAAGGAACTGCATCCAAGCCTAACGTCAGTGCTTGAACTAAGCATATCATTGATCTTCCATTGTAACATTTGCTTAAGTTTGGGACCTCTAGGCTGGCAAGTCAGTAAGTCTGGGAGTCTCCATTAAGTTGAGTGCATCTTCCAAACATTTTCAACCTGGCCCAAAGGGTTAGAAACAGGGTAACTTATACAACATACGCATGAATGCCAAAGCCAGAGTCCTAAAACAGTGATCCTCTCTGACGGCAGCAAGAACTGCTTGTATATGAAGGAAATCTAAATGATCATTTACACTTCAAATACGCTTTCAGGAAATAGGGGCTTCCAAAACTCTTCATCAAAAATCAAGACAAGGCAGCCAGTGTTAATCGCTGAAGCAAATTATCTGCCATGCCCCAGAGACTGCAGTCTGCATCACTGCAGCCAACATGACAAAGGAAAGTTTTAAGATGGGATATAAAGGAGAACAACAAAGCGGCTTTGTTCATTAAGCACTTTTCCCAAGCTTAAGAGGTAGCCAGGGACTGTTTCTTTGAAATCTAGCAAGTAGATGATTGTGAGCAGCTATCAGAAGAGCTTACCCCTTGGTACTGAACAACAGGTAGCAAGAGAAGAGATAAGCCAGGTAGATTCCCTACAGTATTAGTTTAATACTTGTTTGAATGCTTGAAACTATGTTTGAAACTATTAGAGAAGAGATACAAAAAAGCGGTGGGACAGGTTCAAAATAACAAATGAAGAGGGCTATCCTGGGAGTAGCGTTCTGACTTTTAATAGCATTCCAACCTTTTGCACTGTAATGAAGAGGGATTTCCCAGATGAATACTTTTTTTTCAGGCTGAACCTGATGGGGCTGCCACAGTCCAAGGCTTTTGTAGAAAACCTTAGGTATTGGATCATGTTCTTCCTTATAGTGCCATTTCTTTAATGTACAGTGTGAAGGTGGAAAAACCAAACCCAACCCTCAGAGTATTCCCTGAGTAGTTTTCACATATTCATCATCTGATATGTATGGACCTGTCAAGTAAAGGCTCAGCTGCTACCTTCTTTCTGCTGGACTTCTAGTCACAATTTTAATCATGTCTTGCATTCAGTCTGAATCAATTTAAGATCATCGGGTTTCAGAGTTTCAGTTCAACAGAAAACATTAATAAATGGAATTAATTCCAGCACAGAGTAGATCAATCAAATCCTCAGCTTGGGAGCTACTTACACACTACTGTGTCTCTTTGTCTTTTTCTCGTTGGTCAGAAAGTCACCACCCTGCTACTATGGTAACAACCAAAAAAAAAAAAAATAGGCAAGAACTCCAGTCAAAGTGACAAGACAGATGCTGCAATTTTGTTTGCAAACAGAAAGTGTTGAACTCTGCTCCGTAGCCTCTTGTGGTGGGGAAGAGGGAGGGGGAGAAGAAGAAAGGTTGGTTTGAACTAATTAATGTATTCTCTGGTTGTGAGTCATCTGATCTCCAGGAAGAGATCAGGTAAAAATAAAGAAGAAAAACAATGTATGCTCATTGATTAAATCCCTTTGCAGGAAAGGAGGATGTGTTACAGAGCACAAGAAGGATCACTCTCCCCGCTTCCACACTCCCTGCCCTGCCCTCCCCTCCCATGTGCTTCATCCCTCAGATGCAGACAACCAGCAGGATTTACATGGTCCTGGTCGAAATGTAACATTCCAGTGTTGTCCCTGACTATTTCATTTGCTCCTGTAGACATAGTCTGAAAGAATCAGAATTCATTTGTTCTGGCTGGAAATGCTGTAAGTGCCAGGGCAGGCACGTACAACCTGCACCTGACCTTGCTGGAGTCGCAACGTAGTGCAAACCAGATTGCTTGGGGTGTTTGCTGCTCACCTGGGGCACAACGGTGCTGTGGTAGAGGCAATGTAATGGCTGGTGCTGTTCCCTTAACCACCCGTTTTCTTTTGCTTTTGCGTGATGATGCAACTTTAAGATTTTGGAGATAATTTATTGATTATCAATTTTTTCTCCAGCACTCACATTTCAGTGCAAGATATGAACTCCTTTGCTGACAAATTAAAATCACAAAACCATTTTGAAAGCCATTTCTGACCTCCCAGCTGGCCTAACTCTTGAATAACCAAAGCCAAGTTTGCTACACAGGCAATTAGGGATATTTTTTACTTTCTAAAGAGGCACGTACTTTTAAAGCATAACCCAATTCAAAATACAATACTGTAGAAAACAAGACCTGGCATAGATATCCTTATTATTACACCTTATTTTTTACTTACTAGTTAGACCAAAGTGTTAGACCTTGGTAAGTAAATTCTTTTTATATTATTTCCAGAGGTATTATTCATGTGTCTATGGAAGCTAAAGTTACTAAAGCTATGTTTAGCACTTGAGGAAATACTGAAGGTGTATCTTCATTTTAAGGATTCTGTGGCATCCTCACAAATACATCACTCATATTTCTTATTGTTACCACAAAAGGTATTGTAACAGAGCAGCTCCACCTGTACGGCTCAGGAAAGGCAGCTGGAAATAGTTCCTCCTGGATCTCAGCAGTGTCCCTGTTGGTGTCACTCAGAGGAGGCCTTTGTGGAAGAGTGCAAAGCACTTAGCCCTCTGGGGCCAGTGCATGTGCTTCCATTGTTTTAATTGTGTTCCTGCTGGTCCAAGGAAAAAGGAAAACATTTTAAGTCATAAACCTTGTGAAATTGGAAACCCATGTGCCAAACTCTGCCTTGAAATGCATGCTTGAACAACTTTTATTGGAGCCTGTAGAGCACTGGATACAAACAGGAGCAGAATTTAGCTTCAGATATGATGGGAGTCCTTTTTCTAAAGCTTCTGGAATTGCTTCAACTCTGCTCCAACAGCCATCAGGACAAGCTTTACTATATAATCCTTCTAAGGATGAAGATTGAAACGCATATCAAAGACTTCTTTGAAAACCTGACTGCACATTTTAAGTTAAGGGTTGTTTGGTTGGTTTTTTGTTTTGTTTTGTTTTAATTATATTGATAAATTTGGAGTCAAAATTGTTTGAATAAATGAATCATTTCATTATTACTTTGGGTCAGATATAGATTACACAAGTGTTCTATAAATGAGGAAGCTATTCAAGACCTGGACAATTTTTCAGAAAACTTATCTTTGTCCACCTCACTAATTAAGGAAGTTTCCTTAATTCTTCCGAAAGATTTTTAGGAACCTGTGAAAGCTTATCAACACCCTTAGTTGAAGAACCATCACATAATTTGCTAGACAAGCCCAGACCTGGTCATCATCATATTTTGGCTAATTCTAATTAGGTAACATGATTTTCATTGTCAACATGGTGTTGCTGGTGTCTTGGAGAATAGGTTAGCATGCTTGCTTTGGAAACAGGATTCCTGGGAGAGAGGCTGACCCATCCCAGGTGAGTTTTCACTTGTGCTGTTCATTTTGCAATCAGGTGCCCTAAGAACAGATCACAAGGCACTCTGCATGACAGCCCATCATTTTTTCCTGTTGGAACTGGATCAAAATCCAGCTACAGGTGCAAGCATTATGTCTTCAGAAGTAAAAAGCAACACAGTGGGCATAGGACATGCAAATGGCAGTGAGGAATCCTGGTGACTCGATTTACTTTTATATTGTTTATATAGAAATTTCCTAGTCTAAACTGTAAAAATAGGAAAGAGTCTAGTTCCCTATATACTAGATTCCTGCCAAATACGTTACCCTTTATTCTTATTCTTTGTCAGTGACAACTCACTTGTCTTAACCTGATGGGTATAGAATCAAGCTAGAATCAAGGCCTCTCACTTTCCAGATGTCTCTTCCTGCTTTTGGCTTAAAAGACCTTGCTCTGATAAGTGCCCATCCTTAGAAGGTGATGGAGAAGCAGAGTCTACACTTGCCTTGGGTAGATTCATCACATCTTTGGTCATTTATTATGTAGACATCATTGCCTGTCCTAACATGTTCCTATCACGTTCCATCATAAGAAACCGATGTTTTTAAGGAACCAGTTATTACAAGACAAGGAGAACTTACCAGTCCTCCAGTTCAGCCTAATAATGTATCATCTTCATTGTTAAAAAGTTATTTACACATTATTTCTGATTTGTCTTTACTTTCTAGTTGGTGGGGTTTTGCTATGCCTTTCTCCTTTCAGATAAAGAGTCCCTTAAACTAGCTGATGGCAGAGTGAGGCACAAGCGTCAGACGATTTTGACTACCACTCTTGTTCCCTGACTGCAGAACTGTGGGCTCCCTATAAGAAAATACAGAGAATGGATCATTCATTGAGATTCCTAGATTAGCTGAACATATACCATACATATTAAAAATGGCTGTGACATGCTAGATTATGGATGCGCTGTCTTATGTCACATCAAAGCTATCATAAAACTAGTCTGTCATCTTGTAAATGACAAAAGATTTCTTTTTCAAAAAAAAAAAAAACAACCAGAGGAAAGACATTACTTTATATTCTCCCTGTCAATTTGGATAGTCTGCTTAAGCACTGCCTTTTTAAAATAAAATATAATGCTGCAAGAAATGAGCATTTTATGCATATTATTATCATATTTATTTTTATATTCAGCTACTCCTACAGTATAACTCAGTGTGGTAAATAGCTCATGCTAATTACTTAAAAATCCATTAAATTTTAAGTCTCATAACAGATGCAAACACCATTTCAAATGTTCTCATTGTGTTGCCTACATAATTCATGAACTCTTATTAGAATGCAGACTCAAAGCGGGCATTTGGTGTGTGAGCCACACTCCAGTTTTTTGTGCGTTCCTGAAAAAGTGGAATACACGCCTACAGAGCTTCAATACCAAACCCTTCTGTTCAGGGGCTATGGTGACCTATATGAAAGCGTGAGAGGACTTGTAGTATAGCACCTGCAGGAGATGTTGGAGTTGCACAGGCACGTGGGAGTGTGGGTAGTTCAGGCAGTCACTCCTAGAGCCAGGGCTGGGATGCCTGAACAAATGGCCAGGAGGGATCTCAGGTTCCAGTCCCCAATACCAAACCTATTACATGATTTTATACATTGATGGAGTCCAACTTCCTCTTCTTTCTCTTTCATAGGACCTATAAATCACTGGGACTTCACAGTCTTGTGGCAGCCCAACCTGACCAGGAAGAGCAGAGGATTGTCCTGACCCAGCCCTGCCTCTACCTTGATGTGAGCTCAGCCACCATCTGACTGGGGATGGTGCCCTCGTTAGTGTACCATTCGTCAGCTTTGGCTGTTGGTTCCAAAGGGCACTATATGTCCTGTGCTGTATCTGCAAGAAGTTTTAGATGCCCTCGAATATTTAAAATGGCACTAGATGTCTGTGCTCAGGCACCTGAATAATTTCATACATAGATGAAATTTAACCATTTAAATCACAAGTAGATATTTTGCATTAATTTAATAGATGAAATTAAAAGCTGATTAATCCCACTTGTGCTAGTTACCTAAGTACAATATTTAGTGCCCTTTGGAAATTACTATTCTCTCTAGTCACTGTAAAACAAGCTTAGAGTAACTAACTTTAGGTAACCAACATTTATACTGCTACAAGCAGGCAAGAGACCTTAGGTCTATGCAGTATAGGAATTTGATAAAAAATCAATGATCTATAAATAGTATCCTGAGTCCCAAAATAAAATAAAAAAAACCCCCTGAAACTTAGTGTTGAAAATAACATTTTCTTTTCCCAAATGAACTAGTAATTCACCTTTATGTTCTCCATCTGTAATATATGTATAACAAGATTTCTGTAGTTCTCCAAGATGTTCTGATACTAAAAGTATTAACAATTGTGAAGTACTCTTTAACTGCAGAAATGGGAACTTGTAAGTACTTCAGATAGTCACTTCTCCAAGTATAGCTGTACTTTAAGAACAGACCTCTGTACCCCAGACAGCTTTTCTCTAGCAAAGCCCACCAGATCTGAAGATCTGGTGGTTTTGTACTCATATTCAAAACTCCGCTTTTCTGAGTTTAGTGTCTTGCAGGTAAATGGATACATGGTGTGCAAAGCACAGGCAGTCAGCATATTTTAGTGTTCTTTATACATATTTTAAAAGCTTTCATATAGTACTTCGGCTATTTCTAACTTTTATGCTTCAATTCCCTATTCTATCCTGTAATATTTTATCTGTCGTCTTCTCTGATCTTGCACTTTGATAGGGGTAGAAAACCTTTGGGAGAATGATCTAACATCTCTTGCTATCTTTCTTCTTTGTATTTTTTCTCCGATATACTTGTTTAGTTGTATTCTTGCCATCTTATTTAATACCTTTTGTGTATAACAAATATGTCACAAATTTTTCTTTTCTTCACAGAGAACCACAAGATCAGATTTGTCTTCAACTTTAACCATTCACTTTAACCAAGAAGGAGAAAAAACAATAGTCCTAATCCAGGTAGATGAGGAATTGGCTTAACAGAACATCACTCCTTTCTTTCTTCAGGCTTCATGAAAGCCCCACTATGTAAATACTTTAGGATCAGTTTCTCCAGTCCCCCACTTTCATCACATTCAATAGCACCTTGCAGAGTCCAACTGAGCTTGGGGAGAATAGCTGTAGGGAAGGGAAATATTCAAGGGGAGCTTCAGATCCTATAATCATGGCTAAGAAAAAGGATGCTTTTGCCTGAAAACACTTGCTCTTTGTCAAACTCTAGCCCAGATTACCTCCACACTGACGAGTGCTGAACTCACTGGTACTTATTCTAGTTGTGTTTCTCCTGCATTGTTCAAAGTCTTGATATGTTCTTGAGTATTTTAACCCTCAAACATAAAAGATCTTTTTATCACTTAGGTCTCTCATGCTTGAATCTGAGTGTATATATATTCCCTCTGGTCCAGTCTTACATGGTAACAGTGTAAGAACTTCAATTACTTCCCTCAGAAATAGTTTGATAATCATAATAGCTCTCGTCTTTCTGAAATTTTCCTTATGCACAGTCAATTTTTGTGTTCTACCTTCTAATTCATACTTACTTTCTACCAATCTTGTTTCCACTCTTCAAACACAAATGTATTTTAAAGAACTCATATGGCATACTTCTCTATGCATCTTGTTCCTGGGACTGATATAAGTCTGCGTAGAGAAGTTTCTCAAATAACAAGCTGATAAATAGTAGACTACCTCTGTTTTGGTAATGACTGTGGCCTGAAACAAGCTAATGACTATAAAGTTTTAAGTGTTGAAGGATTTTTATGCTACGTAACTGCTTTTCTTAGATAACTATTGAATAATTAGAGAGGTTTTGCTGATCATCAATCTAATGTGTTACCCATTTCTATAGAAGATATTAATCACTTCAGAAGAAAAAACATCTTATGGCTTGGGATTCAAGACTTTATGATTGTGGTTTAGATCTAAAGATTCTTGGTGAATCACAAATTAAGACAAAGATGATGTCACAATATTTTATTAAATGTTACAAACTATTTCACCTTTTTTTTTTTCATTCTTTTGCTTCTTCCTCTCCTTTGGAGTCAAGATAACAAACCATCTTCATCTCCATTTGCCTCCAGCAAATCCAGAAATGGGAGCTTTAAAAATGATGCATGATATCACATTCACATAGCATTCCATTTTGTAATGTTGAATCACTGAAGAAGGAATAGAGCAAAATCCTTATCTATGAATGCATTATGCTATGAAAATTCATTTGAAATATTTTTCATATGGGTGATGAAAAACTCAGAAATTTCAGCAGCAGAACAATAAGTAATCTGTAAGCTATGTTTTCTGAAAAAACACCTGCTTATGAAGCTATTTTTATTGCAGGTTTTGTTGTAAACATTTTACAAGGAGATTTAGAAATTCCATTTTCTTTCTGAATATTTTGTAATATTTCCATGATTTACACATTTTTTTCTTGGTCCACTTTCAATTTATATTTCAATTGACTTTTTAGTTTGCTTTATTAATGATATAACTGGTAAAACATGTCAAATTATTCTGTGGCCATTAGAATTGGTGGAGATATTAAAAAAAACAACCCCTCAACATTTCTCTTTCCTGCTGTTTCCATCCTTTTACTTCCCTTCTTTCCCCTTCACTTGAAAAATGTGTTTGTGGAAATTGAAACTTTTGAAACATTTGATTTGCACTTGCTGATTCTTCCTGATATTGCCAGAACCTTTCTTCTTTTGGATGCTCTCCTGGAAGACAAGTCATTACTGCCTTGTGACAGAGCAATGACCCCAGATCCCGTCTCTGGCAATAGCTGGACAATTCTACCACTGAGTATTTCAGAGGAAGGTGAGGTATTCAATACCTGTCCAAGTGTGTCAATACTAGACCACAATGTAGACTTTAGAGGGATGACTAGAAGTTACAACATCATGCTCTTGGCTCTTCCGTACTTCCAAAGCTTTAACATGACATCTGTTCTGTAGGTGGTAATGTCGTATATTATCTTCACTCAGAAATAATTTCTGCCTCCAACAGTACAGCCAAAATGTCCTTCTAGTCCCTGTTTCACCACTATCACCTCTGTTTTTTCCATATACTTGGGGGAATAAACCCCCACCATGAAAAGTCAATAAAGTAATCTTCTGACCTTTCTTCCCTTTTCAAGACTTTCCCCCCCCCCCCAAAAAAAAATCTTTTAACACAGTTATGACATTATGACATTAAAAAGAAGTATCCAGGTGACGTATCCATCCCTCTTACCCCAAAATGCATCTTTACAAGCATAATTCTTCAGTTTGCTGAAGCAGAACCTCTCTCTCACATGCTTTAAAAGTGGTTGATCATGAATCTTCATTTCTCCAAGGATTAACATTCTCTCCTGTAATGTTCTGAACTGTACTCGCCTTCCCTTATACTTAGGTCTGTGCTGCAAAGGGACACTACAACATTTTAAAAAGTCTAAGATTTTGAATTTTCACAAATAAACATGTTATAGCAGTTTCAGATCACTATTTTCCAAGTCATATTTGGATAAATGGCACAGCTTCTTAAATAAACTATGCCCTGTTGAAACTCAGATTTTCAATCTATGCCTAAATTAAACTCAATAATGTTGAAAAGTTTAAACTCTTTCACATAGATGGTTGATGTCCAGTAGAGTTTCTTGACCTTTATTTGCTGAACAAAGATTTAAATAAATTAAAAGAAGGGAGGAAATTATGTTTAGTGAAATGAAATTTAATAAAAAGGTTTTCTCTTTTCCACTGACAATGGTTATTTCAGATCTACTAATAACCTCTTTCCTGGGGACTCAGAAAATCACTTTTACTTCTATCACACTTCAGATACATTCTAGTTTCAATATTTTACTACGTTTTATCTGTCGAAATAGAATGTATTGATGTCATTCTTATCCATCCTGCACATTGGTTTGTCCTTTCTCTCATTACACTTATATTGGACTAAATGATTTACATTGCTGTCTGCTTTATTACATTGTAGAGAAGAGCATTGCTGAGTCAGAACATACATTGCAATATGATAAAATTATTTTCCATGCATATAGCCACTCTTATACTATTACTGTGATAATCTTTGTGTAAATGACAGATTTTAATGTCTACATTACTTGGTCTGCTATGTTGGTTTAAACCATCAGACAAAGTTATTATTTTGAAACTTAAAGGTCTATGTATTTTATTTCATCTCAGATTTTTCTTATTAATTATAAGAATGTTACTCTTCTGTCTTGTAATAATCCTTATATCTGATCACTAGCAGTAAATAGGATGTTTCCTTACTCTCTGAACGATCTGAGGAAGAGATACTTTCTGAAGTTTCAAAAATTGTACCTTTAATTGCAGGTATAACACCTCATATCTGCTCGTTTAAATACGTTATTACTTTTGCAACATACCCAGAATCAGTGATTTTGGGATATTTTAGGGGAAATACTTATTTATGTTCTAAAGTACAATTCTAAAGTACAATTCCGGGGGGTGGGAAGATAAAAATGACTACACACTGGAATTTAGTTTTGTTGGGAATCTATAGCTGAAACAAGGACCATGGCCAAAGTAAATGTAAAAAATGCTTAATGTTTGTAGTTAACCCTTTGTGCAAGGGCTGAGTTTCACACAGTACATGTGTGCATGTATATTTGGATTAAAAAACATGTAGCATATGATCATTTAGGTGACATAATGTTATGGCAAATAAAAAATGTAAAGTTGTCTCAATTACAGTCACAAAATGGTGAACTTCCTCGTCTCTGCTTGCAAAAGATATCTGTCAGTTCATGTGACTAAGATTTTTTATTTTACCTGTCTTTCATTTTCTGTTAGCAATTGCTACTGTTGCTACATTGTAATCTGCAGCACACTTAGGATATTTAATATATGAAACATTACAAGTTTCATTTTTACTATGCCACCAGTATTCATTTCTAGCTAATGCAATATGAACATTTTATGATGAATGAATCCTACTGCAAAAATAGTAATATAAAATCTTCAGATTGTGGGAACTGTTCCAGGACAACTTTCAATAAGGTAACAAAGCATCTCCAGTGGTCATGCAAAATATGACTGAAGAAGAAATAACTGACTAAATGAATTGTAAACCCAGCCCAAACGTCAATTTGTGGGTTTTTTTCCCATGTTACATTCCCTCATTTTTGTTTTGTTAGGTTTTTAACTATATCACATTCCATATTTGGGCTACATAAAATACCAAATATAAAATAAAAAAATCTTATTCGATGGGGTGCAAAATAATCTAATTTTATATTTTCAGGAACAGCAGAGATAGACAATACTTAGGTAAACATTTAAACATTGTGATTGTCTAAACATTAAACATTAATGGTGGGGTAAAGTGGATCCTCAACAAATTTGCTGATGATACAAAACTGGGAGGAGTGGTTGATACATCAGAGAGTCATGCTGACATTGAGAGGGATCTAACCCAAGCTGGAGAAATAGGAAGTGCAAAGCCCTGCACCTGGAGAGGAACAGCCCCATGGACCAGTACATCCAGTTGGGGCCCCCCAACTGGAAAACAGCGCAGCAGAAAAGGATCTGGGTGTCCTGGTGGACATCAAGTTAAACACGAGCCAGCAATGTGCACTTGCTCATTGGCAACAGGCACAGACTGAAACACGGGAGGTTCCCTCTGAACATCAGGAAATACTTTTGTCCTGTGAGGGTGACCAAGCAGTGGCACAGGTTGCCCAGAG
Organism: Grus americana; assembly: GCF_028858705.1. Taxonomy (NCBI): domain Eukaryota; kingdom Metazoa; phylum Chordata; class Aves; order Gruiformes; family Gruidae; genus Grus; species Grus americana. The sequence goes on along the minus strand of NC_072854.1, from coordinate 9,403,432 downwards.
AGGCCATGGAGTCACCCCCCTTGGAGGCATTCAAAAGCTGTCCTGGGCAATGGGCTCTGGGTGGCCCCGCTTGATCTGGTTACTCCCCAGGGTCCCTTCAAACCTCAACCATTCTGTGATTCTGTGATCTCTTTCCTAAACCATTCTCTTCCTGTTTTTCACTATATAAATTACACAGCAACTACCAGTTAGGCCTAAAAATAATAACAAAATAATTTAGACCGTGGGTATATAAAAGTCTTATGCAGTAACAGAACTTAACAAAGCCCATGGAAGTATCTGGAGCTTGCACAGAAAGTCTCCGTAAAGCTAATATTAAGAATGATTATTCCCCTATTCAAGCAGAGCCACTTAGGTTCTGCTCTGCAATTTGCATCAAACACAAAAAAGTAAGGCAATGTCAATTTGAAACTTTTCCTATTTTAAAACAATATACTTTCAAAACAGTATACTTTGCTTAGAGGGAGTTCCAATACAAAAAAGAAAAAAAAAAAAAGAAAATTGAGGAAATATTCTGCATAAACTCCATGTGAAATGAAATATCTTGCTTTAGTAGAAACAATACCTTTCAGTATTCAGTTTATTTTCAGTCTTCTGAAAGCATCAAACCCAAATTGGTTTAGTTTCTGTTCAAGCCAAACTGACCAGTCCCCTCTTTTTTTTTTTTTTTTAAATTTGACCACTGAACCAAAAAGAAAAACATTTGACCATCTTTATTTTAGTATTATTAAAATAAAAAGTTGTATAAATGCTTGGGGTAGACCCAAGTATTATTCATTATCTAAAGATATGTAAAAAATCTTCACAAACAGAAAGAAAACATTAAGTAGTTATGTATTATCTCCTTTCCTATTTCCTAAAATCAACGGTTTTTCATATTTGTGCCCAATATCTGCTGTACTCCCTCATCTAGAGCCATGAGATTGATTCACATAAACTTATTAATATTTGGTCATTTGAATACCTAACTGAGAATATTACTTTTCTGTTTTGTGTACCTCACTGTTTATTTGCAGTTGGGCTGGGATATAACCCTTGGCTCTGGAGGGATAACTCATCCCATCCTCAAGTGGTTCTCTAAAACAGGCTAGGAAAAAAACTCCAACAGTGCTGATTTTTTATTCTTTGGCTGCACGTGGCACCTCCAGTAATTTTCTCAGGTACAGATGTCTATACTGAAGATGTCGAGTTAGTTGAGATTAATCCCACTGCTAAAGTTAGGTGGGATGTATTCACCTTTCATGTATAAGAAATATGTGGGGTTTATGGTTATAGCAAATACACTGCAGTTTCTTAAAAAATCCTTTGAGGATACTAAAAAAAATCTGTAAGCATAGCAAGAACAAGTCTGTCATAGCCAGACAAACCCAAGTAAGAAAAAAGTACCATTCTTTAGACAACTTTAAAGAACATTATAGCTTTTTAAAAGCAGCAGCAGAACCTTTTTCAGCAACGTTTTAACCCATGATGTTTCCATTTACCATTTAACAATGGTTTCATTTATTTCATAAGATTGTATTTAGGTATGACTGTTTATCCATGCCAGTCAAAGCAATCCTATTGTGGTAAGATGCAGGTTATTTGTACAAGATTAGCACCTGCTGATACATCTTTTTACTATAAAATGGAAAAACTGCATGCATAATTTTAAAAACAGTCATGTAGCTTTTGTTTTGCCGCTCTTGGTGTAAATTATTCTAAGTCTCAATCACCTTTTGAAAAAAAAAAAATCATTCCCGGGTTGTTTTCAACTTATAACTCTTTCTTCTTCTTTTTTTTTTTTTTTTTTTTTTTTCCCCCCTATTATCTAGAGGCAATTAGTTACTTTGTCAGTGTGTCAGAGCAGGTACATTGAAAAAAAAAACCAAAAACCAAACAAGCATAGATTAATTACAAGTAGGAAAACGAAAAAATGAGGTTTATTGTTTGGTATAAATTGTCAATGTATCTATAACATTGATGAAACTGTGTTGCTTTACATCAGTAAAGGATGTAGCACTAGAGGCTTTTGGCTTCATGTAAGATTGTACAAACTTTGTTCTCATCCAGGTTTAGGATATGCTTGGTACTATTTTCTCTAGGTGAGTATCCAAAATGCAGTACTAAAATTAATTAGAACTGCAAGTTTTCATCCATTCTGAAAATCAGGTCAGTATAAGGGGTTCTGCAGGTTTGTTTCTTTACTGTGCTGGAGTCTGTTTCTCCCAGAGGTACTTGCCTTTCTAGATACCTACCCACTACTTAAACCATGTCCTAAAGACTTAATCCTGTAAAAAATGTTAGATTGATAATGCCGAAAATGTTCCTGCAAAAAGCTAAAGGACAATCAACATGGCACACTTCCAGCATTAAATTCCATTTAGATGTCTTTAATTAATTCATCAATCAATGGTGGGAAAATCTGGTCCTGTTACCTTGATTCTCAGATCCTAATCAAAGGCTAATTAGCATTAAAAAGATCAACAAGCTCTCACAGAATATACACCTAGAGTCATCCTGCTGGGTGTAAGGGGAAGAAGATGCTGATAAAGCTATTTAGGTAGCTGGTACTTTGATATTACTTTCCGCTTGGAAACTTTGTTTATTCAAGTTGGGGAAGAAAAGAATAATAGAGAAGATGTGAGCAGGGTTAACTCATTGGATTCTAGAAGTATAGGCACTTTTATCAATAGTAGGGACTGACTTTGGTTTAGATCTTAAGTAAAGGCTTAGGCAGATGTGAACTTCATTTGAAAATATTTTTCCTCATCATAGTTAAAATCCATCATCCTCCTATTTTCTACATTTTATCCAGAAGATTTCTTTCATATTCACATCAGCAGAAGGAAAGAGCAGCTGTTTTTCATGTGGTTGTGTCACGAGAATGGTCATGCCTGCAGGTTTTTTTGTTGAGGATAACTCACATATAGGTGACTAATTTTCTTCAACTGCTGAACTGTATGACTTTATCAAGCTTCAGATCAAGACACATTGTCCTCTCATCAAAGGGATCTAAGGGTGGAGAGCTGCAAATAAAAAGCTCACAAGGATTTCAAAATTCTACAAAAATAAATGGTAGAACTAAACCCCAGATCAGTCATCAGAAAGGATTAACACCTCTAAGTCTTATTCTGGTAATTATATACACTGAACTCTTGATTCCACCTCCTAAAAGCTGCTTTAATTGTAGTAAAAAGGTGATGAGAAAAGCCATGTTTAATACATGTCACAAGCAAAAGTATACTGAGTCTACAAAATTCTGGGTATAAATTGGATGTTCATCAGCTCCATCTACTGGCATGTTACTTAATATTTGAATACATGTGCATTTCATTCACAGGTGAGTATGAAGCAGTATTACAGCCATCCCTGCAATTCAGTGGATTGTTATTTTCCTAGATTTTTGTTTGTTATGTGCAAACATCTATATGGCTGAAAGAGAAATAAATTGTTGTGAAATAAAACTGCTGATTTCTGATCAGGTACAACAGAAATCCCAGAATCTATAGAAAGGATATTAATTCATATATGTAAAGTTGAGTTCTCAGGACACTATATTTATTGATGGAATTATTGATGCAATACTGTGGAATAATGTCTTATATCAGGTCAGATGATCCCATCAGGTCACAAACACTGAATAATGTCCAGAAATGAGGTGGTGAAATGGGAAAGGGCAGAAGCCAACATAGTCATAAAAAATGTGAAGGACCAGGACTTTGATTAACACCGAGGACTGAACCTAGACTACATACCGGCTTTTTTGACCTAAAGGAATAAAGACTTCTTTCTCGTACTTTTCTTCAGATATTTTGGTCAAGCACAAAGGAAAGGGTGCACAAGACAGTAAACAATAAACAGTAACAGTGTGTCCTGAAGTTTGGTTTGGGTCCCCTAGTATAAAGGAGGCGTGAAGCTATTACCGCTAAACATGTTTGACACTTTTTAAAAGTAGGAATTATATCAGCCTATCTGCTGATGGGCTGGGGTAGAGTTGGTGCATGAAGAGTAAGAGTTGTCTCAATGTCTCTTCAAGTTTCTATATTTGAAAACTTAGTGTAAATCAGAACATTGCCAATGATTTCAGCTTTTATTCCTAGCAAGTTAAAACCTTACTTTCCTTTCTCTGTATGTTGCTGAGATACAGTACATATCACAAAATTCTTGAGGAGGGAAAACATTTAAAAAAGCAAGAAAAAAGTATGTGAGATGGAGATTCTGTAGGATTGATTTGCTCTGGCAATGAAATAAGTCTTTTTCTGAAAATCTCTTTGCACTATAGCAAACACAAAATGCACATCAGGCGTCACTTGTGTATCTCGACTCATAAGCGAAATAAGAGCAGACAAGACAATAAAAAAGTCTGAGAGAGAAAGAAATATAATAATCATAATAATAGTAGTAACAACAACAACAATAATAATAGAACCTTCCTTTAGTTCAAGAGAAAATTTCAACCCCAGAAGACCAAATTTGTGATATCATGATATTGATTAGATAACTGATTTTTTTATTAATGTGAAGCAGGCAAAATCCCTCAGGTAACGAGCAGATTTCTTTTTATTAATTTAGAATCTTAGAATGGTTTGGGTTGGAAGGGATCTTAAAGATCATCTAGTTCCAACCCCCCTGCCATGGGCAGGGACACCCTCCACTAGACCACGTTGCCCAAAGCCTCATCCAACCTGGCCTTGAACACTTCCAGGGATGGGGGCATCCACAACCTCTCTGGGCAGCCTGTTCCAGTGCCTCAACACCCTCATCATACAAAATTTCTTCCTAATATCTCATCTAAATCGACCCTCCTTCAGCTTAAACCCATTACCCCTTGTCCTGTCACTACACTCCCTGATAAACAGTCCCTCACCATCTTTCCTGTAGGCCCCTTCAGGTACTGGTAAGCCGCAATTAGGTCTCTCCGGAGCCTTTTCTTCTCCAGGCTGAACAACCCCAACTCTCTCAGCCTGTCCTCATAGGAGAGGTGCTCCAGCCCTCCAATCATATTCATGGCCCTCCTCTGGACTTGCTCCAACAGCTCCATGTCTTTCTTGTACTGGGGCCCCCAGAGCTGGATGCAGTACTCCAGGTGGGGTCTCACAAGAGCCGAGTAGAGGGGCAGGATCACCTCCCTCGACCTGCTGGTCACACCTCTCTTGATGCAGCCCAGGACATGGTTGGCTTTCTGGGCTGCAAGTGCACACTGCCGGCTCATGTTAAGCCTCTCATCAATCAATACCCCCAAGTCCTTCTCCTCAGGGCTGCTTTCAATCCATTCCTTACCCAGCCTGTATCTGTGCTTGGGATTGCGCTGACCCACGGGCAGGACCTTGCACTTGGCCTTGTTGAACTTCATGCGGTTCACATGGGCCCACGTCTCCAGCCTGTCAAGGTCCCTCTGGATGGCATCCCTTCCCTCCAGTGTGTCAACCACACCACACAGCTTGGTGTCATCGGCAAACTTGCTGAGGGTACACTTGATCCCACTGTCCATATCGCCGACAAAGATGTTGAACAGTGCTGGTCCCGGTACTGACCCCTGAGGAACGCCACTCGTCACTGTTCTCCACTTGGACATTGAGCCGTTGATCACAACTCTTTGAGTGCGACCATCCAGCCAATTCCTTATCCACCAAGTGGTCCATCCATTGAATCCATGTCTCTCCAATTTAGAGACAATGATGTCATGCGGGACAATGTCAAATGCCTTGCACAAGTCCAGGTAGATGACGTCAGCTGCCCTTGCCTTATCCACCGATGCTGTAACCCCATCATAGAAGGCCACCAAGTTTGTCAGGCACAATTTGCCCTTAGTGAAGCCATGTCGGCTGTCACCAATCACCTCCTTATTTTCCATGTGCCTGAGCATAGTGTCCAGGAGGGTCTGCTCCATAATCTTGCCAGGCACGGAGGTGAGACGTAAATTATGTTGAACATGAATTTAAAATTACATTTTTGTAAAGAATCTCAATTTATCTTTTGTCATTGTTTGCAAGATGAAGCTAGTCCATGTTTTTAATTAATCATTGATTTAACACCAGAAGGTCTGGAATTTTCTTAATGGGACAAAGACTTTCTGTATATTCGCTGTTCCCTTGGGCCACGATGGGTTTGGAAGCCTTGTAAGTGTTTAGGTTCTTAAAAGTTAGTGCCTCATGCCACCTTTGTGAAGCTGTGCTGTTGTCAATTCATAACTCTCTTAGGTTTAAGACCAACAGCTTCTGCATACTCAGTTTCTCTGTGCTTGTATTAGGCCACGGATGAAAAGTTGTAATGGTTTCCTCAAACGTGCTTCATGAGCACATTCTTTACAGATGGCTGGCGAGCTTGTTCCTGTCTTACAGGGAGGAAACTCCCATCAAGTTTATCCTTCTTTCTCCTTTTCAATATATTGGAGATCTGGTACATCAACTAACTGCTGGATCCCTTCTACAATCCATAATTCTTCACTTCAAAGTTCAGTACCAAATAAGAACTTATATTGTTTGGTGACCTTTTGTACAAGCACTTCAGCAGCAATTAAATGTTCCTTTCCTTTTGTGCCATGAGAAGACCCAGACTGTCTGCTTGCTTTTCAAGTGAGGAGAAAAACAGTGCTGTTAAGAGCAGCGACAGCAGCCTCCTTTTTCATTAGCAGCAACAGTAAGAAAAGTCAGAGAAGGCAAAGCAGCTGCTACAGCTGATACCAATGTGCCAATATTCCAGCAGGAGTATAATTTGATTTCCAACTGTGAAGTGACACACGCAGCACATAGCTGTAATTTTGATATTAGTGCATAAATAACACTGTGCTCAAACTCAACATTCGTATTTTCACCTATTGCAAAGAACAGGAAGCCAATTTCCTCCTCACAGTTTACTGTGCCATGGTATACAAGTTATAAAAGCTTTTAACTACTAAATAGACATAATCAATCAGTTTTGTTCCTCTGTCTAATCATTTTTTTTTAATAAGAATATCTAGTGAAAGCTGCAGAACTGACCCAGTTCCCTGGGTCATTCTATGTCTGTCACTTTTCACCTTGGCTTGTCCACACAGATGTGTTAATTGAAAGGCTGAACAAGAAATGATGAAAACCATCATATGCTATTTAATAAAATACCTTCTCAAGTATTGTAATGGTGCATATTGAGTTGGAATTAGGCATCTTCTTACAATGAGAAGGGCAAATTAATTGAGCCTACAAGCTGACAAAAAAAAGAAAAAGAATCTGATGCCACGTGAGGTGAGCACTGCAGCCTGTCAGTTTATATCCAGTCATCAGACTACACAAACTACAACGTAGCTATATGAAATATGAACCTGCAAGTTGTGTTGAATCACTCATTTCAAGAAAACCAAACCAAACCAAACCAAACCAAAACACCCTCAACAGAAAAACTGAGATTTTTCTATTCACTGGCAGATATCCTCTCAGCTTCTGAAGTCACTGAGGCAAAAGACTGTCCCTATTCCAGTTGCTTTTCTTTCTGTTGATGCCCACAGCCACATTAGCTTTAAATTAACTTTTTTTAGAGCTGCTTCATCACCACGGCACTTCCACATCAGCTATGTAGCTTCTACACTTTTGTACACTTTCATACTGCACTTGTGAAGAGCAATTTTCTGGTAAATTCACTTACATGCAAAGTGCATCTATGTGATTTAAATCATGGCATGTTACAGATTAAGTCTAGCCAGAAATCATTTCTTCTGTGTTGTAAAAATATTGCCAACCACAGTGATCTAGCTTTCAAATTCAAGCTTATGAAATGCTGGCAAATACTTTTCTTTGCATCAGTTAGCACTGCTAATATCAAAGAGAACAACCTTTTCAAGTGGTCACCATAAAACCTAATACTCTTAGTGTGTCATTACCTCTTTCAAATAGGAAGGTTGTGGGGTTTTTCCCTCTCCATTACTGCTCTGTGGCATCTATTACCAAGTAATATACATTTTATTAAGAAGATTATAATATCTTAGAGTCCACTACAATGTATGCAATCAGGTATTAATGTGAGCCACTTACATTCTTCATCTTTCCGCCCATTCAACAGTAGCACATGTCAACGCAAGCACATAACTCACAGAAAATGAGATGTTCCTATTCAGAATTGAATTCTTGCTTACATTCTTGCTGTGCCATTTTAATAAACAACGTGGGCCCTGGGCATTTTTCAGGCACTGAGGACAACCGATGTAGATCATACTAGTTCGCATACTCAATTAAATTGTGCCCAGCCTTTTCTGAATGAGACCTAATTAGCCAAACTCATGCTAGAGAACACGTGAAAAATTAAAATATGAGCTATCAAGTGCCAATACTTCAACTGTGCTCTGCCTCATGTAGCTTCCAAGTGCAGATGTATTCTTTATGTCCTTAAGGCATCAAGAGTATCAAGACGTTGAAGTGGAGAGCTGACTGTGTTTCCAGAAAGCTGGAGCTAGAGGTCTGGAGCCCATGTTTTAAGTGAGATAGCAATTTTTGCACATGGGCAGAACAGGACCAACCCATACATTGGATACTTAACTGCAGGTATCCAATACCTTTTTAGATGAACTGCCAAGAAACGCACCCAGGACTGTTCTGCACATCACAGCAGTTGTGGAAGACCCGTAGGCTTGAGCATCTCAAATGGTACAAAAGGTGGATGTGGCACCCATGTGAAGGCAGTTGAATCAAACACAGGAATAGATCTGGCTCCAGATTTTGACATCAGAGTGTAAAGAACTACATGGATGTGTTTGTATGTGAACTATGTGTGGAAGTTAACTGCATTTTAACCATATTTTTAAAAAGATGCATAGTTACACTAAGATATGGACTGTCATGGGAGCTTGGATGCCTACAGCACCTGTGGATGTCTGTGTGTAGAAACCTACATTATGTGACCTACTTACTGACCTAATAGCTTGTAGAGAGAGCAGAATAATTAGCAGTTCTCTTTGGCCTGTCAGATCCCAAATCAATACACCTAGTTTTGAGGCAGTCAAACACTCAGTATTTTTTCTAACAAGTTACCTAAGTAATAAGAGAAAACTGGAGTAATCCAGAGGCTATACAGAAAATGGGATGGTGCCATGCAATGGCAAGAGGAAGGTGAATAAGACTAAAGCCCATAGGAACTTAGCATCTTTAATTCTGATGCTCAGATAACAATTTATCTAAATATATAAACAGTGCCTCAAGGACAGACATGCAGAAAAGCACTCCAAATCCAATTTTAAAAATGCATTTCTGAGCTACAGTAAGGGAACAAAGGATGTGAATCAGCCCTGTTCATTTATACTGTTGTTCTAAAGGAACTTATATGGATTCCATCTATAGTCAGTGAAGTGAGAGAGGTATTGCCAGAGGATGATTTCTATTTCAACATCGGTTAGCTGAGTCACTTCCTGGAGATGTTCCTTTCTATCCTTCATGTGTGTTGACTACAGTCAAGCATTTTGACTAAATTAAGGTAGGATGACAAGAAGAAACAAGCTGCAGAAACATAAACTTTTTGATGGAGAAGGAAGCAAATATTCATTCAGGTGAACCAACCTGTCCATAAATATAAGCTACAAGGAGGAGCAGCTAGTAGGCATAGAGGGAGGTAGGACCACACAACTCCTTCATGCTGAGGTAGTGTTTTGTGCGCTGGTGTAGTGCAAGATGAGAATTCAGTACTGTCTGTCAAGGCTGCTGTCAGGAGAGGGGTCACATGAAGCCAGCACTGAACACTGGTCAAGCCACCCCATAGTCCTTCACACACTCCAAACTTTGGTAATTACCATTCTTATGAAAGAAAAAGTGCACAGCTGCTACAGAAGAGACTTTCTAAATATACAGTACAAGTAGGTAATACATACAAAGACAGAACAAATGCTGAAATGCTAGTTGGAAAGGCTGCATTATGGCCACAAAACCAATTGAATCATCATCATGCCCTTCGCAATCACATTTTCCCTTTGCTCTGCAGCATATTGGTAATTCACAAGATTATTATGCTACAAATAACCTATTCAAAACAAAGCACACTGTACCCTGCCCTTAGTATAAATGTGATTCTTTTTATAAATGCAGTAGCACAGAAATACACAGGGAGATAAACAAAGTGAGACAAGCAGGGATTTTTTTTTTTTTTCTATTTTGTCTGAAGTTTTTTAAGAAAGATGTACCACATCTGGAATCAGCTGAAGACTTTAACAGTGGATTTTATGATTAGATCAGAGGAACGTTTTGCCCAGTCAAGAAGGAGATAAACTATGAAAATTATCAGAAATACATAAATCAAATTAGTAAAAATACTTCAGAAGAATGTAATTTCAAGAGGTAATATTGACTCTTATGGCTGCTTTTGAGGTAAAGAAAATGGAGAAAAAGAGCAATACCAAGACTTACCTAAAGAATGGCATACTGAGATTCAAATCTTATGGGTTTTGAATAGCTCTATTATATGGAGAAAAGAAGAAATTATAAACATACAGAACAAAAATAAACTTGAAAACGTCAATACGTGTCAAAAATATAATTATTATTATTTTTTCATGCATGCCTCATATGAATTGGTTTTGACAGCTGATTATTAACTCTTAATAATCACAAACCCTAAAATTTATCCTCTTTTTAACAAGTTTAAATCTCTGGACAGGAATTCAGTAGTAATTTTATCTGGCACTCTCCCGGGAAAGATGAGTTAATATTATACTATTCTCATTTTAGTGCTAGAGAAAAAGCAGGAAAACAAAATTACTTGTTCTGACTGTACTTCAATCAATAGTGTAACCCAGACTAATATCACCCGCCAGTTAATATATATAAAATGCTTTAAACACAATAGAGTTACTTGGACTGTAAATCATCTGGGTCAGGCATAATTTTTAAATATGTTTTGTACAACATAAAGCATTGTGCTTGTTTTGGCTGAGAAAGAGTTAATTTTCTTCATTGTAGCTAGCGCAGGGCTGTGTTTTGGGTTTGTGCTGAAAACAGTGCTGATAACACAGGGATGGTTTCGTTACTGCTGAGCAGTGCTTACACAGAGCCAAGGCCTTTGCTGCTCCTCACACCACCCCACCACCGAGTAGGCTGGGGGTGCACAAGGAGTTGGGAGGGGACACAGCCGGGACAGCTGACCCCAACTGACCAAAGGGATATTCCATACCATATGATGTCATGCTTAGCCTATAAAGCGGGGAAAAGAAGAAGAAAGAGAGGGACATTTGGAGTGATGGCGCTTGTCTTCCCAAGTAACCATTATGCGTGATGGAGCCCTGCTTTCCTGGAGATGGCTGAACACCTGCATGGTGATGGGAAGTGGGGAATGAATTCCTGGCTTTGCTTTACCTGTTAATCTGTCTTTATCCAAACCCACAAATTTTGTCTTTGACTCTTCTGATTTTCTCCCCCATCCCACCGCGGGGAGTGAGTAAGCGGCTGCGTGGTGCTGAGCTGCCTGCTGGGGTTAAACCACGACGAGCATATTATAGGTTCTTGTGTGCTTATAATTGGGACTTCTAGATATTATTGCAATAGAAATAGTAAATAGAAACAAAAGAAGACCTTAATCTCACTTACGATAACAATAATTAGAAGAAGAAGAAATAAAAATTGATTCACAAAAAGCTTCCAGAAGAATACCTTGGAAATTAGAAATAGCTCTATGAACTGAGTGATGAGGAAAGTATATTTTAAGTAGCAGGGAAAGTTAACATTTTTGGAAACTAACAGCAGATAGCTTGGCTTACTTCTGCCATGAAGACTACAGCATTATTGAAATTTTATTTTCATTGAAGCCTGCCTTATAAATATATAAAAATATATAAATATATATAAATATATTTTTATGTATATAACTATCTCTATACACATGAAATATTCTATTGTCCTGCAAGTATCTGTAGGTATTTTGTCTTGTGGTAGATTTCACATTGTGGATCTAGCTGAGATATATTTCAAACAAACTACTAGACTCCTATAGACTTTTGGATTTTAAGACAACTGGAAAATAAATTAAAGGTTGAAATTATTCTTCAGTGCCTCAGATAGATTTTTACTTTGATTTGCCAGTGAGATTATTTCCTTTAGAATGTTGTTCTTTCAGAGATACTTGCTTTGTTCTGTTTCTTGCATTTATTCTATCTTTAAAAAAATAGCTCCTATCTAACTGGGTTAAAGCACTAGGCTTTTTCTTTCTCCTTTTTTTTTTTTTTTCCCCCTGTTGGTTTGGGTTTGGTGTGGGTTTCTTTTGGTTTGGTTTGGTTTTTTTTGTTGTTGTTAATCTCATAATTTCAGTAATTTATTTCCTTTGTCCACAAGACATAATTTTACTCAAGTATTTTATAACCTGGGTGGTATTTGTGTTTATATCTATGATACCAGATTTCTGAAAGGCTTTTGTTGCTATTATTGTCATAAAAGGGCTAAAGAACCTAATTCCCAACTTTTCCAGCAGTCCAAAGGAATAATCTTAGGAAATAATGCTTGCTTCTGATTTTTTATTTTTGGGAAAGTTCAAAAGTGACTACATATGATAAGATGTATTTACATCAAGTCTGACAGCTACTTAAAGTGACACTTAAAATTCAGATTTGATGCCTTTGCAAATTTCATGGTTAGAAAACCGATAAATATGGCCTGCAATTCTTTGCATGGATTGAGAACCTGGCAAACCTTTCTCCACAAAGACACGTTCCTTTTTCCCCCCGGAGGTCTGAACAATGCCTTTGAATAACGGGAGTGCTTGTGTGACTGAAGCTAAGCAGCAGCTCCTGCTGTGTAGGATGGGGACTGAAATAAATCTGAGGAGAACTCAGTGGGACGGGTCTGCTTCCAGCCCTGTAAGCCAAATCAGCGTGTCATGTCTACAGATCCCTTCGTTCTGTGGGTTCAGCCTAGTTCAATAACCATTGCCAAGTGGAAAGACAAATCCCAACATCCAGCAGACACAATCTTATCCCTGCCCTTACTCATTAGGCCAGCAGACACAAAATTTTGCGTTTTTGACTTGTATTTTTTGTTCAATAACAGATATCAAACCAGTACTTGATTCATAAACCTTGCATTGCAGAAGATGCCCATAGGAAGCTTTGATGCATTGAGACTGCATATTTAAGAATGTTGTAAGTCTTATTAATGATCCTGAAAAGTTAGCTAGAGAGCTGACATGCAGTCTTTCTATGCTGGAAGTTACTTTTATTGTTGTTCATTTCAAATCCCATCTGTTTCCATAATACTGCCTAATTTTGAAGTTATAACATTTATCTTCAGTAGAACATAAATCAAAAAATTTCACCACTAAATCAAGTATTTGCACATATCTCTAATCCAAAACAACAAAACAATAATGATTAGTTATTTTCTCCATCAGACAGTTCAGCTGGAAATAGACAAATTAATTAACTGCCAGTTCTGTGTGTTTTGGGTGGGGGCTTTTTTCACAGTTTGTTGTATTCATTAGTTCTGTGTTTTTCTAGGCAGGATTCTGATTCTATTCCCTTATTCATGGGAAAAGGAGGTGAGTAGCATCACTGTTCCCATTCTCTCCCCAAGCATAGGTTGTTGGAAAACCTCTCTGTATGAATGGGAACGCAGGGATTTTATGTCTTCTGTTTCTTTGATAAATGAAGGTAATAAAAAGGAAGAATCCACAGAATTAGTGTCCTCCTAGCAAGTTCCAGCAGCGTGCCACTTTGAAATTCCAAAGGGAAACAGGCAGGAAGGCTTATGTAACAGTTCAGGCATTGATCAAAGCCTAGGACTGAATTATCTTTTTTTTGCCTTTCGTGAATAATTCTATCAATGTGTGTTTTAGAGATTGCCAAGGAACCTGATGGGTGCATTTCAGGTTCTGTGTAACACAAGCCCCCTGCAATGCAGAGTAGCCCCAGCCAGCAATCAGGACCGCCACTTGAAGGTGCAATTACCTACCTCTTCTCTCACCAGCTGCACAATGGCTGTCACCAGACAACAATAACCACTGGGGAAATAAAATATTTCAAAATCACACACCACCCACTAACTAATATTTAGAAATTCTCTACTATAAGTTGAAGCTGAGATGACATAATTGGTGCTCTCCTGGTGTGTGGGCAACGGTGCTTCCAAGCAGCACTAGGTCATTGAATTCTCCTTGAATCAAGGTCCTGGGACTGACTTGTCCTTGCTATTGGACTGCTGCCAGAGAGCTTTTTGCAAAAGAGGGCTTACAGCTTCTGCTGCTTTTTCCATGGCTCTGAGGCAATGATACCTATCCTTTCACAGTGTGTCTCTCTCCAGGCTAAGAACATCACATCAGAGCTATATCTTGTGATACTGTGATTTTACTTTGTCAACAAGCTAACATCGTTCTGAAGAACTGGCAGCAACTCAGTGACCTCAAATCATGCCGTTTTTTGGTGTCTTATCTGTGTTGTGTATAAGTCTGCAAGACTTAATGTCAGTTTTTAAGAATGTTAGTGTTATTGCTGTCAATTTTCTAATGAACAAAATATCCACAGTGGCAACCTATGCGTCATTGTTTACATTCTGTATTTTACCAGCACTAAATACAGATTTTGCAGCCTCTTTTTAGGAGGCACTTTATTATTTTGACACTATTCTCCACAAGCTCACTAGATCACACAAGATAGAGATGGTTGTCTTGTCACTCTATGGGCCACTGCCAGATTTTATTATTGTTAGTTTACTATAGATGTGACATGATGATCACTACTTTGGAAATCATATCTTCTACTTAGGTTTTCTCAAGAAAGTGAGAATAAAGATCAAGGACAAGTATAAATATTTTTTCCAAACAACATGAAAAAGTCTAATTTCTCTTCCTGGACCGTTTTTTTTTTGGAGTGTCTCAAAATTTTTTCAGCTATCTGATGAGCCTTAACAGAGTTAAGAATGTTGCTAACAATGTTAACAGCTTTAACTATATTGCTACTACTGTAAATTAATCACAGTTTTTTAAGGCTTTTCAGTTTGTAACAATCTTGGTATATCCTTCAAATGCATTTTCTTGTAACGATGTCATGTGAATGCAACTAAACAATATCCTATTTGTCCTCTTAATGGTTAGTAAAGGTTAAGGCTTACTTTTGATAATATCTTCTGCAGTAGAACTAGATTGCACTGGATGCTATTTTTTTATCTTATATAATTTGATTAAGATATTTGTGTGTATATATATCTGTATATTGTTTGCTGCACATATGCTCTTCAGTCAAAAGCTGCAGTAAGTGTGGGTTGGCAAACACAAAGTTTCAGTCTGGTTTGAATTCAGTTTATAACTCGAGAATTCATAGGTAAGGGTGTAGGGAGGGGGGGTGCAGCGGGAGGTTTAGGGGGCTGCAGTCTCAATCTAGAGGCTGAGGAAGCTGAGTCTGTTTAGACTGAAGGAGAGAAGTCTGACGGGTAATCTAATCATTGTCTTCTACTCCCTAAGTATGGATTGTAGAGAAGATAGCACCAAGTTCTTCTCAAAGGTGCGCAGTAGATGGACAAGAAGCTATCAGAACAAAGAGTAATAGGGGAAATTTGAATTAGCCACAAGTAAAAAATCTATTCACAGTGAAAGCTGTTAACCACTGGCACAGGTAGCCAGAGAGGCTCCTCTGAAATCTGCTCTTACACATTTCTAAAGCTCTGCTAGATTTGATCTTCTTTGACATTCACCTGCTTTGCACTGAACACTGAACTAGGAGACCTCTACACACTTATTCCAATCTACTTTTCTATGAATTCATGACATCTATGATTCCGTGTGTGACCCTGCTTGCATGTGTGTAAGTATAAATATATATTAGAGTATACATGCATATATACAAGTAAAATATGTATATGTCTGTATATACATACAAATGGTATATGTATATTTACCTTCAACAGTAAGAAACACCCCCTTTATCTATTACACACACACATATTTTTATACAACATACCACATTTATATGCCATATGATATATACTATAGATCAATCAACTGATTAATTTTTTATAGTCATAAACAAACATATTGGCTCTATCATTTTTTTCCCAAATCAATAGTATTTTGTTGCCAGCTCCATCTGACTCTGGTCTATCATAAATAAATAATTTTCTGTCCATAAACTAAAGCTAAATAGTTCTTTGCTGCTTGAGAACTGTGGTATCCTGTTTCAGTAAAGATACATAAGTCCCTTCTTTCTAATTCCAGCTGTATTGGTGTAAAAAGGTGATATCAGTTTTCTTCTCAGTGGAGTCTCTGGACAAGACAGACTTCATGGTCTTTCAAGACTGTGGATTTATTAATCAACTCCTTTGGCTTCCCAGACCCTACGTTTAGAACTGAATCCTGTGTCCTCTGGATATTTTTTGTGGAGTCCTGTTATAAAGCAAACAATTTGTTTTGTGGTTGTTCGCACTTTCTGGGAGTCTTTGCATCTTTCCATTGCCTACTGGGCACTTTACCTGTGACCTCTATGTGCACCTTGCTGTGTCAACATCTCTGCAAGGTGTATTTCCCATGTTACATTTTTCACTGTTTTGTGCTAGTCCAGCAAGTCTGACCCCGTCAGACCTGACAGGAACCTCTGGTCATGCTCTTCGACTGCTTTTCATCCTCTACCCTGCAAAACATCATCTGTCTTGATCTTACTATCCTCTGTATCATCAAAAAATTATTGCATTTCTGTGCAACATATTGTCTGCAGAAAAAAATCTGTGTGACCTTCTGAAAAACTGTCTGGCCAAAGGGATATCGAATATGTGCAAATGCGGGAAGAGAAATATATTTGGGATCATCTATCTTTGCTTCCTGCATCAGGGATTATTCTGTTTAAAATTTCAGGGGCTGATAAAGATCCATTAGATTTTTCTCTGTTTTTATTCCTCTTACAGAAACCATCATGCATCTATTTATCTCTCCTTTGAGTGTTTTTATTCTAGCAAGCAAATATTTCTCTGAGGGCAATCTGGTCTTTTTTTGAGCTCCAAGGCTATGGTTTAGGAACTGAGCTCTCAACAGGTAAGTCTTGCTAAGAATTGCTGGGTGAGTGACTTCAGTCATAAGTATGGCGGTCTCGTAGGTGACACAGATAATACCTCTATTTCAAGCAGCAGCTGTGACTGATTCTTAGCATGTTGTATGTGAAATCTGGGGCAGTTGGGCCAGTCCCTTTTCTGATGTGTACCCAAAGTCTGATAGTCATCTATCATCTGCTCAGTTCTTGGTTCTGGGAGTGTATCTTGATTCCAAATTTTGGCCAATAGCATTGGACTAGATGCCCAACATCTCTTCCTCACAAACTATCCATATTTGCTTCTGAAATATAAATATACTTCTGAAGCAAATATAAATGGTCCCAAAATATAGGTTTCTGAATATACACTTCTGAAAGTTCTTCATATTACAAGATATCATCAAATCTTTCCTCTTTTGTTTTAATCTTTTATCCCTCCAACAAGTGTACTTTTCGAAAATACAAAAGAATTGACACATTTTTCCTTGTATACTGGGTACTTTTGCTCTTGCTATAATTCTGAATTGTGCTATATTTGTCTCAAGTTTATTATTTACCCAAACCTGTTGTTTGCCTTCTTGGTAAGATGCACATCACTTTGAATCCTATGTTTTATATTTTCACCTCTTATTACTGATGTTTGTGGTGGGGTTTTTGTTGTTGTTATTATTTATTTATTTTATTTATTTCTGGGCTGCCATTAGAATTTCAGTGACATATTGGCTTATGTACCTGTGTACCTTAAAATTAATAAATTCTCTGTTTATTCTTTGACTACTACTCCATCCGTCTTTAGGTATACCTCATTCTTGTATACAGAATTCCTTGGAGCTAAAGGTAGTACCGCCATCCTATTTGGCCACGCTGTGTATCTTCTGCCTTTTCTTGCATATTCTTGCAATTGCTAAAAAACAGTGCAGTTCCTGACCCTTTTTTACTAAAGCACTGTATTGTATTGCCTTATTGGCCAAAGTATATGCTGCTCTGTTGTTTTTAGTGGACTGAACTTGGAGTTCTTCGTACCTTCCTTCATCAGATCTAAGCTTTAATTTGATCTGTGTGATTTCCTTACCTTAGCAAATTCTAATTGCATTTTTCAAGGTTTAGTTTCAAGTGTATCTTTGGACATTTTTCATTCTAGATACCAATCACAGTTTGGCATCTTATCAGAGTTTTCCTTAGTTCTCCACAAATTGCAAAACTGGCTCTTGAACCACAAATTCTTCTGTGTTTTAGTACCTAACCCACCCCCCACCCCCCCACCCCCTAAACAAAGAAAAACCAAAACAAACCCTCAAAATATTAGGGCATATATTTAGGGATGTATTTTGAAATATAAATATTCTTCTAATTTGTAGAATGTTTTCATTCCATTTTGCTTTGTAATAGAATTGTTCTGAAAATTACAAACACAAAGTTAAGCTATTATCATAAATCCTCACCACCTTCCTTTTAGTTGTACCCATTACTTGAAGATGCGAAGAGAAGCAGTGTCTAAATATTTTCCAGTTATATCACATGCATACATTTCCAATGTTCTTTGTCTTCATGATGTGACAAAAGCTGGCTTTTCTCAGTCAGACTTCCAACTAGTCATCATGGGGAAATGTGAGCTTCTGGACAGCATAGCATCCTCTTCCCACTATCTTTGGTGGGCGCTGCTCTTCCCCACAGTCAAATCACTTTGGCACAAAACTCAGGGTACTTGAGCATTGCTCTGGTCACTGTTGTGATGTGTAAGTCTCAGCAATTGTAATTGCCCCGTGTAATTTTCATCCCTGAGCAATGAGGCTAGGACTGGGGTAACAACAGTGCCTGCAGAAGGGATCTGGAGAAGTCAGACAGCTGTATCTACATCTTAAGCTAGCCAAGAGCAAAATGACACGGAATAGATGTAGATCCCCAAGTCTGTGAGATGTACCTGTAAACTTCTCCTTGGGGTTAGAGGAACCCTAACCACAATAGCACATATATATGGCTAAAACTGATCCTTTTACCGCTCAAGTTGGGGACCTGAGCTTTCCACATGAGTAATTCTAACATCAGGATTAAAAATCAATCTCATCTGTCTTACTGAAGTTCCATGTGATTATATAGGTAAGGTTTAGCCATACTCCCTGAGAGAAAAACATGAAACTTATGGAACTTGTACAGAATATGAGATGCCATACACAATGCCCTCAGTCCTGAAAAACCCTGAACCTAGTACTGGTCTATGTTTGATGCATTAGGACAGCGAGGCTTTGGTACAGGATGCCCAGAGATGTGGTGCAGTGTCTGTCATTGAAGATTTTCAAGATCCAACTGCATAAATCCCTGAGCAATGTAGTGTGACCCCAAAGATGACCCTGCTTTGAACAGGACATTGGACTAGAGACCTCATGAGGCCTCTTCCAACCTGTTTTATTCTATCATTATATGATTCAATGATTTACTAATGACAGAGTGTCCTAGGACAAGGGATGATTAAATTTTTCTCCTTCATTTACAATTCCCCACACTTTTTGGGATATGCTCCAATGCAAAATGAAATAAGGATTAGAAACCTAGCTTGCAGCAGTGTTGGGAGGATAAATACATTAAAGACTAGTAAGTGCTTAGATACTGTGTCAATGGGGGCCCTATAAGTACCTCAGAGAGATCCAGAGCCCTAAATCACTATTAATGAATTGTATTGATTTCCCTTTAATTTCTGAAATGAAGCTATTATAATAAAGCTTGGCTTTTATTTGACCTTTATCCAATGTGGTAATTATAAACACTATTTTACAATTATTTTATTCTTACTCCCAAAGGAAAAGTACATACTAATCTAGTCTGGGCTAAATGTTCCCTCTTCTGTTTCTTTTATCTTTCTGGGGTTTTCTTCTTAGGCAAATCATATTGAATAATTTTACAAAAAATAAGTCAATTGATAGAATGATTAACAGAATAACATTTAAATTTGGGACTGGAGCTTGAGCATATTGAATTCATTCATATTTAGTTTAGCTATGTCTAGGGTCATCAATAATTAAATAATTGAACTGGAAAAAATGGCCTGGTGGAAAAAAACTGGCTATAGTATGAAGAAAATTTGAGTCCAATTGTTGATATTGTAGGTTTCCTTTATGATTCTTCTGTAAATTACCAAAGAATAGAAACATAAAAGACCTTAAACACCAAGTCCTATCCATGAAGTCAAGTTTCTAAAAATCATATCAAGCCTTTGCTTGACACTGTAGTTTTTAAAACTCTTTTAGCACTGTGGGTTCCACCCACTAATCTGCCTATGATGTACTGATGTACCCAAATCCTGATAGTAAGGGGAAACTCCAGGATTAGCTGAAATGGAAACCTTTTCAGGTACATAGTGTACCTTTTCCAGAGGGAAGGGAAGGGAAGGGAAGGGAAGGGAAGGGAAGGGAAGGGAAGGGAAGGCAAGGCAAGGCAAGGCAAGGCAAGGCAAGGCAAGGCAAGGCAAGGCAAGGCAAGGCAAGGCAAGGCTGAAAAAGTGAGCAGTGTTTCAGACTGCTGCCTCCATAGTAGTTTATCTGTGCACTCAGGAATTAAAGCAGTCACTGAAAATGTGAACTTCATTGCCTGCAGTGTTTGAGATTTCTAACTCTCAGAGTGTGCTCCAAAAATTGACCTATATATTCAAGTCAGGAAGCAAGGATGGATTTGATCTCTCAGTCTCTCTTGGAAGACACTCCTCTCTGTACTGAAGAATTAGTTATGCAAGGGACCAAGAAGATCAAGTATAATTTCCTACCATGGCAAGCTTAATGATATAGTTATGGCATGATTCAGCTTTGAGTTTGGAGACCTCGATACTAATCCATTTTCTGAAATGGCTGTTAACTAATTTACTTGTTGACTGTTGTATGTGAAATACACAAACAATGGCCCTGAAAGATTGCTCTCCTCCTTCCCTTATTAATGAAAGAATACTTTTGCTCCCCTTTGTGAAAAGCTCACTTCCACTTTTCTGAAAGAATGCAGAGTTCAGAGATGAAAGGGAACAGCTCCTCAAGGAGGAACAGTTTCCCTATTACTTTTTCTTCTTTCTAATTAAGTCATGACTTACTGTTTAGAACTTTCATTTAAAAGGGAACTTCTACCCTATCAGAGAAAGGTAATTATCGAATGTAGGCCTTCCACATCTTCAGTGCTTCATTAACCTGAAACACTGGATGAAAGGAGAGGGGCAGCATCTCCACAAGATGGTTGATTGAAGGAATGATTGTGTCTAGCTTTTGAAAGAAAAAGAAAGGAAATCTCAGGAAACCCTTCAGGGTTGTGAATCCTCCTTTCAGAATAAACAACGCTGCTGCCCAAGAAGATGATTAAATCTGCAAGTCTCCCAAAAGATAAGCAAGAGTATTCAGCTATTTTTTAGGTAGGTGTGTAGGTAAAAGTTAGGTGTATACATGAACAAATGAGCATTCCTCTGGAGGTACCACACCAGCTCAGAAGAGCCCTGCCTTGCCCAGACCTCTGTCTCAGTTCCATGAAAGGTAGTGAATGCTCTCCCTGGATGTCATGGGTCCCTCTTGCTTGGTCTGAGGATGCTTTTTCCACCACCCCAGCACCACCTAACCATACAGGACCGTACAGGGGCTCTACCAGCAACAGTACAGACCATTAACCAAGGCTGATCAATGTCCCATGCAGGCACCTCTGTATCCCAAGGAATCTCTGTTAACCAGGCTAGTTATAAGAAGCACAACCTAGTCAGGTGTATTCCCCATCCTCCAGCCTATAGTCTTCACACTACAGTGCCAAAAGCTGAGGAAGAGCCTCAGCCCATAGCAGCTATAAACTGTTAAATGTCCCTTTAGAATATATTAGAAACTCCAAATGAAATGTGAAACCCCCAGAGTAGTCAAGACATGTTAGTACCGAAATTGGGAAGCAAAACCTATAATACTAGAGAGGATCTTCTACCCAAACTCAACAGCTCCTTGCTGTGCTGCTTTTCTGTCTATAGGATAACTGGGGTTTACTCATCCATTCTGATTATCCTGGCATTCAATGATTCCATATGGCCCACACTGAATTTGTGACTCATTTGTTGAAGAAGCCTACTCTTTACCACTTCTTATTGCATATCTTTACCACTGTTTTTTTAATATCTTAAATGATTCCTTGCTTTAAAGTTTAAATTTTGTGGCTCTCCCCTTTCTCACATGACCAGATGAAATCCAGCATTGTTAATTGTATTTTCATACTCAAGTAACTAGGTCCTTAAATTTTAACATTTACTCTTTCTGGGTGTCTCTTTCTTATCTCTAACAAGCAGTAAATCAAACTTTCATTAGGTTGCATTATTGCTGTGGTTTAACCCCAGCAGGCAGCTAAGCCTACTTGCTCACTCTTCTCCAGTGGGATGGGGGAGAGAATCAGAAGGGCAAAAATGAGAAAGCATTGGGTTGGCATAAAGACAGTTTAATAATTAAAGCAAAACCTGTACACACAAGCAAAGGAAAACAAGGAATTCATTCACTACTTCTCATAGGCAGGCAGATGTTCAGCCATCCCCAGGAAAGCAGGTCTCCATTGTGTATCAATTGGGAAGACAAATCATAGAATCATAGAATATCCTGAGTTGGAAGGGACCCGTAAGGATCATCGAGTCCAACTCCTGACTCCACACAGGACCAGCTGAATCAGAGCATATGACTGAGAGTGTTACCCAGACACTTCTTGAACTCAGTCAAGCTCGGTGCTGTGATCACTTCCCTGGGGAGCCTGTTCCAGTGCCCGACCACCCTCTCAGTGAAGAACCTTTTCCTGACATCCAACCTAAACCTCCCCCGTCGCAGCTTCATTCCTTTCCCTCGGGTTCTATCACTGGTCACCAGAGGGAGGAGATCAGCACCTGCCCCCTCGCTCCCCCTCGTGAGGAAGCTGTATGCTGCAGTGAGGTCTCCCCTCAGTCTCCTCTTCTCTAGGCTGAACAAACCAAGGGACTTCAGCCTCTCCTCATATGTCTTCCCCTCTAGACCCTTCACCATCTTTGTTGCCCTCCTTTGGACACTCTCCAATAGTTTTATGTCCTTTTTGTACTGTGGCACCCAAAACTGCACACAGTACTCGAGGTGAGGCTGCACCAGCGCAGTGTAGAGTGGGACAATCACTTCCCTAGACCGGCTAGCAATGACATGCTTGATGCACCCCAGGATATGGTTGGCCTTCCTGGCAGCCTGGGCATGCTGTTGACTCATGTTCAACTTGCTGTCGACCAAGAGCCCCAAGTCCCTTTCAGCATGGCTGGTCTCCAACATCTCATCGCCCAGTCTGTATGTATAGCCAGGGTTGCCCCTTCCCAGGTGCAGAATCCGGCACTTGCCCTTTTTAAACCTCATGGAGTTGGTGATTGCCCAGTTCTCCAATCTGTCCAGATCTCTCTGCAAGACCTCTCCACCCTCGACGGAATCAACAGCTCCTCCCAATTTGGTGTCATCTGCAAAGTTGCTCACGACGCCTTCTAGTCCTACATCCAAGTTGTTTATGAAAACATTAAAAAGGACTGGCCCTAAAATGGAGCCCTGGGGAACCCCACTAGTGACTGGCCGCCAGCCTGATGTAACCCCATTTACCGTAACTCTTTGGGCCCGACCCGTCAGCCAGTTGCTCACCCATCGCACTATGTTTTTGTCAAGCTGTATGCTGGACATTTTGTCCGGAAGGATACTGTGAGAGACAGTATCAAAAGCTTTACTGAAATCTATAAAAAAGACATCAGCTGGCTTCCCTTGGTCAACTAGATGGGTGACCTTGTCGTAAAAGGAAACTAAGTTTGTTAAACAGGCCCTTCCTCTCACGAACCCGTGTTGGCTGTGACCAATGACTGCGTTGTCCTTCAGGTGTTTTTCAGTAACTCGCAGCATAATTTTCTCCATAATTTTACCAGGCACTGAAGTGAGACTGACAGGCCTGTAGTTACCAGGGTCTTCTTTCTTGCCCTTCTTGAAGATTGGAACAACGTTTGCCAGCTTCCAGTCAACTGGGACCTCTCCAGATTCCCAAGACCGTTGAAAAATAGTTGAGAGAGGTCTTGCAATGACATCAGCCAGCTCTCTGAGCACCCTGGGATGAATACCATTGGGCCCCATGGACTTGTATGCATCCAGGTGGAGCAGCAAGTTCTGCACAATTTCAGGGTCAGCTGGAAGTTTATTGTTAACTGCAGTCACGGTCCTCCAACTCGGGGCAACTGGGGTCCCAGATCCCATCATCACTGTGGAATACAGAGGCAAAGAAGGCATTAAACATCTCTGCTTTATCTATGTCCCTGTTTGTAAGGTGACCATTCTCGTCGAGTAACGAGCCAATAGTCTCTCTGCTCCTCCTTTTGTTATTAACGTACTTAAAAAAGCCCTTTTTACTGTCCTCCACAGTACTGGCCAGTTTCAACTCTAACTGAGCTTTGGCCACACAAATTTTCTCCCTACAAAGGCAAGCAGCATCCCTGTAGTCCTCCCACGTTGCCTGACCCTGCTTCCAGCAGGCATACACTTTCTTTTTCCGCCTAAGCTCTAGAAGAAGATCCCTGTTCAGCCAAGCTGGCCTTCTGCCCTGCCGGCTGGACTTGCAGCATTTTGGAATCACCTGTTCCTGAGCTCTTAGGAGGTGGCCCTTAAAAAGTGACCAGCACTGATGGACCCCGATGCCTTCAAGAGCAGTTTCCCAGGGGACCTGACTGACTAGTTCCCTGACCAGCCATAACTCTGAACGTACTCCCTTCCTCCTTCTTTCCCTGAGCTTTTATTGTTGAGCACAATGTCATATGGTATGGAATATCCCTTTGGTCAGTTGAGGTCAGCTGCCTTAGCTGTGTCCCCTCCTAGCTTCTTGTACAACCCCAGCAAGAGCAGAAAAGGCCTTGACACTGGGTAAGCACTGCTCAGCAATTACTAAACCATCCCTGTGTTATCAACACTGTTTTCAGCACAAACCCAAAATGCAGCCTCATATGAGCTGCTGTGAAGAAAATTAACTCTATCCCAACAAAAACTAGTACACTTATTTAGACTGTGAAACGTTTATATTTGAGACTAATCCTTACTATGCATTTGTGCAGGCCTTTTTATATGGTTCCACTTACTTGTATCCCTAAGAATTATGTGAATTTGTTTTAGTTTTGTTTCCCAATGGTTTCTATGATAATCGAAGTAAGTGCTAATATTATAGTGATGACTTGCCTCTCCAAATAAGCTTTTGTTGGAGATCTTCACCAGCATATTCCTTTACCACCAAGCCTAAAGATCCAAGCTCTTCATTTGTCTGATATTGTGTTGTATAGCCTAACCTTATGTATGGCATTATTTTTCTCCATGAGTTTGGTTCTGAACTTGTGAAATATTGAGTTTAACTGACCTTCTTGACTCTAATGACGTAAATGGGGATTGAAATCATTGAGCACTTTATTGGTTTAGACCCCTTCACTTCTTTAATCTCAGAAGATTACTTCCAGTCACACATGGTCAGCAGGGTACTAGCCTTTCTAACATACTCTTTTAGAGCAGTTTCAAACATCTGACTTCTTCAAACACTCTTGTATCTATGAGATTTCTCTCTCTTGGTACAAACCAACTACTCAATAGGTCTCAAAATAACTTTCCTTCTACATGGTATTTTGTTTTTCACTGAGAGTAAATTCTAGTGTTATGGTTCACCATGTAATGCTGCACTATTCTTGTTAGTTATAGAGTAAGATGATCATAAGCTGAGAGTTGTAAAACAGATGAAGTGAAGCAATGCCTTAAGCCAAGGCTATGTTCCCTGGGTTGCTGTTCATAGGGAAAATAGCATTACCAAAATTAACAAAAACCAGCAGGTATCTCTTTGATGCCTGATAGGCAAAAATCTAACCCAAGTGCTGCTGGGGAGGAAGATGCTGATATGAAATAGACTCGAAAGGAAAAAAACCTGCAATGGCATGTCCAGCAAGTTGCCAGGAAAGTTGTTAGACCTCTAAGGGAAAATGAATGTAAAGAAAACAGCTAAGCAGAGCAAAAGTAAAGAGTTCAGAATTCACAGATAGCGCACCTGCAGAAATTATATTGCTGAAACTAGAAAACCTAGAAAGCAATACATGTAGAAATAATATCACAAAAGCAGGTGTGCTGGTGTGGGGTGAGAAGGCTCTAGTGAAGGTGAAAGTGCCCTTAATTACTTTTCACATTTAAAAAGCTTCCTTTCCTTAATGAGTATCCACATATATTTTCAC
Source organism: Grus americana (assembly GCF_028858705.1). Classification (NCBI taxonomy): domain Eukaryota; kingdom Metazoa; phylum Chordata; class Aves; order Gruiformes; family Gruidae; genus Grus; species Grus americana. The sequence continues at coordinate 9,377,288 of NC_072854.1, read as the reverse complement.
CAGAAAAATAACCCCAGAAATGTTCCAGGCTTCTGGAAATCCTCTACAATCAAAATAAGAAGAAATTAAAAATGGGGATAGTCTTGTGATTTGCAATAAGACAATGCAACACAAAAGTATGAGCCAGCATGGCATTCTTTTGTAGAGATCTAATGCAGCTGAGGGTAGTTAGAAGAAACTAGAAGAGTTAAAACAATTTCTTTCAATGACAAGAATAGATCCTGAGCCATTTTGGAAACCACTATTCCGTTTCTTCCCCTCCTTCTTTAAAAATCAAAGAAAACATCCCACTAAAAACATGCATATGAAAACCACAAAGAACTGTCTTTCCAATATATCACAAAAGAAATCCAAATGTACCAGCCTAGTAAGCTGTTGAACATCAATGACTGCAAAAAATATGGTCAGTGAGTAATCTCTTCAGCTGCAAAAAGGACAGAAGATCACAGGACAGAAGTGGGATCTCTAGAGAAAATCAGTGAAATAATTGAAATCTGATGTCAGTGCAGTCCTTCCCAGTGTAAACACAGGCACCTTGATCACAGGTGCTGACGTTCTTCCAGCACCAGCAGCACCCCAAGTAACCACTACGGCAGTGTCCCCAAAACCCTCCTTGGCAAAATGGCCTGTGTGCTAGCAAGCAGAGACCTCCAGCTACATGCCTGTGACCTCGAAGAACAGCAAGCAGGGACCCCCTGGGTGCACATGTGCAACTTCACAGGGGTTTCTCCCTGTCTTTTGCATCGGGGGTTGCAGGGAGCAGCACTGGCCTATGTAGTGCTGGAGCACCTGCACCTACCATGGCGGGGGGTGCATGTAGGGACCACACCCTATAGAGAGAGGCAAGTTGGTAACTCACAAAGCCTGTGAGGTGTGTGTTGGAGTGGTGCATGTAGCCATGTGAATGTGCATGTGTCTGCATGCATACAGGTGTGATTAGAACTTCTCAGGATTTGTTTTAGAAGGTTGTTTAGAAATTTGTAGGTGTCCATTAACATTCTGTACCTAGTATTGTGGTTTGTCGATTGTCTTGCTGATACAGATCCTGAATACATAGTTCACTGATTGCAAGTTAATTACATGCTGTTAATAAATCAATAAACTGCTTCAATCCTATTCTGACTTTAACTACATGAACTGAGCAGTTTTTCCCTGTGACAGGCATCACAGGGGTGTTTTATGCTTGTGGGTTTTGTGGGTTTTTTTGTTTTCGTTGGTTTGGGTTTTTTTTAGTAGAGGCAAAACTGAATTTGTTTTCACATTGAACCAGTTAAAAACTGTGAGAAGAGCTAGAGGGGTGCCCAGTCCAGAGTGATACTTTGGACATGATTTATCAGTTTGTTCTCAAAACTTTGCAAACGTGTCTTCATAGCTCTGGTACGATCTGAGAGCTCAGCCAGAACAAACCTGTTTAAATGCCAACAAAGGAAGACCACATTTGCTTCATGTTTGTCATATTAAAAAAAAAAAAAAAAGTTGGTGGAAGCTTTCTGTTATGTGGATACCAATGTAAAGCAAAATCAGTGAGAATGCCTGCTCTATGTCACAGTCAAAAGGAAACCTAGACTTTTTTTTTTTTTGCCAAAACTAAACTAGATTAGAGAACTGGGGATTCAAAACTTTCAGTCAGATTAGGCCAATGAAATTTGCCCTGAAATACTTAGATGACAAATTAAAGCAGTTTCAGTGCCTTGTAGGCTGCACTGGAACACCAATCAAATCATATATTGCTCACAATAAGGCTTTGCTTAAACATTGGCCAACATAGGTCTGGACAGGGCCAATACATCAGCACTTTATATACGCATATAGTAAAATGTGTGTGTACAACTGTACAACCACCGTAAGCAGTTCTATTAATTGGGAAAGGTATATCAAGCAAAATTCTGATGGGGTTTCTTCTGGGTCTACTGCTGCTCAGTGTTTCAGTAGTGACTGGGGTGGAGAGCATACTTATGTGTATGGGCACCATCTAACACCACTGTCTCATGTTCGGCTTGTGATCCGCTAAGTGGACAAGATCTTTTACTAAAGAATAGGTACTGACTTGGTAAGTTGTCTCTCTGCTTTATATACTGGAGAACCAGATCAGAATTTTCTTGAGAAGTTGAAGGAAAGGTCTAAAAAATAAGTTGAAAAAAAATGACGCACAACTTGCTAAGGTGTGTAAAGAGCAATATCATTTGTAAGATATGAAATAGTTCTTTCATTTTCCTCAGTGCTGCATACTGTGCTCAGTCTCAGCAAGCACACTGTGTTTCGTTTTCTGAAGTGCGTTTCAGAAAAAGTATGGATCAATTTCAAAAGAAGCTAAAGGAGACCAACCGGGAATTATCAGTGATCTAAAAAGCAAGACTGATGAGGAGAGTTTGAAACAATTGGGGTAGTTTAGTTTATAGAAGAGAAGACAGAGAGCAGACATAATAATGTAAAAAGGAGCTGTAGAGAGTAAAGGACTGGACTGTTCATGTCCCCTGTGGTTACAACAAGGGTAATGGGTTTAAGTTGGTTCAATAGAGATTCAGCTTCAGTTGAAGGAAAGAAAATGTATGAGTCCTGTCACCAAGTTTAAGGAGGCTGTGTTTTAAAGAGCACATCTGTGAGGAGCAGTCAAGGACAGTTAATCTTGTATTGGGGCTGCAGAACAGATGAGATGACTTCTTTATCTTCTTTCAGTCCCAGATAGTTGGGGTTTTTTGACCACACAGTTCTTCTGGATCACATGTAATTCAGAAGTAATGGAAACCTTCCTGTGGCTTGCAGTGTTTCCCTTACTAGGACTGCATCTTCTGTTCCATCTGCAACAACATGCCATAGTGCTCTGATGAAGAAAACAACCATAGACGTCTTCCTCCACACTTCTACCAAGGAATCCATGCTGAGATGGACAGAGGGGCCTATGGACACATGTTTTTCCATAAAGGCAACTGTCATGGATTGGCAAGGCAATCATCCAGACATAAACTGTGCCTGATGAGAGAACTGTGAAAACCAGAAGGATTAAATGGAAGGGAAACTTGCTTCCTTAAAAGGTGGTGGAGCCCCTTCTGTGGTCTGACAAGGGAATTCAAGGAAATCATGTTTAGAAAGGCAGAAATTAAAAATGTAATGCCACTGTCCAAAATAACAGAAATATTGTGAAATAATTTGTATTCATATTACAGCTCTTCTGTTACAAAGTTAGTGCTGTAACCTACAAGATTGGAGGTTATAGCAGCTCACCATCTTATTATATGAAAGAGAACTGTATTTTATAATAGATAAAGAGCAAACTGATAAAAACTGAGGGGGCTAATAATAAGAAATTATGTTTAATATCAAGGAAAAATGTAGAAGCATAAAATACTGGCCCTTTAAATGAGGGAAAACTAGGAGTTGAGGAAAGGTGAATGAAAAAGCCTTGATATTTTATCAGCTGAGACATGCAGAATCATATCATGAGGCTGGTTTCTAGCCTTGAATACACATACAAATTACCCTTTTGTATTCAATATCATTCAGTTGGTTTGTAGCATGCCATGTCTGGGTAAATTAGCTTTTCAAAAACATTGCGGTACTGCTATTCAGTGCATAGTCTAACCATGTCACAAGGTGATGTACTGCACTTCCACTGTGCTATCTACTGATTTACGTCAGTGAATTATAAAGCATTCGATACCTTTAATAGAGTGGCATGTTTTGTTGTTTGCACGAGTTGTGTATTTGCTGTATAGTCATAGCAGTATATTTTATTGAAGTAGAGCATAGGTAGTGCTGAGAAAATGAACTTTACAAATAAATATTCACTCATGCACAGAAAAAGATTTTTCTTCTAGTCTCACGAAAGCACCCGTAAGAGTGTTTAATAATAATGTGATCAAATCAGGTTCCATTCATACCAATGATAAGCATCACCCATATCCTCTGAAACCAAACTCTACTTTCTTCTAGTTTGTTGAACATCTGGTGACTCCCCTAAGGACTAATTTCAAATATCTTCACAGTATTCCTCTTGTCTGGGTTAACAAATCTCTAAATTCTGAAATATGTGGGATGAGATGATTGATTATATTTTCCACAGTTTAGCTACAGCAGTGAAACAGAATCACTGTTTCCCTTGTAGCAGACTTGATCCAACAGTGACATATGGGACTAAATTAGTAGAATCCCCTAAATTACAGAGGCATGTTAGGGGTAAGCACCCCTTACATAACTAGCCATACTGATCTCATCTCCACCTTCTTTCCACCAGCAGGAAAATTTCTAGTTGCAGAGTAAGAGTATCTTGTGATATGATGGTATGTCCTCTTCTGCCTGAGTGAATCATGGCACTGGGATATCTACATCGAATGAAGAAAGATGGAAGGTGAGGTGCACTGCTTTTACCAATTAATTAAAGGGACAGATGCCTTGATAAGGGATAGAAATATTGCCATAAAACTAAAGTAACATCAACTAATCTTGCAGTGATTATTTTGGCCAGAGCCTTAATAGTGTTAAGGCATCTAATTACCACTAATTTGAATCAGAGGAGTAGAATACCTCTGGAGATATGGCTTCAGATATCTTAAATAACCCTGGGAATATGGATCTTTGTTCGTCTTTTGCTACAATTCTCCTCCACGTTTTTCTTCTTTCTTCTTTTCATACTCACTCATGGCTCATATCTTCTAATTTATTTTGAGATGCTTAATATAATACAGAATTAGCTGATGTTGACAAAGGCCTCTGGAAATCACTTAGTCAAACTCCTCTGGTCAGAGCAGGGTCATCTAGAGCAGGTTGCCCAGGACTGTGTCCAATCAGATTTTGAATATCTCCAAGGATGGAGACTCCACGCCATCTCTGAGTAACCTGTTCCAGTGTCGGACCACCTGACACCCTGCTTCCTGACACCCTGCCCCTTGACCAACATTGTCAGAGTAAAGAGACTGCTGACACCACGCCGCTTGACACCCTGTCCCTTGACCGATACTGGCCACATAGGCAGTGTGTTGCCCAGATTTAATGCAAGGTGTGATTCTCTCAAATCAGGATACCATTGATGGAGCCAAGGCATGGTATGATTCTCACCCACATTCAAAAGGCGTTTGCATGATTGGCTGTTGCTGCTAGATGACCCGGACACTGAGCGGCAGCCTACCAGAGCCATGGCATTGCTTATAATCCTGTGTTTGCTGTCAGAGATCAGGTGAGTTGCTGTACGGGCATGTTGTTGCTCATCTTTCTTGCTGCCTTAATAAAGTTTGTTTTATAATATGTTGTCAGACTCCATTACTGTTTGGACCACACTGCCCTTACAGTGAACTGAAGGCCCCAGGCTGAGGTGGAGAAGATGATGTGGGTGGGGGCTTCAGGCGTGGCTGGTCAGGGACATTAAGGCCATCAGGCTGTGTCGAAAGCCTTGTTTAATTCACAGTAAACAACATCCACTGCTCTTCTGTCATCCACCCACCCAGTAATCTCATCCTAGAAGGCTAGTATTTTTGTCCACCATGATTTCCCCCGCACAAATTCATGATGAATGCTACCAATCACCTAAATTTCATGTGTTTGGAAATGTTTTCAAGAATTATTTGCTCCATCACCTTCCCAGGAACTGAGGTTGAGGATGACCAGCTTGCAGTTCCCTAGGTACTTCTTGCCCTCCTGGAAGATGGGAATGACATTTGCTTTCTTCTGGTTGTCAGAAACTCTGAACACTTCCTTATTTGTGTGCATATGTTTAGAGTGGGCCACTTCTGCCCTGTTTTGTAGTCTTCAAGCTTTCTTGTTCATATCTGGTACTTATTACCAGAAAAGACTAATATATTATTCTTAAATATTATAGTACATATTATTTTGCATGTGCCACCAGACAGAAATTTTCAACACAGTGTCACAGTCCAGACAAAATTAACAGCTAACTGAGATCCATTCTTTCAAATGGAAGAGCATTTTTGTTGCAGAAGGAAGATCCCTGATGACATCCTAAAATCCTCATCAGTCAGGATGCACAATAGAATGACAAAAGTAAAGCTTTTGCTGACAACAGATGTGTTGTCATACTAGAAATCGAAGAACAAGAAAAAGGCAAGGCTATTGCCTTCATCAAGGTTAACCCTGAAATAAAACCATTTGTTAATATTTTATTTTCTAATCCATTTCTTGTGACACAGAATGATAAAAATGTTCATGCAAAAACCTTCTTAGCACCGTAACAATTAATTAGACCTATGTAGCAGCAAAAAATTATCATTCACAAATAGTGAATAAACTCAGCAAGCCAATAAATCAAAATAATATGCCTCTACTAATCCCAACTTTTTTCGTCTACTCTGGCTAGAAGTGAGTCGAAAATTAGCATTTAACAACGCAATCACTAAATGTAATCTTTCTATTACTGTAAATTCTATATATGTGGATAGATTTTTGTTCTTATTAGCTTTGTCGTTATTTGTAATAATTCTATGTATGGTATATGTGGTTTCATTTTAAGGTATAGGATAAGATTCACAAAACCTTCTTTTTTAACTTTTCATTATGCCCATTTTGTATTTGGCTTCTTCATCCAACATGCTTTAGGGTAGCTCATCAGTGCATGAGAAAACACTAAAAAGCCTGTACTGTGGTGATCAGAAAGTTTGTAGTGTCTGTTTCCACAAACATTCCAATGGATACATTTTTTTCTTGCATGAGTATTTAAAAGACAAAAAACATATGACTCGGCAATGTGCACCTGCAGCCCAGAAAGCCAACCATGTCCTAGGCTGCATCAAAAGAGGCGTGACCAGCAGGTCAGGGGAGGAGATCCTCCTCCTCTATTCCTCTCTCATGAGACCCCACCTGGAGTACTGTGTCCAGTTCTGGGGTCCCCAGTACAAGACAGATGTGGAGCTGTTGGAGCAGATCCAGAGGACATCAGAGGGCTGGAGCACCTCTCCTATGAAGACAAGCTGAGAGAGTTGGGGTTGTTCAGCTTGGAGAAGAGAAGGCTCCAGGGAGACCTTATTGAGGCTTTCCAGTACCTAAAGGGGCCTACAGGAAAGCTGGAGAGGGACTGTTTAAAAGGGCACAAAGTGATAGGACAAGGGCTAATGGGTTTAAGCTGAAGGAGGGTAGATTTAGATGAGATATTAGGAAGAAACTCTTCACTATGAGGGTGGTAAGACACTGCAACAGGTTTCCCAGAGAGGTTGTGGATCCCCCCCTCCCTGGAAGTGTTCAAGGCCAGCTTGGATGGGGCTTTGGGCACCCTGGTCTAGTGGAGGCTGTCCCTGCCCATGGCAGGAGGTGTTGGAACTAGATAATCTTTGAGGTCCCTTCCAACCCAAACCATTCTATGATTCTATGAACATCAAATTAATTCATTATTATCATTGAAGCATGTTCTGTAGTATTTGGCCTGCCCTGGCATTGTCACTGAACACCAAATGCTTCATTTTGCCAAGTACAAAGGGAAATGGACTTAGAAACATAAATATTGTTTGATTGTTGTCATCTCTTCTCTGATATTAAATGAACAAGTATTGAAATATTCCTTTCCAGAGAAAGGATTTTCCTGAGTTTAAAGCTCAGGAATTTGCAATGAAGGCAAATCGAATCCTGGGCTATATCTGCAGGGGCATTACTTGCAAAGATAGAGACGTGATCATCCCACTATACTCAATGCTTTTTAGGTTGCACCTAGAGTGCTGTGTTCAGTTTGGGTCCCCACAATACATAAAAGATGCAGAGAGACTGGAGAGGGTACAAAGGAGGGCCACAAAGATGATCAAAGGGCTGGAGAACCTGCCCTATGAGGAAAGACTGAAGGAGTTAAGTCTCTTCTTCCTGGAGAAGAGAAGGCTCACAGGGAACCTCATCATTGTATGCTAGTACTTAAAGGACAGCTGCTCTTGACAAGGAATCACATGGAGAACACATGAGAGCAACAGGTACGAGTTGCACCAGGAATGGTTTCACCCTGATATCAGAAGCTTTTTACAGTGAGAACAATGTTTCACTGGCACAACCTCCCCAGAGATGTGGTGGAGTCCCCATCACTGGAGGTTTTCAAGACGCAATTGAACAAGGTGCTAGATAATCTTATGTAGGCTCCCTTTCCCTAGAAAGATTGGACCAGATGATCTTTCAAGGTCCCTTTCAACCTGGGCTATTCTATGATTCTATGCATACCACTCACGACTCTGCCACAGCTGCTGACACCTAAAGACTTTAGGTCCAGAACCTCAAAGTTATTTAAATCCCTAACTCTTGATAAAAACAATATGAGTAAGGTGCCAGAGTAGGGTTCATGGCCATTGTCTTTAAAATGAAGAATAATTTTTTTATTTTTTTTTTAAATCAGATCAACTATCTATTTGTAATAATAAGCTCTTGAGGTAAAAATGATGTGCTGGTTTTGTCTGAGATATAGAGTTAATTTTCTTCATTGTAGCTAGCGCAGGGCTGTGTTTTGGGTTTGTGCTGAAAACAGCGTTGACAACACAGGGATGGTTTCGTTACTGCTGAGCAGTGCTTACACAGAGCCAAGGCCTTTTCTGCTCCTCACACCACCCCACCAGTGAGTAGGCTGGGGGTGCACAAGGAGTTGGGAGGGGACACAGCCGGGACAGCTGACCCCAACTGACCAAAGGGATATTCCATACCATATGATGTCATGCTCAGCATATAAAGCTGGGGGGAGAAGAAAGAGAGGGACATTTGGAGTGATGGCATCTGTCTTCCCAAGTCACCGTTACGTGTGATGGAGCCCTGCTTTCCTGGAGATGGCTGAACACCTGCATGGTGATGGGAAGTGGGGAATTAATTCCTTGTTTTGCTTTGCTTGTGCATGTGGCTTTTGCTTTACCTATTAAACTGTCTTTACCTAAACCCACTCACTTTTCTCACTTTTACTTTTCTGATTCTCTCCTCCATTGCATGGGGGAGAGTGAGCAAGTGGCTGTGTGGTGCTTAGCTGCCTGCTGGAGTTAAAGCACAAGAAAAGGTCTTGGAGCTAAAATTCTATTGTTCCAGTCTTAATAAGGCTTTTGGCTAATACACTATTATAAAGATAAAATGCAACAAACTGCAGCAGAATTCAGCAGAAATATTTCTATAGCCTTTTATGAGATATTGACGGGACCCATCAACATTTGGGGTAGAATTATTTCACCATTGCTCTAATTAAATTATGGCATTATTCTGGAATACTTCACTTCTAAAATAGCAATATGCAGTTCTGACTATATACAGAATTTCTAGAAATTTCTGGAACATGTTGACCAAAAAATGTTCTTTTGTGTGCACAGTACATTCCGTGGTTTGGAGTTTTTCTTCTTTTTATTCCTTTTTAATAACTATTATGCATTCTTTTTCCATTAACAATGAGTGCCATTTACTGCTTAATGTATTTTCATGAAAACCCAACCAGATGTTCTTCATGAAAGTGGACATTTTTTCAGGAACATTTTGGTTTGGCTGAAAAGCTATTTCATATTATTAAATGTGGAAAACCTTTCAGCTAGTGCTAGTTTTCACAGATTTCTAAAAGATTGAAGGATATTTTGCAGACCTCTTCCTGAGAGCCAAAGTGGGAATAACAGAGTTGATCTTTTATCTTCTTCTTGGCATTCTGTTGTAGGTATCATTAAGCATGACAGTTTTTAAAAGTCTTCTGTTTCAGAATGCCCATTTACAGAACTCAGTATAAAACACTGTCTCTCCTGTGAGAGCACAAAGCAGTTTAAAATGCAACCTGATTTAATATAATTGCCATGTTCCAGTCCCTTACCTCTTCACTTAAGAAAACAACAATTTTTAAGAGTTTGTTATTTTTTCCTTTTTAAATACACTTTTCAGATAAAGTGTAGCAGCCAGCAATTTCTTTCTCCCTTGGTAAAAATACAGTGAAAACAAGCTCTCTCTCACACTCACCCTTATTAAAGAAGACACAGAAGGGACACCTGTCCTCTCAGGTGAGTCAGAGAGAGCTCTGCCAAGGGTAACAGAATGAAAAGTTTGGGTTTCATGACAACAGACAAGAAATTGTCTTCATTCCATTGTTTTTCAATACATCTCACTTCACAAAGAGGAGTAGAGCAGGGTGGTTGGAACTAGATGATCTTTGACGTCCTTTCCAACCCAAACCATTCTATAATTCTATGATTCTATGTTCTCAAATGATGCATTCAAGTATGCCACCCTCAAGTCTTCTTCCTCAAAGAACACATTAGAACATGTGTCCCTAAAGCTCCATCCTCAAGATCCAGTTTGGGGAGCCAAGGGGAAGGCATTGAATCTTCCATCTCCAGATCTCTGATGGTTTGTAAGTAAGATACATTAGCTCTCTTATTTAGCTGCATGGTCCCTATTAAAACAGGTAAAAAGTGTTTCCCTCCTTCACAAAATATCAGTAGTAGTAATAACAATAAATGTATTTATACCACTAGCAACAAGATGAGCATTAAGAGTGATAGAAGTGTTGCTAGTACTAGTAAATCCACAGTTCCCCAAAATCTGTTAGACACCCAATGGAAGTACATCAAAGCCAATACCAAGACAAATTATCTATCACCAAATTCAAGTTTTTAAAATTAATAAAATGGAGCTTCTTCCTGCAGCTCTTTCTGGCTTCAGCCAATGAAATTATGAAAGTGGCATAAATATATGAGAATTTACAGAAATATACAATATATGTTATGAGTTCTATTAAAGCCTTTGCAATTTACTGAAGCCATGTTTTCAAGTTCTGCTTCTCTGCAAAGTAGAGATGCAAATTTAAAAAAGAAAGGTTGAGATTCTCACCTAAACACATCTCCTGCAGCCAAGATTTTGAGAAGCATCACAAATTGCAAGATCACCAATAAAAATTTAAGAGTTGACAATACCATAAAAATCAGCATTGGCCTGTTGAAGTCAATGGAGTTATACTGTTTTTGTACTGGCTGAGAATCTTGTCCATTGTTTCTACTGCAAATAATTTATAGTCTAATTAAGAACTTATTGCTCTGTCAGCACCAAGTAATGCAGCAGGTAAGGAACCAGAGTTTTAGAGACAATATCTCTCTTGAGTTTACGCAGTGACCAGTATTATAGGCTGTATTGTTCTAGCAACAACATGGACAACATGTCTCATAAATTAGGTATTTTTTTTAATCTTTGAGGTGCTCTCAAATCTCTGCAATTACTGTCTAATTCAGCAGTTTAGGAACCCAGCACCAAGCCATGATGCACTTGTGTATAACATTATGTGTAATCACAGCCTGGGGCAAGCAAGAACCATCTCTTCCTTTCTGCTGCATGGAGTAAGAACTTTTAAAGTTAATATCATATGCTTACTTCCAGTGCCCGGCAGTGGGCCTCCCCTGGCTCAATAAATAATGTTCTCTGCTTTGGGAGTAGAATGAACTTTGTTCCACTAATGCCAAAATCTCCATTTAATCATCACAATTGAATCTGGGAACTGGAGTCAGTCCTCTGCCTCTAGAGGTGGCAGACAAGCACATCGGATCACATCAGGCTCAGCAAGCCCTGTGGCAGTGTCAGTCACCACTAGACAGCACCAAAGAGAAGGATGAATCCAGCTGAGTCAGTGGAAAGGGATAAGAACTTTTAAAGTTAGCGTTCAAACAGGTGCTCAGACAAATCTCTGTAAAGGTTTCAAACTTCTGTGATCTAACCATAGAATGACCAGACATCAATGCAGCCCAGGAAATATTGATGCAATATTGATGATTCGCTTGACTTGCTTCTACTAACTGGACAATGTTATTCTTCTCTAAGTATACTGTAGATTCTGAACTGTTGACAGAGACTGCATAGACTTGGACATATATATTCTGCAGAAATAGCTGAAGTGCTGGAAAGTGCAGCACACAAGTGTGACAGAAATGGGGGATAGTAATAGTAGCAATATTAATCATAATGGTCGTTTGACTAGCCTAGATCCTTATGAAAGACAGCATAGTTCTTGCAAATTTTTTTATGAAAGAACAGAAAAAAATGGCATGACTGCTGGGTAAAGTCCTGTCCATTTAAAAAAAAAAAAAAAGTTTATTACAATCATCCTGTTAAAGGATCTAAACAATAGGAGTAAAGCCCTGTGAGGAAGGAACTGGTGGTTGTGCTGAGCAAACTGGGGAAGATGTGCCATTGAGAACCTTGAACAATGTCAATAACGAGAAGCCTAAACAAGTCACAGAAAATGTTAATAATGACATGAAGGAATAACTATTAAGGACATGAGGAGTCTGCAAAATCTGTATTACATTGTAAAGAGAGAACTGAAAATCATAGGAGAGAATAAAGTAAACTGCTGTCAGAAGAAAGTCATTACTAGGTGACTCAGATTAGTCTGAAGATCCAATAGTTAAGACAGTTTGAAGGTAAGTCAGTGGCCAAGTCAACTGAAACTGAAAAGTTGATCAAGACAATGGCGTTTATTTGGAATCTTATACTTTGACTTTGTGAGAGCCAAGGAAGAAACAGCAGAGTGGGTACATAATATTATGCATGTGATTACACAGTAAAACAACTATATCATCATAAAATTGTTCTAAAATTACAAAAATACATCATAGATTTGAAGTAGAAGGATGAAAAAATATCATGATAATCAACATGTAAACAGGAATTACAGGGAAGTGTAATCCACGCTTAGGTACCAAGTTTGACCAAATTGCACCCTTGGCTTCTCTACAAGAAAGTGAAGTAGAACTATGCCTGCATAGCAAATTTAAATGGAAAAGAAGATATTCTACCTGAAATAGCTGATTAGGAAAAGTGTAGAAACACTACAAGGTGATACTATAAATATTTAAGGATACTTAAATTCTGATGAAGAAATAAAGGTATATCAAAGCTATTCTGGTTTGGACAAACTGCAAGCTCTTGGGGAAGGGGAAATTAATGGTAAAAAATATGGCCAAGGCAGTGAAAAAAATATTCCATCACAAATACATAGCACTTTGTGGCAGTATTGCATTGGACAAAGATTGATATAAGGGAGTTGGACAGAGGAGCCAAGCTAAATTTAGCATTTTTTGCAAGACACTGAACATGAATTTAGTGTGAACAGACTTTATGATCATAGAAACAGTACAACAACCTGAAAGTGAACTAGAATCTCCTGGAACCGATTTTTCTTGCTAGATACTATTCTTGAAGAGACAGAAAATGGACTGAATGTGTCTTGGATAAAGTTCTACCGCTAAATGAGGAATGAAATGCCACTGAGTGTAACTCACTGTAAAGACACCAACCTAAGATTTGTAGTCAGAAATAAATGGAAAGAAGACTAACAGAGTTAGAAAAGAAGAGTTACGTGCAAATTTACAAAAGAAGGTGTCAAGTTTTAAATGGAATGCAAACCTGAGAAAAGAAATTAAGAGCAAATTTAGGTGTGAACCAGTACATTAGATGTCTAACATCCTTTTATACTCAATGGAAAGAATAGAGTTCAGACTGCTAACAAAAATCCGGATATACTTCAAGATAAGCTTAAGTTTCACTATGTGTACATGTACATGTTTCCTGCCATTTAAAGTGTCCTATGGGAGACTAGTGGCACCTGGGCACCATCGCTTGAATGTTGACATCCAGCACCATTTATGATGCTCTAAGGAATTCTATCTGGCCTTCAGCTGCCACTCCAGAAAGGCTAGTGGGGTCACATAGTTCTGCATCATAGCTAATTGCCTTGTGTAGACGATTTGTACAAGCTAAGGCACCCACAAAGACCATAGATGGTTGTTTGTATGCACTTAAATTAAGCCCTGAAGCAGCCTATAGATATATACATGGAAATGCCTAAACATAAGCATCTCAAGTTGGAACTAGTTTTACCCAGAAATTTTAATTATGGATATATAGAAGATCACTCAAAAAAAAGATAAAGGAAAGATATACAGTAGAAAAAGTGTAAATCTAGAATGTATGATATGTGGCCAGAACCAAGAGACTCATATGTAAGTGGATGTACCAGATTCAACAGAAATGAATTTGAAATACAGAATTGACAGTTTTAAGTGCTAGAAGCTCTGCAAGAATTACGGGCTCAAAAGAGAAGCGATGTCATACAGTCAGAAGTGCAAGAAAATGGTAGATAAGAAAGATGCAAAAATGTTATTAGACTTTTGAAAATCATTAATGTTCATGAAGTGCATTGAAGAACACCAAATATGGGACTTATTTAAAGCAAGGCAAAAGAGTGCCTCCCTATGGACTTTGCTGTTTTATAATTTGTTTAATTAAAAATTAAATAAAAATGGCAAATAGGATCTGGCAGGAACTGAAGAAACTGTGGGGCATGAAAAATATAAGCATAAACCCAATTATTTGCTGTGCGCTAGAATCTCATGATACATTATCACAGCAGTACTGTGCACACTGAATATACTCACACTGAATATAGACATGACAGAAAGCAACCTTGATGGGAACACTTGCAATACTGAAGAAGGTGATAAAATTCTGAATTCACTTACAACAGTATAAGTTAGAGATACATTAGTAGTTATATTCCCATTGGGATCTCAGGTAATGGGAAGAAATAACAATAATATATAGTTTTATGTGGGATGATCCAAATGCCTTTGACTTCACTAGAGCTAAGCAGTGAGCATGTATTTAACTTTGAAGTCAATGACTTCACAGTTATTTCAATAGAGATGAATCTCACCTTCTAGATAAAATAAGCTATGGATTTCACAAGTGATTCATGTATTTGGCTTATGACTTTTCACTGAACTAGATTATATGCTTTAGAAGATCACCAAATATGATTTACTGTCTTTAAGCGATTTTGCATCTACACATCCTTTACTGAATAGATCAAATGATTAATTACCACTATTGTTAAAAAAAAAAAAAGAAAAAAAGAAAAAAAAAGTGTTGGTCAATAGTTATTTAGAAATGTATAGTACCTGAAATACAATGAGTAGATTAATGTCTTCATTGCCAGTCAGGTAGGTTGAGATGAAGAAACACAGTAATTTTTCATACCGACACATGCCAAAAATGCACTTGGCTGTTAAATTATCTAGATTTTTTTTTTTCCATTGGCCCTGTACAGAGGTCATATATATATTCCGAAATTCAAAAACTCTGAGGAACCTGAGTTTCTGCCCTAAGTTGGACCTACAGATACTCAGCATATTTTCTACTGCTAAGAAGTCTAAATAAACACTGAGACTCCTAACTGTACTAATACTTGCTTGAAATGTTGGTTGTATGTATGTACTAAAGGCTGAAAACTATTCTTGGATATTGTTGTCTCATACAGAAGAAGAATAAAATAAGAAACATCTTTAGCTATTGTGAAAATACATCTGAGAAAGTACTGATTAGAGTAGCTAATATAAGGTTGAACCAGCTAACAAGTTAACCAGATGAAGTCAGACAACAACAAATATTAGAGACAGGACTGTGTCTGAAATTCTGGATTATTGCTATTTTTGTATTTGAAGTAGTAGAAAAAAAATTCTGGTAGTCCTTAAAGACCATACCTAGCAGTACTAGCCTCTGTCCCAGTTTGCAAGCCTCTGCTAGAACTTGCTGTAGGGTGTTTTATTGAAGGCAGTGGAAGTTGTGTTTAATTTTCAGTGATAGAATTTGTCTTTACTCAGAACTACTCTACCTTACCCAGAGAGATAAAGCCAGACTGGCATAAATTTATGAGATAAATTCAGATGGCTATTCATGTGAGATGAGAATTTATCCAAATATTGTGTGTTCACAAGTTCCAGAGCTTTTTTCAGTGTTCAAGCCTAAAATTAGTTTGTTTTTTTGTTTACCCATAACATAGAGAAACCTCCTGAGATTATTTCAGTTGATTCTGTTTACAACAGAACCAGTTTGTTGTAGATTAGCGAGTAATTTAATCAGTGTCTCCAAGCTCTTAGTGACTTAAAGATTTTAAAATCAATATTTAATAAAGATAATGCTTAGTATGCCCCACACAGAGTGGGTCCTGTCTGACTTTTGTAATAACAACATGCTGCTCTTCTCCATCTCCAGTAGCTGCATTCAGAAATGAACTCATTTAACAGTGAAGCATTATGAATTACTCTCAACTGGTTTTGCAAAACTAATTCAAGTGTGAGAAGAGACTTTTCTCCCTGAAGTGTAACCTTCCCCCTGCCCCACCTTTTCTTCTTGCAGAGAAGAAAATAGTTGTTTTCTCTTTGAAGAAGAAATGTGTTTTCTTTGAGGAACTGAAGAACCACACACACAGACACGGAGGGGGAGAGCGCGCCTATTGTGCTGTTCAGACAATCAGACGAGTAACATTCTGCTTCCCCTATGTCAGCTAACCTGGATTTTTTTTCTTAACCTAAATCAAGCACCAGTACAGTTTTTGCTTTGTGTATACACCCAGCAGAATAAAGTGGAAATAGAAGACAGAACTTTTCAAAGTCTGGACTACAGCAGTATTCAAACCTTCCACTCAGAACTATGTGTTTTCTTTTCTTGTAGGAAATACAAGGGAAAAAATGCAAGAAAGCCATTTCCTCTCAAATTAACTATGAAAAGCTCGACTTTTGAAGGGTAATGGGCAGGGGGAGAAAAGAGAAAAAAAAAAAGACCATTTGGGGATTTTTTTAAAATATTTTGTCAAGAAACCAAAGTACTTTGGTTTAATATCAAATTATTTTTAATTGTGTCTGAAATAGTACAGGTTTGAAGCAGTAATTTTATGAACATAAAATTATTTCAATGTAGATGTTATCTACAATAGTTATCTACCACTACCTAGTCATTAGTCTCATTCATATATAATTGAATTTTCTGAATTCACTATTTGAACTGAACACAGTTCAAATTGTGTAATATTTTGTTTCTGCAAAACTTACTTTTCCATCAACAATTACTTCATAGGAAAATATCTTCCCAGACCCATTTAGGAATACAGATAGATTTTAAATTGGAGCAAAAGAATTTGTGTTTAGACAGAATCTTGAACATAATATATACTCAATGACACTCGCTAGGACTAATAATTTTTCACTAATGCCTTCATGTACATGTTATACTAAACCAAGCCTGGCACTTTATTACTTTTTAGGACTTATAAGCATATCTTCTGTATTGTTTGGCTTTTTTGTTTTTGGTTTTTTTTTTTTCTGGAAATAGATTCTTTAAATATTTGTTTCTGCTATGTGATGAATAAAAGTATATTGGCTTTATCAGCTATAAAATTCTGAGTATCTCTCCAGGTAAGTGTAATCTAGTATATCACCACACAGAGTTTGATAAAAGAATGCAAAAACTGTGAAGCCTGCAAGATCAAGTATCTGTTGTATCAAGGGTTTTTTTAATTTAACTAGTTTTCTGTATTCTTGTCACTTGTATAATTTGGAGACTAAAAGTCTGGTGATCCCATCACTGTGTTCATAGAGTTGTTGATGGTTGTATGTAAATTATTTATTTCATCAACAGGCAGCTTGCTGAGGGCCTCTGCAAATTAGCAAAACCTCATGTTAGTTTACTGTGAATTTGAAGGTTGTTTTCCTTCATTTTGTTCCTCTTTTTTTCCATCTTTTATTTTCTCTCTCCTTCCCCTTTCCGAAGGAAACCTTACATTCCTTATTATTTTTTCCTATGAACTGGTATATTTGTGTGTACCATATTGAAGTAAATTTTTTGCTACCTTCCCCCACACACACTTTTCAATAACCTCTCTCCTTCATGCTATGTTTCAAATAAATTTATTTAGGAGAGAGGGGGAAGGGGAAGGGCTTGCTTTCTAAGGCCTGGGAAAGCACTATAAGCTTTATTCTACCCACAAGCAGAGGTGATGAATGTGTGTCACCTTATCAGGAATATAACATGATGAGTAAAGAACAGATGCACCATGGAGGGGACATGAGAGTCGTCTGTCTTATGCTTAGTACAGAAGCAGCAGCATACGAACTGTCCCATTTATGCTTATTTTAACCTCTGCTTTCATATATCACTGCTATTATTGACAAAAGCTTCTTTTCTACTTTTCCAGTTAATGGAAACAGCTGTCTTCAAAGATTCAGAGTATAAAACTAGAAGGGATTGAATAGTCTATGCTTCTGCATGATACAGGCCATTATAAAGACTGTGAATTAGTGTTTATTTGAAGTAGAGCATATGTCTTAGGAAAACAGCCCTATTGATTTTAAAATTTCTAGTGATGGAAAATCTACACTAGCCCTTGATAAGTTCTTCCCATGTTAAATTGTTCTGTTTGTTAAATACATAGACTTTATTTCTAGTCTGAATTTGTATTTGGTCTTCTAGGAGCTGTTGGTATATGTGTTCGTTCTGTACTGAGCCAGCGTACCTTATCTCAGAGGCACAGTCTGGGTAGCACGTTGTTTCCACTCTCTCCACAGCAAACAGGAATTCTGTGTTTCTGAAGGGGGAAACCAATGTCCTAAGCGACTAACTTCCCAAGGCTAAATGGAAGTGAATCAGCCACGAGGAGTTTCCAACCTCCTTTCTGCAAAATACTTTCAGACTTACAGCACTCATTCAGAATATACTAAATACAGCCTTTAAGTCCTTCTTTTCATGAAGATGTTTGAGTCTTCCTGTTTTACACCTTTTCCAGCTGGGCTGACTGCACAGCAATGAGAATGCACATAAGTAGATGGTACATTTCCTTTCTGCTGTGGAAATTGCTCCACTTTATAGGGATAAATACAACAGCTAAAAGAGAGCAATTTTATGGTATCATTACTTATTGCTTCGTGAGACCAGAGATCAAATCTGTCCCATCTTAGCCGAACTACCAGTACACAGTGTAACATAATTGTTTTGCTGAATTTAATAATAAATCATGTTTTTATTTTCCATATTAAAGAATAAATGAGAAGGGCAGAAAGTGTCAAATTCCAACACTGATCCATGACTTGGAAACTTGGCTGCTCTGAAATTTACCTTTAAACCTAAGTAATTATTCTATGTGTAGTACATGTTCTTTCCAAGGGGTCATTGAGGAATCCAACTTCACTCCCTCACAAGCTACTTTATCTAGGTGCTAACCTTCAAAATAGAGAAAGGTTAGCAAGAAAAGGTTAGATCTTCCTTACAGTGGGAAGAACATTGATTTTTTTTTTCTCTTTTTTTTTTTTAATTCATGCCATTCTCTGAAGACACATGTAGGTCTTTAACAAGAACTCTACCAGGAAAAATATTTTGCAAACCCTCCTTAAAGAGAAGAAACCCACACCAATAAACCAACAAAAAAACCCCACGTTACTTTCAATGCTGCTGTACCAGTGTAGCAAAAATTGTAGATTTGTTTCCAGGGAAGACTATATATTTCTAGAGACCTTTAGCAAACCAAGAACTTGATAATATTAGTCATGGATTGAAGAAACTGTTGCGATTCAGAGATGTAAGGCTGGTAAGAACTGAAGTAAGAGATGAGACTACTTCATGGGCGATATACTCCAGATTACTGCTATTTTGTACACTTCAGAAAGATCGTAAGATCCCCAGAGAATTGTAGTCCTTGGATATTTTGTCTGAAATTGAACTATGTTTATTATTTGTAAATGTTTACTGTAACAATTGTGACAACCTTGACTGGCAGTTCTTTTTCTACCTGGGAATACTTGTATCAATTAGCTACCAATATTTCATATATACTCATGAGGTGAAGATACCTGCTGGAAAGGATATATGAAAAATTCATGTGGACAACCCAACAGAGAATGAATGAGTTACCATGAGATCAGATTTGGTATTCCATTTCCAGTAAAAAATCCTGAATACATAGATAAAGCATTTAACTTCTGAGTTAGTCTGTAGGGTACTAGTAAGAAAAACTAAATAAACTTTTTCCTCTCTGACTATGTCATGCATCTGCAGCAAGCTACTTTGTTCCCCAAAGGGGAACACACTAAAGTTATCACATTCATCTTCCCATCCATCTACTTACCTCATCAGTAGAAATTCCTTGCTTTCAGCATTTAGGTCTTCCTACTCTTTTTAGTCCCTCCCCCTTTTTCTCCTTTTCAGCTTTCATCCTAAGTAAATTTCTAAATAGTTTTTCAAATTTTGGAGTTGCAACCTTTAGAAGACAAAGGGATCACAAAAGAAATGAAAGAATAGAACCTTAAATGCTTGCAAACTTTAGCTTCCCTGCTTCCCCAGTGTTGAAGGTCCATGACAGAGCTGTCCCATAGCCAAGGAGGCTGGAAGCTCATTCACAATCCAACCAAGCGATTTGCTTGGTCATGCATAATGAACCGTTGACAAATAGCCTCTAACTCTGTACCATAAAAGTAACTGCAACATAATTCAAAAGAGAACACCACTAGTTTTTACATTTGTTAATGCCTTTAAACTCTAAAGAATATTAAGATACCATTGGAATTATCTCACAATTCTTGTTGGTTTATGTTATTTTTTTCCCCCTTGTAATGCCCAAGCCAGATCCGGAACAGACCAGGGCTTGTTTTTTTGATATAACTGTTACCTTTCTTTTGTTGCTTTTATCTCATCACTAATAGGAGCAACACATGAGCTGCAGAGATGAGTTAGGAGAACATTTAACAGAATGGAAATACTCCAGTGAAAAAATTCACCTGAGAAAATAAACCAGGCTGAGAGTTTTGGCTGAGTAACTTGGGCATAACATCACACCAACAGAGCTATTTTGCCTTAAAAGCTTTACCTGAACTGTATTATGTGCCATACTTCCTCAGGTCAGCATTAGCTCAGGTATCTTTGTATCAAAATGTGTAATGTAGGCATGCAGTAGACTCAACAGTTATGAAGCGAATACAGATTTTTACTATAATAGAGTTACCATTATATTACTCAAAGGCTGAGACATTTTATCCCGAGTTCATCCCACATCAAACTCTTCTGGATGAAATATAATCCCCAGAAAGTACTGGTTTGTAATGGAAATGCTGACAGGCCCTTAGCTATAGAAGCTCTACCAGCTTTGCTATTCTACAAGGTCCCTAACTGAATTTTTATTCTCTAATTCGATGAGAGGATTTTGCTTCCAAATCACTTTTAAAATCCTCCAGCTGTGCTATTTTTTAGTTTATGATAGCTACATTACTTTTCAATTAAATTATTCCAATGTTCATATATTTTCTATATTAAATTGTAGTTATATCTACACTTTTCAAATATACTGGGATCTGCCCACCAACCTTATAAGTACCCTAGTGTAGGAGTTTTATATCCTATTTAAGGCTAGTGGTGACATAAGCTTTAAAGTTTCTGTTTTATTTTATCAATCTCTCCCCCCAAAAAAACTTAGTAGACCTTGTTATGTTCTCTCAGGGGTGACAGCAGCAAATATATTAAGATCCACCATTTTAAGTATGAGGCAAGAGAGACAGAGAATTTGTATCACAGCATAGTGTTGACTTCTCGCTATAGCGATTACAAATAAATGTGTTAAATTGATATATGCCACCTCTTCTAAACATTGTGGTCATTTGAGATATAGTTGCCTGAACAGAGTTATCTAATGTTCTTATTCAAGTGCAATGAAGTTTCCCAGTTGTCCTCCAGATGCTGGTCGAGAATGATATGATCATGCGTTGTTTGCGCCAGCCCTGTGTGGATGTGCGGGATCTTCCAGGGCATCCTAAATGACACTTAGCCATTCTGACTATGCTGCTACTTACTAGTGGCCCTGGGGCCACCTTTAAAGAGTAGATTCATCTTCTCTCTATGGAGCAAGCCCAAAGCAAGCCTGAAGCAAACTCCAGGTGCTTTCCAGAGCACAGGGGCACACATACAGTAGAGCACACTGCTGCACTAAATTGCCAGCAGGACTATTTGCAAAAATTCTCTGTAGTCAATCTTCAAGCTGTCCACAGGGCAGCCATATGGACAGAAGGTAAGCAATATGGAGCCCATGGAGTGCCTGCAGCCAATCTAGAGCAGCATAAAAAAACCCATTGACAAAATCCAAAAGCATTTTTAGGCAGATGAACCTCCAGCTTGTTCACTGTCCTTTTGGCAACTTTTCCTAAGAGTGTGTTCTGACTACTGCATGCTTTGCAGAAATAGGTTGCCACACTGAAGATTGGGAGCACACCACTGCCATTATAATTTCAAATGAATCTCGTTCTGCTTCATTGTCTTGTGATATCAGGACAGTTGTTGTGTCTCAGAGCATGACTGTCATTAGCAGTGCATTTTGGGGGTGGATGTGGGCTTAGATTTCAGGAGTCTAAGCAGTTTGAGGAGATTTCTGAGGTCATCCCTTTGGATTTAGATATCTGATTTACATATAAATTTAATTTGAAGTATATAGGTGTTGTTTTGGCTTTCAATCTATATCCTAAACTAAAATTATAGGGAATATGCTGTAATGTTAGCAAAATAGCATAGGAGCATATATACCAGAGCTTAGAATCAAGGTTGTGTTCTTAACTTTAATTTCAGTGGTTTAAAGCAAGATTTATCTCCTTAATTTAAGCAAGGGAGGGAGGATTTACTCAGAGATTAAAATGCTTATTTTTAAATGTCTGTATATAAATTTCTAGGGGGACATTAGGGGCAGGATTCAGCTTCCTGAACATAAGAGTCCGCTTCTATACTATCACCATGGGATATATTACATGGCCTCCAGCTGTCAAACCCAAATGCTACGGGTCTTCTGTAAGTTGTGTGTGAGAGCTACCATCCCCACGTGGTGCACAGTCATCTCAGGGCATCTCAGTAACTAAATCACCTCCCACTTATCTTCTTTGGTCTAAAACAATTCACTCTGCAGACTGTACTGATTTCATTTACTGGAGTTCAGACTTGTAGTACTTGTTGACACTCAATTGTGGTGGACACCCAAATGTAGATATCTCAGTCTCAAATGAAATCCTACTCTAAGGATTTACAGTTGCTTTAAAATGAGATCCTTGTATTGGGACCTAATAATCTAGATCCACTTTGTAATGAAGAGGGCAATTGTAATTTCTAGAGGGTAATTCCTTTAACCTAGCTGCCTATTTTAAGAGTGGAATATCCCTGTTGAGTATTTCCTGACTAGCTTAGAAACAGAAGTCCTCAAAGTAGCTAAGATTAAGGTGACATGCTTCCTACCCTGCCTTACTTCTAAATCAGCCCTTTTAAATTATGAGAAAAAAGAGAAGTCTACAATGAATAAGGCTCTGAATTTTATTTTTTAATTAGCAAGGAGTACATATTTGTCTTCAGGAAATTGTTACCTCATTTCAGAGACGTGGATTTACAAACAGTCAAACTTTGGGAGCCTTGAAACAGCCCCTAATCAAAGCAAATGAGACATACACAGTTTGATGTAAAGCAAAGAGCAGAGTGCTTAAACTGACTTTGGGCTGTTACCATAGTCTTTGCAGTTTCTGAAGCTGAAATCCAGACAGGAAGATGATCATACTAGTGGAAGACATTATGCAGTGTACTGTTGAGTACACCTATCCAAAATAAGTCATTAGCTCTAGACAATCCATAGAAGATAGTTTTAGATTAAAATGCAGGACATGGGGCAAAGAAAAGCAGGGATCTGTCCTTCATCTGGCTTCCTGTTTTCACTTTGTGCAAATCTTATTACCCTGGTCTGTCTCCTGCCTTTTTCCTTGCAAATGGACACACAGATATCCTCCACCAACTCCAGCATGCATTTATATCATTTCCATAGGTGGATTGTCAACTCCTGTATGTGCTACACTTTCGTTATTGCCCTGGATGATTCCTGGGGAGGACTTTATGGACTGTGTGGGAAGGGAGCAGATACACCTGTAATTTCACCACTGTCCTCTGTCTGAAAGGAGCATTAGTCCATAATGACAGTGAATTTTCTGATAGCTTCAGTGATCTTTTCCCTGAAGGTCTTACACAGCTGAGTATATTAAACACACTCTCACACATACAGTAACTTGCTTCCTTCATCCACCTTGTCTTCTCTAGAGGGATTTTTTTTCACTTTGATATGTTGCTCACCTTGTTACCACTCATCTTGTCGGCTATTTCCTCTGTGGTTTCAGACATTTTATGCATGGCTGCTTATGTCTTGTTTTCAGATTCTTTCTGCCTAGTCCTGGAATAATTTTTGTCAATTCAATACTACACTCCATTTCCCATATACAGAAGTTTAAATTCATTTTTGCAGTATCTTCCCACCTATTTTCCAACACTGCCTAGGCTTAAACATTAGAGGAGCGGTACTAGGAGTGAGGATGGAGAGGAAGAATTTAGTGAAGGGGAGATAAGTGAAAAAGCCTCGTGAAACACACAAAGTGTGGCAGGTTCATTTCTCCAGTACAGTTAACGATGTCTAGAGCAGCTTGACTCAAAACCCACTGAAATCAACTGTAAAATGCAGTCACCCTTTTGCAATTTTGAGATGAGATTTCCAGAACTGGAGAAAAATTCACAGGCATGAAGTGAATGTTGAGATGGGGGGTGTAATGCAGATGCCCTCACAATGAGGACGTAGGAGACGTTCTCTAACAACTAGCAGCAGTCTCCTACTCTCATGCCCTCACAATAAAAGGGAAGTTGAACCATCTGAACATCTATGGGGCAACAACATGGAACTGGGTAGATGGTTCAGAATGCTCCTAAATCACACTGGTGACAATTTCCTTATGTGAATGCTCGAGGGGCCAACCAGGAGTAATGCTGAACTTGACCTGCTGCTCACAAATGAGGACAACCGTGGTGACAGTGGTCATGGTCAACAGCTTCAAACTGAGTTGAGATCAAGAGGAAGGCTAGAGGCTGTGCAGCAGCATTAGGACTCTAGCTTTTAGAAGAGCAGGTTTGAGCCTGTGTAGGGAATTGCTATGCAGAATGCCCTGGGAAGGCACCATGAGTAGGGAAGGTATCAAGCAGAGCTGGTGTGTTTTTTTTAGGAATAAACCATCCTGTTTTGCTGAAGGACTGAGAATTTTAGCAGAAGACTAAATTTTTTTTTTTTTTTTTTTTTTGTGAACTGGTAGACAAAAAGGGAGCATACACATGTTGGAGCGAGTCCAGAGGAGGGCCACGAAGATGATCAGAGGCCTGGAGCACCTCTCCTATGAGGACAGGCTGAGAGAGTTGGAGTTGTTCAGCCTGGAGAAGAGAAGGCTCCGGGGAGACCTTATTCCAGCCTTCCAGTACCTAAAGGGGGCCTATAAGAAATCTGGAGAGGGACTTTTTACAAGGCTGTGTAGTGATAGGACAAAGGGTAATGGCTTTTAAGTGAAAGAGGGTAGATTTAGATGAGGAAGAAATTTTTTACTATGAGGGTGATGAGGCACTGAAAGAGGTATCCCAGAGAAGTTGTGGATGCCCCATCATTGGAAGGGTTCAAGGGCAGGTTGGATGGGGCTTTGGGCAACGTGGTCTAGTGGAGGGTGTCCCTGCCCATGGCAGGGGGTTGGAATTAGATGATCTTTAAAGGTCCCTTCCAGTCCAAACCATTCTATGATTCTATGAAAAGATGGGAGGAAAAAAAAAAAAAAGAATAGGCATCAGAAAAGGGGCAGAAAAGCTCACTCCAGTAGAGGAGTTGGAGTAGTGCCCTCTTAACCTTTTCTTCCACTCCAACTGTATTATAGAGCGTTGTAAGTGAGATCAGGCAGAGTAATGTGGAAAGGGTGCCTCTGAGTAAAAGACTAAAAAGCCAAATAAGTGTAGGATAGGGGAAAAACCGGGAGCTTTCATCATGCCAAACATGGGCAATACTCTTCCTCTTAAACTTTGCTATAAGTTCTAGTCTAATCCATATTTGCATTAATGAGAATCTGTCCATTGGCTTCACTGGCTTTGGTTTCAGATCCCTGTATGTCTAAGGATTATACATGATAAGGCAGGAAACAAGCAATCAGGCAATGGAATTTTTTGAAACCTCATTATCCCAGCAAGATGTGTTTGCCTAGCAAGGTTTTGGTCTCTGTTTCTAAATGTCATAACTGCACCATTGCAGTTCCTTTTTTCTTCCACATTTTGCACAGTCCTGTCATAAAGCTCTTAGGCAATACAAGGCAGTCTGGAATTAAGGTGTGAGTAACAGCAAGAGTATCCATTATTCTATTAGAATGTTATTCTAACATCCAATATTCTATTAGGAAAAAGCTTTTTGATTCCTGCAAATTTCGAGGATTAATCAAGTTTTAGCTCATCACCTGCACCATTAGCCTTAAGCACTATGAACATCTTCTGCATAATCTATTGAACATAGACACAAGTTCGCTAAAGAGAATTTTTCTTTCTGATATCACGTAATCATATTTAGGAACTTTGAATCTGCAGTTCTAAGATTTTCCACTGCTGTGATTCACAAACAGATTGACCAGGACATACTTCTCTTCTATAATAATTACTGTCCTACCATAAAGACTATTCTACATCAAAGGTTATTGCTTAAAAATATTTCTAGCAGGCCCAGGAGAAAGCTGGAAATGTGTAATCCCTCGTTTTCATGAAGACAAATTGCATTTTAAAATTCTCCTAATGAAGCAGCATTCATCAGCCCTCCTTCATCTATCTTTTCAGAGTGAGTTTCAGTGAACAGATAAGAAGATTAATGCCTCTGAACTTTCCAACACTTTTTGTGCCGTTATAGTAGTACCCCAATGAGATGAATTAAATCAATATGGCTACTACTGAGTCCGGAAACATTTTTACATATTATGATATTTGTCCCTTCTGCCTTTACATTATAGGTCAGTAAAGATAAAATAAAGCTATTGTGAATCTGATTGGAACTTTGAATCTCATTTCAATACCTAAGGACTCTTAATGAGCAGAATGAGTAGGATAAAGATCATCCGTATAACAAGTCTTCTAAATTCATGTAAGGGTGTGATTACACAAGACTATATGAATATATGCATCCACCAGACCAGTTTTTTGTTTTTGTTTTTGGTTTTTTTTAATGCTTAGGGAGTTTGCATGCTTCTTATTTTGAAACAGCAGAATTTTCAGGGCCTTGGGACAGTTGGTGAGGGAATCTGGTGCACAGATTATTTTTTCCTCTCTGCTTCCAGTTTCAGGCATTGACACTGGAAGAAACAGATGGATCCAGTCTATCAATACATGGCTCTGTGGCTTGTGTCACCACCACAGTCTTGGGTTTTCGATAATGGGATGGACTACATGGCACCAGACTTGCTGGCATCAGATGGGATTCACATTTCTCAAAGGGGGAAGAGGGTCTTTGCTCAGGAGCTTGTGGGGCTCATTGACAGAGCTTTAAACTAGGCTTGAAGAGGGAGGGGGATAATATCAGGCTTGCCTGCAACAAGCTGTAGGATGACTTTGCTTTGGGCAACGTGGTTCAGTGGAGGGTGTCCCTGCCCGCAGCAGGGGGGTTGGAACTAGATGATCTTTAAGGTCCCTTCCAACCCAAACCACTCTATGATTCTATGATTCTATGACACAGCAAGGTCAGAGGGACAGAGTGCTACTGAGGGCCCTCAGCCTCTTGCTGGGAGATGTGCTGAACACACTGCAGCACACTTGAGGTCTTACAGAGATGAGCCGGGGCTCCTGAAGTAATAGAAGCCAACAGGGAAACACTGGGGAAGTACCTCAAAGGATGGACTTAGATGAGATATTTTCTGTGACGGTGTTGAGGCACTGAAACAGGTTGCCCAGAGAAGCTGTGGATGCCCCCTCCCTGGAAGTGTTCAAGGCCAGGTTGGATGGGGCTTTGGGCAACCTGGTCTAGTGGAGGGTGTCCCTGCCCATAGCAAGGGGATTGGAACTAGATCATCTTTAAGGTCCCTTCCAACCCAAACCATTCTATAATTTTATTCTATGTGTCCTCAGTGTCCTACCACAGAATCTAAAATCAGCAATCATCATTTGGATACTGACCACCTTGTCACACAAATCCCATCTTTCCAGCTCCCTTATTATATGACCTTAGAGAGCCGAGCTCCTAGAGTTTCTATTCAGACCAGAAAATGCCACGATTACATGTTTCAGCTGTTAAGAGCTGGAATGCACTCACTCATTCTGACTTGCATCTCATTCCCCATGCCTTCCCGTGGAGGCAAGTAAGGCTCGTGTAGCATAATGGGCTATCCAAAGTTAGTGAAGATATAAGAATCTAGTAAATGTGCCTACCAGAAGTAATGTTGATGGAAAGAGCTTCCAAAGCAGAATATTAGGTTAAACTTATTGCCCAGCATATAAGAGGTTTCTAATCAGAAACTAAATTATATGTCATATAGTAAGGCATCAGAAAAAAATATAAAAATCATGATTTATCAGAAAAATCAAACTCAATCTAATTACAATCGTACTTCATAGACAGGATGTTTACAAGAAAACACCTTTGGCAACTTTTTTAGATGATAATGTTTTGCAAAAGGTATTGGCAAATAGTTTTAAATAATACCCATAGCTGAGAAAACCACAATCTGTTTAGACTCCCTGGTAGTGCCAAAATGCAGGGAATAAAAACCAGTAGTTTGTGTAGACCAACGCTGTGGCACAAGCTTCACATTGCATGATTCATACATGAAACTACTCCAAACACTGTTAGCAATACCATGAGGGTCAATCAGGTTTTCTTCAAAGGCAGTGAAAATTCAAGGTAACATCGAAGAAAGCATCTAAGTAAAATCAGAATCAAGCCCCCTTGTTTTTTAACATATATGTACTGTATACACACGTACACACACAAATGAATCAGGGCTCCAGCAGAATGTGCCAAGACTATCAGAGACATATTACAGGATGGCTTTTTATCTAGAACTTGTCTCACTAGAAACAGTGGTTTGACATGCCTATTATTTCAAGGAAGCTTTCATATTTCACAAAATGCTGACACCTCCCTCTCATGGTTTTTTAGAAGCAACTTTAATTCAATTATTTTTGCATGACAAACTAGTAGTCAGGAGTATTTTCCTACTCATACAACTAAATAGTCAAGTTCTAGTTTAAATAGCTTTCAGATGACACGAATAACCCTTATTATATCTTTATGAACATCAAAACCCCCTCTTTTTTAATACATATATTGGTACATAAAGCAAAAGCCCAAATTTACACCAACCTAATTTTATCATATTCTTATTGTTGTGCAACAGTACAAGACAGACAGCAAAAAGTAATGGATTGTCATTATCATTTATTTGTACTAGCAGAGCTGTTAATGGACCAAAAACTTAACCATAGCACACACTGAACAAACTCCGACTCCTTTCCAAAAAGATTTATATGTACATATATATATATATATGCGCATTTATAAAGCTACCAGTGAATTTGCTGCGTGGCATTAATGTCATTCCATTAGGAGTATCATAATAGCTTTTTCAAACTTCCTCGTAGACATAGATATTACTACTCCTGTTTTGGAAGCAGCTTTGATTTGCCTCATATAGAAACACCAGTGATAAAGAAGAACTATGTATTTTAAAATTATAAGAATTATTCATTTGCACTATGATCCTGCTTCAGGCCTCCAGTCATAAAGACGTATCTCCTTTGAAAAGTTTGGGAAAACTCAAACCAAAAAGAGGGTTCCTGCCACAGAGAGCTCATGATCGACATGTAAAACAACCAAGGACAGGTAAATATATTTGTAGATAACAAGATGAGTGGAAAGAAATGTTGTTTACCATGATATACAGCAGCTAAAAGGGTTGTAACAGCAAGTTTGGGTTAGGTTTTTTTGGTAGCTATTAAGTCAGACTGGTTAAAAGAAGGTCATAACAAAACAATGAAGTTGTTTGTGGAGTTCTTCCAACTTTAGGTGGCAATAAAAAGGAAAGCAATTAAGAGCTTGATGAAAAACTTGAGTTTAGTCTAGAATACATGGCCTAGATGTTGTCTTTAAAGAAGTAACTGTTAAGGGTACATAGTAATAGTCCCCAAATATCCAGAGAACTAGAACAATTACTCCCTGCCACCCCATAGCCACGGCAGACAAGACAAGTAGTTGGCTTAAATTCCAGCAAATAAGTCAGATTTCTGATATGAAGATATTGATCATGAGTTGTATTGGATTTGCATGGCAAGGTTTTGGTAGTGGGGGGGGCTATAGGGGTGGCTTCTGTGAGAAGCTGCTAGAAGCTTCCCCTGTGTCTGACAGAGCCAATGCCAGCCAGCTCCAAGACGGACCTGCTGCTGGCCAAGGCCAAGCCAATCAGCGCCTCTGAGATAACATATTTAAGAAGGGAAAAAAAAACAAGTTAGAGGGAGCTTTTGTAGCCAGAGAGAGGAGTGAGAAGATGTGAGAAACTCTGCAGACACCAAGGTCAGTGCAGAAGGAGGGGCAGAAGGTGCTCCAGATGCTGGAGCAGAGATTCCCCTGTGGTGAAGACCATGGCGAGGCAGGCTGTCCCTCTGCAACCCATGGAGGAAGGATGAGGGGGTGTAGAGATTCCACCTGTAGCCCATGGAGGACCCCACACTGGAGCAGGTGGAGACACCTGAAGGAGGCTGTGACCCCATGGGAAGCCCACGCTGGAGCAAGTTCCTGGCAGGACCTGTGGACCTGTGGAGAGAGGAGCCCACACCGGAGCAGGTTTGCTGGCAGGACTTGTGACCCCGTGGGGGACCCCACGCTGGAGCAGTTGGTGAAGAACTGTAGCCTGTGGGAGGGCTCATGTTGGAGAAGTTGGTGGACTGTCTCCTGTGAGAGGGACCCCACGCTGGAGCAGGGGAACAATGAGAGGAGTCCTCCCCCTGAGGATGAAGAAGTGGCAGAAGCAATGTGTGATGAACTGACCGTAACCCCCATTCCCCGTCCCCCTGTGCCGCTGGAGGGGGGCGGAGGTTGAAGCCGGGAGTGAAGTTGAGTCCCGGAAGATGGGAGGGGTGGGGGGAGGTGTTTTAAGATTTGATTTTATTTCTCACTCCTCTACTCTGTTTTGCTTGGTAATAGATTAGATGAATCTCCTCTCTACATTCAGTCTGTTTTGCTCGTGACGATAATTAGTGAGTGATCTCTCCCTGTCCTTATCTCGACCCACAAGCCTTTTGTTATACCTTTTCTCCCCTGTCTAGTTAAGAAGGGGGAGTGATAGATCAGCTCTGGTGGGCCCCTGGCCTCCAGCCAGGGTCAGCCTACCACATAAGCAGACCTTGCTCTTGAGTGTCTACAGCTGTTAAAGCTTCATATCTGGTTTTCGTTGTAATGCTTCAGGGTGGGGACTGAAGCAGAGTCCTGCTTTTGTGGGTCACCAGGGTCCAAGGTGCCTCATTCTCTGTTGTGTCCACCACAGGAGCATGGTTCTGAAACCACTTATCTATTTCCGTCTCAGCCCCTCTGTGTTGGGTTTTGTGTGGCAAGGTTTTGGTAGCGGGGCAGCTACAGGGGTGGCTTCTGTGAGAAGTTGCTAGAAGCTTCCCCTGTGTCTGACAGAGCCAATGCCAGCTGGCTCCAAGATGGATCTGCCCCTGGCCAAGGCCAAGCCAATCAGCGCCTCTGTGATAACATATTTAAGAAGGAAAACAAAAGAAAGAGTTTTGCAACCGGAGAGAGGAGTGAGAAGGTGTAAGAAACTCTGCAGACGCCAAGATCAGTGAAGAAGGAGGGGGAGGAGGTGCTCCAGACACCAGAGCAGAGATCCCCCTGCAGCCCGTGGTGAAGGCCATGGTGAAGCAGGCTGTCCCCCTGCAGCCCATGGAGGAAGGATGAGGGGGTGTAGAGATTCCACCTGCAGCCCGTGGAGGACCCCACACCAGAGCAGGTGGAGGCACCTGAAGGAGGCTGTGGCCCGTGGGAAGCCCATGTTGGAGCAAGTTCCTGGCCGGACCGGTGGACCTGTGAAGAGGGGAGCCCACGCCAGGGCAGGTTTGCTGGTAGGACTTGTGACCCTGTGGGGGACCCACGCTGGAGCAGTCTGCTCCTGAAGGTCTGCACCCCGTGGGAGAGACCACGTTGGAGCAGTTCGTGAAGGACAGTAGCCCGTGGGAGAGACTCCATGTTGGAGCAGGGGAACGTTGAGAGGAGTCCTCCCCCTGAGGACAAAGAAGTGGCAGAGACAATGTGTGCTGAACTGACCGTGACCCCCATTCCCCGCCCCCCTGTGCCACTGAGGGGGGGAAGGTTTGAAGCCGGGAGTGAAGTTGAGCCCGAGAAGATGGGAGGGGTGGGGGGAGGTGTTTTAAGAGTTGATTTTATTTCTCACTCCTCTACTCTGTTTTGCTTAATAATAAATTAGATGAATCTCCTCTCTACGTTCAGTCTGTTTTGCTCGTGACGATAATTACTGAGTGATCTCTCCCTGTCCTTATCTCGACCCACAAGCCTTTTGTTATACCTTTTCTCCCCTGTCTAGTTAAGAAGGGGGAGTGATAGATCAGCTCTGGTGGGCCCCTGGCCTCCAGCCAGGGTCAGCCTACCACATAAGCAGACCTTGCTCTTGAGTGTCTACAGCTGTTAAAGCTTCATATCTGGTTTTCGTTGTAATGCTTCAGGGTGGGGACTGAAGCAGAGTCCTGCTTTTGTGGGTCACCAGGGTCCAAGGTGCCTCATTCTCTGTTGTGTCCACCACAGGAGCATGGTTCTGAAACCACTTATCTATTTCCGTCTCAGCCCCTCTGTGTTGGGTTTTGTGTGGCAAGGTTTTGGTAGCGGGGCAGCTACAGGGGTGGCTTCTGTGAGAAGTTGCTAGAAGCTTCCCCTGTGTCTGACAGAGCCAATGCCAGCTGGCTCCAAGATGGATCTGCCCCTGGCCAAGGCCAAGCCAATCAGCGCCTCTGTGATAACATATTTAAGAAGGAAAACAAAAGAAAGAGTTTTGCAACCGGAGAGAGGAGTGAGAAGGTGTAAGAAACTCTGCAGACGCCAAGATCAGTGAAGAAGGAGGGGGAGGAGGTGCTCCAGACACCAGAGCAGAGATCCCCCTGCAGCCCGTGGTGAAGGCCATGGTGAAGCAGGCTGTCCCCCTGCAGCCCATGGAGGAAGGATGAGGGGGTGTAGAGATTCCACCTGCAGCCCGTGGAGGACCCCACACCAGAGCAGGTGGAGGCACCTGAAGGAGGCTGTGGCCCGTGGGAAGCCCATGTTGGAGCAAGCTCCTGGCCGGACCGGTGGACCTGTGAAGAGGGGAGCCCACGCCAGGGCAGGTTTGCTGGTAGGACTTGTGACCCTGTGGGGGACCCACGCTGGAGCAGTCTGCTCCTGAAGGTCTGCACCCCGTGGGAGAGACCACGTTGGAGCAGTTCGTGAAGGACAGTAGCCCGTGGGAGAGACTCCATGTTGGAGCAGGGGAACGTTGAGAGGAGTCCTCCCCCTGAGGACAAAGAAGTGGCAGAGACAATGTGTGCTGAACTGACCGCGACCCCCATTCCCCGCCCCCCTGTGCCACTGAGGGGGGGAAGGTTTGAAGCCGGGAGTGAAGTTGAGCCCGAGAAGATGGGAGGGGTGGGGGGAGGTGTTTTAAGAGTTGATTTTATTTCTCACTCCTCTACTCTGTTTTGCTTAATAATAAATTAGATGAATCTCCTCTCTACGTTCAGTCTGTTTTGCTCGTGACGATAATTACTGAGTGATCTCTCCCTGTCCTTATCTCGACCCAAGCCTTTTGTTATACTCCTCCTTCCCGTCCCGCTGGGGGAGGGGTGAGTGAGCGGCCACGTGGCACCCAGCTACTGGCTGGGCCTAAACCACGACACCCTCTAATACTAATTAAAAGACGAAGACAATTTACTGGGCAGGATCTCAGTTCTTGGTCTTTGGAGGTCTTTCAAACAGGCCAGGCCTAGTCTAAGGACTTGAAGTCTGGTGATTGTTAGAGGTGATAGATAGACTGAAAATACAAAAGTCCTGGAAGTGATCACCGCAAGCTTGTTTTTAATGTGTCTGAGAAGGAGGAGTTAGTGAAGGGTTAGAGGGAAAGTTGGAGCATGATCTCACCCATGTGATAGGAAAATTCTCTTTGTAGCAGAGAAAACACTAAGTAGGGTGAGATTTTACTCCCTAGGGCCAGGGAAAGGCTGCTCAAGTAGGTAACCCAAATAAGTCATCCAACTGTATGTGGTTGCTATGTTTTGTTTTGGGACATCTGCATTAGCATAAAGATCTGCAAAATGATCTATCTAGTAGTCAGCTCCTCATCAAATTTATTTCTAGGGATCCTCATTTGTGTTGTTTATTCCAAAAAATGTTGAAACTCAGCTAAATTCTCTGCATGCATTAGGCAGCAGGTCAGTCAAAGTGATCAGAATTATCCCTCCTGGCATTAAAATTATTAAATTGTGAAGCATATGAATATATATTGCACTTACAAAAGGAGCCCAATATTCTAGTTTATAACAAGAAAATGCAAATATGTGATGCATAGTGCTTAAGTCTAGGATTTTGCAGTATAATTATATAGCATATACACCAGTACAATATACATGAAAAAAATATGTTAATATACATGCATATGTTATCTAAATTTCAATGTTTTCAATGTACATATGTCTGATTATTAGTAAGATCAAACAACAACGCCTCCCAAAACATTACTTACTGCTAGTATGAACTAAAACAATTCCACCACCTTGAGAGTTCTCCAACAGCGAAGACACAGAAAGCGAAATTATGCTTTTAAGCACTGACCACAGCAAAGACTGAACAAAATGCAGTGTCCCAGGAGCATCCTTTTAAAGACATCATCCTGTATATGGTAATCTCCTTCCTGCTTCACCTTTGCTTATGAGAAGGGGAGTGGCATTTTGCTGATAGTTCATGTCATTACTGGAAAACACCATCCCAGAAGTTACCTTGCATTCATTTAACTACATAACATCCAAGAGCCATTCCCTCCTTGACTATTGCTTCTTACTTGTAAAAGATAAGAGATAAGAGCATGCATCTGTCTAACTAGACCAAAAGCTCAGGAACTTCACAAAAAGCTGGAGAAACACTCCTTTTATATATATATAATTTGTCATATATATATATATATATATATAATTTATATATATATAATTTTTATATATATATAAAAATATATATATATATATAATTTATATATATATAATTTGTCAAAGCATGAAGTTCTGCATATCTAAGACATTTCTCTTAAGTATTTTAAGTTTGTATGCTGGAAGAGGGATTCATCTCACCTAACATTATGTCTCTAGTGCAAACCTCTGTACACTGAGTTAGCACGCCAGACTCTCTTTGTAGCCTGGGGAGAGAAATGAGCACTGCTAGATTATAATTCGTGTCTTCCTCCTTCATGTATCTGAACTAGATCAAGACAAATTACTGCCTAGAAATGCCCATTTCTCTCTGTTGATTATCAAATGAGTGTGGACTGGCGGGTTCTGTCTACACTGCAGTCATGGGTGTTCCCTCTAATGACTGAGTTGTCAAGGGAAAAAGAAAGCGAAAAGGATTTGCGAGATGTGACAAAGTTTTACTACAGTTTTCTGAGTATTAGCAATCTGTGAAGATAATGAGCTTTTATTTTTCATGCTACTTTCACTATTGTTATCTTTATAGGCCTATTGGAATAATGAGCAAAGAGTATATTGTAAATAGTATGAGAATCTGCATATAATATGCAAACTACCAAAATCTTGCTAGTGCAGATAAAAGAATAGGATCTCAAACAATATGGGAAAGCTATTAAGTACGTTAATGAATATTTTGGGTCTATGTGGATTGACCTATCAAAAGCAAATACAAAACAGGAAGATGAGTTAGAATGGAAGAGTAAAAATTCAGGCAAGAGAGTATCATGAAATCTCTAAAATGAAAGTTTTGATAGCACTGAGATGCCAGTTACAACACAATGCTTAAATATACACAAAGCTAATACAATAGTTAGATTATCTTGGGATAGTTGATATATCATGGTCATAATACAAAGAGTCTATAACTTCAAAAATTCATATTTAAGAATGCCAAATAATTGAATTGTGTAATAATATTTGAAAACCATACAGACAGGAGATACAGAAAGGCAAAATGTGCAAACAGGGAACAAACAGAAGGACAGAGATAAAGGGTAAGTACCATAACATTATCATAATAATTCCATCAGAATATATACCATAGAATCCCTAAGAAGACAGAACAGACTTGAAAAAGCAGACTAATAAACCACAGCTGATTCACAATTGATATCAGGCAGAAAGAAGTAAAAGCAAACATAGATGAGAAAAAAAAAGAGAAGAGCAAAAAAGGGAAACAGATTTGAGTGTATAAAATAATCTGCAAAATAAATTACTACATTGCACAGTGCAAAAATTAGTCATCTATTTGAAATAAGTTATAGAATCATAGAATCATTTATGTCAGAAAAGACCTTCAAGATCATCGAGTTCAACCACAAACCTAACACTACCAAGTCCACCACTAAATCATGTCCTGAAGTGCCACATCTACACGCCTTTTAAATACCTCCAGGGATGATGACTCAACCACTTCCCTGGGCAGCCTATTCCAGAGACTGATAACCCCTTCAGTGAAGAATTTTTTCCTAACATCCAATCTAAACCTCCCCAGGCACCACTTGAGGCCATTTACTCTTCTCCCAGTACTTGTTACTTGGGAGAAGAGACCAACACCCACCTCACCACAACCTCCTTTGAGGTAGTTGTAGAGAGCAATAAGGTCTCCCCTCAGCCTCCTCTTCCAATTCCAGTTTCTTCAGCCACTCCCCACAGGACTTGTTCTCTAGACCTTTCACCCACTTCATTGCCCTTCTCTGGACACGCTTCAGCACCTCAATGTGTTTCTTGTAGTGAGGGGCCCAAAACTGAACACAATATTAAAGGTGCGGTCTCACCAGTGCCAAGTACAAAGGGACAATCCAAAATTCTCGAATTGCAGAGGTTCCATAAGGAATGTCTCTCAAGAGAGAAACATAGGCTTCTCCAAAAGTCTTTCCATCCCATTTGTCGTAGATGTTTATCTAAGGATGGAATGAATTGACATCTTAAGCGCCAGTTCCTTTCACTTGACAGCTAGGGAGAGCTAGTATTTTATATTAGTATTAGTAATATTATAACATCTGTTTATAATATAATAACTAGTTTATAACAGATATTTACATTTTAGTCATCAAAAAGAAGTAAGATTAAACCTATTCTCATTGTTGGGTTAAAATATCCAGGGGTTTTGGTAAGGTCTAGATCCCTTAATGGACAGCTCAGTTGTTTAGGTTAGCCATAAACAATCTGTAAGTTATGCTATATAGAATCTAATAGGAAGCAAAACAAACAAACAAAACCAACCAAACAAACAAACAAAAAAAACCATCGAAAAAAACCCCAACCCAAAAACACCCTCATAGGAAGTATTTGGAGCAGGACATAGAATCACAGAATAATCAAAGTTGGAGGAGACCTTAGGAAGTCTCTGGTGCAACCTCCTGTTCATAGCAGGTTCAGCTGTGAGATCAGACCTCATTCTTCAGGACTTTCTCCAGTAGGGCTTTGAATATTTCCAGGGATGGAAACTGTACAGCTTCTCTGACCAACCTTTCTGGGCAAGATGTGGCATGTTTGGAGAAGAATGAGTGTTTATGTTCATATATGGGTATCTATTAAAGGTGACAGATACTTTAAAAAACAGGTGCTTATATTGGCTAGGCATTTCCTGTTTCTGTGTTGACATGTTGCTATTGATTTATGATATGGTATCTGATATGGTTGAACTAGTGCTTAGAGACCTCAGTCAGGAAAAGAATATATTGTGCTAAAGAAGGAATTAATCAAGAATGTGGTCTTTAATAAGGAGCATTACCACTTAAAACTGAAGATGTGAGACATTATAAAAAAGGGGGGGAAAAAGGAAAATGAAAATCAGTTTTAAACAGATAAACATAATGTGGAATGATAAAAATATAACAGTTGAGTGTCCTGTTGTGAGAAATAAAATACAAGCTTTAAATTGACAAGAAATACCCAGGTGAGTCTGCAGTTTCTGTTCCTCATTTGAAAAAGTGATCAATACAAAACATTGTCTGTAAAATGCCAACATAGGTATTACTGGAAATACCTATTAGGACAGTTCTATGTATACTAATTGAGTCACAGAGTGCTTTCTTATCTCAGTGATCTGCTTCAGGGATCTGTCAGATTCCAAACTCTTGATTCTGCATAGAAATTAATAGAAAATATATAGTTATTGCTCTACATATTTTATTAAGTAATCTATATTACGAGAAAAATCATAAAGCCTGTATAAAAAAAAAATCAGAAGAATAATGGTTAATATTATTTAGTAACCTAAATATCAGATTCAGTCCAACTTATTTAAATTATTAGGTCATTCAAGTGCTACATTATCATTTGAGAAGACAGCAACCTTATTTCACTATCAGCTATAAAAGTGATTGAATATTGTCAGTCTCAATTCTGAACAATATATATTTATAGTGATTCCAGCAAAACGTCTGGCTGTATGAGGGTCATATCACTGCCAGGTTTAAACTAATGCCAGATAAGGCAGCGTGCCCAAATTATAACTCCTCATGTTATGCAGGTCCAATGTTTTACACAAGAAGACACATTAGCTGATTGTAGAATTCCTCCTGACTTGAAAATCTATGAATCTAAGATAATACTTCATCTCTTACCTGTCAGAATAGAGTTTCAATAAAACATCCCAATGCAAACATCCCAAGGTGACACAGATTGTTACATTTCAAATTCACATGACAAATTTAGGTGGAAACAACATGAGCTCTCAAGATTAAACGTACAACTTCCAACCCATGAAATATATGCATGTGTGATCTTTTAGACAGCAAAGTTGTTTACCCAGGGGCTGTTTTAAGTATATGAGGAACTATTCTGTCAGCACTGTTTTCAGATAAATTCTGTAAGAAATAAACATTCCCGTGCACACACCTATCACCAATAACTTGTTGAATTAATGCAAGAATGCTGCTTGAGTCCTTATCCTGATAAGTGAGAGGGGAAACAAGCCAGAAACAGTATTCACCAGTATGGTTGTCATGACAAGGAGATATTAATAAGATTACACTCTGGTTTCACTGGCTTTTATGTTTAAGGGGTGGATTCTGTGGCTCAGGGAGGTTTAGTTCTGTACGGATGTAAAATATTCAATGTTTAATGCTCATGGAGTATTCACCAATGTCAATGTTGACAGACCCTCCTCAAGACTGACACAGGAGAATGCCCTTTCTCAGGGGTGGTGTCACAGGCTGAGGCCAACAAGTGGTTTATCAGCCCTGTCATAGACTTTGCATTCAGGAGCTTCAATTACTCCTGTTCTTTCCATTTTTGAAGACAGAGGTCTAGAACAGAAGCTCTTCTCATGGAAAAAAATCAGCATAAGACACAGTCATGAGAAAATTCAATTCAGTTGTATTGTCTTTGTGTAAAAGAAAAAGATTCCCATTCCAGTAACTAGGGGCTTGGAAATTCCACAAATCCAGAAATAAAACTAGTAAGTTAGCTAGATCATCTAGTTGGAACTAGATGATCTTTAAGGTCCCTTCCAATCCAAAACATTCTATATTTAAGGTCACAGTCTACAAATACTGTCTTCAGCAAAAGATTATTCTTTTAAAAAAATAGCAACTTTAAAGTAGAAATAAAATTATCCAGAATACATTAGTCAAATTTGTTCTGCTGTTCTCTAAGAGGGATAGTTCCTGCTTTGCACTTACCTTTAGATCCACTTTTATATTTGACTATTTGGCAGCTCAACTTTGTGTTTCAAAAAGTAAAGCTAAAATCAGCCAGAAAAGTTGGATTTTAACTTGACCAAAGTAAAAAGTTTTTCCTTCCTAAAAATCAAAAGTTGGTTTGACAGGTTTTATGTGTGGACCTATCTACCTTACAATATATTGTACGTGTTGGAATTCTTTTTCTGATTTTGTGTGAAAAGATTATCATAACTAGTTCAGCTGCCACTTTTATGTGTGCAAAACAGGAGCAACTCAAATGAACCACAGTTATACATGATTTATTATTGCCGTGACTGAGATCAGAATTTGATCTAAGAATTAAAATAGGACAAACCCATCCAACTGACTGCAAAATCAAAGGAGATGATACCAGCTAAACCCATTGTTCTTGAAAGTCTAAAATCCTAATTGCTCTCTTTAGTAGGGAGGTAAATTCCAAATTTGGTTAATTTCTTTTTTTATTACTTTTTAATCTGATGAATACGTTT
The DNA here is from genome assembly GCF_028858705.1 of Grus americana. Classification (NCBI taxonomy): domain Eukaryota; kingdom Metazoa; phylum Chordata; class Aves; order Gruiformes; family Gruidae; genus Grus; species Grus americana. Next base: position 9,337,315 of record NC_072854.1, on the reverse strand, counting down.
TCATTTTTATAGAGTGAAATAGATGGTTGATCTAATTTAAAGCTTATAAATTATACAGTTATATATAACGTAATTACAGTATATAAGTCTAATAGACTGGTAGTCTTTTTTACAGATTCAGAGTTGTTCAGTTCAGCACTCCGTGGATGATTAATTTTCAGTGCTTATCTGGTCTAAAGTTGTGAATTGTTTAATACAAATTTGCCATGTGGATCACCAGTCTTAATAAGTGGTAAAAGTGGTTCAATTAATTACCAATACCTCTTTGAAAGAGAACAAAAATTAAGACACTTTGAGGCAAGATGGAATATTTTTTTTTTTTTCCCTCAGTAAAGGCTGCAGCTTCTATTCAAACAAACAGGTAAACAACAACAACAAATCCCCCCAAAAGTGTTCATCATTTATTCAAATAGCCCACTCTATTTTCATTTAAACGTCATGTTTCATGCTGTTTAGAGTATTCTTGCATCACTCACTATCTTCAGGATTCTTGACCTCAGGAAAAAAAAAAAAAGAATCCATCTTTCTACAAAACACCTTTTTCTGTTGACTTGTTAATGACTTCCCTTGAAAGACAGCTGAAACCTTTTGTATTTGAGGTAATTTTGTTTCATTACCAACTCTAAACTAAATCCTTCTTGAAATGATGCCATTAGCTGCACGGCAACAACTTCATACTTGGCCTTTCACCCATCCACCTGAAGCAAATGGTACTTCATGAATGCTCTTTTGATACACAAACATGAAATCGTGTCTTTCAAAAATGTACCTTCTGAGATTATTGTTCAGGGGAACACAAGCAACTGGAACTATGCCAAAACAATGAATTTAAAATCTGCTTTCTTACTGATATTTCCTCAGAGTCCTTGACCAGATATAATTAAACTGGGGCTTCATCTTTATCAGTCACTCAAAATAAGACACCTCACCTTATCTGTTGAAACTGTAAGAATATTTTGATAATCCTCATGTTTTCTTTAAAAAAAAATGCCAAAACTGGCACAACAGGACAGTGTCATTCTTCTTTTCTAGCAAAAGATCATATTTAGATAAAAGAAAAAAAAAACCACACATACTTTAAGAGAGGTTGAACATTGCTACTAGCAGGTTAAACTATTCTGAAATTGCAAAATTTGAAATATAAACCTCAATAACTATAATTGTCATAGAAGACACCATTACAACTGCAATCCATCTGCAGTGACCAAACCTGGTGCCTCTGGATCTGAAATACAATATTAAGAAGTACACGAAGTAGCAATATACTTGATACAGCCAGCGGAGTGAGACAAAGATCCACTCTGTACTACTAACAGTAACAGGGGAAAATTAATGCAACAACAGGCTTCCAAAGGAGTTGTTAGTCTTGGTATAGTAGGTAAATTCTACAATGCTGTCTATTCCCAGCCTTTGAAATTCTTCTTAAGAAGCTGTGAGTTTTAGCTTATTCTCCTTACTTTTCCTTCTCATGATTAAAAAGAGCAAAACCAGGTATCTTCCACAAAATTCCCAAAGAGGACACATCGCTTTCCATTTACACAGCACTATTCCTCAGTTTATTGGCTAAAAACTGTTGACTCCAAGGAAATAAATACTATGGTGCCCAAAGTACTGATTACCTGCCAACAGTCATGCCAGCCTTGAATGTGCTGAAGTCTTGCAAAACCCCCAAAAAATCATTAGCCAAGTTTCTGAAAAGAATATATTGCTCACTTATGACTTACTGAATATTTATAGCACAGCACAGTCTCCAAGCTTTTCTCCTCAGCTACTGGAGACTAACATAAGAAATGAAAGCTGATAGTCTTACCTCATAGCTACCCCCCAAATAAGAAGATGTAAAGAAGAAGGAAAAGCATATTAACTGGGAGCACTGCACCCGTGTAGAGGTGCAATTTAGAGATTGTCTGGCTACATCTGTGTTAGTAAATTGAACTATGTCCGGGACTGTTTCTTGGGCCGGAAGCCAATTGACAGTGTAAGTCTCTGGGAATAGACAGAAGTTGAAGTACACAATGCAAAAACACAACAAATCAAAACACTTTTAATGACTTTACATGTCACAGATCTGTATCCTTTTCTGCCCTGATTTATTCATTGGTCCTTTACTTTCTTCAACAGGGGTAAAAGGTTTCTTGGAAGCCCAGGATCTCCCCAGCTTGAGCCTCCTTTTCTTCCTGTCATGGATACACCCTGCCTCCTCATGCTCTCACATCTCTTCACTGTGCCATTCCTTCAGGTCTCACTTGCCTTTTGTCTTCTTTCTTATCCTCTGAAACTAATGACCTCTCCATATATGTTCAAGGCCCCTTTCACAAGTGACCTCCTTATCAGCTATTAGCTTATCCACTGCTGGTTACCTGCCCCGTGAGCAGAGGAGGTGATGTGGTTAATAGTAATGCTCCTTTCAAGGACACTCAGATTTAAACAAACAAACCAACAGGACTTAGAAGCTCCTCTGTTAAATGAGAGAAGGCAGACATAACTTTCAGTCAAAACCGAGCTTGTCATTTGTCACAGAAGTAATATTTTGAAATTTTATTTCAGGTAAAAATCAGCTGCTACTGATGTGAATTACTAAGTTGCATGATATTCAACGAATCCACATATTATTTAAAAACGGGTCATCTGAATGACCTATTACAACCCTATCTCCAGCTTGTCTGTTTTCATAACATGAAACTTTGGAGATTAAGGAATTCAAACGTAGACAATGCAACCTCCATCAACCTCCAGGATGTTAGTACCTGCTCACACTAGTGACAGCAGGTTTTTTGTTTTTCCCAAATATTTGGTTTGTGCCATATACACTACAAGAACTAAACTTTAATTCCATTTTCTCTATTCAACTCGCTGCTTTAAATATTTATATTACGGAATCACAACATTCATGATCACCGTAAGTTTACTGAAGGGTTAACAACTGAATTGGTATGTAAGACATTTCCTGAGGAAGTTTCTATGGACAAGTTTGAAATCTGTTCATAGAGTTATCTCATTGTTTGTTACATGTTATCTAAAATTATTTTTTAAAAACTATTTCTTTAGATTAAAAAAACCCCAAACCTAAATATTCAAATTCAATCTTAAGCAAAAAATACTATTCTACTTGTTTTTCAATCAAATTTTGAAACCATTATTGAGCTCCTTCTGTTTTTGCAAAACCTTTTGACTTTGAGAAATTAAACTAAAAATTATTTTAGCTTACAAACTGGCAAAGAATGATATGCCTTTAGGAAGAAAATACATGAAAAAATTGAATACCTCATATATATGAGAATTAATAAATATCTTCTTCTCTTTTCACCCAGAAGGTAATATTTCCAGTATTGCAATCAATAGAACAGCCTGGACCACTTGTTAGGGAAACAGGTCCTTATATTTAATAAA